>NC_036444.1:8571853-9254710 GCF_002775205.1 Xiphophorus maculatus
TTTTCACATAGAAAAAATACTTTTAACAATATTATTTTATTACAGGAGTTGCCTTGATGCCTGAGTTTTTTTTATTTATTTTTGCTCCTAAACCAGGTATACTCAGCTGATTAAAGTTTGACTTCCTAATCTGACAAGGAGGGACCTGCCCAAGCAGGTTGCATTGCAAGTTGCAAGTCTTAAATCTTTTCACCCAAGCCTCAAGGCATCCTTGAAGTTAAAAATTTTTACTTTCGAGTCTTGGATAAGTAATTTGACCAAACATGAAATGTAGTCTGTGCAATGGTATCTTTGAGATTTAGATTACTTTAAAAGGTGCTTTGGTTTAGCTTCAAAATTGTCTGAAAACCTGTGCTGATGTTGCTTTTTGCAGTAAATATTAACCACAACAAATAAAACAGCCATTAAATTTAGAATGTTCTTTATAGCAAACTCATTCATAATAAAAAAATATGTAATAAAAATACATTTTCATGTTAACCAAATGCAACAGTAACCTTGTACAATGTTGTTTTAGTGACATTAGGTAATGAAGTATCTGTTCATATTATTTATACTACCGTTAAAAAAAATAATTTTATAAGACATGATTATGATGTTGCAAAAAAGCACAGAGAATGAACATACAAACATTGCAACCTCATTAATAAATTAACGAGCAAAACAAAATGCATAGTTAAGATAGCATAAAGCATGAGTCATCATCTTTTTGTGTCAGTTTGAATTTCAAAAAGAAACCTCTCCACTTTAGTTCTCACCCAACAGTTTTTTCTAACTGAAATATATTTATGGTTTAACGTGTGCCAGAAAATTAATATATATTATTTTAATTCTAGGGATTATGAGTAAATACTCGAGATTATGTGAATAATCCTGAGATTATTCACATAATAATACAAGTCATGTGAATACTTTAATAAATAAATAAAGTGTATTTTAGCAGAGTAGTCTCATTAACCCAACCTGACTGCTTTTCTTTTGTGACATACTTCCTGTTTGGCTTAGGATATTAAGTCTTCCCAAATCAAAGGCTTCAAATCCAAGTCAAATCATAAGTCATTGGAGTGAAAGTCAAGTTCCTTAATGAAATCATCAAGTTGAGTCTAAAGTCACGACATTTGTGATGATTCTGATTCAATTCTAAGACCCATGACTTGAGTCCACACCTCTGTTATCTATTGCTGCTTTCGTAGACAGACCTATCTCTTGGTGATGTTAGACGTGCTTGTGTCTCTACACTTGCCCTGCTGTGTTTTACAGGTGAGGCGGAAAGGTTTAGTTTACAAACCCTTTCTTTTAATTTACATACAGTTCATCTCTCTTTATCCTGTTAACAGACTGATGTTGGTTTCATCTGTCTAAGGACTCAAGTTTCAGTGCTGTTTGCCCGCTAGGTTTACTCACGCCACACTTTGCATCTTGAGGTGAACACTGATACATATGAAGGCCTCTCCTAATTGTACAAAAAGGCATTTTTACATAAGTGGGATTGTTTTTCTGCTAAAAAGATTTTATTCTCTGAACCAGTTTTTTTTTCCAAACTGTTGAAACAGTTTTTCTCTTTATATAGGTTTCTATTGGAGATTTTCTATCATGGCCTCTTCATTTGCTTTGACAGCTACTAAATGCAAAAAAATAAATAGTTTGAATCAATTCCTCAGTAAACAAAGCCTCAACTGAGACTGAGACTTTTTTCCAATTCATAATTATGCTACGTAGTTCCTGTTGGCCTGTCACATTAAATTCCAATAATATATATTTAACTTAGTGGTTGCTATGTGACAAAACATGAAAACATTTGAAGTAAACTTTTGGAAGGAACTCAGAATGTACAGTCATGTCACAAAACATTATTAATCCTTTACCCTTTTTATCCTTTACAGAGATACAGTTATCCCTGTAATGGGTAACTGCATCCTTTACAGTTATATATCCTGCGTGAATTAATTCCTTTTACATAAATATTAATAACGACATTCTTGTGATCTCATGCAGCATGAGTCATCATTTACATATACTTGCGAAACAAGTTCTTAATTCCCCAGAAGTGAATCGTTTCGCATGAGTTGCACTATTTTTGTTTTGTTGTGTTTGTTCCACTCCTGCTCCAATAGTCATATTTTATCTCAGTTTATCTTACTTCTCACCAAATCCAGGGGCGCTGGAGGAAATTTGCTTTGCAAATAAGCTGCGGTGGATGGGTGACGGGGGGGGGGGGGGGGGGGGGGGTATTGTTACTGTTGAGCTGTTGAGGTTGCGGCACATGGAGCTGTGTGAGTGGCTCTCTAAATGAAAAGCATTCCTCCCTGAGCCATAACCTGTCCTGCAGCTATTGGCTGCTGTAAGATTCAGTTAATGAGGCCAGAAAAACATGACATCAACCGGATTTACAGAGGAGGGGAGTGTCAGAGCGGCCTTGGCAGAGTCGCGGGAGTTGGAAGCCAGCAGGTGTGTTGAATAGGAATGAACAAAATGTTCCTACAACTTGGGGTGAATCTCAAAAATTTCACAGGGAGTGCATTCAGAGGTGATGTGAAAGAACTCAAGGTCAACGTTTGAAAGGCAAAGCAGTTTTTCACTGCAGCTATCGTATCTTATCAGTGGATGTCTTTACAACGCATTTCAAAAATCTATAAGATGTATCCTACGGCACACCAGCTTATCGCATCACTTGACAAATGTAGTCCTGCTCTAATGATTTTTTTCCTCACTATCAGTATTTTACAACACACAAAGTGACAGCGTTACATTAGTTTTAGAAAACGCTGCTCCATTGCCTTGCAAAAGCGACTTGCTCTCTATTTTTATGATTTTAAAGTTCTTTTTTGCACCCTTAGCATTGCAATATGTACAGAAATAAAATCAGAAACAGGGGAGATGTTGCTTTGTAAGGATTTAAAATCTGCAAAGTAGACAGAGATTAACTTTCTGGGTGCATCCAATGTTAAACAGGCACTGTTTCTGAAACTCGTTCTGCCACTTCAGTACTTGGAAATCGAACATATTGTACTCTCTAAGCTAAATTAGTTGACTCATCCTTAGGATGAGTTTGTTTTGTTGAAAGAGGAGGTAAACAGCTCAAATATGCCTTTGAAAAGGTTTAAAGTGGTGGTAGAATGGCAGCCATTTTTTTCTTTATCGTGAATAAAGAGTGTGTGTAAAAATAGTAAAGAGATAACATTAAAAAAAAAACTTGGTGCACCATATCTGAAACTTATTTTGGAAAAGTGAATATCTGAAATTCAGACATGCTGTATTCTTGAAGCTAAACTAGTGATTTTAGAGAAAAAAGACATTTGGACCTCAAAGGGCTCATTAAGAAAGAGATAGGCTATTTAAATGTGGCATTCTAGAAAGAACTCAAAATAAGAATGGATAATAAATCTTTAAACTCACTAAAATATGTACACTTCTTCAATTTACAATAACAGAACATATTATTTATGGTCAGCAAATTTCCACATTTCAATATTTTAAAATAAAACACAAAACATTTTTTTTTCCTGTTATCACAAAATCATATTTTCACCGCTAGTAAATGTTCAAATCATCTACAAGCAGCAGGAAATTTGGATTTTTATCACTTAAGGCCATTTCCTACTGAGAAACTATGATAAAAGCTGCTTTATCAGTAGAGCAGATTGACTATATCAGTACGTCAAGTGTCAGTGTGCGTGCACATTCAGGAATACGTGCAGCCTGTGAGACTGATGCAACTCAAACAGTCTCCAGGCTCATCATGCTGTTGTGGCCTCTGGGAATCTAAAGGAGGATTTCATCAGAAACTGCATCCTGAGAGATCACCTGCTCTGTTCCCTGTGTCAACACAACTCTCTTTAAAGGCTTCGGAGGGATTGAAAAAGGTAAACACATCCTGGATTCAGTCAGGAGAAAGTAGAAATTGCTGTGGTTTACCAGCACTTTTCTGTTTTCAATAGGAAATGTGACAATATAGGCACAGAAAAATACTGATAATGCAAAGTTACTGTTTTTGGTTCAAATATAAAAAAGTAAATACGCAAACCCTGTAGCTACACTGTAAGGAAAATGAGCAGCAATATGGAGCTTCTGGATTTGGTTTGCTTTTCTCCACCAGAATATGATTAATGTTCACAAGAAGAAGAAACAAAACCAAAAACTGGGACAGGAACACTTTTTAACGTATTACCAACAACTCAAATATTGATTTTGTGAAAGGTACGTAGGTCAAAAATTGACAAACAAACAAAATCAGAATCTCTGATATTTCACATATTCACTTTTTCAGAACAAGTTTCAGATATGGTGCCTCCTTAAATCCAAAAATCAAAATCTCTGATCTCTTGATAAAGTTGCACCATATGCTTGACAAGTGTATGCGCTTTTTTTTTTTTTTTTTTTACATTGTATGTCTGAAGATTTGTCCCTAGATACTTTGTGTTGGTAAGCCTTAGGCTCTAATGCCATGGTAACTGGAAATAGGGGAGATGGGAAAAAGCTCGGCAGGGGAAACAAAACCCCTGGCACATCAGACAACCCCCCATCTTCTACCTGCAGAGCCACTGGGACCGATGCAAGCCACCCACTTGTCTAGACTAAACTGTGACAGCCCCTGTGGGACACATAAATTAGACTCCGGCTCACAGGTGAAAAAGGGAAAGACATGATGCAAGCGCAACAGTAAATTGACTCATTTAATGGTTAAATCAAGTGAGCAGTGGAATAATTCAGCCTCTTTTTAAAACGTCTCATCAGTCATTTTATATAGAATCAAACAAGACAAGAAAACTAATTTTAGCTTCTTTGACCTGAATGAGGAGACAAAGTTGCTTCTTTAGATTTTTGGACACACAGATGAGAAATGAAAAGCGGGTGATGACATGTGACAGCAGGTAAAACACTGTTTGTTTGCAGTAATGACAGACGTGATTTTAACTTTGGTCAGCTAAAGTCAACCATTAACTACATTGAGATGTGCTCAACAAATGGGAAAACACAACTTTCTTTCAAAAGGGTTTAGACTTTCACAGTATGTTTTTATTTTAAATGTTAGCATAGGTGAACAGACGTTAATGTTGGTTCTGCTGCAAAATAAACTCAAACTTTCAGGTTTGGCGCATGGATGTTATTTTAGCAGGTGTTTTGAAACTGAGAGTAACTCTGATGTTAAGCATAGCTGCACTTTTAGGTTATAAATGTCATCAGGTTTTTAGATGCCACGCAGTAATCTTTTCAGCAACACACCCATACATTTAGTTACTGTAATAAACATTATGTTTGGAAAAGACATAGTGAGCTGCTTTATCAGATAGTGGTGCAATTAATCTGCCTTTAAAAAAAAAAAAAAAAAAAAACTAGTGATTTGTTAAAGAATTCATATTCTTTAAAGTTTCACGTGTTTTCTTGTGCCATAGCCACAACTTTAATGTATTTTGCTGGAATTTTATGAAGTAGGTCAATGCATAAAAGGAAAATTGCACATTGTTTTCAAAAACTGTTATACATTTATACAGAGCCACATTTCCCCACAATACCCCTGGTTAAGATCCAGTCAAGCAAGTTTGCTTCAGAAATAATTAACAAAAGTTAGTAAATAGAATCCCATTGTATCAGACTAAAGACAAAGAGGTTCTGGGGGCCTTGGAGATTAGTTGGAGTACATTTGTGAACAAACAACATCAAGAAGAGCAAGGGTATACCAGCCAACAGAGATAAAGTTGAAGAGAATGGAAAATCACTGTTGTGCTGTAAAACAATCATCTGTCCATCCATAGGCTGGTGCCTATCTCCAGTGGACATTGGGCAAGACTCTGGACAGGTCACCAGACCATCAAAGTGCAACATAGCCATGCAAACACGCACCTAAGAACAATTTGGAGAGACCAATTAACCAAAGAGTCATGTTTTTAGAGTGTAGATAACCCACACATGCACAAGAAGAACATACAAACGCCATGAGATTTGAACCCAGGACCTACAAGACAAAAATTTAAAATTAAACTTTTTATTCTTTATTCACAACACTGATCACAACACTAAGCAAAATCCTTAGAGAAAACATGCTGTTCAGATACTACTCTTAGTCAATAAGCATTGATCTTATTGTTTACAAGAAGATGCACGGAGTTAAATGCAGGATAATGACGGCAGCCTGTTAGAGCTAAAATGAAATGAAAGAATATTCAAAACTTAGACTGGCTTAGTTCTTATTAATCCAACTGAGTGTCTGTGTCAAGATTTTAAAAATCTGACTGGGACCGAGAAGCTTTGAAAAGAATGAACATGAATTTAATTTTTTTTAAACAGTAACCACAAAAGAGGTTTAGCTGTAACGGGACACACATTTTCATTTTGAAAACCATGAATTGCTTCTTCTTACTTTCTTAAACATTGGTTAATCTTTGTTTTGGTTTCTCACACAAAAATGCGAAATGAAAAATACTGACTTTCTATGTACTTTAATGGTTTTAAAGCTTTTTCGCACCCTTTCGCATTATACAATGTACAGAAATTTTAGCTTAAAGTTTTTAGCCTACAAACAGTAAAATAGTAATTTTAATATAATCTTAGGCATATAGAGTATCTTCACTGTCCATTTTTATTCACACATATCTGAATTTCAAATATTTAAAACTGACGATTGCACCTCTAATAAACCATAAGTTGTGGGGTAAAAAGGTAAAAATGTTACAGTTGGTTCCTTATCTCTTGAATTACTTATTAACTTTTTCGTCTGTCTGCTTTGCTTAAAGTTTTCAGTATTGCATGGGGTATTGCATCCCACACAGCAGCATGCAATGTGAGGTCTCTTCTCTTATCTACAGAGAGCGGCAGGAGCCTCTATTTGATTATAAAGTGCATTTGAAGAACCTCGGGGTCACGGGTTTACGAACCTTTTTTTTTCAGAATTTTGGCGGATTGTAATGTCAGCGGGGGTAAAATAAAAAAAAAATTAAATGGAAGCGACGACTGCCCTTCCGTCTGGTGATCGCGATTCCCCGAAGGATAAGGAAAGTCGGATTTGAGGAAAGAGGGAGGCGTGACACCAATAGAGGAGCGCGATCTGTCAGTGAACAAACATTCAGAAGTCCCAACTTCAGTTTAGGTGCCAGCTGTCCGCCGGGTATTAGGGATATACAGCCAATAAAAGCGAAGGAGTCACCAGCGGGAAAACATCCCATGTGAGGAAAACAAGCCCTGGTTTGACTCTGGGTATAACTCCGCCTATTGATCAAAGACCATCCTCCACCCTTTTGTCTTTTCTCTACTTTGTTAACTTCACTAAAAGCCTCGTGGATTTGGGGCCAGCTGCGCAAACCTTTTGGCATGCCTCCGTTCTTACTTGGTGGGATTTTAACGCATCGGAGCTGAATAACAACATAAGCTGATTGGAGATTTCTGACCCTATTTTATTATCATTAAATCGACTTTCATGGAGTTTATGGGGAGATTATTTACGAAAGCGAAAAGGTAAGACTATTTGTGTTTGTATATTAAATTGTTCAATCTGGGTGATGGCAAACTTTTGAAGAGGCAAAACACAATCTCTAATCCAATTCTCCTAAAACAATCAAAGCAATGACATACGTCCTGAGCGGTTGAAACGCTGTTTTTTTTTTTTTTTTTTTTTTGCCACTGTGTGGTTTCTTCTTTTTAATTTAACCATGGCTGACGGCGCTCTGAAAGCAGCCTGTATGAAAATAAGCCGCACAATGATCGAAAGCTAAAACTCGTCAATTATTTCCATATTATTTGCGTCCTCCTTCTATCAAATTAAGCCGGGGCAGGCAGGGACAACGAGCCTGTGTTTACTTATTCCTCAAAACATGCAAACCATCCGGATACCAGGAAAAGCTGAGAGGCAACTTTTCTTTCCCTCTCTCAACATGAAGTTCCGTTTCAGACTGAGTCACTTTTTACTACATGGCGGAAATAATAATTTCTCCCATCGCGAACTTAGTATGTAGCAGCACGAATAAATGACGACAGTGATGTGAAGTTTTCAGTGCATTCTCAAGGTCTCGCGTGGTTTGTGGCCTGTCAGTGTGGACGGTTTGCTTTCGGAAGTCACACTCCATCACCCTTGCCCTACAGATCATGGGAGTTGGGGGTGAGCGCACGGGGACGCACGCGCGCACACACACACACACACGCGCTACTCTTCAAGCCTGCACCCCTGACAGCGCGCGCCTTCCGTCCGTCGAAAACAGCTCTTCTGCTGCTGCTGCTGCTTCCTCCTCCATGCACAGAAACCACATTTCTCCTCTCTCTACAGATAAGCCATCGCCCTGTGTGTGTGTGTGTGTGTATATATATACACACACACACATATATATACGTAAATATATATATATATATATATATATACATACATACATGCACACATTTTCTCTCTCTCTCTTTGTCACTGTGAAAGGTGTCAACAGGATGAAGTGATAACATCTGTTAGCGTTGCAGGCCAGTGTAAGGCAAGAGGTTGGATGAAACCATGTTGTGTCTAATCCTGTACATCTTCATTTTGGTTGTATAGGCTACGGTTTTTTCCGGATGCATATGTGATCATGGGATTTGATAGAGCTGCTTCAGCGCATATTTTCAGATATTTTCGGTAGCTTCAGTTTGACAGCTGGTCATAACACATCAGGGGTGTGTGCTGTGCTGTGACTAAAGAAGGTCTATGACAGTTTTAAAAAACTGCTTGGCCTCCATATTTATTACCATTGTGTCAAAAAAAAGTCTCTCTCTCTTTTTTTTTTTTAACCACACTTTGAATGTTACTTTTAAGAGATAAATAAAAGAAATCATTTAAATTAAAACACGTGCAACATGCAGTTTTCCAATAATATGTACATCCATCTACTGGTTTCCTCATCTAACAGCTTCAGGAGGGAAGCCCAAACATCTCTCTCCCCTGGTGACCCACACAAGTTCACCCTGAGGCATTCTACACATCTCTCCATCCATTGGATGGATGTGTAGTCCCTCCAATGTAATCTGGATCTCATTCCAGTTAAAAAATAATAATAAAAATTCGCCTCACTTTTAAAATCATGAATTAACTGATCTTAACCACATTTCCCAGAAAGGCAAGTTCAATTTCCCAAGAGCCATTCACTTCTGATTACTGCCAGACCTATAGAATTAAAAACAAATCTGTTAAATTGAACCTCTCTGACAACACAAAAGAAAGTGAAAGTTCTCAAAAGGTAACACATCGGGCCCTGACCTAAAGAATTGTAAGAACAGATGAGCGACAAAGTCATTCAAGGTTACAAAGTCATTTTTAAGGCTTTGGGGCCTTTATCCACAAAGGGAGAAAACATGAAACACTGATGAACATTCCCAGGAGTATCTGACCTACCACAATTACTCCAAGGGTGCATTGATAATCTCATTCTAGGCTACCCTAACCCAGAAAAACAAACCAAACATCATCTGCAACACTGTAGATCTCACTTACCTCAGCTAAGGTCAGTTTTCACAACTCGACAATAAAAAAAGAGACTGTACAAAAATGGCATCCATGGCAGAGTTACAAGGAAAAGCCACTGGTGACCAAAAAGAACACAAACACCCATTGCATTTCCCCCAAAAAACATTTTTATGATCCCCAAGATCTTTGGGGAAAAAAATCGGAAAAATGTCCATTCCATTACATAAAGTCAACACAGCTTTTCATAACATTGACTTCAAACTGACAGCTCTACATGGTGTTTGTAGTGTGATGGTGTTGGGCTACCATGAGTTTTACTGTCTTTTAGGAAATCCTGAAGAAACATATTAGGTCATCAGAATGTGATAGGTTCAAAGCCACTCAAGAACAAAAGAGAATTTTCTGAAGCACAAACGATCCACCCCTAACTAGCCCAAAAATAATAATAAGAATTACTTTATTCATCCCAGCAGGGAAATTATTTCGCAGTTACAGCAAGATTTTTTTATACGCAGATTAACACACACACACACGACAGGAGCTGCGTCTGCAGGCAGCCAGCTGAGCCGGCGCCATTTTTGAAGGAGGACATGCGGCAAAGGTCGTCGGGACCGGCAGTCGAACCCGCGACGTCCGCGGGTCTAAGTTCTCCAAATGTGGGGCGTGCTAACCCCCTGCGCCACCACAGCATGCCCCAAATAACAATTGGCCAATAAACAATTACTTAAATAAATAAATCCATGCAGGTTTTGGAATGGCCTAGTCAAAGTTCAAATCTGAAACCAATTGAGATGACCATAAACTGAGGCCTGACTAAAACAAATAAGTTGAACTAATAAATAAATAAGAAGAAACTTCAGACTGATTGCAGTCCTCCTCCAGGATTAAGAGGTGAATGATTATATTTGGATGTTTGATTGAATTAAACAACTGTGTTGAATGCATGGTAAAGTAAGTAATGTGTAATTCTGATCATTTATATTAAAATATAGTTAACTTTTACTGTTATAGAAAAAGCACCTTATAAATGTTACACTTTCTGATTCAATATTTTGAATCAAAATTTGAAAAAAAATAAACTCCTCACTTCTCAGTGGCTAATTTTATTTATGTAGACTCTTGTGACCCCAAATATTGGTTGATATACAAGCATTGCAAATAAACCAGTAACACTGATGTGTAGATAGGCACCAATGACATGCCCAGGGACTGCACTTGTAAATGTCTAATTGGCTCAAATTAATGATCAGTGGGTCAAATACAGAAAAACAATAGTTTTTTCCCCCTCTTCAGTAAATTAATCAAAACTGATTAATTGGGGATAGCAGCGTTGTTGCTATCCCCATTAGTCATGATTAAATAGACAAAAGATATGAATTATTTTTATTTAAGGAAATCAGCGAAATATGTGGCCTGCAAATAGTCTGACAATTTGTCAAATACCCAGTAAGCCTTATTTAATGTATTTACCAGAAATGATGTGAACTAACCCTGATTTGACCTGAAGCCTATTCTCTTTAAAGTGATTTGAGAGATCACAATGTTCCCTCCCTCATGGTACTTGCAGCACTTTGTGACTCACAGCTCCTCTGACAGGGCTGAAGAGGAAACAAGAAAGGGGAGAAGAGCTACTTCTGTATTTTTAACTTTCTACACAGAAGTGGACCGTGGGGCGCAAAACCCAGCGACAATGCTGAAAGTGCAGCAATGGTTTTTTTTAAAATGCAGTTTCGTTTATCTTTTACTTGTGCTTTTGTTTGTTTTTTGAAATGTTGTCAGACCTCATGGCTACCATGGATTTTTTGGGGTAATGATTTAGATGGGCTGTAAATGATTTGTACTGTAAAATATAAAACATGCCACTAAAGTTGGGTAGTTTATAAATCTGTCTAACAAGAGTAATAAAATGTTAATCACTTTATTAACTTTATCTGCTGGTGATTTCCTGCTGCTAACACTTGACCCACTAGACATCAAGCTAAATGATGTGCACTTTCAACTGTTGTTCAGACTAAGGATAATTATTTCAATTTTTTTAAATGCAGTAAGCAGAAGATCAGTAAAAAGGATCTGAGTCAGTTCCACCCCGACATTAAAGAAGTGCAGAAAAAAAGGAACTGTTGCGTCTCTTGCAAGTTTTGTGGCAACAAAATGCAGAATAGAAACACAAAGTCCTCTCTACTGTTTTGCTGTAATAGGTTGTAAACACAAGACAAGGCATGCATGTCAGATTTGGGAACACATTCTGCTTTGGCGAAATGTTCCCACCTGACAGCAACAAGTGATTCGGGCATTTGAAACAACCAAAACAAGCTGATAACGAGTGAAGCATATTTTAAAAGTAATTTCAGGAATTCCATCGTGTCATAATTCCCACGCTTGAAGTGAAATATCATCCAACCAAATCAACATGCTGTTTAGGAAATTGCTCCCATTCTCACTGTTTCTCAGTCACGGCAGTCCTTGCAAAAGTGGTAAATAAATCATCCTCAAGCATTCCTCAGATTGTAACTTTACTGCCACTTGTTGCACAGTGTTTCCACCGTTTCTGTGAATTAGCTGATAAGAGTTGGTGTGATCTGTGTGATAAACCACAAGATTCGTCAAGGTTGCGAAATGTCCTCAAGCAGTTTTTATCTAATGACAACTCTGTTATGTGCACAAACTGGCCATATTTCTTCTAGTTGTCTATACTTCCAAAGTGGGAGAATGTTCAAGATGGCTGTATCAGCTGCAAATACAGGTGCACATCGATACATGTCAATAAGTTTGAAAGGCTAATTTATTTCAGTAGTTCAATTCAAAAAGTGAGATTTATCACACTTGTATGTATTTCAACTGCACATTTTTATCAGGTTTTGATGATTATAGCTTGCAGCTAATTAAAACCAAAACTATAGTTTTGCAAAAAATAACAGAATTGCATAAGACCAATAAAAAGGAAGTGCTGTCCTGCTAACAGATATGCCCATGTACTGTAGTATATGCATTCAAACCTTGAGATGTGTATTGCATTAATTACTGTTCAATGGAGCAAAGCATGGAGGCGATCAGGCCGTGAAGTATTAAGGAAGCGCAGGCGGCTTTGACACCAGCTTTCAGATCTTCTGTGTAGTTTGGTCTGCCAAATGCAGGGATGCCATTCTCATCAAACAAAGTTCTGGTTCTTTTGCACAGTCATGCTGAAAAATTGTGTCTGTGTTTTGATAAAGCTTGTTGGTAGAGGCAAGCATGCAGCAGTGTTAAAATTTACTGGTGGCTTAATAAAACAATTTGGTCAGACACCCACATGGCATGGCTCCAAAAGTCATCAATGATTGGAAACTTCACACTGGATTTCAAGCAGCATGGATTTTTTGTCTCTCCACACTTCCTCCAGGCTGTGGGAATCTGATTTCTAAAAAAAAAATTGTAAAATTGAATTTAATCTGACAAAACACTTTTGACTACTGAGCAATTGTGGGGTCCTTTATCACCCTGGCCAAGGTAAAAGTATTTTGATTCCATCTCTGGTTCAGGCGTGCCTTAAGACAAACAATGTAATGATTGTAGCTCTTGTCCTGGATACATGTACTTGATGTGGCTCTTCAAGCTCTGACTCCTCCTACAGTCTACACCTTCTGAATCCATCCAACACTTTTGACAGAGCTTAGCTCCACAAACCTCTCAAAACTACTGTTATCCTTGTTACTTGTGCACTTTTTTACTTCCACTCAACTTTCCCAATAAATGCTTGAGTAAAGCTTATTAACGTAGCAGTTGACATTGCCTGACTGCTGGATAACTGTGAGTTTATCAGTCTTTCCCATGGTGGTGCTGGCAATAACATGACCATAACTTAACATTTCTGAATTTAATTCTTTTTTACTGGGCTTCTAAGATTTTTATATATCATCACTACATTTTGGGCTCTAGATGGATAAATGTTATTAATCCCAAAAGGGAAATTTGATTAACAGCAGTAATGATGATTGATAGAGCCTGATGGCAACAGGGAGAAATGACTTCCTGTATCATTCCTTTGAGTATCTGGGTCTAGTAATGATCCAGCCCCTAAGATTAAAGTGGGTGAGATTTGTTCATTTGGTGTAAGTCATGAATATCAAAATGAACTGAAATAAAACCTTGAAATCCATCTGTTTTTTTTTTTTTATAAATCTATTCTAAACTTGTTTTTGATGATTATTCCTATAGAGAATGTTAGTTTTTAATATTGTAATATTTTGAAATTCATGTTTTATTGTAAATATTGAAATCCTATATTATTTTCATATATTTTCTCAGGTTTGGAGTCATATCAATTAATCGCAACAAGATCGCCAGACGATGAGCCGCGAATCGATGCAGACCCTTTCAGACCCAGTGTTTCGGAGAACGATGCCCTTATTTAACGGAACGGCAGCATCCAGCGGACTCTCAAAACCGCAAGCCATGTCTGGTTTCCTGGGTAAACAGACTCTGCAGTACAATGGAGCCTATTTTACTTATGAGCCCAGAATAAAGGAGAGGGATGGATTCACCCCTCCTTGGAGCCACTCGAAGACATCTCCAATGGATGACCGAAGTCCTGTGAGTAATCTCTCTGGAATGATACAGAACCACATGGCATACAGGAAAGACGGCATTTCTTTAGAGGCAGGTCATCACCTCCCAGTTAAGAAGGGTTTTACAGTTTACACTAAAAGTCCTGAGATAAACAATTTGACAACTGCTCCCTCTGGAGTTATTAGAAAACCAAAACCAGGAGGTGAGAATGCCCCCTCCCCATCTCAAAGTTCTGTTTACCTGGCGATCCCCAAACCAGTTTATGGAATTAGTCCCTGCTGTACTGAACTGGGCTGTGTGATAGGACACCGATACGGCATGGAGCACATCTCTCCTAGGATACCAAACACTGTCTACGAACACGAGTGGATGCAAACGAATGGCCACTACCTTGAAAAGCTTCCTATTCAGAGAAAAGATGCAATGCTGCAGCAGAAAGACTTGCAGTTCGAATGCAGTGCAGAACAGCTGAAGAGGGCAACTGTGGAGGCCTACACTCCGGGCAGGGTAAGGACACTGCCCTCTGTCATTGAGCCAAGCTACAGCGGCTACTCCTGCACCCCAACTCGCACACTGTTTAGTTCTTTCAGAGAGCCCAGCAGTCGGCAGCTGCAGACCTCCCCCGCAGGCTACCCCGGCTTGTACGCCCCCCGCCCCACATATGAACATATGACCTCAGAGGTTTATCAGGAATGTTCTCCCATGTCCAAATATGGCCAGCTAGCACAGCACCCAGGGTTTTACTACTCCCAGACAAACGGAGAGGCAGAAAACAGGACACAGAGGAAGGAGAGTGGTAGTAAGCAGGGAGAAGATGGCCCTCTCCTATATAAACACTCAATCCCAAGCCCCCGAGAGCATTATGGAGTTCCTCCGTCGCATCACACTGATATTCCTCTGTCTTGCACTGAAATGTCGCCAAATCATTCCTTTATACAGGGTTATGACTATCCATCGTATACAGTTCCAAGATTTCACTTGAATGCAGGCCAAATCAAAGCCCCTTTAAAAAGGCAAAATTCATTGCCTGCATTTCATCCAAGTCACATTAATGCTTCCTCATCCAGCCAACACATGGATGTCCCTACAGCCAAAGAGAAACCCAACACCGCTGTGCACATTGACCACCTTCACGGTGCGTCGTCATTCATACGGGTGAACAAAAGCAGTCCTGCCAGATGTTTAAACCCATCTGCTGTCTCGCCATCCAGAATACAAGTTAGCAGGTTTTTCCAACCATTCACCAGCCTGCACATAGACCCAGCAGTCCATCCACAACCTGCCAGTAACACTGATAGGATCATAGACCATTCCCGTGGTGAAGCTCAAGTAAAACAGTCAAAAAGCCTTCCAGTTTCCCCAGCACCGTGGCTGCCCCCGTCACCCTGCCACAGCTCAGAAAGAACCCATGCAGCTGTGCCCAATAATGTCAGAAAAATTATATACTCCCCCACTGTTAAAACAGGAAGCAAGCACAATGGGCCAGTGTCCGACGCAGGAACCAGTGACTATAAAAAGTGCCTAAAGAGGAGTGTTTCTCACTCATCTCACCCAGTCAGAATAAAAGATGAGGATGTATATGAGGTGGAATGCACCAACAACAAACGACAAAAGGTGGAAATGGTGAAAGCTAAGGCAAGTAATAAAACTGACTCTCCTCCTATGCCAGTTATTGACAATGTATTCAGCTTGGCACCTTGCCAGCCGCACCTGCAGGAATCTGGAGTTTCATTTCCAGGAAGAGTAACTCAGAAAATCAGCCAGACTTCTGGGAAGCACAATAAGCTCAAACAAAATACCAAAGAGAACAGGTTGGTTCAAAATAATCAGGAGTCTGTCATCTGCCTGGAGTCTAAATGCTCATCAGAAACGTCAGCTGATGAGTCATTTGTGGAAGCTAAAATGATTAAAGTGGAAAAAGCAGATTCACCAGATGCCGACACCTCTACAAAGAGTCAAAAGCGTCACAGCAAAGTGGAGATGATGATCGAGCCTGAGGAGACTGGATCATCTGTCAGTGTGCCTGTGGCATCAAAAGATAAATGTGAATCCAATGAACTAGAAAATAAGTCTTTATTTGCAAGTGAAAATACGACTTCAGATGAGTTGAAACCTGCTGAATTGATTGTACAAGTAGGCCTGGATAATCCGGATGAGACGACAAAAAAACAGGCAGTTGCATTACAACCACAAGCCAGCGCTTTGTTGCCTCCAGGGAAAGTCAGTTTTAAAAGCATTCCTCCTCATTGTCTTAAACTTTCCACATACAATATTATCATTCCTGATGGCAAGCACTGCAAGATTGCTCTACCTGCAAAGCAAATTCCACCCCCACAGCCCATAACTGTGCTCACAGCTAAAGAAGAGCCCCAATCCCCAGTACGCAAGCACTTCTTAGAATTGCATCAGTCTCTCTGCAGCTTGATATCCAAATCTGTATCTGCCTCTTCAGAGGAAGACCTCAAAAACTGGCTGTCTCAGCTGGAAATATCTGAGCCTTCTTCTCATTTAAGCAAGGTCCAGAGAGTGCCCTGCCTCTTGGGCGCAAAGGTGAGAGAGGTGTGGATCAACAAGGAGATCAAAGCAGCCCTCCAGGAGGTCCTGAAGAGGCTGAGGGAGTACACAGCTCAGAAGCGCTGTCCTTTTCCGCATGTAATGCGGACGGGCACAGTGTTTCTCCCCATGCTGGTTGTGAAGGAGCTGCTGTTTCCAACAGTCCAGAGCTGCTTCGTCGACAAGGTTCTGCAGGAGCACAAGGTGGAGCTGCGGCCCACAACGCTCTCTGAAGAAAAGATCCTCATCCAGCTTCATAAGCGAGCTTGTTCCTCCAAGCTCAGGAGGCTGATGTCCCTCAAACACCTGCCGGACATTTACACAGAGATGGTCAACCTGCTGTACTACACGGACGTCTGCAAGCATCTGGGTGAGTACATTCTCCCTGCAGACCTGTTTAAATGGGTCATTTATTAAGGACCCACTGCAAATAGATTGCTGTTGTTGAGTTAGAGACTTCCTGCTTTGTTTGGGATCATTTCTCCAGTTCTTCCCTACTAAACATTGTAACAACTGCTTTGGTAAGGAAATTCTTCTTAATTACTCATCAGGACATACTGGACACAAAGTATTACAATGATCATGACTTAGACAGGGAATGAACTGCTGAATGTTTTATGCTTAAATTTGAGGCTTTGGCAGAAGTGTTACCTATTAAGTGGGTGGGTTTGGCAAACCACAGCTCAACCATAACTTTGGAATTCCAGTTGTTGCAACATAAAAATATATTTAAAGAAGCAAACAAGTGTATAATAACCCCTGGAACTTTGAGCATGTACTCATGTTACATTAAAAACCTTTCTATTTATTGGGTTTTGATGGGATAGAAAAACACAAAGTAGTGCATAGCTGTAATGTAGAATGAAAGTTATGCATAGTTCTTAATAGAAATCTGAAAACTGGAAGGCAGATGTGCTTTTTCTCTTAAATAAAATTCAGAGCAATAAATACCCTTCAGAAAGCTAGGAGAAAATTGACCTGCTTGTAATTTAATCTGACCTCTTTTATGTAAAATAATATTAATATAAATCCATTTGTTCAGTGGAGGACTCAAAAGTTTTGATAGGGAACATTAAGAACAAAGAGCATCATGAAAATAAAGGAACACAGCAGATAGGCCAGGGATGGAGATAAAACGATACCAATGTTAAACATCTGACATAGTTGTTTTATAAATAATCTGAATATGAGTATCTCTTAAACACAAGTTTAAAAGCACACCATCATCCATCTAAACAGGCAGATCTGGTAAGATGGCATTAACAAGAGAAGGAGCTAAGTGTCCCATGGTAAGTCTGGAGGAGATGCAGAGTTCCTCGTGTCAACATAGTAATTCTACTGACAGGACAAATATTACTCATAAAGTTAAGAAGACTGTGAGAGATTGCTGAGGAATAGCAAAAAAGCCATGAAAAGACCACTCTGCAGTTTTTCCTCACGTTGTACAGCTAAAATGTGGAAGTACTTCTTAAAGGGGAATGAACACTTGTGTGGAGCACTTTGACTATAATGAACCACAAACTCTAAAAACAGGATGCTGCAAACAATGTCATGTTTTTAAAAACAAACTATAAAATAGGATAAGGTTTTTATATTTCAAGTTTTTTGGACATACTACCCCTTTTGTACTTAAATTATTTGTACTTTCCACAAATTTCATTTGAATTTGTGTTTATCATTTCTTTTTCTTTCAGTGACTGTAACAACATTATCTCTTCATGGCATTTATGAAGTACTGTTCTTGTACCTATTTTTTTTATGGGAATAAAA
Organism: Xiphophorus maculatus; assembly: GCF_002775205.1. NCBI lineage: Eukaryota > Metazoa > Chordata > Actinopteri > Cyprinodontiformes > Poeciliidae > Xiphophorus > Xiphophorus maculatus. The sequence continues at coordinate 8,590,134 of NC_036444.1, forward strand.
TTATTGCATGGCTACAGAGATGATCATCATCATCTTTTTATTTGTAGCTAACTGCTGCTGTCAATGTAAAACTCTTAAAACAAATTGAAATGTCTTTTTCTATGATAAGTAAAGCAACATAATTTAGATAATCCTATAAAAAAGCTGAATGTAGGATAAAGGGCAGAAAACAAGAATGATCTTTGGACCTTTTAATATACCGTTAAATAATTCAACAAAACACTGAATTCAGCTCAAACAGACTTCTGAAAACCAGCTTGTGAAGATTATAACATAAAATGAAAAATTGAGTAACTTGGTCCAGTGAAATCTTAAGAATTATGCTCCACATACCTTTTACACAGCATTTTTTAAAGGTTTTAAAGGGCTTTGGCAACATTCTTTTTGCATGTACTAGAAGAACTTTCTCTTTACAAATAAAGAACGTAAACTCAGTATTAGCTTGCAGATTTTTCGCAGGTCATTAGGGCTAATGACCTGCGAGCTGCAGTTCTGTTTTGTAGCCATCCCTACCGTCTGTCTTTTTTTTTTTTTTTAATTCATTATTTTTAATTCATCTAATCAAATTTTCTCTGGTGGCCCCTTTTTTGTGAAGAATGAAGCATAATTAAAAACAATTATGCAATATAAAATTCGTTTATTTTTTTACAGAATCACCTTCACCTGATGTCCAAAAGAGAGTCCAGGTATATATGTACCTTTCTGTTTTTAATTTCGACCTTAAATTAACCACTCTTTGCTTTCCCATGATCATATAGCAGAAGGTCCTTCTGCTAACTTTCAGCAGCAAATCACCAGAAGTTGCATGACTTTACTGGTAGAGGCCTGGAGGGGGAAGGGTGGCAAGCTTGGCTGATTATAGAAAAATGAAATCATTTGGGAATTTGTTAGCTGACCTCAAAAAAAAAAAAAAAAAGCGAAGGAGGTTGGCGCATGACGTAACCAGAGTAGTCACAGAATTTAGCTTGTCTCTCCTTTTCAAATCACTTAATCTTCACGTTTCAGCCACAAACTTTAATGCTCTTTACTAAATTTCTATGTGAGAAACACAAAGTGGTGCATAATTATGTTGTTAAAGGAAGAACATTCATGTTGTTGTTTGTTTTCTTTTATATTTTTACAAATTAAAATATGAGAAGTCATCCTGGGTGTATCTTACTAAGTTTGAACATCCAGTTGATAAACATTTTGCTCATTCATTTTTGCAAAAAAGCCCAAGTTCAGTCAGATTCAATGGCAAGTTTCTGCCAACAGTGATTTTAGAAGATATTGCAACAGAAGCTTAAGATTTTGTCTAGGCATAGACTAACTAGAATTGTCCTCTATCATAGTTCTAGGTGTACTAGGTCGTAGTGCTGCTGTAATGTGGACTTCTGCACTGCAGCTTTTCACAAGTCTCTTTCAAGAATTGTCCTGTATTTAGCTCAGTACACCTCACCATCAACTCTGACCAGCAAGAAAAGCATAAGCACGAAAGGAAGCAGCCACAGCCCTTGTTTCACAGCAGAGATGGTTTGTTCGGGATCATGTGCTGTTAGATTTACACCACACAGCATTTTGCATATAGTCGAAAAAATTCAGTTTATGATCTCATCTGAACAGAGTGCCTTCTTTCTCATGTTTGCTGTGCCCTCTGCAGCTTGAGACTAAATACAAATGGAACTTCTTATGGCTTTAAGAATGATTTTTCTTCTTGCCTGTCATCCATAAAGACCAAACATACTGTCCTAACTTAAGGTAGATGAGTTTACGGATATTCCCCCTCCACACCTGGACTCTTCCAGGTGTCGAGTTACAATGGTTCTCTTGGCTGTTTCTCTCATTAATGCTCTCCTTGTCCGATTTAGGTGCACAGCTGTGTTTTGGTGGGTTTGGAGTTGCGCCATATTGTTTCCATTTTCAGATGACAGATTGAACAGTATTCTGTGACATGTTCAATGTCTGCTGGTTTCCTTAAGAAACCTCTGAGAACTGGATGTCATTTAGCGAAATCAGAGGGGATTAAATCCAAATTGACGCCACATTTTTCAGATTATTCGGAAAACAAATTTGAAAACCGTGTGTAATTTTTCATTTCGCCTCACAACTATGCACTACTTTGTGTTTGTCTTCCGCATGACACCATGAGGCAGTATATTTTGGTAGGGTGAGATGGCAGTAAGTAAAATTCACACATTCAATTCTAAAGATTGTACTGCCCCACTTACCTTAATAGTTCAATTTTAGCAACACATGTAGTACTCAAGTAGGTCTTTAAAGGGAATTCAAGGTTACAAGACGTGGTTATTTTTCCTGAACCTGTCCTGAACTTCTGTCCACTGCTGACACTTTTCAGTTCACATGGCTTGGAGGCACTTAAGTTCAGTAAATGATCTTTGCTCCTGTCCTGCTCTTGCCCTCACTGTTGTTTTAGTCCCTGACTGATTGCATCCCCTATAGCAGCCGAGTTTGTTCCAAGCCTTCACATTCACTCTGACGGCCTTCTTTTTCTCCCTTGTCTGTCTGTCCTGTCAGAATGTTTTGTGGTGGAGGATCACAGGTAGACGTTTCTCCGACTCCCGTTTATCAGCTGACATCAGTTTCTTATTGTTTCTGTGTGCTGACGAGGTTCCTTTCTAACATTAAACTGTCTGCCTTTCAAGGAAATCTCGCTTGGGAAACCTGGAAAAAAATGTACTCATTATATTTGTTTACCTTTGAATCCCTTCTAAAAGTTCCCTTTTCCAAATCGCTGTCCGGTGGTTCTTCTGAGCACTAAATTAATGCTATAACCTGCTTTGACTCTCTTTCCCTTTTTAGTAAGCAACCTGATTTTTTTCCAAAACGTGTTATAATATCATCAAAATGATTTGTTACAGTAATTACATTTTAAAAATAAAATGTGCACATTATTTGAACACAGTGATGTATTTCAAACCTCTACTTTTGTTTATTATGGCTTATAGCTAATAAAAACGTTTTTTTCTTAGAAAAATAGAATATTATGTAGGGAAGAATAAAATCATCTTTAAGGTCAAAATGTTGAGGCTTGCACAGTCTTAGAGAGGACTGCTAACTTCACCTATGGTTGACAATGTTTTCATCACATACATTATTGTAATGTACGTGATGAGTTTCTATAGCACCAAACTTTTGTGGAGAGTGTTAATGACTGTCAGCTGGATAGCTGTTAAGTCAGCAGTGTTCTCAATAGTTGTGCTGGCCACATTGCAGCGTTTCTGTTTTAAAGGAATAATTTTTCTCTTTTTTTCATGGTCTTGTGTAGTAATCTAATTTTCAGAGAAATCATATCATGGGTTTGCATTAGCTGTGAGCCATAATCATCAAAATGAATAAAAACTAAATGTCGTTAATAGATGAGTTGTTTTATTGCATTGAAATAAATGAACCATTTGATGATATTGTGATTTACTGAGATACATCTGCACTGTGTATTCCTGTAGGTGCCATCAGTTGCTCAAACCAGCTTCTAAATGTAATGATATTTGTGTTGCAGGACTAAATATGGATCCTTATCATAAAGAGCAAGATGGGGGCCATGAAGTGTCAAACGCCACCAATCCTTGTGATGCTCTTGCCTCCCCGGCCTCTCCATCGGAGTCGCACCAGCAGACACGCGTGAAGGAAGAGGAGAACGAGTCTTCTCCTAGCCAGAGCAAAACCAAATGCAGAGTAAAGAGCAATTCGAGGCATATGTTTCTGGTTTCCGATGAGGAAGGGGCAGGTGATGCGGGGCAGGCAGCAGACAAAGAGGATCTGAAATCACTCATAACTAAAACTCCTGGATCGAATCATATAGAGAATGAAGACTCTGATCACGTGGCTGCAGAGGAAGATCTTACAGCTGCTACACAATCAGCTGACAATTCCTGGACATGTCCACTAACGCTGGACGAGCTGTCTCCGTCTCATAGCGATGCTGAAACTGAGAGCTCCTCCAGTCTGTTGACCGACAATCGGCCTTCGGGACATTCTGTCCAATCCAAGAACTGCTCTGGCATGATTCTCAAACTGAGGAAGATGCTCAGCGCGGGGATAAACAGAAAAAGGGCTTGCTACGAAGCCGTGTCGCAGTCCGGGGCGATTGCTGAGCCTTCGTCATCGCAGACTGAAGTTGGAGAAGGTGTAAGTGGAGAGAGCAGCCAACACAGGATGCCTAACGCACTGCGCAGGTGGAAGGGAAAAGGAAGCTTCTGTCATCCTGGAAGGTCCCTCAGCAGTCCCTCTAAAATTAAACAAAGGTCTCTGCTTAAGATCAAATACTGTCCCTATTTGTCGGCCTGCCACAGCGCCCAGCACAGGCGGCGGTGGGTTCTGCGCTCGGCCGTCCAGACGGCCCGGAGGGCCATGAGGTTCTACTACCCGGACTTGGTGGGGAAGAGGATCAGGCACTTGTATGAGGAAGACGACAAATCAGAGGTGTGGTACCGAGGAGAGGTGCTGCGTATCCACGAGGCTCACACCAACCCTCTGAAGACGGTTTTCGAGGTGAGGTACGACAGCGAGCCTGAATGGAAGTACTACCTGGAACTGCTCATAGATTACAAGAAGGGCTGGCTTAAAATAGAAGACTAAACATTCTTCAAGTTTTCTTTTTCTGAAGGCTCATGGGTCACAGAGTGCAACAACGAAGTAAATATGATGCTGGACTGGATGAGGGGAAGTCATGCAAACTTCCTCCAACAATGCTTTTTCTTGTTTTTCTTTGTAAATGACATTTTGTCTTTGACACAGTGGCTGTAAGGAGTTTACTCAGAAATTACAAATTTCCACCATCATGTATATTTTGGTAACTGTTCCTTTTTTTAAAAAAAAAAAAAAAGATAATATGCTCCTTTAAAAAAAATTTTTTTGAATACAATGCCACGTGTGTGTATGTTTACAAGACTTAATTTGCAGTAATTAGTTTTCAAAGGGACATTTTTTGGAGCAAATGAAGCTCAACAGGCATTAAGGTACTTTATATGAAGCTGCTTTTTTTGTTTTTCCAAATAACTGGGAACCTTACTGAGATTTTTGAATGGAAGTATATTGAACTCAATATTCTGACATTCATCTATGACTGAACTTCAGATACTTTTTACATTTTTTATAATTTTTTTCCACAAGATTCTTGCAGAGTGAACAGGTTGAACCTTCTTAAGGTCTTTAAAAATAAATGTTTTTATACTGAAAGTATGTTGCATTTTTTTATTCAAAGTCAATTTCACATACTGCCAAATATTTATCGAATTAACAGATACATCATCTGTTCAGAACATGGGAAAAGTCTGGTAATGGGGAATCTATTCCATTTGGCCAAATGCACCTGTATTCTCCTAATGCCTGACTCACTCTGAATCTGGTATGTCTGGCAATAGGAGTGTGAACTTGTAGAAAGGCAGAACTTTGTTGCTGGAAAAAAGGCATTTGTCACCATCCTGTGGAAGTTCATACTGTTGCACGCTTTCTCTTCTACCACAGTTTGCCTGGATAACCTGCAGTCAGAGCCACCATGTGCTAACCCTGTACAGGGGCATCTTGAATTAGAATATTAAAATATTTTTTTCTTTAATTCAAAAAGTGAAACACCGATTCATACATTACTGGACTGCACAGTGCATCCACTCAGTATCTGCCTGGCCTTGGCTCCTTTTGTATGAATTACTGCATCAATGTAGTGTGACAAAGAGGATCAGTCTGTTAAACCTTCTGCTGCTTTAACAGAAGCTTTCAGCTGTTCTGGATGCATCAGTGTGTAGCGGGTCTTGAAACTTTAAATCCAGCTGCAGTCCACACGTTCTGTATCTTTTCAAGACACCATTTGCTTTGTTTCATCATCCTGAGGCTACTGGTATCCCAGTTGCTTGTGAGACTTTTTATATCACTTTTCCTCCACTAAGCTTTCCATTAATATAATTAGATCTTTCTCACCGAACAGCCAGCTTATTGAGCAGGGATGTCATTGACTATGAAGGGTGTCATTGACTGACTGCCGGACAACTGTCGAGTCAGCAGTCCTGCCTGTTTAGGTCATTACCTGGCAATGATATTTTTGTATTAAAAATACATTTATTTTTAAAGTCATTCTTGTGTAACAGTCCCATTACAAAAATCTAACTTTGGAGATTCTGTTACCTTGAAGAAGCTTTGACAATCTCCTAAATAAGCAAAAATATCTCAGTTTGTGCAATGAATCTCAGTTTCACACTTAAGTTGAATTACTGAAATTAGTAAACCTATTGATAAAATTCTATTTTATTGATATGCAGCCAAAGGCTAGCGGATGTCAAACAAAATGTCCACAATCAACCACTCATGCAAGACGACTGTTTGCAACATTATGCACTTTAATATTTTTTTCTCCAAAAACAAACATCTAATTTCCCCTCACATTTTACACTATTAGGAAATAAAACACCTTTAATAGCATAAAGGAAAGGTATGTAGAAAAGTATTAAAAGTTTTTGGATGTCTCGGTTTAATGCAAGTAGCTGCTTCTGTTACTCCAAAACTTAAAATCTGAAATGGTGAAAAACTTCTAGCAGACAGTGAAAACAGAGTGAGCCCCTGAAGAGCGGGTTAGGATAGCGATTACAGCTGGAGCTGAAGTTAATGCAAGACAACTTTGAGAAAAGCAATTTGTGTCCATTCATCTTGTGTCATCTTTGACAAAAACAACTTCTGGATGCTCAAAAACAACAAAAGAAACAAACTGAATGTAAACTTGGTGACAAAAAAAGTCAACTTTTATCATTTAGACCAAAACTCAAGATTAAAGTTTCCAAATTGATTCCACACCTATTTGGAAGACAAAGCGCTGCAAAGGTCTGTAGTGTAGAGAAAAGTGCGATGGGTTAGAGGTGCAACAATCACCTGAACAATTCTCTTCAGATCCCTCCTCAACAGGTTCATTTTTCCATTCATTAAATGAATCAAAACTAAGAAGTCCGACCATTTTCTGCCTCTAAAAGCATCAAATAAAATGTATTGATTAATTTTTAGTCAAACAAAAATTAGAACAGTTTTGATGCATACATATTGTTAATCTTATATTTCATTTTCAGTTGGATTCAAAACTACTACCTCCATCACAGAACCAGCAGTACATTTTGTTCTTTTTTTGTTGAAGTGCTTGTAGAAAAAAAAAAAAAAAAGTCTCAAGACCTCAAAGAAAGCAAGAAATCGGTATCAGCCATTCAAAAGCCTCATCTGTGCATTTCTCCTGATATCTGGCTAATTACACTGCTTGACACCAGGCCTACTCTAATGACTCACACATCACTCCCGTAAATCAGATTTCTCATGACATTTATTCAAATAAACAGTACAGTTTATAATTTGCTAGGATAAAATAATAACTTGAAACACATAAGAAGCATTTTGGGAGACAATTGCCCAAAGATCTGAAACTAGGGCGAAGGATGTATTTTAACGATGGCTGACACTTTGGTGTCACCTTTCCAACTTGCATCAGTGCCTGGAACGATCATGTCCCCTCCAGCCAATCTTGTGAAGATTGCCACATTGCAGAGACATGAACGAGCATCTACAAACAGAGAGCTTGACAATCAGGGCAGCTGCCACACAGAACGATGCAAAACCTGGAGGGGCACTGACATTTCACTGCTGAAACCTCAACCCATGTACAAAAACAGAAAAACAACAAACAAAACAAAAGAAAAACACTGACTTATGCAAAAGTATACCAGCTTTACAAAACACCCCCGCAACCTTTAGAGATTTGCCCTTAAATTTGCATCTCTTTACAGAACACTGAAGTCCGTCTGTGTAGCTTGGTTTAAAGCAAGGTTCCGTCTTACTGCAAGGCAAAAGATCTCTTCAAAGTGATCGGGCAACTATCGGCCTGTTGAGAAGTTACCTACAAGGGTGACGTAAATGCCTGGCAGACTTTGAGAGTGATCAAGCCCAGTTAGAACTAAAAAAACTGTCAGTACATTCTACCAACTCCTCTCAGTCCACAAGGTGCAAGCTGACTTAACAGGACTAACTCAAGCCACGTCAGGAACAAAGAAAATAAAAACAAAAAAAAAGAAGAGTGAATGTCACTCATTTTGGCTCTTGCAAATAATTAGAAATGTCTCTAAAAAAAATTATGATAGCGCAACAAATAAGCGCAGAGGGGCATGGGGGCTGGTTCGTTACTACCTTTTACCTGTAAAATCTTTTCCACTTTTTTTTTTCCTTTTACCTTGACTGTACTTTCAGAGTCAGTTTCCTTACAGACTAACCTGATGAGGAACTTTTGTCCAGTGATCTGAGCAGACTGATGACGACAGGATGAATGCCTTATTGCCAATGCTTCCAAACTCCCACTGTTAATGGGAGGCGTAAACGAACTCAACCTAAATGGGAAAAGTACATCTTTTTCAAGATCGGTAAAGAATAAATATTTCAAAATTATGCAAACACGTGCCACTCTTGCTCTTTAACTTCCATGCATATGGACTATTTACAATTTGAAAAAATACAGACTTGCTGTTTTTTGTTCTTTTTGTGTTTTTTTTTCTCCCCCCCCCTGAAATGTCTTTGCCCCCTTTGCAATCAGCCCATCAATATTCAGCCATCCAAATGAGGATTTCACCAAATATTGCAGACATGGCCAGGACAATTAAAGCTGTGTTGAAAATATTTTTTTCACACTTATGGAAAAAAAAAAAAAAAACGAAAACAAAAGTCAAAAATCAAAACAGAAAAGATTCACAAAAAAAACGAAGAAAAGATAGTTTAGAGGAGGGTTACAATACAGACCCAAAGGATGTATTTGTTTATGATGGATTTTTCTGCTTCCTGTAGACTCCACTCTGTTGCTAACAATACTGTAGTACACTTTCTCTGTATTACTCTACACTTTCTTTAAATATAATTTATTTTAAGATTTTTTTTTGTTAAAGAAATCCAGGAAAAAGAAAAAAATGATGCAAAAATGGTTGGTTGCCAGAGGAGAGGCGGCAGAAGGCCCGTGCTGCCCTGTTTAATTGCATCAGCGCTCTAGTTTGTCAAGATACTCAATAGTCCGTTGCATTGGGACGTGTCCTCAATCCTCGATGTACTCCCACAGGTCCTTCTCATAGCCTTCATGTACGTGCTGTAGCAGCACTCTTCGCCTGCTCTCACAGTATCTACAGACACAGGAGAATTTCAGCAGAATTTCAGAGAAGTCCAGCATAGCATATTTACAGGAAGTGAGAGTTCTGGTCAGAGATGTACAAATGTCACAATAATTTTAGGCTTTTAATTGTCCATTTTTACTGTTGTTTTCCCTGGAATATGACGATGTTCCAATAAATAACTTCAAACAAACATCTGAAAAACTATTGAGCATAAAAGAGGAATACATGTTCAAATATATACATGCAATCTCACTTGGATAAATATAACATGGCAAGTTGTGGGGAAAACACAGCCATCAACAAGGGATAAATCTGGTTTCAAATTTGTTTTTTCCCCCATACATGGACCAATTTTTTAAGCATAATCCATAAGATTTTGTTAGCTTTTGGTCAGAGTCATTACAGAAGATTAATATTCAGCCGTTTGATGTGTGCTTGGGACTGTTACTCAAGTGCCAACTATACAGCTAACGATTTCAATTGAGGTGGAAGAATTTGGAGGTGGTCTCACCTTGATTACCACAAACATACTTCCTATTATTGTGACTACATAGCTCAGTCCTCGTCTTGGCTGGCAATAAAACGTTTCTTTAGCAGAAATACTTTTCCATACAGGAAGTGGAAAACTTCAGTCAAGATTGAAGGTGTTGATTTTTCCCTGGTGTCTTGGCTGATGTTACTATCTTCTCTCCTAACCATTATATTGGCATTTTAGCAGCATCCATTTTATGATCCTTGCTGGTTCCTGAAATAGTCGTGAACTTTCCAAATACTTCCCTTCCAACTGAATGGATAGATTGTATCAGATGGTTGGTACTTGGACAGGCCAGTTGTTGGAACAGGACAATGATCCCAAACATACAACAAAACTGCCTTTGAAGGCTTGCATTATGGATTCTGAAGAGCATAAGTGAATCAACTGATTTAAATACAAATTCTGCTAAGAAAAATGATAAAAGAAAATCCAGAACAATACCAGAAATATGTTGACAGTATATATAATTTTGACTGTTTTGATTTGAGAATATCCACTATCTTGGGCAGCTAATTCTTTTACAAATCACTTAATACAAGTGCTACCCAATACTATTTACTCCATACAACAAATGTTCAAATGTGTAATTAAAAGCCAAAGAGTATGTAAACTTCTTACTGGAGCACTACTTCACTTACCTGTACTTATCTTGTACTTTCTGCTTGATGTCCTGCAAGGAATCCTGGGAAATATCCCGCTCCAAGTATCCAGAGAGCACCTCAGTGGCATTTTCCAGATCTGCCTGGTTGTTCTGGGGAACAGAAGTAATGAATGTCATCCTCAATAATACTTTTTAAAAATGTATATCTAGTTCATACCAATAAAGATAGATTTGGCTCTTGTGTGCTTTGGATTTGTGTGACTTTACACTTTGGTGGTTGGCAGCTTTAGCATTAAGCAACACTTTCAGCCATCTTACCTCAAAAATAATGGACTGGTTGTTCTTCTTGAGGTAGAAGGCAAAGACGTAAGTGAACATGAGTGTGGAGCGGCACTGGCAGAGCACATCTACAGCCTTCTTCAGGAACTGCACTTCAATCCAAGACATGTTGTGCTGCTGCATCTCCTCCATCTTCTGCTTAACCTGAGCATAGAGCTTGTGCTCAAAGCGCAGACTCTGCATGTGGTTCATGTAGCGGTTGCAGTAGAACAGGTACCTCTGCAAGGCTGCCCTGGAGCGCTGCACACACAGTAAGGCAAACCGGATTAACTCACAAACACACCCAAATACTGGATACTGGATTTACCCAACTGTACAGTTTTCACATTTCAAATTTCCTGAACTCTCAATTTCTGACATATAGATACAAAACATTATTGCAGTAAGAATGGAACCTGCAAAAATCAGAGATAAACAAACAAAGTAGAAAAAACAAAGGAAAAGGAAAAAACAAGAAAGAAAGAAAAATGTGGAAGGAGCAAAGTGGGGGAGGGAGAGAGGGAAAGAAGGAGGCAAAGAAGATAGATTGACAATTTTTAGACCGTAGGACAGGGAACAAAATCTGGAAAATGCCATTCCATACTTATCCTGAATTGAGAAGAACTTAAATGTCATAATTTCCCATACTGCAAAGAAACCCTGAAAACTGTAAAAGGCAAAAACTGTGTGTGTTGTATCAGCAACATGAATGTCAGCCTTGGAATCTCTGCTGGTGTTTCATAAAATTAATTTTGTTACAAACTATAAAATCCTAATAGTACTTGTTTACCATAAAATTATCTGAAAATTAAACATGCAAGAGTAAAATAAAGAATAATTCTGCACTAAAACATGAATTAAATTGATGCATTTATGTAATAAACCTTTCTAAGTTAACGTATGTTTCACAATTTTTGAGGGCAAATGTAGATTTAATTACCTCTTGAGCATCTCTGGCTGCCTTGGCATCGTCTTCATTATAGCGGTTGCAGTTGTACCTGTAAGGTCAAACAGGTCAGTGGTGTTTAAAGAGTATTTCAGACAGACCTCTGGACATTTTTATTACCAAGGTTTGAACTCTAAGGTAAGTGTGTGAGAGAAGCCAGAATATTTTAGATTCTGGACTCTTTGTACTGAGACTGCTGAACGTATCTAATAAATGATACACTGTTACAAAAACTGATGATCAAATATGTACCAGCTGTGGTTTCACATCTCGAAACATTTAAATGTATTCATTTTCTACAGTCTTACTGGGAGTTGCATTTAGTTTATTTACTTGAAAGCAACATTTTTTGCATAAAAAGTAACATGAAAAAAAATAAGCCTTTAGTTCTCACCAGGCAGAGCCATGAGGTTCCCATGGACCTAGGCAGACCCAACAGAACTCCGCTTTACAGTTCTGGTTGCGACAGACCATGTGGTTGCAGCCACCGTCCTTCTCAATGGTCACATGACATTTTGGACACTCCTGTAGAGTTAAGGTGAACATTGTGTTCTGTTATTAAACTGAAGAAGAGAGGAATCAAATGTTATCCATATCAGGGAGTCTGATGAATGTCATACCTTGGTATTTGCTGCAATCCAGTTGGAAGTCTCACTGTCATCATCACATTTCTTAATCCATTTTCTCAGCCACTAAAAAAAAAAAAAATTTTTTTTAAATTGAAACGGGAACAATATTGCTTCCCATAACTACCAGAATCCTACATATTTTCATTTTTCCATCCAGCTTACCTTACACTTCACAGGATCATGCCAGTTCTCTCCACAGTTGAAACTGTAATAACAGCACGCAAATCAACCCAACCTCCAATAACATAGAAAATCTACTTTCTGTGAGAGTTTACTGATCTTACCAGAACTGACGGCCACACTTGCATCTCACCGGCTTGGCATCTGGATACTGGACTTTGACAACGTGATGGCAGTCTGGCGCAGGGCACCACTTTAACAGTCGATTGCACTTTAACGAGTAATAAGAAACATGTTTTTCATTTTTTCAGTTGTAGACCCACAGGTTGTCAATTACATTCTAACTTTTTTCAAAGCACTCTACAGAGGATAGACCTACGCTTAGCTATGTAGAGATCTGCATAAACACAGCCATGCAGTTAACTAGCACCATGAAGATTTACAAGTTTATTTGTCGAAGAGAAAAACAAAACATGTATACAGAATGTAAATGCTGAAGAATTTACAAACATAGAAGTATCATGTGATTGCAATAGGTAACATTTTCCACAGTCAAGTTTAGGTCTTGACACATTTGTTTATGCTCATAAATGAAGGACCGTAGGGTTAAATAATTCTACATTTACTTTAAGTCAACCAAACCCTTAAATATGTGTGGGCTCACTACTTGTTATTACTTATTGACATGTAATAACAAGTAATAACATTCTCCTTAAGCGGTGTGCAGCAGAGCTGCTTTTACTGTGTGCTAAACTGACATTCATGCAGCTCTATAGACATGTTATAATTAAAGTACTAGTTGTTTCAGGTTTCTTCTTCTCAGATTCAGATTCAACCTGTAAGTCGAACTGCAAAGCTCAGCATAAACGTTTTTGAATTTCCTATGAAGCAACAAAGCTTACCTCTACAAAACTATTCGTGATTAAATGCTGGTACTTCAACTTTACTTTTGAATCTGTTATGAGGCGCCTGTGGAAACATTGAAAATCAATTATTAGCCTTCATTAGAAAAAAAAATTGTATATATATATATGCACATTTGCAAGCAGAGATTTTTGTAGTTGCTTTTTAAGACCTTAATGTATAAGTTATACAGTAAATATAATAATTGCTTTCTCCTCTTGCAGAAGTGGTTGCACAGTTGATTAATCATTTTAAATTTAAATTGACACAAAGAAGATCTGGAATCTTGGCAGCATTAAAAGACCTGGAGATCCACCAAAGACAAGTCATGAATCACTGAAAGACTCAAAATGAGGGGAAAAAATATTTTTCAGAAAAAAAACATGTTTTGTCTCCTGAAAAATATTTTTCAGGAGACAAAACAGAGATGATATCACACTTCAATGATCCTCACTAAAAAACAAGTTGGATTAAAATACGTTGAAGAATATAATATTTGATATGTATAATAATTATGTACAAAATATAAAGTTTTAACAGTGAAAACTACCTTGCTGATTTTAATATTGGGATGAATCAGAGTAACTTTGCATTAGGGCTGTTGTAAACAAATATTTTAGTAATCGAGTAATCTATTGATTATTCTTACAATTAATCGAGAAATCGAATAAAAAAAAAAGCTAAAATAAAACATTGGTAAATCTAACACAGCAGCAGTATTACTATCGCATATCAACATCAGTCTAATTTTTCACATTTGAGCTTCCCTAACAATAACTTTTCTGTAGTTTAGAAAATTGACCTGTAACAATAATAGCTCACTGTCTAAGTTAACCAGAAGAAAAGTTATACAAGAATCTGAAGTTGTATTCAATTTAATAATAAAAAGGCAGGCTCACAAATACGCTTATAAAAAAATGCCTATAGTCCAGCTTTTTGTTTATGTATTCATCTTCAGTCAATTTAATAGATGAACTCTCACCTTATCCAGTTATTTATAGCTTTTGTGTTTATGTTGGCGACTGTATTTGATACCTTCATTTGTCACACACTGAAACATCTACCAGCTACGTGCCGTCACAGTGTTCTCCGCCACGCATTTGTTGGGGCTGGGATGATATGAAGTTAATTTTCCGGTTTGTCCGTAAAGCCACACTTACAGTACGTTAATCATCTAATGTGCAGCCACCTGCCTTCTTCAGTCTATCCGCTCACCTGTATAAATACACCTCTTCCCCGCTCTGAACACCGGCCACTAGGCAGCAGCTCCAGGAGGACAAAAGCTGCCGTACTACAAACATCGCGGCAGTCATTTTAAGGATGCTTATCGGTCCCCCGAAAAACGACAAAGACCCAGACATGATCATCTATCAATAAAATCCTCCCAGGCCGAACTTGAAAACTGGACGTTAACTGGCTGCTAACGCTTAGCTTTCGTCAATAACTCATAGGCGGAAGTGAGAGCTCTGCGCAACGCAAGTAATAACTCGGCCGGAACACGGTGCGCTACATAATAAAACATAAATTAACGAAGCTTCAAGGCAGATAAATTTTCCTTGAGGAATTTTAATAACGAGGAATCGTTTCAGCCCTACTTTACATTGAGCATCACAAAATTGTTTTTAGTGAAAGACATTATCAGCGTCAATTTCTGATGATCATAACAGACCAAAAAATAAAACAAATACATGTACAAACATACTCACATGACTGTGTTGTCATCAACCAAAATGTCACAACTATGAGCAGGGCATGAAATCGTCTGAGAAAAAAAGAATAGAATTAAAATCATTAGTTGGTCATTGAAAAAAATAAAGCCTATTTCAGACATCAAGAGTGACACCAAATGCAAATTTTACTGTTTTTAGCTAGCTCCTAGTTCAGCTAAGAACAGTCTTTATAATGATTCTTTTATGTTAATTTGTCTTCCTGACACAATATTAGAGGTGCATGACCAATCTAAGACAAAGAAGCCCACTTATATTCCAAAAGCATTAAAGCAATAATGAGCTTTTATGTAAATATATATATATATATATACATATATGTTGCCTTAAATGCACCTATAAAACAGTCAGACATAAGAATTAAACAATTTTCTATTGATTGGCTTTAACTGGTGATCGGTGGATCAAACACAGACAAAAAAAATCAATTAAATGCAAAAAATCTTAGAAGTCCCTCTACCTTTGCTCCATAAACAAATAACAGACTTCAATAGACATCTTAAGATAAAAAAACACCCATCAGAAACAGGTTAGGTATATATACTTGGGTCCATTAAATAAGGAAAATTTAATGGACCATTTATTTTCTGTTTGGTTCAGAACTATTGCCTTCATCAAAGAAGCTGTGCTACATTTTCTTTTCTCTTTTATGCTTTCTTGTCCTTAGAACCAAAAAGCAAAACTGCTGAAAATCAGAATCATTGTGTCAGGTATAATAAAAATGTTGAAATTATTTAGTAAAAAACTAATGATAAAATTGTTACTGGCAAGAAAACCTGACTAGTACATCTCCACAAACGAATCTTGAAATGTACCTGTCCCATTCCTTCCTCTATGATTTTGGTAGTCAAATAATCTCCCCAGCACTGCATGCAGAACTTGTGTCCACACTCCAGACCGGTAAAGTACTGAAACAAACATCATCCAACACTTTAAACATACAATCCTTGTCATCAATATTAACTTTTCAAATTACAGACAATAAAATGACTTGAGAATAATGTGTATTCATGACTAATACTACAATGCTCAATGTAAATTTTACTTCCAGAATAGTTTTTTTCCCCTTAGTGAAAGTACAAAGGAAGGAATATTTGAATATCTTCAAGTGTGGGTGTTGCCTTTCAGTGTTGAGTAATTTTACTATTTTTAAGAAATAGTACAATTTGTTCTTATTCACAATACATCATTAAAAATTAAACAAACACTGTAAAGAAGATTTAAATGCATTCCACTGTAAGGAAACGGCTAATAACTGAAGAAATAAATATACATAAAAACTGGAGTAAAGCAGTTTTATTCCATACATAGAGCTGCAACAAGTCAGTGTATGGGAGGAGAGAACACGTTGCCTCACAATCTGCTACTGTTTAAGTCAGTCAGCTTTTATTGCAGTTTATTTCAGAAGAGCAGCCCTTTTTTAAGTCTTTAAGCACATTTTTGACCTGTTGCCAAAGAAAGTTTCATGAATCTTCCTTGAATCTTTAACATCACTGATGTGTTTTTTTCTTATTTTAAACGAGAGCATGTTGCCACACTGACACGTTTAATGCAGGGATAACTAGTATCAATTTAAAAAATCTAAACAAAATTTCAACAAGAAAATGTTGTTGGAGGGTGTTAAATAAATCCTTGTTTTACTGCCATCCCCTCTGATGAAACTGATTAGGATTGCTTTACTGTGATTTTCAGCCCTCCTCTTTATAAGGGAGAAACCTCAAATACGCTTGCCAATTTAACAGAATGTTTCTTTGTGCTCTTCATGGAATAGCAGTAGAAGTTTGTCAAGCTGACTTAGCAGGTTCATTTGTGAAACAAGCTGCTTGGGAAGAGGCAGCCAACTGACTGCTTCATAGATGGACTGCTTGTAGCTCCAAAATTAGAATTTTTAAAAACTGCATTAGCTTAAGGTTGAAACTGGCAGTCCATTAGTTTACAAAGCAGAGAACCAACTGTCAATGACATAGATGGTTGGTTTAATTTTGTTCTATGTGCTTCATACCAAAACGTATGCTTTACAGGGCGCTACAGAGAAAAGACAACATGTTTGATGGTACAAAAATAAATCACTGCGATCCTTTGATACTCCCCAACGTCATCATATATTATTTTCTTTGGACAATTGAAACCTAAAACAATGTAATGACATCTACAATCATGGTCTGCTGAACAGCTTAAAAACTTGAAAACCTCATATTAGTAAGAAAGTACCTTTTAGAATCTACAGATGTTTTCAAATCTGGGACAATTAGCAACCTAAGAACCCAAAGAAAAAATAAACAGTAATCATAAAATAAAATGGTTGATCGATAACCTTTAACTTTATGTTTTAAGTTTTTTTGGCATCCAATTCCAGATTTATGTTTTGTAATTTCAAGAGTTGCTTTCAAGCTTTCCTGAAAATCAATTTCTAGATGGGATTTACATATTTTTTCTTCTTGGCTATGCTACTTCTCCCTGTAATATTGAGATGTTGTTACATTATGAAAGAAAAATTCACCTTCTCTAAAAAACTGTAAGGTTAGGGAATAAATTTTTAAATACGACATTTAACATAATTCCCATCTACGGCTGAAGATCCAGCTCATCCAGCATAATGCTGATCTAACCATGTAACTCACCGAGTTGGGGAAGTTTAGGTAGCAGATCTGACAAGGCATGTCTTGTGCCGATGATCTAGTGTTGATTGGAGGACGGATCCGAGGCTTCTTGCTGGGGTTGATGACATGACACTCAGAGAAAAGCTTGTCGAGGTTTCCATCAAAGTATCTGCAATATTTAAGCAAACAAAAGGCAGAGTTAAGAACCATGTAAACAATCAAGATCCAAGAAGAACTGGCCTGGCTATTGCAATCCTACGCAATTCTGCTCAATTCTTGTGTTCCTTCAGTGTTCTGTCTGGGATTTCTCCCGCTGAGCTTGATTTCTCTGGTTGAATTCCAATCAGGCTAGTCAGCAAACAGAGGAAGGATTTGTGAGCAATAATATTGATTTTCTGTGCCGTTTTAGGCTGACTGTAGTTTGGCAATAGCAGCAGAATAAGTGAATGAAGCTGTTCGCTCCATGTTGGCCACTCTTCCAAATACCGAATTAACATTAACAGCCATCTTCTTCGACTTGTCACTTCTCTCTTCACAGTGAGGGATGGCTGTTTACAGCACCCACAATTTCCGGTAAGCTTCATACAGTCAAACTGTCGCATTACATAGATGACGATCAAACGTCAGGGATTGGTTAGATCTTTAAATTTCAAAAAGTCCACGTCTTTAGCAAGCAATTGTTTTTCCAACAGCTGAGGGTCCAGACCCAATGCACAAAGAAAATAGCATAGAGCAAGGGTTTGGCCTTTAGCAGGCTGAGGAAGTGCCTCTGTTATTTTAATTTTTATTTTGGCTAAGTACCAATTAATAGTAGTACTAATAGTACCAATTAAAATCCCATCACCAAATGGTCAACATAATCCAGAGATTCCTACCTTTCCATAAGCTTTTCTTTATCCCAGTTGAAGTGGCTGAGGAGAATGCGTGTTATTGTTGCAGGGTTCTAGAAAGGAAAAATGGTGAGAAATTAAAATTCCAATTTACACTTAAATTTTTCTATTGTTCAAGGAAGTTATCATACAAATTAATTTTGCCAAAGCAAGGTTAAAATCAGAAGTTGTAGAAGAAAAACATTTGCAGCGATGTCATTTCACAATATCAAAGATTAATATTTCTAAAAATGCTTCATCATATTCCCTGTTTAATACAATCATAGGTTAACACCTTAACTCCCACCCCAATATGCTTACATGTTATCCAATGGGTCCACTTCTATAAGGGGACCTGTTGATCTTTATCAAAATTTGTTTCATTTCTATTCAAACTGCAGTTGCTTTGTCAAACATAGAGAGCGGTTTGTAGGCATAAATATGCATAGAGAAGCAGCAATGTGACTTAAAAATAAGTCCAAAGATTGTTTCTTTGACTTTTTAATGTCATCATTTTGCTCAGGAGGGAGCAAGGATCGACACAGGGATTGTGTCTTATGTAAATCCAGAGAGTTATCCTGAGTCTACTGTCTTTATAGTACCAGGTAAGGACAATGGCAACTTTGTTGCAGGTTGAATTCTGTTCATTCAGTAAGCACTCAGTGGCTCTCACATTTCTCTGCCTTTCGAATAACAGCTTCTGAAAACCTAACAAAAAGTCCTTTCTAACACAACAGAGTAGGATTAATGATCAAGGAAGCATCATGTGAAACCAGTGGGCAATCTAAAACAAAGATAGTCTCATCTCCTCATGAATCAACTACAAACTTCATGTGATCAATACATTGCCAAAAGAGAAAAAGTATTTCATGAAGCACAACATCTGTGGGAAAAACCACTACACTAACTTAAACTGCAAAATGAGTCAGCTCAATTAACTTTTTACTGTTCTTTCCTGTTTCCAAGTTTTACAATCAGTAAAATTCACAGTTTGAGAATATTAGTGTATTCACAAATGTATACAATTATTAAAATGGCTAACTAAATGTGTTTTTTTTTAATCTAATTTATCTTAGTGTTTGGGAGAAATAAAACCATAACAAGACCGCCCCGTAGTGGACAACTGTTTAATTTGTAATGAATCCTGTGCTACTTTTCAACATGATCACATTCAACCATTTGATTATGGGGTTGACTTGATGCAATATCATGGAGAGAATACTTAGACTTTTTAAACCAACATTAACATGTAAGCTTAGTAAACTGTCTGAACTGTCTTTACTCACCAAAAGAGTGCACTGATTTGCCTAAAACATCAGGCATGATGTGGTTGTCATCATGCCACTTGGTTGTCATCAAGGTTATGTTCACACTGCAGCCTGAAGTGACCCAAATAAGATTTTTTTGCCCTAATGTAACCTGTATCTGATATTTCCATGACAGTCTGAACAACACAGGTCAGATTTTTAGAAATGTCACATAGGCTACTTGCATATGTGGTCCTAAATCTGATATGCATCTAATATTTTCAAATGTGACCTGTGTCTGTGCGGCCAGGTCGCATTCATCCTACCTGTATGTAATTGATTCTCGATAAATGTCACTACTGTGCATCCTAGTACAGGCAAAAGGAGAGAAAAACAACAACCATGGCAGAGGATAATGAGAATCAAGTTGTTGATGTGCTGGCTCTGGTTGGACAACACTTTAAAATCTTAAAATATGCTCCACCATTACCATTCATGTTTACTTCCGCAAACACCGAGAATGCTCACTGTGTTATGTTTCTGAGTCCTCTATTGTGCATGCAGGGCACTTTTAGGTTGTCTGCTGTTCACTTTAGGAGATCACATACAAGTCACATACACATGTATATTTGGAAATATGTACTACCACACAAAAACAAAACAAAAAAACCCATCAGGTTTCACAAAAAAATTGGAATTGAACATTGAGGCCTGAAGTGTGAACATAGCCTAAAAAAGCTTAAAGTTTTATTTAAAAAAGTAAAACAACTCATTTGAAAAATCTCTTGAATGCATTTACAACAGTCTCAATTTGACTGCATTAAGCGATTTTCTGTATTTTGAAATAGGTTTGTGACTGGCAAGTTACACACATAGTAAACAAAAAACAAGAAAAAATTGTGTAAAAATAAAGCTGGAAAGATTGTGCAATATTAGCTTTAACTAGGTACTATGTAGACATACCTTTGATATTGAAAATCCAAAAGACTTTTGAAAATGACATATATATGGAGACAAGTATTTATTTAATTATGGAGAACAATAGTCACAAAAACACTAGGCTCCCACTTATAATTTAAGTGTACATTGTTTTTGAAAAACGTTGTATTCCACCCGGTAATCCACCAGGTAATAAAACTTGACTTTTATGAGAGCTTTTGACCGTTGATTAAACCAACATAATTGAGCAAACTCCTGTTGGGAAATATTGTTTATTTGAGTCACATTGCCACATTTCCTTACAACACCCTATAAAGAATATTATTGGAAATTGCTGTAAAATCTGTCATTTTCAGAGACGGCACTAAAAATCCTAATGTGTCTATGAATTGAGCCGTTGATGGTAGAACATATTCCACTGTGGATGGCACTATTTCCTACCCCAAACGGTTAAGTATGAAAACAACCAAAACTGCAAAAATATAGGCTAGCAAAGTGATTAAATTACCAGAATCCTAATGTGAATGAACAGAAAACAGATCTAACCAGCACAAAGTCAGAATTAAATTACCAAGTACAACAAAAACAACAGGTTCAGTCACTGACTTTATCCTGGTTTGATTTTGTATTAAATAACCACAAAAACATCAAATTAGGTTTTTCAGGTATAAGACATCTGAACCCAGATTAACTAGAGCATATTCAAAAACCTTCTTTTTTGTCAGTGTTTTGAACAAAATATTTAAGAATGAGATTCAACAATCTCTCAAACAAAAGTTAAGACTAATGCTCAATCTTCTTAACTATTAACTTTACTATCAACTTAAACATTTATGTAATGGTGGTCCCTGAAGAACCTTGCAGGATTTTAAATGTAACGCTTAAAATCCATCTACCTGAGATATTTTTGTATTTCTTTCCATTAGTTTTTATATTGTGTAATTTAAAGCAATTACACTGACACACGAGGAACCTCCAACAATGTCAGACTTCAAACAACCTACAAAACTTGTATATTATTACTACTCAAAAACACAGAACCAAAGTCAGCTTTTAAAATTGGAACAAGTTCAAAGCAACCGTTTTGTATGGGAAGAATTTACATATTTTCGACTTTCAAGCTTCTTCGAAATCATATTTCGGAATGATGGTTCATGCTATATCACAGAGAACTAAGTGGTAACTTAATAGGACTATTTTTTCTTTTTTGTTTTTTAATTCTATGCCTACGAGAGAGGAAATGGAGGCCTCAGTTGGCTCTGTGCTACACCGTACATCTCTGACAAGCTATTGCGAATGGAATCAGTTGTTAAGTCAAAAGGCTTATTAAAATTCAATTCTTAAACAGTATTTCATCACATCGAAGTTCGGACAAAATGCTTGGTCGCTATTCTGTAACTAACATAGCTTGTCATTTGCTACATTACACAATGTCCAACTAGCCTTTGGACAAACGTCAAAATACGTTAACGTTAGTCTAGTTGCACTATATTTATAGAAGTCGAACTTGAATTGATTAGTTAACTTCAACCGTTCTGTCGTCAAAAGTCACACCTAACGTACACCAAGTCAACAACCAAAGACGTTGGGCTTTTTCAGAATACTGCTGCTAGCATAGCTTAAGAAGATGGCTAAGTAGCAAGAAAGCTAACATTAGCTTAGCAAAGGTAGCTGCCAACTTCTCAATGGGGATTAGACTACTTCCTGTAACAAAACTTCAGTTTAAATGTGTATATTTAGTGACATTTCAACATATCCACATTCATCCTAAATACACACTAGTAACAAAAACTTGCCATCGTTAAAAACGAATTTCAACACGTGTTAGTCTTGTGAAACTGTCACCTACCAGTAAGTTAACTACTCCTACAAGGCTAGCCGATAAGCTAACGTCCGTGGCCTGTAAACGCTTGATAAAATCCTGGACCCCGGTCTTTCCTGAAGATGGTATACCAAAATACCTACCTGTATGACCTCGTTGACCTCCCTGATACACTCCACCATATGCTGGAGGATCTGCTCGGCAGTCAAAACCTCGAAACGATAGTCCTCCTCCTCTTCTTCACCAGGACCGTGACCACCTACACCAGTCTCGCCACCCTCGTCTCGCTCCCCGCCGGCCACCACAGGATCGACCAATTCCACCTCACCGATATCCAGGGTGTCGTCCTCGGGCTCCACTTCGCCGCTGTCCTCGCTACATTCGTCTTCGTCGTCGTATTCATAGTTATAGCCCTCGTCTGAGTCCATTCCTAGGGTGTTTACCGGCTTACGACGAGCACACCTTGAGGTCGAAAACGCCAGATGTAGATTGCGGAACAATACGAAAACCAAAATTATCCGAGCCTGTTTTTCAGCTGCAGCGAAAATAACAACAAAACGTCGCCGCTGCTAAGCCAACAAAGAGAGGCAGCGTCACCAACTGACGACGGCCTTACGTCAGACAAACTAGAAAATAAAATGTGAAAAGAAATTTAATATCTTTCTTTCTCAATATCGAACCCAGGTTAGCCAAACAGTATAATAAATAAGTAAAAATTGTTCCAAATGTTGGCAATGTCTCACTCGCACACTTAATGTTAAAAAAGCTCTACATTTGTGTTTTACACCTCACTATTGTGTTCCAATAAAATTTTAATAGTAAAACTTCAGTAAACCATCCATATGAGTAATAGGTTTGACTTTTACTTTTGTTTCTATGCCCAAGATTCAATAAATAAACTGATAAATAAATAACTAATGCATTGTGCAGAATGGACATAATCCTTCTAACATATTATTACTATTACTAGGCCAAAAATAAATATTTTGTTTATTTATTTATTTATTTGTGTATTTGTTAAATTACCTTCTTAGTTGTAAATAGGCCAATAGTATAATAAAACTCCTGAATTTTTAAGCCTTTGTGTGTTGGTGGCCCCCATTTGGACACCCCTTTGAAAATATTGGCAAGGCACCCCTGGTAGTAGTAGTAGCTACCACTATTATTATGTATATTAGTAGGCATAGTGGTAAGCTGCCTGTTGTTTACCTCACTTGACTACATGCTCCTATGCACCTGACTAACTCAGTTGGGCAGAAGGTGAAAAGTCGAATATGAAAGTCATGTGCTCAGTAAATCCTGGACACTGCACTCTGATAAAATATATTTTCCTACTACTGATTATAATTCATCTCGGCTTAAACACAGCAGAGAGTGTGTGGCCATTGCCACAAATATTTATCCCCTCTCCAGAAAGATACCAACTGAAGCCCCAATCTTTCAGTTTTGGATACAGAAGATACTTGGATACAAAGCACAGCTGTTCTGTTCTGGATGCAGCATTCAAGAGATATTTTTCCATTTTATTTCCAGGATACTCTTATGGTAAGTGTACTTAAGAAAATACACATTTTTCACTTTATTTGCATTTAGAAGCCAACCTGATCACTTTTAGTGTAGCTACACAATTATTATTTTTAAATAGTTGTTAAAACAACTCACTGTTGGTAAACAATTCTTATGTGTTTTATCATGAACCTAAGGGAAGACATTCTGGTGATAACATATTTAAAACTTATTTACAACTGTGAATTGCTTAGTAGTTTTGTTATGAATGTTTTGTTTGTCGTTGTGCCTTTTAAAGTAGATGAATGGGTTTTGTAAAAACAGCAGCTCAGCTGTCGGCCAGCCAATGCCTGTTACCACAAACACATTCAATGACAATGGGCCAGCTTTACCCTTGTGTTGTCTAACAATACTTTGGTTGGAACATTTGTACATTTTAGTAAAATGTCATTGATCTATATTTACACTCATTTTTCACAGGGAATGATACTCTACAACTCAGTGAGAATGAGGTATTCACTCTCACAATTAGTCTTGATCGTCATGACTGTGAGGGTTACCCAAATCAAGACTCTTCAGAGAGATGTAAGATTAAAGATACATAATGAGGTATTAAATTTACAAAACCCAAACGGTAAAAGCTATCACTGAGAACTTTTTCCCATTTGTGTTTTAGACAAATTGAGTGTCTTTGCTGGGCAAGCATCTCTGAATGCAGAAACTGTGTGGGGTTCTCTAAGAGGTAATTACTATCACTACATTTTTAAAGAATTAGAAAGTACCTTATTAAAATGGACATAATGGCAGTTAACTAATGTTATCAATAACTGTTATCTTGCACTCTAAAAACTTGGTGAAAACAACAAAATTTCAGTTATTTTGCTCAGCAAGTCCAGGATCAGAGACTGGATAGTTTATGGGCTTTGCCTAGAGCAGGGGTCGCTCGAGGGCCGGCATCCTGCACGTTTTAGTTCTCTCCCTGGTGGTAGTAACAACCTTTTCAGCATGTCAATGTTCTTCTTAGGCCTTCTAACGAGCCGTCATTTGATCCAGGTGCGTTAAACTAGGGAGAAAACTAAAAAATGCAGGACCGACTTTGGGCACCCCTGGCTAGAGTATTGTTCCAAGTAAATACAAATGGATTAAAGTGATAAATTATACTAAAGACTTTTTAAAACTAAAACCCCTACTTCTTTATTGCTGAACAAGTCATATTAGCATCAAAAGTAACTAATCTTTTCAGCTCTAGCTTAATATGACTATGTAAGTGACTACATAAACTCTGTATTGGCATTCAAAACAAATTTAACCTACAAATTTAATATTTAGGCTAAAGAAATAACTCAGTAGTTTTTAGAATGTGAATGTCCATCTTATATGCATATTTAAAACAAAGTTTTTAATGTGTGTTTTTTCTGATCAAGCACAGGTCTTGAAACCTTCAGTCAGTTGGTGTATCAAGATGATTTAGGCTCAGTAAGTCAGAGTTTCTCAAACACTAAAGCTCAGGTTTATAAATGATATCCATCATTATGCAATGATGACTTAGCTTTTAGTTATTAGTTTTTATGTTTTTTTGTTTTTCAGTATTATATTAACAAGACTGAGATTGAGGACTACCCACAATTTAACTATAGAGGAATTTTACTGGACACTTCACGCCACTACTTACCAGTGCAGGCCATTTTAAAAACTCTGGTAACAATCACATATCATCTTAGCCCATATTTCTGTTCAATTGATCATACATGGCTTTTTTTTTCTTTTCTAGGATGCAATGGCCTACAGTAAGTTTAATGTATTTCATTGGCACCTTGTTGACGATCCATCATTCCCTTACCAAAGCCACAAATTCCCAGACCTTTCCAATAAGGTATGTGATTTGGAACAGCTGTTAAGTTGTATTTAAAGACAATGCATTTTAAGAAAAAAGAAATGAAATAAACATTAAACCACATTCAATTATGGTTTTCCATAGTGAGTATTTGTAGCCCCCTGCTTCATAAGTCATGAGTGCTGGAAAGTCCTCCCTACAACCAAAAACTTCTGGCTCTGATACAGGGGGCTTTCCATCCAGTGACTCACGTCTACACACAGTCAGATGTGAGAAGGGTGATCTCATATGCCAGGATGCGAGGAATAAGAGTCCTTCCGGAGTTTGATTCACCAGGCCACACAAAATCTTGGGGAAAAGGTAGAATTTCAAAGCAAAATAAACAACATTTAAAACAAACAAGCAGTGAACCAGTCCTCCAGATCTCGTTCATGAATATCACAGTGGTAGGTTTTTGAAGCACAAAGCTTTGATAAGTATTGTGTGTTCACACTGATGGTCTCATTTTTAAGATAAACCTTAAACCACCCAAAATACTCTAAAAGTGCTAAAAAATGTCAATATTTAGTATGTGCATTGGTTTGCTCCACCAGCCATTTAATGTGATAATTTTTTATTTTATGTATATTTGTATGTATCTATATTTACTAAAGGATTTATGTCTCAGGTCAGTCTGAGTTGTTGACTCCCTGCTACAGAGGGGCCACTCCTTCAGGGACTTTTGGACCTGTTAATCCAACACTACCCTCCACATATCAGTTCATGTTGTCACTTTTGAAGGAAGTGGCCTCTGTGTTTCCTGACCCCTACATCCACTTAGGAGGAGACGAGGTTGACTTTTCTTGCTGGTAGGTTTGAAAATTAAAAGTAAGTCAATGCAAAGAAGAGAAACACAAACTTAATATTCAACTGAAGTAGTTTTCAGCTGTCAAAAAGCTGCAAGTCATCACTGAGCGTAACAACATGAAAGGAAATACTTCCCACTGCTTTTTTGTAGGAGATCAAATCCTTACATCCGTGCATTCATGCACAAGATGGGTTTTGGATTGGACTTTTCTAAACTGGAAGCATTCTACATTGAAAAGTAAGGCAGTAGAGAGGAGATTTTGGGTTGAAGTCTACATGCAAATCAAATCTATAAAAAGATTAATATGTCCACATTTATTAACAGAATTGTGAACATCACATCAATACTGAGGAAGACATCCATTGTGTGGCAAGATGTTTTTGACTACCATGAACGAGTAAGGATGCACCAACAGGTACTGTATATGTACTGTTTATTGAAAATTACACATCTGTGACACAGAATGTCTTTAGAAGTTCATAATTTATAATCCAAAATTAAAAAAAAAAAAATCCATCCATTATCTGTACCCATGTATCCTTGCAGGACTGTGGGAGGCTGGTGCTTATCTTTTGCAGTTATTGTGCGAGTTATTAGAAGGTCCTAATTTTATGTGACATTCATGCACAGTCTATGTAGACTTTTGAAAAGTTGAAAACCCCTTTGACTGAAATGAAACCAAAATGTTGTGGATGTTTGATTGAATTATAAATGTGATCATTGTATATAAATGTGGTCAAAATAAAACTAAAGAATTAAATTTCTCCATGACTGTCATACAAACAACAGTGGCTATTATTTTTAAAGGTAAAAGATGAAGGACGCCATACAAGTGTGGATGATGTGGAAGGTAATGTACCACTGAAACTGTGTGTACATCTAATGGTGAGTTGTTTTGTGTTGCAGCGCAAGTTTTTGTCAGTGGTGGAGGTGTGGAAACAGGGCTGTTACCTTTGTGAAGTACGCAGGGTTGTTAAAGCTGGACTCAGGGTGATTCTGGCCTCTCCGTGGTATCTGGACCAGCCTGGACCCACACACAACTGGGCCCGCTACTATAATGTGTGGCCACTAGCCTTCAAAGGTTAGTGAAAAAACAGGGGCGCTGTGAGTTGTTCAGGTTGTGGAAATAGCTCTCAATTTCAGACAACCAATTTTTTCATTGACGTTCCATTGATTGTCAAACCACCAGGTGGCAGCAAACCCCAAATTTTATAGAACAAAAAAATAGACTTTTGTGAACATTCTGTTTCCATTTGTCATTATTTATTCAGTCTCAAGAGTAAGAATCTTTTATTTTCATTTGTATTTTTTTTATCTGAACAGGTACTGAGAAGCAGAAGAGTTTAGTGATCGGGGGAGAAGTCTGTATGTGGGGGGAATATGTAGATGCTACCAACCTATCCCCACGTCTCTGGTGTGTAAGATCCAAACATCTCTTCAAAAATAAAATAATATTGAAAAGTGTGCTTGTTTGACAAGAATATCTTTAATTCTTGTCTTTAATGATCAAAATGAACAGGCCAAGAGCAAGTGCTGCAGCTGAGAGACTGTGGAGCAATGAGAGGCAAACCTCCTGTGTGGAAAGAGCATTTCCACGACTACAGGAATTTCGATGCAAGCTCCTAAGGTACTTTAGCATATCCGCCTTTCTACCACTTACTGCCCTTTAGCAGGACACTACCATGCTTTTTATAATGTCTGCCTGTTACATTCTGTTGTTTCTGCTTCACTTCCTGTTTAGACGTGGAATCCAAGCTGAACCTCTTTATGTTGGCCACTGCAAACATGAGTATCAAAGTGTTTAAAGGATGATTTCGCATGCAACCTTTTTAATCATTTGAAAAAAGAGAAGAAAAAAAAGAAAGAGATGAAAGAAAATACAAGGAAAATGCAATACTTGACACATTATTTTTTGGGTACCCGATTTCACATAAAAAATGTAAAGGTATTTTTTAGCTTTATTGAAATTTACTAAGGTTATTTTTTGAACTGCAATAAAATACATAGTGTGCAGATCATATAAGATTTTTGTCCCTATTGTGTTCTTTCTAATTAAATTTAATTCCTTCTTCAATTCTATAAAAATAATGGGATGTCAATTTCATAGAAAACCCTTTAGCTTATACAAAATGCATCAGTTTTTAAAGTATAAAAGAATTAAGGTAAAAAAGGAGATAAACCAAGTGTATAAAATAATAATTTTTTATTAAACCACAAGAATGGAATATTTTAAAGAGTGCAGAACTGAGGTGATGCAATTTAAGTCATAAATAAGATTGAGAGACAGACTTGTGGAATGACGCAAACAGAAGTACATGAGGAATCTGGAGAACCTGTATGATAAAAGAAAAATATAAGTGCTTTAATCAATTCCAGAATGCACAGACAGCAAACCTACACTTTAACAGCTGTGTCATGTGAACTTGCCTTCTTAGGCAGTTGAAGTTTTAAGTATTTGGAATGAAACTATGGTTTAAAATAGCTTCATTGATATAGCTGTGAAGGTAATAAAATGTTTCCTCCCAGTTGTAGTGCAATAAAAAAAGATTAAGAGGGTGGGATCTAAACGCAAACCTTGTAAATTGCCATGGGGTTACTCATAATATTTGGATGAAGCTGAGTCAATAAATCCATATAATTTTTGACAAAGAAGAACAACAACACAACACCTTAGTATTATTAGTCTTCTTATAACTCTTTAGTTTTTTTTTTGAAAGAGTCACATTATATTTTAATCCTTAAAATCCTGTTGAAATGCTTTTGGGAATAGAGAAACACTGTTTGTTTTCTTTGGTTTTTCTTACTACTTTGACCAGTGAAAATAATATTATGCAAACTTTAACCCTTTCATGCATAGTGGTCACTACAGTGGACAGCTATCTAAAAGCCATTTTCTTGTGCTTCCTGTGAATTTTTAAGTTATAAACGCACACAGACCACTCAAGTGGACACTAATGTATCATAAAATATACCATCAACTACTGGCCATCAGCTGCAAATGCAAGAAATTATTTTTGTTAAATACAATATGGCCGACAGACAAAAAAGCATGAGAACCGACCCGGTCCCTCCTTCTACTGTAGACGACTCTTGCAAGTAAAAAAAATATTGTGACATCAGATAACCCCTAAGGAACAATACTACTGATGTATTTTTCAAATAACAACTTTGTATTTGGACAAAATTACAATTGATCACATAAAAATAAAAAAAAAATAAAAAAAATATTTTTACAAAAAAATGCTCCTACCTTTTTTATGCCTTAAGAAAAGAATTTTAAAAAATGGAAAAAAAATTCTGACACAAAGGATCATAATTCATGCATCATAATTTGATCCCTTACTATTCTTCTTACTATTGCATTTCTTGTGATTTGTAAACTCATAATATGCCACACACAGAGCACCTCCGACTCATATGGCTTTACTCATCAATAGCCAATTTCATGTCAGGATCTGACAATATCTGTGTCCCTGTAAAGACCAAACGCATGCTGGCAATTAGGAGACTAGCTGCATGGAGCTTTTAAGTCCAGATTCATAATTTTGTTATTACAAATAAACTTTCTTGGTCTTTTTTTATTTCAAAACAAACTATACGCATGGTCTATGGTTTGGTTTTGCAGAAAATGTTGACTGTTTAACCATCAGATGGATTACAGTGAATGACAGCAGATGGCAAGAGACGACAATCCCTAAAAGCCAGAGTGCTGACACCTCAGTCCTTCTACTTTATCTGTTCTGGAGGAGGGGTGAGGGCAGTGGGAGGTTATGAATGATGTTCGGCTGGAAGTCAGGAATTGCTGACCACAGACTAACCAAAGTTTATTTATGACAGAAAAACTATTACCATTCATTTTTGCCTTTTCCAAAGTCATACATTAAAATAAAAATAATTAAACAATACAAGAATCAGTTTTGCTTCAGCAACCTTACTCCACCTGCTCCATATGCATGAAGAGAAAGGTAACAACTCGAAAAGTTAAGCTCACTCTTTGACAATAGCTGAAAGGAGATTACACCCAAAAGCTGCTTAGACTGATGCAGAGGTTTGCAAACTAGCATTCAAGGGCATCTTCTCAAGGACAACAAAGTTATGTCTTGCACATAATCTCTTCTGAACTCCATTCATGTGCAGGATTTTACTCTAGGCCCAAAATGCTATAGGTGTGCACAGTGTAAAAACACATTTAAATACAAGCGGTGAATAAATAATGAGCTATAAATATAAGAATGAAGAAATAACAAGGGAATGAGCAAGGGTTTTTCCAGTGACGTGTGTTGATTCACCTGCAGGGATCTGTTGTGATAAAAATTTTCCACTAAATACATAATCACTTGGCTCATGGTGGCCTGCTGCTAAAGATGATTGACATGTATCTTCATAAGAGTCACAGGACTCAGGTGTGAAGGAACGTGACTGCTATCCTCAATAGTTAAACCTGAAAGTAGCCCTTTGCTGATGGTTGCAGCATGTTAGTTCCACCTATACTGTTGAGCTGGTTAGATAAACCAGGAAAATCAGATTCAGGACTATGATAAAAATCCAGTGTAAAACTAAATCAGAAGTTGTAAGTTTAAACTATCCTCATTTGGACTGTTTAAACTTGAACTTAAGAAAAGTGCACTGTTGAAATGGCATGTTTTCCACATTAGAGATATGTCTTTGATATTAATATTCTCTAATGCATATTTTCTCTATCCATAATTAATTGCAAGATTGATTTTGCCTCCACTAAGTCTTTGACTCAAAATACCTTTTAAAATATTACATTCTGCATCTTATTTTGATGTTAAAAACCTGTCTTCTTTGCTAAAGGGAAATAGTTCAGCTCCTCTTTTGAAAGAAGTGTTTTCAGTACTTGTTGCAACATTGGTTCACCATTGTTGACTACTTTGGAAAGACCACACCAATCTTTAGCACAGTAAAGATTAAGAGGATGACACATTGGTATTTGCTTACACAGCGACTGGTGTTAATCTTCTTTTACTCCTCATGAAAGCCCCCAGACGACTCAAGTTCTCACACTCTGGCAGATCTGGCAGTGACCCGACATTACATCAAACACAGGAAGCTGTTTGTGTTGGGTGCTTTTATTAACAAAAAAAAAAAACAGGCTTTTTGTGTTTTTCTATTCCTTGATTGATTTTGATTTGTCTGTTCTTTCTGTAAAAGATTTAATTTCCATATTCACGTATAGTGGTACAATAAATAATGGAAGATCAGGTGATTAAAGTAGATCTTTTTTCACAGGATGACTCCAGCAACTTCACAAAACCGAGCCTAGATGGAATTCAACAAGGTATGAATTCATTTTTTCTCCATGACTTACAAACAATTGAGTTATTATTTGCATTATAACGAGAAACATGTTCAGTAAATATAAAACTCTATGAGACGTAGTAGAAATCATATGTACACTGCGCAAAAAGGAAATATAACCGAGTTTTTCTCCATGTCTGACACTAAATCAAACAGAATTTTTCCTAGTTTTGAGTCAGCAGGATTGCCAAAAACTATTTGCTAGTGACAGAATTTTATATTAACTTTCTTAAATTCAGAAGTTTACAAATATGTCCTTTGGTGGAACTGGCTATTAAGCTGAAAGACATGGGTAAAAAAAATGGGGTATCCTTCCACAAGGTTGTCACAATTCTCTGTTGAATATATCGGATCATTAGCTCTACGACCACATTACATTACTGTCTTTAAGATGTTTGAAACAGCTTAAGTTATAACATTATACCTTGCATTACGATTTTGTCCATGATTACAATTAATAGTTGCTGCAAGGCTTCATAACAAACTTAACAAATATACACATGTAATATTTCTAAAGATTAAGCATTTGTTTAAAAGATTCCCTTTGGCCATTTATTCTGTGCAGATAAAAGTCCTCTTAAAGGTCACGCCTCACTTTGCAAAGTCTGCTCTGATTCAAGCAGCGGCAAACACTATGGCATATATGCCTGCAATGGCTGCAGTGGCTTCTTTAAACGCAGTGTACGAAGAAGACTCATCTACAGGTGAGTGAGGGGTCACGCAATAAATGTTGTATTGCAAGGACAGTAATAAATAAGTCCAAATGAATATAAAGTATTTTCTAAAACAGTTATTTTAAGACTTATGCATGCGTTTTTATTAACCTCACAGGTGTCAGGCTGGGACAGGCAGATGTCCTGTTGACAAAGCTCATAGGAATCAGTGCCAAGCCTGCCGACTGAAGAAGTGTCTCCAAGCTGGAATGAACAAAGATGGTAAGATATTTTGTTTTGAGTTGATTTTACTCCTTCAGTATATTATTTTAACTTCTCTTGAAACAATACATCTTTCATTTTGTCTTTGGCAGCAGTGCAGAGTGAGCGTCAGCCTCGAATCATTACACATGTCAGTCTCGATTCCATAGATGTGGAGGCCAAGAGGGAAGACCTCGTTACCACACAGGAGCTCACCACTTCCAGCCTCTACTCATCTATTAGATTTAGACCTCTGGTCACCTTGCCTGATCCCAGTTCTGCATCTGTACAACCCTGCAGCAACCAAAAGACTCACTGCTTCATGGTCAGCTTGCTGACAGCAGAAACTTGTACCAAACTGGAGCCAGAGGATGGTAAGGTCATTGAAAAAATGGAGGAATTACTGATACAGTGGGAAGCGATATACAGTATATATTATATGTGTACTAATCTCGACATCTACCTGATTCTGTTTTTTGCATTATTTTTTGCTCATAGATGAAGAAAATATTGATGTGACAACAAACGATGCAGAGAAGGACAACTCTTCATTAGACCACACCAGGCTTACATCCCTCTCTGGCTCTTCAGAAAGTTTTGACGAAACAGCAGCTCGACTTCTCTTTATGTCTGTGAAGTGGGCAAAGAATTTGCCCGTTTTTGCTCATTTGCCATTTCGAGACCAGGTGAGATAGATTGTAGGTCAGGGGACTGTAACTCCATGTTCTCCAGCGCCACTCTCCTGCAACCTTTGGATGCTTCCCTGTTCCAACACACTTGAGTCAAGAGGCTGGATTACTTCTTTGGCATGTCAGCGAGTTTTGCAAAGGTTTAATCATTAACCATTCATTTGATGCAGGTGAGTTGGAACAGGGATGCATTCAAAAGTTACAGTGGCACTTGAGGGATGGAGTTTCAGACCCCTGCTCTAGGTTTTTGGTTTCTGTCTTCTAATGTTACACATTTCTGTAAAATCTTAAGGTGATTCTGCTGGAAGAAGCTTGGAGTGAGATGTTCCTTCTGTGTGCCATTCAGATGTCTCTACCTGTGGATAGATGTTTAATTCTGTCTCCAGAACTTTCCCCCACTCATGAAGTTAAGACCAACCTTGTCTCATCTGAGAAGCAGATTCTTGAAGATGTATTTAGTCGCTTCAAGGCTCTGGTTGTCGACCCTACTGAATTTGCCTGTCTTAAAGCAATAGTTTTGTTCAAGCCAGGTAAATAAAACCCTAACTACGTACAAAACCACTGTGTATTCTGTAAATTTGATAATCCAACTCATCTTTGCATTTTGATTACCTGGCACAGAGACACGCAACCTCAAAGATGCCAGCCAGGTTGAAAACTTGCAGGATCAGTCCCACTTGCTATTGAGTCAGCACATTCAATTGGTATACCCCAGCAATGCTTCAAGGTGACAAACTGTATCTTTAAAATATTACAAAGATCTTCAAGCATGTTTGAAAATAAAAAAGGGAAAAAATAAAATTTTTTTTGCTCTTGCTCAACAAGGTTTGGGAGGCTGTTACTTCTGCTGCCATCTCTCCACTTCTTGAGTCCACGTAAGATAGAGCAGCTGTTCTTTCACAGGACAATTGGCAACACACCCATGGAGAAGTTACTGTGTGACATGATCAAAAACTAAACAAGCATAAATAGAAGCTTCCCCAAATGTATCCTTTTTTCATGTTGTGAATATCTTTTTCTCCAATAAAATGTGAAATTATGTGTTTATTTGTCTTATTTGCCTAAATATAATGTGAGTTCTTTGCTCTTACATAGTCAATATACAACTGGAAGAAAAAATCATGGTAGGTTAACAAATACACACCACACTTTTTAGATTTTTAATTGCAAATAAAACTGTGTATTCTTTTTCTTTCACTTTACATTTGTAATTTTTTTGTGTATTAGTTTATCACAAGTGTAACATGAAAAAAGGTGAAAATAGGATGGATGCATCCCTTTTGACCTTTGACTTACATTTGTCTAAGTTACATTTGTAAATGACTTTGTAAGTCATTTGTGTCATTTGTGACTTTGTAACAAAAAGTCACAAATAACATTAAAGAGATGTTTGGAGCATACGAGAAACGCCAAAACAAGTATTTTTAATTTCCTGTAAACATTTTATTTATGTGTCAAATGTGTTATTTTTATGGAGGTTCTGAAACTTTTAGATTTTTTTCAAAAAATGTGCAAACAATGACATCTGTGCAGCAAAAAAAAAATTCAACTTCTTCCTGGTGTGCAAGCTTCATTTGAGAAACATAAACATTAGGTGGCAGTGGTGAGCACATTAATAGATGGGTACCACCGTTAACTCCCAGAAGAAGACAGTGGCTAGTTATACCAAAGTACCAAGCTAATTCTGTTAAAACGAATTGGTTTTCTTCAACCAGGCGGCTTCTAATTAACAGAAAAGTATCATGTTGTGGCTTTAATGGTGAAATAAGTCGTATTTTTCCGGGGGAATGTTCGGCAGGTCGTATCAGCTGCTTCCGCAGAGGGATTCAAGCTCCCAGAAGATTCCTGGTTTGTTTGTGAACTCTCACAGCTTTTCACAGCCAAGCTATCATAAAGGACTTTCCTTTGATTATATCCCAAATATCTCTGCAAACGACTTTACTGGTAAGGTTTTAGCTACTGTTAGCTGTTGGATATGTTTTTTTTATTAGTGCTGTTTTATAGTGTACAGCGTTTCTGATGATGCTTTTCTTTAAGACGCCTCTCAGGGATGGGTGTCTTGGATCTGCAACCTGATTGTGATCTTCCTCGTTTACATCTGCACCTTCATAGCCTTCCCAGTAACAGGATGGTTTGTTCTAAAGGTAGAGTAATTTTACTTTTCACCACGCCTCATCAGTATCTCGACCCATTTGTCATCAGTTGAATTTGACCAAGATGGACTCATTCTATACGCAGACTGTCCCTAACTACCAGAGGGTAGTAGTGTTCCGTCTGGGTCGGGTTTGTCCCCCTAAAGGGCCCGGGGTTGTGCTGGTGCTGCCCCTCATTGATCAGTGGCAGAAAGTGGACCTGAGAACCCGAGCCTTTAACATCCCCCCATGTCAGGTAAACCTAAGCAGAAGATCTCTGATATAAATGAGCTGTTTGAATTGGTGTTCAACATGTCAAAGAATATTAACTATGTCCAAACAAGATTGTTTTTACTCAATATGTTGAATAAAAGAAAAGTCAAATCCAATATCTACTTTATCTCTGCTTTGTCTTTTTTATTTTTTTTAACTCCTTTAGATCTTTATCAAAGTTCTGGAAATCTCAGTAAATTTATGTCTCACTGAGTTGAAAATCTCAGCCCTATCTGTGTTTTTATAATCATAATTATGATGCGTGTACTGTAGAAAACCGTCAAGTACTATGAGATTTATATTAATCAATCTTTTTTTATGCTTCAACCAACTATCATATGTATATATATATATATATGTTCTCCTCTGTGCAATTTGCTGTAATTTTGATCTTACTGAGTGAATAACGACAAACCATCTTCTGATTGTAAAATATTTTACGTCTAAACAGACGTTTTTATCTGAACATACATAAAAAAACCCATTCAAAAGATACGAAGATCATGTGCTTAGGTTACAATTATGTTTATTTTACCTTGAAATACTACAATCTGGATTAATTTAAGTCGTTAAACTTACAAAATGAAACATGTTAAATCGTGTAATCGTCCCTTATTCAACCAAAAGGTCAAAATATATTCCATTACTCCAGAGGATATGTTCATAATCAAAAATAGCACCAGGAAATGTTTTTCCATGAAAAAACTTGTCTGTGCATAAAGTCGACGTTTTGTCGACATAAAGTTTTGAAGTCGACGCCCGCCCTGTGGCGGGCATGACGTCATGTTTCTGTGTGTGTTTTTTGCTCCAATGTGATAATAAATTTTGTCAAAATGAAACAAACACTGTAAAATCACAAAGTTTAGGATGTTCTGAAAATAATTATACCAAACAAGGTAAGGTAAATAGTTTTTATGGTGAAAATATAAGGGTAAATTCAAAATTAGACCAAAACGGCCATTTAGACCCAAGACTCCAAAGGGTTAATATAAATAATATTAGAAACAAAGATACAACTTATATGGCCTATTTTTCTTGACTTCAAATGTAAATTGTAACTCTGCCCCATTAGGTGATTACTCGGGATGGTGGCGTGTTGTTAGTGGGAGCAGACATCCAGTTCAGGATCTGGAACCCAGTCATGTCAGTGGTGTCGGTCCAGGACCTGAATGCCTCCACCAGGATGACTGCGCAGAACGCTTTGACCCACAGCCTGTCCAAGAAGACCGTCAGGGAAATTCAAACTGAGAGACTGAAACTAGAGGAATATCTTGGTGTAAGTTCAAATACAGCCTGGTTTGCGTGACGAAAAACAAAAATAGATCAAATTTGTAAGGGTTAAAATAATTTTTTTTAAGGTATTTTATAGTACCCAACCTTGTCTCAAAAGTTTTATGTGTTCACTATTTATATAATCTTGGACTCGATCCTTATGGAATTAGTTAATCCTGTTCTGAAATGTGTTTCTATTCTCCACAGATGGACATAAATGAGATGACTCATCCGTGGGGGCTCGAAGTTGATCGGGTGGAACTTACCTTTGGTTCTCTACTCAAAGCCCCAGAAGAAGGCCAAG
Source organism: Xiphophorus maculatus (assembly GCF_002775205.1). Classification (NCBI taxonomy): domain Eukaryota; kingdom Metazoa; phylum Chordata; class Actinopteri; order Cyprinodontiformes; family Poeciliidae; genus Xiphophorus; species Xiphophorus maculatus. The sequence continues at coordinate 8,627,596 of NC_036444.1, forward strand.
CTGCACCCCTTACCACACCTGCTTCTCTACCGTCTGCACCTAGACTCGAAGGCCTCACTGACTCCATTCAGCAGCTGGCCATGCACTTTCTTAGTCACAGTGGAAGTTCACATCCTAAACAGGGTAAGATTAAACATTCTGATGTTTCTTTTTTTATGTTTATATTTTTTATGTGTAAATTCTGTTGTTGTAGCTGTTTTAATGTGAGCTTCTTCTTTTCAGAGGACAGTCTGACATTAATGAATGAGCTCAGTAGTGAGGCTGAAGTTGCCGTGGTCACACCAGGTTCTGTTGAGGAGTTGCTTAGTGGAGTCCAGATGATCCTCTCTGAGACTTTGGTCCAACAGGTTAGGGCTTGTTTCCAGTTTGAGATCAGCACTGCTGATGGACAGCAGCGTCAGTACTACCTGGATTTAACTCAAGGTGAGCAGCTTAGAGCTTAGAACCGAATATGAAACCTAATCTATTCAGGGTTGCCATGTTTTATTGAAAATGGAATATGACTCTTTAGTCTGGATGAGTTGTGCATGACAAATGAGTTGGAAAAAACTCAAAATTTATTTTCCTATCCATGGGGACTCGATGTGTGTGTTTTAATATTTATTTGTATTTAAATAACGTGACTCATTTTGTCTCACATGTCTCTCTCTCTCTGTCTATATATATATATATATATATATATATATTAGATTTGAAAAAAAAAAGAGATGAATGACCAACCTCAGATTAGTGTGTTTATACAAACTGTTTGAAAAATGATATAGAAATTTGAATCTGGAAAAGTATGGAACTTTGAAATGGAAAGCTTCCATAAACCATGTCGGTCTAAAAATAAAGCTACTATACCAAGTTTAACTTATAGAAAATGTTTAGCGTTCAAAAGTAGAAACATATAAAGCCTAAAGTGAAATGCGAAACCTGCAAAATAATGGGGATTTGATCATAAGCAAGTGGACAGATAAAGTTGGGAACAAAGGTGTTAGATGTGAAGATACATTTAGCATTTTCCAAGATGCATTTTCCACATTGTGGATCACAAATCCACAAATGTAACTTAATGTTTCTTAATACCTAACTTTAAAAAGGCATCTCAAGTGACTAGTTGTGTTTAGGTCTTGGCTTCATTTGTGGTTCTCTATAACAGCAAATAGTTTTATCCATTTATTTAATTCAAAGATGAATACATTTCAATTTCCCTGGTTGGATATATTGAAATAACATCTAAGATTCACATCCACTATCTTGTTCTCAAACTGCATTATTTAGTTTTTGAGTGAGTTTGGAGTCGTCTTATTGCAGCACTGCGTATGTTTTGTGCAAGCAATCAGAATATAGCCCCCATTTCCTTATGGTTGAGGATGTGTAGACGTGGAGGTAATAATTTAGATAGTTAAGTAATTCATTTCAATTTAGTTTACACTCAAAGCGCCAATTAAAAACAAATTTCATCTATAGGAACTTTTACATGAGGAAAACATAAACAGAAATATGTTATCAGTTCAATTCAGTTGGCATATTTTTCAATTCGATCCAATTTCCAATGCAGTACGGTTCAGTTTATTGTGATTTCTATCTACCGTAAGTAAAAGCTCCTAAACTTGTATTTTTTGTGTGTGTGTTGCAGGTAGTGGCGCAGCTGGGTCAGGGTTCTTGTGTCGAGAGCCTGATGTGACTTTGAGCATAAGCGATTGCGACCTCGTGGACATGTTCCAAGGGAGGCTGCGACCGTTTGCCGCATACACCAGCGGCAAGCTCAAGGTGCAGGGAGACATCAAGACGGCCATGAAGCTGGAAGAACTCATAAAGCAGCTTAAAAAGTAGCTTCCACTGTAAATTTGTTTTGCTGTTAGATATATGCTTAAATTTTACATGTAAATTCAATACATTTTAATATATGTTTTGATTAAAGTTATTAAAAACTAAAACTGTGTTTTTGTTTTTTTGCTTCTCGACAACATACATAAAATAATTTTTTTACTATAGAAATTTCTTTTAATTCAACTTATAAAAAACTTTTAAATCATAAATTATTTTGCTGCTGTTGCTCAGTGTCATCGTTTGACACAGTGTACTGTTGGTGTGTTCTGTTATTTAGTACGGAAGAGCCTTGATTAGTACAAAAAGGAGGGCTGACTTTGTGGACCAGCCTCCTGCAGCCTTGTTTGAGAGGGAGGCAGCAAGTGAGCCAGAGAAGCCGTTGGGAGTTGTGAGCGTTTTGTTGCTGAGATGGCCAGGTTGAGTATGTGGCGGAGCCCCACGGCGCTGCCCCTGTCCTGCATGGAGGAGCCGGTCGCCTCGGGCATTCGCAGGAGCAGCAGCATGCCGGTGATCCGGCAGGCGTACCCGGAGAGCAGCAGCGTCGTTCGGCCGTTCAGTGAGATTCCTGGACTCTGGAAGAACGGGGTGGTCAACCTGTACAACTTCTGGAAACTGGACGGCTTTAGAAACCTTCACCGTATCATGCTGCAGAACTTCAACACATTTGGACCCATTTACAGGTAAAATATTTATACATTAGTCTGCTCTTCTGGGAAAAAAACATTTCTCTGACTTCAGGCGAAATGTTGATTAAAAGTAGTTCAGAGTTTTGCTCCACAAGGTAATGTAATCCAACAACAAGCAACTGCTGCAGTTTTATTTTTTCATTCTTGTTCTTTGTAAAACAGGGAGAAAATAGGTTATTATGAAAGTGTAAATATCATCAAACCAAAGGATGCTGCAATTCTCTTTAAAGCAGAGGGCCATTATCCTAAAAGGCTGAAAGTTGAAGCCTGGACGTCATACAGAGACTACAGGAACCGCAAATATGGGGTTCTCCTAAAGTAAGAATTTTTGATGTCATATCTGCAAGGTCAGGCATTATTTTTCAAAATGCTCCGAGCTTTAATTCAGCATATGTTCGTTCGATAGGAATGGTGAAGACTGGAGAAACAACCGTGTGATTCTTAACAAGGAGGTGATTTCCCTGAAGATGCTAGAAAACTTTGTACCATTGCTGGACGATGTGGGCCAGGATTTTGTGGCCAGAGTTCACAAAAAAATTATACGAAGTGGCCAGAACAAATGGACCACAGACTTGTCTCAAGAACTTTTCAAATACGCCCTAGAGTGTAAGCTCATTTTCAGTTCAACTTGTTGTTTTCCACAAACACTTTATCTAATTTGAATTCTGTCCTACGCAGCGGTGAGCTCAGTGCTGTACGGGGAGCGGCTGGGCCTGATGCTGGATTACATTGACCCTGAAGCTCAGCGCTTTATAGACTGCATCACACTCATGTTCAAGACCACTTCCCCCATGCTGTACATTCCTCCTGCTCTGCTGAGGCAGGTCGGAGCAAAGGTGTGGCGGGACCACGTAGAGGCGTGGGATGGAATATTTAACCAAGGTGATATATCATCATATCATTAAAAGTCTTTTCAATTGCAAAGTTTATTTTACTGTGTTGTTCTTTTTTTCTTTATATTTCTATATCTAATTTTGGTGTATCAGCTGACCGCTGCATCCAGAACATCTACAGGCAGCTGCGTCAGGAAACAGGAGCATCCACAGAATACCCAGGAGTGTTGGCCAGTTTGCTTCTGTTGGACAAGCTGTCCATTGAAGATATCAAGGCCAGTGTGACTGAACTAATGGCTGGAGGAGTGGACACTGTAAGACAAAAAAAAAAAGATGGACACAGTGTCCTTATTGCTACAGTAAGAAAAACAATTTAGTTTTTATTCCTTAGACTTCCATAACGCTCCTGTGGACGCTGTATGAATTAGCCAGACACCCAAACCTCCAGGAGGAGCTGAGGGCAGAGGTTGCTGCGGCTCGGACTGCAAGCCAGGGGGACATGCTGGACATGCTGAAGAGGATTCCTTTGGTCAAAGGCGCTCTTAAAGAAACACTCAGGTAAAAAAAAAAATACAAATAAAAAAAGGTTTGACAGGTCTGAATATTTAAAATGTTTCAACCTTTTTTTCTGTGGATCATTGGGTAGAGTGGTTGTCTTACAATTGGTAGGGTAAGTTCAATTCCAGCTTTGTCCAATCATATGTTGATGAGCCCCTGGGTAAGTCAACTAACCCCAAGTTGTCTACTGATGTGTGTATCAGTGCATAAATGTGTTTTTGAATGCGAATGAGTGAATGTGTCTCTAGCATAAAGCTCTCTGAGTGTACCGTATGACTGGAAAAGCACTATCTAGGTTCAGTACGTTTTCCATTTATTTTATTTCTTCCAAGTACTTTAACTATTATTATTTTGCTAAAAAAAACTTTCAATCACCCTATCTAATTTTATTTTACCTACTGTTCAGATTGCATCCAGTTGCAGTAAGCCTGCAAAGATACATAGCTGAAGACATAATTATTCAAAACTATCACATTCCAGCTGGGGTAAGGAGCACTTATACATTCAATCATTTTGAGCATTTTTATTGCAACAGTTTTGTTTTGTCAGTGTATCTTTGTGTTTAGACTTTGGTCCAGTTAGGGCTTTATGCGATGGGCAGGGACCCCAAGGTGTTCTTCCGTCCAGAGCAGTACCTTCCGTCTCGCTGGCTGAGGACTGAGACGCAGTACTTCAGAAGCCTGGGCTTCGGCTTTGGTCCCCGTCAGTGTCTGGGACGCAGGATAGCTGAGACGGAGATGCAGATCTTTCTTATCCATGTGAGCCATGCAGAAAAGTAAAAAGCAGTTTTACCTCATTATGCAGAACAGGTTGTATTTACTGCTTTGTATTTTCTTTCTCTTTTGCAGATGCTTGAAAACTTCCGAATTGAGAAGCAGCGCAATTTGGAAGTACAGAGTATGTTTGAGCTTATTCTCTTGCCAGATAAGCCTATAATATTAACTCTGAAACCTCTGCAAGTCAGTCAGTAAAGCATTTAGGACATTTCTGATGCATGTGAAGCTGTTCTCTTTTCAATAGCCCCTTTTGTTGGCTTCCAAAAGTATTGCAGTCTTAAACGTCTTAAATTCCTTATGAAAAAGATAAAAATGTTACCTCAGAGGTTCAGTAGTCATATTTGCTGTACATAGCTTAGTAAATATACTGCTCAAAAAAAATAAAGGGAACACTTTAAGTGTTAAACACCTGTTTAAGTGTTTATTTTTTTTGAGCAGCGTACTTTGATTTAACAGTGGATTTTTGGTCTGTATAAGCAAAAACTGGATTCCATCTAATTTCTGTAATATATTTGTGTATATTTGTTCAAGCCGATAAGGAATAAATAGCAAAACTGACACACTGTTTAATTTTTGCTGTGAAACACTTTAGCCTTTTCAGGCATTTACTGATATTAGAATACATTACTAGTTACATGAGATTTATTTGCATACTGAGATGGGTACATTCTTTCACTTTGAAGAATGTGCTAGTTTCTCACACAATTGGCCTGCATTTCTTTCCCAACTTTATAATTCTGCACTGCCTGAAGTTCAGTAAATATATTTATATAGAGAGGAAGACAATGAACTTAACAACAACAAAAATATCTGAATCCTCCAAACTGCATATTGTGGCATCATATCCGTATACATTATTATCAAAACATTTCAATTAAAATCTTATTTTTACATAAAGAAGTTTTCTCTAATTTGCTATTATAAAGGGACTCTCTGCCGATCCTGACTTTTTATCTTCTCCAGTTCATATTCCCTATAACTTTCCCAGAATGACTGTTACTGGTGATGCTACAGTTGTTCCTGCAATAATTCACTTATAATAGGAGACAAATGTAATGTAAAGCGTGTGGAATCACTCAATCTGCAGCTCAAAGACAGGAGAGTTTCCTGTCCGCCATTGTTTTTGTTTTTATTGATTACATTTAAACCAAAAACAAAAAGTTTTTCCACAAATATTTTCCTCATATTTTAATCACTCTTTGCATTTAGAGGTATTGAAATGTCAGCGCTCTAAACGATCCAAAGTTACATCAACTCGACTTAAAATCGACTGGATTCCCTTGGAGATGGGACTTAAATGCAGTCTGTTGGTTTTAATGTCAGTAAAGAGACCTTCATGAGCTTCCTTTCAGTGAAGGCCACAAACTGGCCTTCAGAAGATAAGAGTTGTTATGTCCAATGAGTTTATCAGGGTCCATGGCCTAAAAGAGCTGCCTTATCGCAAAACAGCACCGTCTGCTTAAGAACAGCCAGACACTCACAAGGATCTCCAGTCAGCATGATGCTTTCAACTGTTAACTTTTCACTAGTTTGTAACGTTTTGTTTCACCAGAGACAAGAGTCATGATAAAAGCTGGTTGTTTTTTTGCTTAAGGCATCAGCTGTGTCTTCATTATTTTGTCTGTTGTTTTAAACGTTGCAGATATTTAATTTGTTTCAAGTCACAGAGTTATGAGGAATTTCCGATATCTTTATTCATCAGTGGATAGCAATTATCACTATTGTAGTTGTTTTGACAGCAAAACCATGAAAGGTGATTTTAAGCTTTTTGTTTAAATTTGACATTGAATATTATCAATTCTGCCAAAAATATTACTAATATAAACAATAATAGACAATGCTACATATTATGTCATAAGATGAGCAAAGTAATATGTATCATAATAGAAAACCACAACAGAAGACAAATATGTAACTGAGAACATTATAATATACTGAACATACATAGATACAAATACAACTACATAACCTCTGTGTACTGTTTTTTTCTGTAAACCTTTGTGCCTAATCAAATCCAGTAAACAATACAAACCAGATTCCTTTATTTGTGCCAGTCTAACACAGTTGCTGACCAATAAACTTAGGGACCTGGCTAGATGTAATACTTCGAATTCACCACTAGATGTCTCTCAGCTCCGTCTTATGTTGGACCATTAAGGAAATTCAACTTCTTGATGTTGTTTTATACACATTGTCATAAAGCTCATCTCAAACTGGTTTTGAGATCATATGGTTTTGTGAATATGACAATATTTACATCGCAATGGCCATCACTGTCACCAAATTCCAATACAGAGGGCAATACAGTATGATATTTGAATATGTTAGACTATGATGGATGTTTACACTGTAGCGTTTTGGCTGTACATGACTATAATGATGCCCGAGTGGAAATGCTGTGTTTAAGCTTCATACAAGATTCATACAACCTTAAAATGGTCATTCATGATAATGCACCACACACATACCCTTACCATCTGATTAATAGATTCCCTATTAAGACCTGATCTATAGGACCAGAAGATAAAGTGTTGCAGATGCTTGTCCTATATTTAAACATAGTATTTAAATCAGCAACTGTATTTATTTATGTTATTGTTAGCCCAGACATTATTACTCCTGAAGAGAAGGACATCTGCAAACTGATTCTGAACTTTTGTTATGGTTGCTACAGCCAGAGAGTAAGTTGTGCTTACAAAAGGGAATTCTACATGAAAGACCATTTGGTAAGGATTAAGACAATAGTTGCTCTAAATTGTCATAACACCACAAAACAGTTTGGTGTAGTGGAGAACTTTAAGCTTGACCTCTGGGGTGTGAATACTTTCTGTTTGGTGAAGGAAAATGTTATATTTGATCTATGTCCAAACTGTCTGAACTTTGTCTTTCGTGGAAAGAAGAAGTGGACCAGGCATCTGCAGAGGGTTTTTTTCCTCTCTGAATAGGTTGCTGACATGTGAAAGTGGGTCTATAAGAAGCTTGCTCTGGTTTTTGTTTTTTGCTCTCTGCCCTGGTGAGAGACATAAAAAGCTGTCTTGGCTTTTTGAATAAATACAAGACTAAATGCATTTTGTTGTTCCTAATTGCTTCAGCAGTCTGATTTTAAATAGGATCATTTATATCCTTAATAATGGCAAACATATATTAAAATTCCCAACTGTACATATTTTCTCTTAAATTCATGTCATTTAACTCCATCATCTATGTTTAAGATAAAAGAAATGATTAGAGTCTAGTGTGTGCTGTTTTAAAAGATTTGCTGTCCCGCCACTTCTCTTTACAACCCATAGTTATGCCGTCAGGCTGTATCAAGCCGATCATTGTTCCCTGCTCTATCACATGTTCCTCTATCTTGCTGAAAAATGTCAGAATGAATAGATGCTAAGAACAGAGTCCACCTCTGTTTGAGTGGCGTGACAATGAGGAGATTCCAATCTGAAATGGTGTTGTTGTGACTCCCATGGGACAGAGGGATGAAATTGAGCATCTAATTGAAAGGGCAGCGACAGGGTGACAATCATGACTATAGATGAGAACGTGTCTCTGCTGGGGGGCTCCCACGGGCAAAATGGGGAGGACAGCTGGAAAGTCCTTTTATGTCTTACAAATAAGAATTGGAATCTCATTGCATGTCAGTGGGAACTTGAGATTCCCTTTCAGCTGAATGTTGTAAAGACATTCAAGCGCCCTCCCCGTCTTGCATGCAGTCAGTTGTGCAAAACGACCTGTACAGAAGAAGAAGATTGTGTTCCATGCCGTGTCATTATTGCAATGTTTGAGAAGTGCACTTTCACTGAAATGATACTCTTATTAAAGTGTGAGCTACTCTACATAAATACATGAAATTAGAAAACAATAATAGAGCTGGGGAAAATGCCATTATCTGTATAAACACCCCCAATTTAAGAATCAGCCTCATCAGCTTGCAGAGCGCAATCAGTCGGAGAAACGTTAATCTATTCCACAACCTGCTTTTTATACATGCCTCCCTTAGTATCATCAGCATCATCCACCTCCTCTCGTAACTGATCACTAACTCAACCTGACAGCGGGAATTGCCTCACTGATTGACTGAACAGATAAGATATTGATCATCTCATTTCATCTTACTTTAAATAATAGTGATCACTTTTTGAAAAAGGTCACTCACTGCAACACATGGAGTGGATGCATAAATAGGTGAAACTATGAAGGTGTGAAAATCTCATCCTCTTTTGGTTTTCAAATCCTGCTGAATGTTTTAAGAAATGTAAATGTGTACTTAAAAACAAGACAATAATGGTAACGTCTCCAACATAAAGAGGGTGCATGTGCTGCAGATTCCCAGATAAAACTCTACTCATATTCTTTTTATTCTAAACGACTGTTTAATTCATGATAAATAATTCACTGGATGTATTCAGCTATGTGCTCTACTAGAAGACATAATCTCCTCTAATCCAACAAGAGGAAACGTGTTAGTATAAACACTTTCAGCACTTCTGATATCACATTATCATGCATGAGACTGCTCAACAAATTCACGCTGTCTTGGGTACAAAATAATTCATATTCATATGTTGTGTTTGGCTGCTAGTGCTCATGTTCGGAAAGCTTCTGACCTTTTACACATAAGATCTCTGGAGATTTGGCTGGAGACTCAGTAGTGGAGATGGGGCTTGGATGAGTGATCCACAGGATGGGACTGGGGAGTCTGAGGGTCTCAGAGGCACAGTGTGACTCTTCTGTCCTATCATCAGGATTCAGCTCACAACCTACAAAATGTAGCAAATGGGCTCTTCATTGGAGGAACTGCTCTGAGCCTGCTGCTCCACTTCACTTAATTTGGTCTGCCAGAGGAAGACAGTTCCCAGGAGCTTTCGCCACCTCCACCTTTCCTGGACACCTCCTTTTAGTTTTTCCAGTCAGTCCTTCATCTGACCCACACTTTGCTTTTTTTATTTTTTATTTTTCCTCCTAAGTCAAAGCTCAAAGCTGCCATGCGTCCAGCAGTGTCCCATGCCACCAGCTGCACATGACAAGCCAAGCAGAAATAATGTAGCTGTGCTAATGGACACAGAGAAAAAAGGTGTAAAGGACTTAAAATTGGCAGCAACAGAAAAGAAAAAACTGAGATTCTCTAGTTTACTTGGCTGAACTGTGACATTCAGCACATACATTTGGCGTAAATGAGCTTCTTTCCTACAAAAGTGCTCCTGCAGTTTTCTTGACAAAAAATAGTTGTACAAGTAGAGCTTTTTTTGAAAAATCAAACTAACCTGTGATATAATGTCTCTAGATGGAATATTTTCAGTTTTTAATTTATTTTGCTGTTTGATTATTTAATCAAGATAGAATCAGCTCTTGAGAAAACAAACTTCGACATTCATACAAATCTTATTTCATCATCATAAGGCATTGAATCAGTTATTTTTAGTGGGTCTGTTGTATTTTTCTTTTTGTTTACTGTGATTTCTTGCAGTTTTTAGTATAAATCATCTTTCAAAAGTGTCTACTATCTGAAGTGCTACAGCAAGCTCTTCACATAATTCAGTAAAATTTGACAACGATAAAACAAACATTTGACATATCTCCCCCTTTCTTTCGCTGGATTGAAAAATTATTCTTTTACATGACATGTGGCACACTTTTACTTCTTTTTTAGTTTGTTTATAAAATTTTCATTTTACACACATAACAATGAAAACGATGCTTCATTGGTTTTCATTTAGAAAAATTAGAAAAATTCATTGTTTTGGAAAACTTTCTCATCATTTCTACAGAAGACAAATTAGTAATAACTAGATTAGATGCAATACAACTGAATTAGCCAACACTCCGTTTAAACTTGTTGTGGTAAATCTGGTAGCCTGAAAATTTAATTTACAAAGCTCACAAGAAAGAATTACATTTGGCCCACTATGTAATCATATCTGTGCCCTGTCAGCAGAATGACATTACTTCTATAATGAGCTTTTGTGTGGGTGTAAGGGTTTTTAAAACTGCAGTATGGACAGAGTGAGGGATTGAGGAAGAGAGAGCAGAGCGATGGAGGAAGGTGCATATCAAGGCCAGTTCAAGGCTTTGACTCAAGGACACATAGGGCTGACAGCCAATGTTGCTTCCTGTAAGGTTCACAGTGAGAGCAAAGCCAAGGATTAACTATAAATCAACATCTGTCAATTACTGTAAGGCTGCTATGAAAGTGCCCTCCACCATAAACAAACAGGCCACATGCGTCTGCGGTTGGCTCCAAAAATAATGATGTGTGCTTGGGTAGCAAACAGAAACAGGGACATATTTCTAAATTTGAGCTTAAGATCTCATAATAAAAGACCAATGCCATTATCTGCCTTAGAAAAGTAAGTTGAATAGGTAGGCAAAGTGGTCTGAGGAGATGGGATAATGGACAGAGTTTAGTACATTGCAATCCTGGAAGAAAACCTGTAAAAAAAAAGAAAAAAAAGCAACTCAAAACAGAGAAGACAGGTTCACATTCCAGTAGAACTATGAGCATATACATGCAGCCAGATCTAACTAAGCTGGTATGGTTTAGATAAAAACATAGTCATGACATGTGCTGGATGACTATGTTTTCCCACACATAGTCAGCTGGAATTTTCTGCCCAAATTCCAGTGACATGCTGGAATTTGGGCAAGCAAATAATTGTTTCCAATACAGTACTATAAAATTTAGAATTATGTGCAAGGAAAAGATTGGTCTCCTTCCAATCTTTTCTCCTGACAGAATCTGGACTGGGATTTGGTGTCGCTGTCTGAGCATTCACAGCACAATTCACTCGGTGACTTCAAGAATAGACAAAGATTTCCATTTCTAGATTTGCAAAGTTTGTATGTTTTTGAAGGTTATACACATCCAGTCATCTATCACGTAATCTGCCCGAGCCAAACAAAACTGTAGAAATGAAAAACGATGTGAAAAATTTCAAGAAGAAGTAAATATTGTCCCAATGTAGTTTGGCAAGGCAGTGGTAGAGCAGAGTGGTGGTAGATCTACTGGTTTCCAGCTTGAACTTTGCTCTCTTCACGCAGTTCTGAATGAACAACAATAACTGTGATTCCTTAGTAACGCGAAAAGAAAGAATAAATATTTTAAAATGTTATTTTTATTTTAGTTTTTGTTGGGGATGAAGTGTTGGGACATCAACATACCCAAAGTAAACTTTGTTAAGCAAAACAAAATGCTACTTTTTCAATAACTTCTGCATTCCTTGGGTTTCTTGAGTCATAAACATGCAGAGCACCCCTGTCAGACTCTTGGGGAAAATGAAGCAATCCATTTCAACCTTTGAGCCATACTGACTACAGGCTGGTATCCAGACTGCTGTCAGCAGCAACACAGCAAGTGTCAGTGACTGCTTTTCCCTGCTGGCTCAACGTGACCTTTCCGAAATGCTATACAACCATGGCTTAATGACTAACACGGCGGGTGACATTTATCAAAGCCAGCTTGGTGTTGAATACTTTAGTGAAACGTAAAAATGCTACCGTTTCCCGCACACCAAAAGATCCAAACCTGAGTGACAGAGACAAACAAACTTTTTAGAAGGTCAGGCAGCGAATATGGCAAGAAAATACATATAGTAGGAAAAATCATAACAAGAATATGTTAATTCATGTGACTTGCGCATCTTTGTTTTAAATTAAAGTCATGCTACATCCTGTCTGGTGCTGTGAAAAGGGCATGAAGATTGAGAGAGCAGCGAGCAAGCCTGTCGTGTGATGCATCATTCACATTTTGGCAGCTCTGTCACTGAGATCGAATTTAAATGGAAAGATGCCAAGTGATGCAATAATGTCAACAACCAGCCGTATAGGCTGAGGTCACAGAGTGAACTGTGATTTGAATGCTTAGACAGCGACACCAAATCCCAGTCCAGATTCTGTCAGGAGGAAATATATTCGGAACACCTTGACTTGATAAGCAAGTAGGCTGTATCAGTTTTTCAACTTTTGCCAAATTTCAACATCAAACTGTTATTTTAATTGAGATTTTATGATAGACGAAAAAGTTGCAAATGCTTGTGTGATGTCGAGAAAGAATAGACAATGTTTTATATAATTTTTACGCAAAAAGCAGAAAAAAATGTCAATTTATATTTAGCTCCCCTGAGAAATATATTCTCACAAGAATCCACCCATCCACCCATCCACCCATCCATCCATCCATCCATCCATCCATCCATCCATCCATCCATCCATCCATCCATCCATCCATCCATCCATCCATTCATTCATTTTCTAACACCCTTGTCCCTAGTGGTTTCAGGAGGGGTGCTGGTGCCTATCTCCAGCTAACGTTCTGGGCGAGAGGCAGGATACACCCTGGACAGGTCGCCAGTCTGTCGCAGACAAGAATGCATAATCTACTTTATTAGATAAGACTGTATGTTGGCTAGTCATATTAAATCCAAAAAACTACATTAAATATATGGTTGCAATGTGAATTACTGACGTATTCACATTATTGCAAAGAAAAACAGTATTTAGAGCATAGGTCAGCATCCATACTTTAAACATTGCCTCAATGTTTGTGTCTGAAAGATAATTTATCATGAGCTGAGGGAATAATGGTATTAGTCAGGGGTCTATTAGATGAAAAATACTTACATTAGCCTTTTACTGACCAAGGAGTGCAAAGGCAATGGCTACGAGAAGCTAATTTAAATTTCTAAAATCAGATAAAGTGACATAATAGAAGCACTGAACCCCCCAACCCTTTTTTGTACCGGCTATTTCTCTGATCCTTAATGACTATGGGGTTGGCTGTATAGAAAGGTTTTTTGAAAGGCAATGTTGCGTGGATGAGCTCGTAATGGAGCGTTAACTGGAACTGAGCTGATGCAGGACAGCCCAGACAATAGCTGAACACGTCTGGAACAGCTTCATTGGGAAAGCAAATCGACATTCACAGGGAAGAAACGTGAGGTTACACGTTTTAGCTGAGGTGGGAATATGAGAACAGCTCTAAATCTGCTCCACACAGCTGTGGTGGGGAGATACAGGAGCTTCAAATAGAGAAGCCCAACCCAACCTGCGATGGCAGACCGAGGGGAAATAGCTTCCCACTTTTCTTCTTCACCCTTATCAGAAGAGTACAGGAGAATGGAATAAACAACGGGGGAATTAGCAAGAAATAAGACTGCGGAGCATCATGTGTTTACTGTATTTATACTGTATGCAGAGTTTGGCAATTCTAATTCCTGGTAAAATGTGTGAGGTTCATTAAACTGAAGAGGCACAACATGTTAGAAGAAAACAAATTCTAAATATGCACTCAGCTGAAAGGTGCTTAAAACATGCATATACAGGACCTTGGCTGCAGTGACCCTCGCTATTCAAGGTCTTTCAAGCACTCAGTTCTTGTACTAAGCCAGACTGAACCACCCACATTCATGATCTGCATTCAGCAGTCACCTCAGTCATTCTTTCCTTTCTTTCAGTCAGTCAAGGCCATCATTGCCTTGGCTTATATTGGATTTCATCCAGAGAATTACGCAAGCTGGATGTTTTCTCTGCTGATATACATTTGTACTCATTTTGTCTGAGTAATGAAGAAAAAACACTGATTCTGCTTTTTGCTGCAGACAAAACACAATGATTGAAAGCAAAACAGCACAATGGGAAAGTGTTAGCTTGAGATGAGAGCTGTCACACATTACTGGATTACAATCTCTCTCTTTCTCGTTCTCTCTATATTATTTTAAGAAAATGCTTTACAATTTTGAACTGAAATGGAAATTAAATCAGAGAACGTGAAAGTCTGACAAATATACATACAGTGCTGGCACAAAGCCACTAGATGTCACTGTAGTCCCATTTGATTTGCTGTTTGCTGATTAACTCCTATCTTTTATGTGTGAGAAGAACTCAGTATATATTGCCTGTGTTATGGGATATTTTCAGAGCTGAGTCTGAACTGCACAGCTGCAGCGTATGGAAAGTGTTCATAAAGCTATTACTATTCAGCACCAGTTCGACACATCCTTCTGCCTGCAACACTCTGAAACAGCAACAGTGCCCGGTGGCTGAGGGGTTGAAAATTACAGTACGCCGCAGCTCTGCTGAGGCAGGACTGCATAAATTACTCTGTCTCTAAAACCCAGGGTCCTGCCTGTGGGGAGTCTCACAGCCCTGCTGATGAAAATACACAAAACACACATGCTTCCTGGTACTATTTGAATAATTTCAGTGGTATTACGGTCCATGCAGCAGCATAAAGCCAAACTGAAAAGGGATATGGAGAAATAATGGTGAAATAAATACATCAAGTTATGTTAATGTAGGAAAAAACCATTTATGTGGAAAAAATTTGGTTATACTCTTTATCCTTAGGACACAACATCCGTGCCCTGAAAGGTAAACCTGCTTGCTAATCAGGGTTATGTTTATGTATTCTGATGGGGTAAAGAAGTGATCAAATATTTTTCAGAGCACTCACTGCACAAATCAATACCATATAAGGAAGCCTAGTGAATCTGAAATTTGAACCGAGTGGATATTGATCACCTTCAGAGAAAAGACCTTTGAAAGCCAATGTAGATTTTCAATCGATATACAGTTAAAAAGCTGTTACAACTCCTCCAGCCATAAGGAATGTGCATAATGAAGGTAAATAACATGATTTGCAATATTAGTATGTCGACTGATCACAATGTTTTATCAACCTTGCTGTCCATCTTTCAGCAGCTGCTTCACCGCACAGAGCATTAAGACCTCAGCAGCAGGACATGTGGACAGCCGGGATGGGCGTGGCGCTGCTCTTTGAGAAGATGGAGCAATCAGTTTGAGATTGCATAGTAGCTGAAAGACATTCATACTTGTTAACACCATTACAGCCAGAGCACTAGCCCTGTAATTACACCTATCAGCATTTCAGTAACCACATAACAAAACAGACATAACAAACTTAAACATGATGAAGGAAGGACAATCCCATATCAGTTTGCCTTGGTTGTCTTATCATCATGTGCTCCAGATGAAACACTTATACAGCCTGACTCCACAGCAGACACAGACTCATCCGAGATTGAAAGCATGGCAGTTCCTGTGGCTCATAAACATGAGAGTGGTGCTTGGGTGTACTCTCCAGACTCCTTTCTAATTTCATTAGCGGTGGATATATGATGCCTGAACTAATCCAGATGTTCCCTGCAATTGCCTTTTACCCTCTTAGGTATCTTCGACTCATGCTCATTGTAATGTTGGATTCCAGGCAGAGCTTTGAAATAAAAGCTGGATGTGAAGAGTAGTAATAGTTTCTTGGAAAAGAACCCATGCACCTTGACGAATGTAATTTACAATGTGTGAAGTGGAAGGAAAATAATACATGGTTTTCAAAAGCTTATGCAAATAAGAACCTGAAAAAATTGCAAAATTGTACTCAGGTCCTAAATGAATACTTTGTTAGATTTCATTTTGTAATTGCTACAAATGCTGGTCCAATAATTCTTTGGAGGGTCTCCATTGTTGCAATTACAGCTCCCGGTCTTTAGGAATATATCTTTATTAGCTTTACACATCTGTAGAATGAAAAGTCTTATCTTATTTTTCTGAAAATAAATATGATAAAGTAAATAAGTAAATTCTGCTCACTGACTAAATGACTTCTGATATAACTGGTTACATTGAAATGTATGTAGGGGTATCAGAAAATAAAATGACATAAAAAATATTGAGAAGGTTTGGTTTTAGCATGACAAAAGGTCTACACATTTAAATGGTAATTGCTTTTCCACAGATCTATAAAAATTATTTTAGGTGTACTAGATATATAAAATATATTTATCCTATTGACTGCCTTTATTAAGTGTATTTTACTGTATTTTTTTGTATACTGAAAACAGTTCTGAACTTGTCATCTTTGGAACAGTGTACCACACAGTTTTGTTTCTCAATTTTCTACTCATTCGATACCCTTCAGTAACAGGTTTAAAAGGTCACCTACAACATTATACATATGTTGATATATTCTACATGACATTCATTGAAATCAGCTGAGCTAACTGGAGGAGGCAGCATGCTTCCCAGAGAAGCGATCTCTGCAGACTCTGATCTATTTCTTTCAATTTAAAAGGTTGCCTCGCAAATTGTCCTCCATTTCCTCGCATCTGTAGACCTACTAATGACCTGACTTTTCCTGAAAGCATAACTTTGATTTGTCTCTAAACCGAGGGTGCTGAACTGTGATAGGCATGTTTGAGGAATGAGGAACGCAGCTGCAGGATAAACCGAACGCTAAGGTATGCACAGTCACACAGCTGTCTTTTTCTCTCCTGATGCTTGTTTGATTTGTGTGTCTGAGGCACCTGTCCTTTGATGTGTGATTAATAGGGTTTTGGATGTTACTCTCAGATCAAACAAGCACAAGATTCAACAGGAAAGCAGCTTAGTTCTAACCAAAACTAAACAACTGATTTATGGTTTCCAAACTCCTTCATCTCTCTCTTATTATTATTATTATTTTTTGTGGACTCTGGATTTCAGACAGAGCAGTTGGTAAGATGTTGCAGTGATCATCTGACTCTCCATCCAGCACCAGGCAACCAGTTGCAGCATTGAAACCCCCTGGAGCTGTCCATGGTGCTGAGGAGAACAAAAGCTTCAAAGCTGAAGCACTCCTCTCGGCTCTTCTCGTAAGGGGAGGGGCCGATGTGGGAAGGGGGAGGCACCATGTGTACTTGATTCAATTAGGCAGTCTGCGAGGCCTCCCCTGGGATGTGCCGGGGAAGGAATGGAGCTGCAGGCCTGTCGAACAAAGACGTTGAGCCCAGCCCTCTGCCCTGCACTGAATCCACCTCATTAGTCAGCTGAGTGAGTGTTGATCATCTCAAACTGCGTCTTTACCAGCATGAGGAGTGGGAACAGATCTCCTGAATCTCCATCTGACTGGAAAGAGGAGACATGACGAAATAAGAACTTTTTTTCTTTTTTTTAGATTTTTAGTGTGTCTGCTTTGTTAAAAAAGCTGATATTTTCAGCATTTGTGGAGATTCTACAATAAGTGCAGCCACTGGTATTTTTTTTCCCCAACAGTTATCCAGATTCAGTTATTATTGAGGAAGAATTGACATTGGGAATTGAGGGGAAAAAAAGCTGCAATATCTCACACAGTTTGAGCTGTGTGAGTACTTCAATAAAAGCCATATCTCTTGGCAAACATCTGTCACATCCTCTGTCTCACTAATGCTACTGAAGATCTTACATGTTCAAAGTTTCTTCTGTGGCTCTGGAAATGAGCAGAGCATTTAGTTGCTTTTAATGTCAGACTGATAAATGTATTCCAGTCACATTAGCATTCCTTATGCGTGTTGTCACCCATTTGAAACACAACAGATGTGTGTTAGTGAATTTGTAGCCTGTCAGTGTTGCCAGGATGAACGAAGGGTGGACATTTTAAAAGATAAAAAAAAAACAACTGTCTGCTTGGCTTGATTTAATCTCTGCCACATTGGATCTGTCAACTCCAATCTGTTTGAAGAATATCAAGCACCTTTATAAGTGAATCTGCCTACATAAGTGTAAAAAAAAGGATAAAAATATGGCGCCTTAAAAAAGTAGTCACAAATCTTGAACTTATTCTATGTCACAACCACAAATATCGATGCATTTCATTGGGGTTTATGTAACAGACCAACACAAAGTAGCATAAATATATGAAGTCAAAGGTAAATGAACCTACGTAGTATTCTAGATATTTTGCAAATTGAGTCTGAAAAGTGGGGCATTCATTGGTTTTCACCCTCCTTATTAGAGCACTTTTCACTGCAATTCTAATGTTTAATTTAATAGATTTAGGTTTAGATGTTCTCTGAAGGCTCTGAAGCACTACCAATCAAGAGTGCTTTTAATCCACCTATTTTCATTTGCACAAGTTACTGCCAGTGAGCCACTGTCATCACAAACAATTATATGCACTGGTGCACTCATGCGCACTCACATCCAGCGACACGAGGCCACCAGCTGGCAATCTGACAACCTCACCTGCTGTGATCTGGGACCACTCGGCTGTTTTAGCAATCACCACCATCACAGGAATCAGAGATAATTACGTCGCTTCAACACCCACCAGGCTGGCCTGCGTTGCCAAAACTGTATTGCTCCAATGCAGCAATAACACTTGTCTAAATGAATGCATGACATTTTACTGCACCACTGATGGCAACCATTCATTCTGCTATCCAACAGGAAAGACAAAAACAGATTCATTTGGCACTTATAGCCCCACATCCTTGTTAATAATGTATCACCACACCCAAATATCACAAACCCCCCCAACTTCACTCCCTCGTATCAACACCATCATTCAATCACCATTAATTGATCATTTTTGGTGAAAAAAAAAGAATATATATAGATATATCTTTATATCTACAGTATATATATATATATATATATATATATATATATATATACATATATATATATATATCAAATATTTGTATTTGAGCTACATCTACTTTAATCAATAACACTGTTTATGTTTTGCAGTCAGAGTGTGTTCGAAACTAGCATTCTCTCCTATTTATGAAGCTATAAAAACATTGCATTTGCACTTTGAAAATAAATCTAGCTAAACGCAATTTGGAGAATTTCTTTGGTTCATTTACTTTTTAATCAGAAATCCTATTTTTCCACTTCATGTTCCCCACATTATGGCCCGGGACCCAGAATTACAGCTCTCCAATAATTATCACTTGTGCACAAAGATCCCAGCAACACCTCTCCTCCTCCCTCCTGAGGGAGGACAGACGTTGGGCTTTGCACTCTCCTGTGCCCTATTATATTCATGCAAATGAGAGCAAAGTCAGAAGAAATCAGGGGGCATCCTTTCTCGTTAGAGCTAATTAGTAATGAATGCAGTACATTGTATACATTATGTATGCACTCCATTTTAGTGCAGATGTACACTCTGACCTTGAGCGCAAGCTCGAGAGCTTGTGACTGATTCTCTGCTCAGTCGGTTTAATATCTTTTTGTAAAAATTTGACTCAGAAATTTAACGCTGAGCAAAACAATACAGAGAGACTTTCTGGTTGCATGGGGATCTATTATAATTAAATGGGTGCAGCTTGCTACTGAATAAGGGCTCATAAAGAAGGCAAACAGCAGGAGGGGTGCAGACCTCAGGCACTCAGGTGGTGAAACCCATCACATCCGAGATTGTCACTGTGCTCCTGAGAGCTAGTAAATGGGATTTCCTCATCCCCATAAAAGAGGCTGCGTTATGATAACAATTTTGAGAAGGCAATTATTAAAAAACCATAAAGTGTGTTTAGTGCTCTCTCAAGGCAAGTGGCACACTCGTATTTCTTTAGTAACTGAGCTGAGACAAGATCGTGGCTCGCTATCTATTTACTAAAAAAAAAATCTAAAAAAATGCATAGCAGAATTTCTGATAAATCTACATGTTCTTAACAATTCAAAATTTCTTCCTATTGATGTAAATTTAGAAAGCTGAGGAAATAAAATGAAATAAAAACAATAATAACAGTTATTAAAATTTAGAAAAATAATTCCAAAATAAAAATAAAACACGGAAACTCTGAAAAAACGACGCTATCAGACAGAACCAAATGTTTATTGCAGATACAATAATGACATGTAACATTGAAGACTGATCCAGAGAAAACAAGGTATTTTTGTTTCCAGCTTGTTTTCATATAGGAGGTGAAATAAAAGGTAGTGAAGAATCAAAATGCTACAACAACGATAATAATATTAATACAAATAATCTGTGAAAGTTTCCCAGTTTGTCAGGAAAAATAATAAGTAATGCAGCACAAGATGAGCAAAGAACTATAGGGTGATGTTTTCATTGTACAGTATTTATTTTTTCCATTACCACATTCCACAAGATCAATTGGGATTACGTAAGCTGTAAACCAGCTCATCATTATTTAAAGACTTATATTGTAATACTAATATGTTTAATCACTTTCAAGCAATAGGGAGACTTGATAGGGTTAAAAATATAAAAGTTGAGCTGTGTGTAAATCCAGGAGCAAGAGAAAAAAAATGATGTTTCTAACTTTCTACCCTTCTGTAAAAAATTGTGGAATTCCTCCTAAACCTAGAAAATTTAATTCATACTTTCATCACCTGTTCAGTCCTGTTTCTGACACCACCTTGTATGATTTATGAGAACAGCACTGACCGCTTCTGTAAATAAACATTTATATGAATTGTCCTCATTAAACATTTTCTTTACCTCACTTTGTCTTTGTACCTGTTTAATCTCATGTTGCGGCTAATTAACCAAGGCTCTGCGACTCCTCTGACTGTCTCTCTAGGGGGAGCAGCCATGGAGATCTGCAGAAAACCCAGCAGAAACAGACAGACATTTTCAACATCCTTCCTGTAAAATAAAACATATTCTGAGTTCACATGTCATTTTCTGGGTAAATGAGTGGGAATAAGTGGACATGATGATCAACAGTTGGCGCAGCAAAGCCGAGCCTAGCAGGCATTGCTATTGTTTCATGGCTGGAGTGAGAGCATGCCCAGCACCTGGCTGACGCCCTGAGGGGGGATGGCAGATGGAGCTGACTCCAGGGTGTTCACCCACACACAGGGAAAATGTTTAAGCCTCACTCTCTACAACAGAGATGGAAGGAGGATGCCTGGAGGTGAGGAAATGAGGCAGTGGCAGAAAGGTTGGGCATAGGTGCTTTGTTGAATGGAAAGGGGCTATAGGGGTCATAATGTGCCCCAGGCAGACAGATGTTTCAGCTCATTAGGGTTTATCAAGCTGGTCTGCATACTCTACTGGAGAACTGAATTATTTATGTCCATATTTTTCTTGGTACCAGCCTATAAACTTCTGGCTCTAATTTGTTATATATGTAAACATACCAAAATATCAATGTATTGTTACTTTAAACATTTCCGATCTCCAATGACATAAAATAAAGTTTCTTAGAAACAATCTGGAACATATTTAGGAACAGGTATCAAGCTTGTATTATTTTGTCTTTTTTTTTTAAAGTGCATTAAAAAATGCACTTTTTTGTGATAACAAAATGGTACAAACTTAGATTGATCAAACCTAGACATTGGAATAATGCTTCTTCTCACAGAGTTCTTTGTCTTTTATCTACTTAATCTGTTTTAAACACTAAAATATGTTAGCTTAATTTAAGAAAATTTGTGCAAAAATGTTGTGACTTACCAGCAAGTCAGAAAAATCCAAGATAAGTCTGATTAAATTTTATTTTTCGTGTTTTTAAAGATGTTTTGTAGATTTTTTATTTATTTTTTATTATCCTTCTCAACACTTCTTCAGAATGATTGTGGTGAAATGACTCTTTCAACCATGTCAGTGCATGCAGCTCACGTTGAAAATTGTTGTCATTTTTGGTATATTTGAATGGTTTTTTCAGCTGGAGCTCCAATTGCTGTGAGTGTCATTCACACTCTGCCTGATGAGCTCATGTCTTTGGGGACCTTTGAACTCAAAATATCATTGGCTGAGGCACACAAAGGTCATCTGGAGCACTGGCTTCTGAGCTCCTTATTGATTCCCAATTGTGCATCATTATGGCTGACAATTCCAGTCACACCTGAAATTTTAATCATGAATACGCATTATGTGTAAGAGTACATGTTGAATTGTAAAAACAAGGAAGAACAGATTATAGTGCGATTAGGGATCTTCTCTAAATCTCAAAATATTTGAAATTCTCTGATAAATGTTTTCTGTCAAAATAACGTCTGCTGACTGAAAATAATATATTTTGAGTTTGTAATAAGGGATATAATATTTAAGAGGTTTTTCATTAGATGAAATATCTACTTGGCCAAAAATACTATTTAATAATAAAAAAATCTTTGAATTAGTTATACAGTCTTACTATCATGATTAAAGAGTGCATAATTTTAACATGGAAGCAAAATCACTCATGGTTGTCATTTGAGTGCATTTGCATTCCTCGTCTACAGTTTGCAACACATCATGTAGACGGCACAGCAAACATGTGGAGAAGATCATCTTTGACAGATGTAACAATTGAAAATGGCTTTGCGGGAAGGAACACTTCATATCATCCTAAACCTATCCTTTATACAGCAGGACATGGTGGTGGCCACATCATGCTGTGGGAATGCTTTTCTTCAGCAAGGACAGGAGAAATAGTAGTCCTAAGAAAACCTATTAGAGGCTGCAAAAGATTTGTAACTGGGGGCAAGACTCTCCTTCTGTAAGGATGACTCCTAACACCCCGACAGATCTACATCAGAATGGTTTCGATAGAGTCATTACTGATATGATGGAATGGCCCAGTCAAAGTCCAGACCTAGGCCAAATTGAGACTTAGAGTTAACAATGCTCTCCATTCAATCTCATTGAGTTTGTGCAATTTTTCAAAGACATAGCAAACATTTCACACATTGAATATGTAAAGCTGGTAGAAAAAAACCCTAAAATCCTTCCATCAGTAAAAACACCAAAAACTGCCTCTGGAAAGTATTGACTCAGGGCTAATTACATTTGTAAATTACACTTCTTACATACTTATTTGTAAAAATATTTGAAAAATACATCCTTTTTTTTCTTCCACATCATAATTGTTCCCTTCTTTGTGGGCTAATTTCTAAAATCCCAATTAAATACATTGTTGTTTGTGGTTGTAACATTAAAATTGTGGGAAACAAATGAGGAGACTGTAAAGCTAAGCAAACAAAAACAATCAAGGGAAGTGTGGCTATATGGAGAGGGTGAGTATATAAGTGGCCTGACTCCTAACTGAGCACAGATGGTGAAAGAGCAGGATGTAACAACCTGTACTTTTGCCCACAAGCTTATGCACGCACACACACATACATATTAATCCCATATTCATGAATGCATGTGCAAACAGTCCCTGCATGCATAGACACTAAAAGACTGCTGCTGGCAAACAGATTCAAAACCTTTTTCTGTGCCACAGAAGCTGCAAAAATGCTTGGCGATATTTTTACAAGTAAAAAAAAAGGATGTTAGTAATTATGTTGTCAATCGTATTTTTGATTTGTTTTGCATTTAAAGAGGTATGTGATATGGTTGTCAGAAGCTGTCTGTGGCTCACAGAGTCATCCAAGGCTAAGCAGAACAATTAGTGCACTGGAACGATCAATATGCCTCATGTGGGGGTTGGAGTTGAAATAGCAGAGCGAGAAAGAGTTGGAAGAGAAGTGCATGGTAAAGAAAGAAAGAAAAACGAGCGGGCAGCTTGTATTACAGAATGAAAGATCAGTAGGAGAGATTCCAACTCATTCAGACTAAATGCAAACTGAGAGCAGGATGTTCCATCTTGGTGGGATTCATATTAAAGCTGATAAAGTGCATTAGTTGTGTTTCGCTATTAAGGTACTTATTGATCTTGCACAAAAGCAACAGAGACATCCTTAGTGAATGAGCAAGAAAGACAAACGATGTGGCATGAAAACAGGAGAGACAGATAGGTAGGTAGATAAATGAATGCATGGGCGCAGCAGATCAATCAGCAGAGGAAGAGCAGAAGTCCCTCAGGAGACTTGAGGCCTTTTTAGCGCTACGTGAGGAGAGACGGATGACATGTTTCCCCTTTGAGGTGTCGAGTGCTTGAGGGAGGCTTGTGCAGCGATGGTCGGAGTAGAAAAATGCCTGAAAAGATTGTGTGGGCATGGCGCTCCGTGGTGTAACAGACGGTGAAAGCAAGCAACAAACAGAGCTCTCTGAGAGAGGGGAGGAAGGCATGCCGCTTCTCCAGACTCGGGCTCTCAGCCATGACACTGGGACTGCAGCCATGCCCTGCCCATCCTCTCTCAGAGAAACATGGAGCTTTTGATTTGATCTGGAAGCTTTTGGGAAACATGATCCTGGCTGTCTTTCTGGAGGTATTTATGGGAGCGGGCGGAGGGGGGAACCTGATTGAATTGAGCCAAAAAGAGCATGATGGAGAAACCTGAAGTCAGCCCTGTGCAGTGAGCTGTGGGAGCTGGAGGAGGGGAAATGAAATGCAGTGTGAAAGCGAAAAAATCAATCATGACACCCTTTGAAAATATATGATCCAAAAATACACAAAAATAATGTTTATGAGAGTATTACTGTACTGAATGTCCTTGTTGTATTATAGCCTGAAGCAATTTTAATGCTTCAAAAACTCAAAAAGAAAAGAAAATTATATTTTTAAACACAATCCATTGTCTGACATTTATGTTAAACTGAGTGATGGAGACAAGTTTTTTTGTGTGCAAATACAGAGCTGCTCCTCATTTACCAGGATAATATGAATTTGCAATGGCTGGCCCTGCTCACCAGGGGCATAAATGAAAACATGATCTGGGCGTGCACAGCCATCTCTGTTACAGATTAAGATTCTGACACTCAGCTGGGAAATCCATTATAGTGAGCAGAATAAATCAAACATTCAGCTGCACCGTTCACACCGTTCCACCTTTATTACAAAATTTGCAGTCACAACAGAGACAAAAATGGAAATGCCGCTGTGTGGCCCAGACGGGCCTGACTCATGAATAAAGCAGAGTGGAAACAGTGCTGTGGTTTCACAGCTTCTATTCACAATATCTGGAATCATGTTACATTTATGTGCTAAAAATGTCAGAAAAGTAAGATCAATAAAATTTGTATCAATGATTACAAGATGAATTTTAGACTCCAATCATGAAATCTCCAAGCTTTTGAGGCCAGCGCCCAAATGAATTAGATTGGGAGATTAAAAAATAAAAAATGCAAAAATAAAAACCCTCAATGGTAACATTCTGCCAACAAACATAAGTACTGTCAACAAATTAAGTCATCATACACTGATCACTCATAATTCATGTATTTATTTATTTATGAAAAGAAAGAGTTGGCCTATTTTAGATTTACTTCTGTATTATTTATATTCTTCGAAAGGACATGTTTCTAATTTTCAGTAACACAATCCAACACAGATTTACCAAATAAAAGGACACAGAAAAAGAGAGGACGCCAACATAAACAAACTGTCCATTTTTCTTTGTGAAATAGCTCAAAGTAAGTTAGTCTGCATGGAGAGCATCTGTGAAAATCATTTGTAAAGTTCTATACTGAATTTAATTTAGGTTTTGACTTTGACTGGGGCATTTCAACAGATTAACAGGCTTTGATCACAACCATTCCGTGGTTTGTTTAGGGCCATTAAAAGGTTTTCTTCAAGGATTGCTGTGCATTTATCTTCACTGATTACCTCATTGCTGCCTTCTGTTTAAATAATGCTGAAATCCTTATCTAATTTTTCCATTTTTCAGTTATCCAATATAGTGTTGCTCTACCACATGCATCTTTATAAAGTACATCGAAGCTTATTGTGACAAAACTTTGAAAATAATGTAAGAAGTAAAAATACTTTTGCAGAGCCCTCCTACTGAAAGCTTTTGATAGAGACTTAAAATGAACAGTTTTATAAGTTATTATGTAATTTACTTTTTATTGTGTTTGGCATGCTACCTGTACACATTGTGTCATACCATTCATTCAGTAGGTAGTTCTCCAATCTCTTAACTGATGTCAATGTCCTGTGGGGCATCACTGCATCGCACAATGTTTCCATGCCGATGTTCTGATGCAACCAAGCCTGCAGAACGCACAAAGAGCGCATCGATTATAATGCTCATTGACGCAGAATAGAAGAGGAGGATGTTCTTCCTGCCTGACTGGTTTGAGTGGTAGTCATTGGAGTAATATTGGGTGACAGTGATAAGTGGGCTCACTGTGGAAGGATTTTCACTGGGCTTCACCCAGTTTGGTGAAGGAAGCAGATCGACAGCACACCTCCCCCACTCTATTGTATCTGCAAGCATGGAAGATCTCTGCCAATTAGCTACAAAAACCTAAAAATTATTAAACTTATCAGAATTTATTTTAATAAAATAAAAGGACTTGCAAGCAGTGTAATCCACAATCTTTAAAGCCCTTCCTCTACCTAATTGGATATTTATTACCATCACAGGATTTATTTTATCTGTAAGGAGAATTAAAATTTGGGAGAAATAATAAATATACAAAATACTTATTTGGTAGACAAAACACCCAGGGAGTCTTTACTTCAGGACATGGGCTCAGAGACGGGAAAAGGGGGGAAAAATGTGACACTCGGGCACAGCAATATTACCACCACAGAGGGGCAGTAGTCCATTAAACTAATCCAATACTGTAGAATAGGATCCCTGGACCAGCAGCATTCACTGCATTACTTACGAAGCTAGAAACAGGAAACAGACTAAAGGCGCCTTTCTGCCTTCAACAAATGAAATAAAGAAAACTGAAAAAGCACACGCTTTCACAAACAGTGATTATGAACCAGGCCTCTCAGGAGGCTTCTTCATTAATACCTCAGCACAAATCAATCTTTATGATCATCATAAAAAAAAAGATAAACTGGAGGTCTTTGAGGTCCCCAAAGCCTGATTCTCCCATAAAATTAATATTTCATACAGCACATCCAGTTGGTTTCAGACTGATTTAACCTAAAACCTATCTAACTGATTTAACAGATATTCTGTAGTCCAAGGGACCACATAGAAATTGATGATGTTTTCATTGGTCCAATAATAAATTAAAGATTTAATTAAAATGTCCAGAAGTCCATCAGCAGATGAAGCTGAGTTTAGCTGTTAGTATCTGATGGTTAACAGTATCAACTAAGGGAGTGTAATTAAAAAAGAGAAAAAGTTGATGTACACTTGTTGAAATCGGAAGTAACTGAATTTTGCTCTTGTTTGAGAGAAGAAAATATTGAAAATTAGAATAAAATATGGACAAAACATTAGTTTAACTTCTTTCTGCAATATCCCTACTAACATTCAGTAAAAGATAAATTAATTACCAGGTACTTTCATAATTGAAACACTGTTGTCTTTGCCTAAATGCCCAATGACATTTTCTAAAACCACTATTTAAACCTTTAAGAAAAAAAAAGCTCTCATGTTGGTTATTTGCAAAAAGTCGACAGAGACCGGTTGTAAAGGGATATGCAGAGTTACACAAGAAAAGGGTAAAGAAAGCATGGATTATTCATGCCTTTTCCCACAGTGCAAACACCTTCTCTTTTGATGGATTGTGCCTGGGGCGCTTCTCTCTGCTCAATACCAACAGTCCCAGACAGCTCTGGCTCACGCTGCAGCACAGAGCTGAAATAGATGATGAGCTTCCCCCGGAATCACAGACGGAGCCAGCGGCTCTTGTCTTCGCTCTGCAGCCAGACATAATGATGCTGTGTGGTCTGAGGTGAGCCTAAATTTAAAGCTTCAGCAGGAGGTTAGTAGACCAGAGAGGTAGCGGGAGATAAGTGCTGATGCCATCTCAGTGAGCTGACTGAAGGGGAGGAAATGACATGGATGGGGTGTAGATTTCACCAAACAGACAGCTGATAGGTGGAGGGCCAAAGGACAGAAGAGACAAGCTGCTGTCACCTTCTGCAGGGTGCAATAACAAAATTTCCATTATACGTGTCAGGAGGAGTCTGTTGTGAAAGAAAAAAAATGTTTAAATTTCTCACTTGGATCAACTCCAAATGGTGGGTGAGAAAGCTCCCGGACTGTCAAACCAAAGAGGAAGGCAAACTCCGACTGTCACATTTGTCATGCTTTTGCATTTACTACCAATGAGTCAATACTTTTGTAGAGGCATCATTCTCCACAGCTCCAGCATTTCATAGCTCTGGCATGTTTAGAGTTATTGTCTTGCTAAGGAGAACCTCTACCTTCTCAAGTGTGTTTCAGTCAGTACTTGTTTCCCCCCCAGGATTGCTTTGAAATATTAATAGAAACAAAAAAAGATATATGCCAACTTTGACCAGCCTTGTGAAATTGTTGTAAGAAACATTCCTATAGCATAATGCAGCCACCCCTGTGTCTCACAGCGGAAATGTTATGTCCAGTGTAAGAATTGTTCTTTGTACATTATCTATCAAATAAAATCCCAATAAACTGTGTTGGATTTTGTGGTTGCGATATTTGCAATGCAAAGAAATGTGAAGATTCAAAAACTACTTTTACAAAGAACTGTAAACACCATCTTTTATAAACATAACTTGCCAGATTTGGGATTATTTGTAATCACGACACTTTATGTCCAAAAACAGAACTTTCATTGCATATTAAAATGACAAGTATAACTGCAAATCAACATATGTTTAAACATAAACCTAGTCACTGTTTATGTCTCCAATCTGCAGCAGGGAATTAGTGTCTCTCCTCGTGAACTCTGAACTGAGAGTGAACCCTAGTTTGTTTTTTCAGCTCCCTTTATAAGAGCCACGCCTGTAGACAGCATGTGTCTTTGAAAAATTTATCTAGGCAGGGAACTTTAAAAAAACAGAAGAAACAGAACATGAAGGAATCCGACACGATGTGGTTCAAATCTCAATAACAAACATTCCCCAAAGCTGTTGACACCCCAGACAGCATGTGACGGAGAAGGATGTCTGGCTCCACTGATGAGAAACTGACTAATCCCTGGATTTCACAGTCTGACCAAGTTTCACCATTTTTGAGCATTCGGCAGTTGAAGATGGATAGCAAATGAACTCATGTAATGGTCAAATCACCATTCAAAGTACCTTAGCAACAGTTAGAATCCTTCAAGCTGTAGACCTGATTGTCAACCCGTGACTTTGCAGTCCTCCAATGAGATTGCTTCGCCGCAGTGGGGAGGAGGCAGCAAGGCAGGCGCTTGAACAAAGAGAAAGAGGGGTTTCAAAAATGTTGGAATATCAGTATTCCTTCCACATTTACAGCTATCACGCTTCACACCCACTGAATGAACTCTTTAGCTTTGTGTGTAATTACTGTGTCACTTAGCAGACAGAAACCATGTAGCATGAATTGTAGGACCCGTGTCGGGCATTTATTGTTATCCGAGTCCTGCTGCACTTATACTTAAAATTTAAATGTAATTTTTTGCCAGCAACAGGAAAAACACTTTGTATTAGCATTTACAGAGCTGTCATGTCCATCAGTTTCTCAAAAGCTATTTTTTCCCCCTCTTTACTGTCAGACTGACTTCAGACACACACACACAGATCAATACATCTCTTGATGTTCTAGCTCTCCATGTTTTAATTTCAGTCAGTGACTGGAAATGGTTAGCTTCTGGCAGAAAATGCAGCCATGGACGTTTTTGAAGCACATCCCATTTCCTACATAGAATTTGCATCATTGACTTTAAATTGGATTAAAATATCTTCACAAACGTGAAAAATCAGAGGCATTGCATTCATGCATGTGCTTTTGCTCAAATATACATGAGCCGGTTTACACACAAATAATCAGAATAATTCATAAACAGTGCCTCCGGTTTTGTCTTAACAGTAATTAAATAGGAATGTTGGTCCAAGAACTTCCAAGTTTTATTTACCGGAAAGATAAGTAGTAAGTTTATTGTAATTACAACAAATATCTCTATTTAGAGAAATCTAACCACCTGACAATCCATTTGTCCATTTTCTGCAGCCAGTGAGTAATAATGACATCATCATTGATATGGACAGGTGACCAGTACATTTCAGGCCCAACACTCACTCCATACAGTGACAACTAACCCGTATTGCATGTTTTTGGATTATGGGAGGAAGACACAATCCAGAATTTCCATTATTCAGTTGGTTTTATCATAGATCACCAACTAAAATAAAATGTATTTTCTTACTTCACTCTTATCTGTCACACTCAGTAAACTGTTTTCTGTCTTTTTTTTTTGGTTCCATTCGAATTTTCTTGAAATTGTGACACCTAAAAACTTGTTTTGGTGAAATTCATAAGTATTTTAGTTTATCATTTGACCAGATAAACAAGGATAGATGGCATATGAATTTTTGGATCCAGTAATTTTTAAAAAATGTGTCCGGAAAGTTCTTTCAGCTTAATGGTTTTGTCCCTCAGGACATTGAGTTTGTACACCACTGCTCTGACAGCTTTTCTTTGAGTTTCATGCATCACTATGCTGATTTTGATGGGATGTACAGTGTTTTCTCCAACAAATAGAAAAAAATAAATTAATTTTTTTTTTAATTTGGTCTCATTTGACCAGAACACATTCTTCTGCAGTGTTCTTGTCCAATGACCTTATAAAAAAGTCAACAAACAGGACCTTTTTATTTGACATTTATGGGTTTTTTTTCTCAAAAATGTCTCTTCGTGTCACTCTTCTGTAAATGGCAAATTGTAAACTGCATGAAAAGTATTTGTTCTTTTAACAGTTTCTCCAACCAAAGCTGTGAATCTTTCTTCATAGCTCATTCTGTGCCTCTTTGATGCTCTTCCGGTTAATATTTTGCTTTCAAAGTCAGTCAGTTTTGATGAAAGATGGTTCCCTGTTTAATCTATCAATGCCTGAGGTATTTTTATTAAATCCTGCTAAACCAATTTTGTACATCTCTGGTGTGCTTCTTGCTGTTCATGATGTTTAAAAAATGTTCTCTAACAAGTCTTTGAGGCCTTCACAAAACAGCTGTTGTAGAGTAGCAGTGTTAAGTAGACAAAACACATATGCTTGTCACATTTTTAGGAGTATAAGAAAATAAACAAAACCACTGTAACTATACTTTCAGTTGTTGAGTACGTCTTACTTTGTGTTTAGTCTGTTTTTGGTCTATCCCCACAAGGAGTTTGCAGTTGTAATGTCACAAAATATAACAAGGTTCAGCTAAAATCAACACTTTTACAAAGCATGGTATAAAATGAGAACTGGATCAATGCATTGTTTACATACGGTTTTCAGGAAAAAAAAAAAAGGTTTATGAATGCTTTTTGCACCAACTTTAGGAATGACGATATGTTTTTGTCTTGCTTTCTGAACACGTTTAATACAGGATTAAAAGATCATTATAGGAGAAAAGATTCAAAAAGATTGCCAAAGAAATATTAACATTCCACAAATACTGTTTAAACTCAAGCCCACACAACATTACTCAACAATGTTATCCTATTTGGAGGTGCTGTACTCTGACCGTTCAGAGTCCCTGATGGAATGCAACCGCAGCAACTCAATAGAGAGCTGCGTGGAGGACTGTGTGTAGGCTGGTGGAAACAAAAGGTCAGATTCAGACTCACACACCCACAAGAGTCATCAACTCCTGCTTCCACTTTTCCTGTTGAGGATGGAGTGGGCTGAAAAGGTAACATACATCACTGAATTATCTTTCTTTTTGTCCTCACGTCAGTATTTTCCGAAATGGCTCTGGAGATTGAAGAAAAGAAGACAATTTACAAGCAGCAATTAAATAACCTCAAAGAAATCCCATCTCTTACAATGACATTCCCTGTTAGCTTACAAACACTTTAAGGTCAAAGATTAAATTTAACTCGATTGTCTACCAATCACAATATGGCTCAAAATGCCCGGATAATCACATGAACAGCCCAGCAGTCTCACATATTTTCGAACAGGATAAATGAAATATTCCCCGTCTCTTTTCAGACTCGTAATCCCTATTAGCGAGGACGCAGAAAATGTGCCACCTGCTTCCAGTCATACAGCTTGCGGCATAAATGCCCTTGTGACACCACACTAGCCTTAATCTCATTAACAATTGCAAAGCCTCAAATGCCACCGGTGGAAAAAGATACGCATTTCAGCCATCACTTAGCAATGTCACAATCCTTTAAACTGGCTTGCATACTGGAATTAAGACCAACACCAACCAAAAATATCTATGAACAATAGATTCTTATATTGACGTTTTTTTTTGCTGTTCATTTGTTTATTTGTCTTTTTGCATAGTGTCACATTACAGCTTTCAAAATGGTGTATAATAGTGAAGTTTAAGGAAAATGACCCATGGTTTTTAAATCTGTCCACAAATAAAATCTGAATAGTGTGACATGCATTTGTACTCAGCCTCTTTTGCTTTAATATACCAAAATTAGATCCATGGAGAGGCTTCATAGAACATTATTGGACAAACTAATGTTCTTAATGGAACATCATTCAAATAAAAAACATCAGTGTTTGTGATTCTATTGTGATAAAATGTTGCAGAGTTCTACGCGATATTTATTTTAGGAGTGACTATTAAACATCAAACAAAAAACAATGTAGTAAAACGAAGCCATTTTGACCTGAAATGTATTGCCAGACAAAGTTCGGTGAAAAAAAAGAGAAAGTTTGCAGCTGTGTTGAGTTAGGTCTCTTCATTCAGTGTGGCTTTAATTTGCATCATCCAATTTGGGATAAGATGAGCTGTTTAAACAAGGATGGAGACGTCAGGATGTATTACCATCCAGACAAATTCCCAGAGGATTCTAAAAAAAGAGAGAGACGGAGAAAAAAAAAAATCTCTCATTAAATTTGCAGTCGTTCTGCAGAGCTCCGCGGTGAGCTCATAGGACGAGGGCAGCCTTTTATGATAGTAGCTCCTTTTACTGGCAGAGGTTCATGTTTCTGACTCACTTCACAGATAAGGAGTCGTCTGTACCACACAAGTTTAGGAGGATTTCTCTTCAGTTCAAAATGTGATCATAAATTTTGTTCAGTTGCCAGAAATAATGTGGTACTTAAAACAGCAGAGTTCATGAAAATAAATTGAACATAAAAAAAAAGTTTATCTAAACATCAGTTTGCCTCGTCTGTTTTCCCAGAGTAAACCAAGTACAAGTTACTTACTTTAAGATCAGTATATACTGTAAGTACAGTATATAAACATTTTGAAATACTTTAGAAGCAAAACTTACTTATAGCTCATACTAAAGTATTTGAATGACAGTAATTGTATTTTTTTACCCATAAAAAGAACTCTGACAGAAAGTGAAAAACTGACAGAATATTGATGTTTGCTCTGCTTTAATCATTGGTAATATTTGCCATTTATGCTCAACAGTGATTCACTTGCAGCGTTTTTGTTCATCCGTCGTAAACAAAAGATTTTTTTGTTTGTTTGTTTGTTTCATGTGCCCCCCCACCTCAAAACCCCCTCCTCCAACATGTACCTTTTGTTTCTGAAAGCCCTGAATTGTGTTTGGGAGCCTTCAGCTGAAGTCTGGCTGACCTGCCCCCGTCTCCGTCCTCAAAGCCGGTTGGAGATGAAAAATTTATGGCTGTATGACTGTTTCATTTGAAGTGCTGCTCCCCTTCTGATGCTGCCTCCACTGATGGCGACTGCATCTGCCGTCTTCGTTCGACCGGTGCTTTTCCCCCTCACAGCGGGAGTGAAATCTGGGCGAATGCGTGGGATGGTGACCAGGGTTTTTGTGCTCGTTCTCTGGTATTCACTAATCAGGAGCATATTTTTCTTGCCTGTGGGTAATTAGGAGAGATTGATTAGCTGCTTTTCAGGGCCACAGAGAGAAATCCAGCCCACGCCGCTCAGACTGTTAGGTGTATCTTTACTTTGATGTTATATGGAAAGATATATTTGTAAATAAGTATATGACACATTTCTTGAATTTGAAATAAAACGTTTTTATTTTATAATTTTTCATTGTTTCTTTTATATATTTACGTAGAAATCCATCTGGTCACTGATGAATTTCAGGTTTTTTAGATAGATGTAGGTAAATTAAAAATTTGTAAAATGAGTACATATGAATTTTTAAATGGTCTATCTTTCAGAGTGAAATACATAATAACTAAAATTAAGCAGTTTTTATAGTGTATTTTTATTATTTAAACAAAAATTAAAATTTGTACTTAGCAGTTAGTGTACCTTACATGATTGATATTTAAATTCTAACTTAATCGCCTTACTTTTTTAAGAATTACTTTAGCCCTCAAATTTTCACTTTCCCTCAGAAAAAAGAAACCATTAATGATGTTTTATTTAATTGAGTCATATTATGTTTATATAATGTTTGCAACAAAAGCCATTAACCAAAATGCCTAAAAAGTCCTTAATAAAATGAATTATATAAATAAAACAAGAAACAGAAAGCACACAAAATGGCAGAATAAAAACATATCAAGTACAAAACAAAATTAAAGCAAAACAATAGGTAAGTTGAAAACATTTATGATTGTAGCAATTAAACAACATAAGCGCAACTCTCAGAGCTAAAAGCAAAACAATAAAAATGAAGCTAATTTTAAAACAAGTAGTGAGAAAGTCAGGGTAGTCAGGGGCTGCAACAGAAGTAAATCCCAATCTCTACTTAGCTACATCTCAGTAAAAGCAGAAATTATCTCTCCAAACATGACTGTTTGGAATTTGTATTTATTTTTTTCCATTGTTCATTTCTTTTACACGTGCTGCACACTTTGCATGATTCCAATATGTTTTTTCATATGGGCCAACACATGTGACATTCACACATTTAACTTAAGATGTGACTCTGTGAAGCATGTCTTATTAAACATGGAGAGATTTAATCAGTGTGAAAATCTTCTTCCAGGATTTTTCCATTCTTCTATCCTTTGAAAAGCTTTCAGTTCATTTTAATGTCTGTTACATACACTTAATGTTTTACATAAACAGTTACAAAACTATAAAAGGATGCCAAAAACTGGCTAACACATTGTGTATTCTCATTTTCAACTATAGTGAAACAAGTTCAAAATATCTATCAGACATAGAATCAATTGAAACATTATGGATGAAACAAAGCAGTTATGTCTCTTTAAGATGTGAATAGGGCCATAACAACCATCTTAACGGAAAATATCAGTAGCAGGAAAATTAGTGGAAAATTCTTGTGCTAAAAGACCTTGACAAAAATGTGCTCCCATGCATGAAGTCACATTGGTTCCTAAGCAACAGGTAATTTCACAACATGTGCCGCTGTTCGTGCAGCAGCGACAGCTTTTCATAGCAGGGTTTCCAGTCAATGTAAAGTCACATCGGATGGGCAGCCTTGAGCCGCACAATGCTGCTCAAAGCCCAGCTCTAAAGCTACATAGGCGGTGTCACACTTGTCACTGGAATAATTAGTTCGGCACAATGAAGCAGCATTCATCTGTAGCTGCAATGTTGTCTTCATTGCCACATGAATCGACATTCCCCTACAGAGTCTCTGGTTTCCAGGCACAAGCTCAGGTTGCCGAGTTTAAATAGATAAGATGGAGAAAAAGAAAATCAGAAAGCGGCTTCCAGGAAGGCCCCATCAGATTGTGGAGGTAACTGGGCAGCAAAATGTCAGTGAGTGTGTGGGGAGGCATGGATTTACATAAACTAGCTGTTTCATCACTTAGTAACCTTATCCTAACCAACCTTCTGTTAGGACAGTAAATCGTATCTATAATTACATCAAAATGTCTTTCAGATTGCGAAGAGGTGCAATCTTTCAGATTTCCTGTTTTGTTCCTTTCTTTCTCTCTTAAATATTTAAAATAATCTAAAAAGCATATTGAATAAATACTAAATGCAGTTTTCCAAACCAACCTAGCCCATATAACCGCTAGATCCTTCCTTGCTGTTCATAACTACAACTCTTTGTGATTACTCCAACGAGCTTTAAATCACTGTGGAGGATTTTTGGTCCACTTTTCTTAGCTAAATTATTTCAAATTCAGCTGCTCATACAGACATGAGCGGCTTGTTTTATAAAAGAGATATTTTATAAGGTCAACCAAAGTACCTCAGATTTAAATCCAGACTTTCAGGCAACTCCAAAACCTTGATTTTTTTAAACAGCCAATCAGAGAAGTACACCCCATTGTGCGTTAGATTATCGTGCTGCTTCATAATTTCATTGTGTCACAAACTGATGGCCAGACATTCTTCTTCTACAGGATTTTCAGGGAAAGAGCAATACTCATGGTTCCATCAGTTCCAACAAGTCATCCAGATCCTGACGCAGCAAAGCAGCCCAGGTTATCACGTAAGCACCACTATATTTGACTATTGGAAAGATGTTCTGCTCGTTCTCTTGAATTGCTGTGCTGGTTTTATATGGAGCTCATTTCAAAACAGTTTAAAAAAATGTTTTCATAAGTCTGTAAAATATTTTCCCCAAAGTTGAAATGTTTTTTTTCTGTTTTTAGGGAAATGTAAAAGAAATCCCCATCGATTCAGGATTTACTGAGATCGGCAATTTTCTACCTGGGCTCAGAGGGTTTTTCTTCTTAAATCCCTCTCAGCCTAGATTGAAAGTTTTTAAAAACAGGTTTTAAAACAGCATTTTACCCATAATAAAATAAATCACAATTTAACAAATGCTTTTGACATTTACTTTATTAAAATATGTCAGATGATCTATATGTCAGTGTGACAAGTGTGTAAAAACATAACACTGCATGTGACTATTGCACTCACTGACACACATGTTAAATAAAGATTTATCTCTTTATCCATGATACCATTTCTACTGGAACTGCACAAAACTTATTTTTTTTAAAAAGCCATATTTTTCTTCTTTTTAAGGCTTTGCTGAAAAAAATGTACCAAGACAGCTGTTTTAGAAAACTAAACTTGTCAAAGAGGGATTGCAAAAGAAGGAATCTTGGTGTTCAATATATTATCTTAAAAGAAAACAAAAAAACCCCTAGGTAATCATTTCTTTTGATGGGCAAACATTGCAGACAGAACTAAAAAAATAAACATAAAGCACAAACTGATCAATATATAACCTCAAATATTCAACCCCCTTTCAGACTTCTTTCAGGAGAATAAAATCATTAATTATGCAGCCTTGCAGAACAGTGTTCACTTATCACAAACACACCGGTAAAATGAATCCTCTCATTTAACAATTTGTGCAATATGCTGTATATTTCAAATCTTTTGTCAGACCCAATCATGTGTTCACTGTTGCTTTAGGTTTCGACAGAAACAAAAGCTTTGTCCTCCTGCAGACAGTCAGCAGTGCACAACCGACTCAGTCACACGGGGTCTCCAGACAAGTCAATAATTCAGAGCAAGGAGTGAAATCTTATAAGGTGGCAAGATAGTGAACAGAAAAAAAGCAGCAAACAGTAGATATGGGGGGAGTATGGAGGCTAACTCCTGTTTGCAGCTCCTGACCCAGAGCAATAACATGTCAGATGAGGCTTTCAGGGATTCTACCTGTCAATCACACAGCAGTCTCTACATGGGAGTAGCTGAAAAAAAAGGAGATATTTTCTTCCACTTTTTTTAAAGCCAGGGTTTTATTCGTGAAATATAGTTAACCATTAGATGAGATCAGAGGCGCTGTATGGGGGGAATGGTTATGACAATTCTAAGGGGCCCTGACCAACAAGGGGCCCTCCACAATTTATTTATTTATGTTTTGTTCATAGAAATAAAATAAAAAATTGAGGCCCTGTCAATTACAAAATTAATCATATTGTATTTTCAAAGATTGTTTTTAGCAGGAAAAATTAAATGTTCCCCCTCCCAGACCAAAAACACACATCCATATTTGCCCTGATCTGACCTGGATCTGCATGAAATGGTTCGTTCCTGCTTGGAGCGCTTGACGGTGACGGTGTTCAGCAGCAGTCAGTAGAAAACAAGAATGACAGTGGCAGTTACTATGCTGCTAAGAAAAATAGTAAAGTCAGGTTTTCAAAAAAATAAATAGAGAGAGGGAGAGATAAAAAGGCAATAGTGTCAATTTATAACCCAGTATTTCTTCAAGAGAGACTGACTGTGTGAGATTATGAACCATTTAGCATAGTTAGCTTAGCTACAGACTGTTTGCCTCCATTTCACTAGCATTTATAAATTAAGGGGAAAAAATATCAAGATATTCATATATTTAACTTTCCCCTGTACCTTTTACCACTTAACAGATGAGTCAGTCAGCAGATCTAATCCACGTCCCTCCTAACCCGTCCTCTCTTAAGTGAAATTAAAGCTGCAGTATGTAACCTTTATATATTTTTTTCACATATTTGTTAAAACTGTCATTATGTTGTGACAGTATGATATGAGAGATAATCTGTAAAAAAATCTATTTCCTCTGCTTTCTCAAAGTGCTAGAAACAACCAGTCAGTGGCAGGAGAGCTTTAGTGCCATCAATCACAAACTCATGTGGCTGCTCATCCTTCCTCCCCCTCGCTCTGTGCTATGCTGCAACTAGCATAGCCTGTTGTAAATGCTTAGTCTAGTTAGCATAGCTACCAGTGACGGCAGATAAAAATTTTTCTTGCAATTATATGTTTCTCCACCATTAACACATTTAGCAGTGAGTGAATGATGTTGATTGACAGCACTAAGACACTCCTCCTGGCTCTGATTGGTTGTTTTGGTTGGAACGTTGCATTACTTTAGCTAGCAATAGTAGTTCAGGGAGAAGGTGGAGGAGATTGATTGTTTTCACAGATTATCTGTGTCATAACAAACTGGCACGACATGGTGGCAGCTTTAACAAATATGGAGAAAACACATTTTTTATTAAAGTTATATACTGCAGCTTGAATAAAATGCAACTACATAGCATTTTTTGAGAAGTCTGGATTGCTTTATGTGTATTTTGCATGATGCTTATGACTGTTGCTCGTGGGGAGAGACATTTCAGTAATCTAAAACTAATAGAAAAAAAATTAAGCAACCTACTTGAATACTGTATGCAGGCTGTTGGATGTAAAATGCATGAGCAGTAAATATTGTGCTAGTATCAGTATTGGACCAAAGAAAGCAAGGAAAGAAAGCAAGCCTTTAAAATTGTGACGCTTTTGATAAGTCAGATAGACTCAAGAAATTGTAACAGCTGCGTGGGGGGGAAGGGGCTCAATTAAATTTTTTGTCATGGGGCCCGAGATTCCTGGCGGCGCCCCTGGATGAGATAACAAAAGGAAATGGGATCACTGTGGGCCTAAATGATGAACACAGGTGAGAACACAACCAATGGAGCATTGATCAGTGTTGCAAGCCGAGATGCAAATCACTGCAGAGAATATTTGCATGATAGCATCTGATGACAGCATGAGCGATGACGTGTGATATTAAACTGGCCAGTAGCACTTGCAGAGCTGCTAAGTACCCTAACAAATGGTACAGATAATGAACAGCAAATTCAACATCTTGTTGCACAGGAAAAAAAAAATACTTAAGTGTGGCAAGAACATCATTAAGCTATGGTCTAAAAAGAAAAACCTGGTATGCTGTAAAATAGAATCAACTTACTTTTGGAATTAATCGGTATCTTGATGTTTTATGTTATAAATTGGAAAAGACATTTTAGGACCATTGTATTGAGCCTTGATAATCTGTGGACGCACAAAAGCCTGACTTACATCTTCCGTTTTATGACTCTGTCTATTAAAACACAAAGGCACAACCTCTTACAATGTATTAAATGTCACATTAAAGGAAGAGCGAAATACTGAGACTTTTTTTTTAACATAAAAGCAAACAGCCATAGGCATGTTAACGTCTAGATTTCAGTGGCTGCAAAATGAAAGGAGTCTCACAGCAGTGCTGAACTGCTTTTGCTCTCTTGAGAGAAAAATCCCTCTAGGAATAAAAACAGAAAAAAGTCTTTTGTTCAGATCTGGATGGCAATACTTTGTACAGTCTCTTTGTTTGAAGTCCATATGAAAAATGGTTAAATCAAAAAGTAAAGGTTCATTGAACAGAAGAGAAATCAAGATTTCTGTATTTTTCTACAACCCTTAGTGCCTCATTGTTTTTTATTTTTTGATACATTATTTAATCAACTTTTAGATTTTTACCATAGTAATATTTCTGTACCGACTCTGGTTGTGCCTCTCATCCACTCACCTGAACATGTGTATGCAAATGACAATCTGTTGTGGTCCTAATTACAGTCCAGCTCACATGAGAAACAGCCGTGTGACTCCACGAGATCAAGGAGGGCTTTTTTATGATCCAATCACACCATGAGAGTCCCACTGAGGAAGGTAAGGGCAAGGATGTTATTAGAAGTGTTTCAGAAATTATCTTTGTAGAGCCATTTCAGAAGATTGCAATGAAAATAATGTGACAAACGCTTAGCTGGGAAGTATGCTACACTGCTCGTATACTGCTGGCCCCGGGGGTTTGCGTCGCCACTCATCATCAGACCTCTCCGGGAAACATGACTCATATTCCCGTGGCAGGATTCCATGAAATCAATACGGTGATGTTACTCTGACAGTAGGTCTGAACCAATCCATCTCCCACATTAGGGAAATTACATCTAGAGTGGACGTGGGACAAAGCTACAGTATTCAGATCCTCCAAAACAAAGACTTCCTCAATGAATGCTACAACCAATCATGT
Source organism: Xiphophorus maculatus (assembly GCF_002775205.1). Lineage (NCBI taxonomy): Eukaryota > Metazoa > Chordata > Actinopteri > Cyprinodontiformes > Poeciliidae > Xiphophorus > Xiphophorus maculatus. Next base: position 8,668,348 of record NC_036444.1, read on the forward strand.
CCTTGGTGTTTGCATTACCCCCCCGACTCCGAAACAAATCTCCTAATATGATATAGAGACGATTAGTGATAAATACGTTAGAGATCTGACACTACAAGAAAGTGCTACACTCAAACTCCCTTTTGGTCCTTACACAACTAATGGATTACACAAGCTTTTTCTTGTGTCAGGATGTGTTTACCTAGACCTAATTTATAGCTCCGGCATTCCTCTTTTAGTGTCGGGTGAAAATGTGTCTCTTTGTTCACTCAGTGACATGTGGATGGGTGTCTTCGGCTAATGGAGTCTAGTATGAGTGATCTTTGCAGGGAACCCATCAGTGTGATGGCGTTATCGTCTCTTGGGGATTTCGGCGGACACCCAGATTCCCTCTAATCTGACCATTTGTGCTGAGCTGACATTTACAAATCATCACACTGACGGCTCTCCCTGTGTTCAAAGCGACCAGTGCAATCAATTAACAGTGGCGGGAACATCTGTTTTCTTTTCATTTTATGCCTACTTTCCAATTCTTTTTTCTTTTACACATAAAACACACACAAATACCTCAAAGCAAACAATGGATGTGCGATGAAAATATATTCCTTAATTTAGAATTAATGCAACATAATATCATGATACATTTTCCCAATTTCTTCAAATAACACTGATGATTTTTTTTTAAAAGATACAAACATGTTACAAATAAAAAAAGAGTTGACCTGTTGGCCAGTATGGTCATATTTCATCAAAAACTATTAATATTAAAGGGTTTAAATGATCAAATTAAGTTACCAATGTGGGGGAGCACAAACAAAATTGTAGTTTCCCTCTAACACCCTGAGAAAAAAAAAAAAAATCCAAAAATCGCTAGTAAAAATATTCAGAGAAATGAAGCTTTGCAATAAGGAAACCCAGTAAAGCCTTGAATATTGGAACTTTTACTGAGAACTGTAAACGTTCTAATTTATTTTGTCCCTAAAAAGAAACACTGCAATCTGGAGAAGTGATCACCTTTAGTCATTACAACATCAGTATCCATCCATCTATTGCCTTCTGCTTATTTCACAATGAGGAAAGACATCCCTTTCCTCATTGTGAAAAGTTCCAGAGTATTTCCATATTCAAAATTCTTATAAAAAATCTTGGGTCTGAGCTGGGATCTCCTCCCAGTTGCACATCCTCAGTAACCTTCCAGAATATGGCTTCCTGGGAAAATCCTGATCACATGTTTTAAACCACATCAATATGTTCCTATTAATGTGGAGGAGCAGTGGTTCTATGGAGCTCCTCGTGTCATTTAATGATCACATGTTAAGGTCAGAACAAAATAAATATGATAAGTTTTTTTTTCTGTTTTTTTTTTTTTACCATGGTAGAGCAGAGCATCACCCACATTACTGCAGGTAAGATCTCAAACACTCTCCCCAAGTAACTTAACTAACTTGCAAGTGCTTTTTGTTGTTTACAATTTTAATTTAGATCACTGGAAAATATACAAATCTGAATATAGTCACCATTATCAAGCCTCCAAAGCCAACATCTATCAGGAGGAATATTTGCTCTTTTCTTTTGTGCTTCCAAGATTTTCCCTGCAGTTTCTGATAGTTTAGACAAGCTCTTGATTCATCCTCATTCCAGCAGAGATGTGTGAAAGTCAAGCATCTCTGAACACACAGTGAGACGCGTCTGCAGCCTCAGATGATGAATGCATTATTCATAAGAAAAATCTAACAGACCAGGAGGCCGTCTCGATTTTATGAGGAGTGGACAGACTGAATGCCTGTGGCACAAGTGATTCACTGATGAAGCGACTCAACAATAACCAGACATTAAATTCATGAACATGGAAAACACTCTGGCCTTAATTCAAGCAGTTCCAGAGAGCTCCCATTTCCAAAAATGGTGAATAATCAGTTACAATTAAAAGGAACATTATGGATCTTAATTTAAAAAACATTCCTAGTAAAAGAAAAAAAACAAAAAACAGCAAACCCTGAAGATCTAAGCACAAACTCCACACATCTGCCTACTGACAGATAGCAAAATCCTATAACCTTCCTCCTTTTCTGTCCTCAATTACCTCTAAAATGATAATTTTACAAATGTCTCATTTAGATAACTATTACATGCACCAAGTAAATGAAAAGGGTTTTTATTAATATAATAATTGAAAGCTATTATGTGTAAAACAGCAAAATTACCCAAAAATCTATATTGGCACAATTATTTCTTCAAGAAGTTTCTGTGGCCATAATTAAGTACATTTCTTCCACATTTGTACTGCATTTTGGCATTTCAGGGGAAGCTCTATGGATAAAACTCTATTTTTACCAATTAGAAGGTAAAGGAAGAGTACCTTGCAACTGATTGCAAAAATTTTACATTATCATCACTGATATGTTAAAAGACATCTTTAAAAAAACTCAAAAACCGAACAACAAGCTAATATTCCTCCGAACTCTTGGCCGGCAGATCAGCAGAAGCTTTAGATTTATGCTTACCGAGACATCAGAAACCCCCTCACACACAGAGACAATAACACAGCAGAGACCAGAGCAAGGACATCATCTATCACACCCACAAATACAACACCCCAGCTAAAACAGACATGAACACACATCACGAAGAGCAATACAATGAAAACAAGCAGACTTTCTAAAGACTTTATTTTATCATTAGCTGTCTTCAGCAGGATACATGAAACTCACTGAGCTTTTTCCAGTAGATAAAATGAGACATCTGCCGAGAACATTCAGAGACTTCATGTCAGACGACGTCTCGGTTTATAAAGGTTCATCTCATAAACAGTACCTTAGTCTAAGTGCATGTGTGTACCATCATTATCTCTAGACAGTGTTTAATCATAAACTGCAAACCATTACCTTAGATAAACAAGTCATGAAAAATCAAATTAAATTCCTGAGTGTGTTTGAAGGTGTTTTCTGAGTCGTTACATAAAGAGGATTACTACACAGCAGCTCAGACTCAACCCTGCCTCCCTGCCATAAATTTCAGGTGCCTGTCAGGCAAGCGCAGCAGGAACGTGACACAGGGAGCCTTGCACACCGCCGTCCTCAACAGAGTAATCATGACCACTTTAATAACTATCAGGATGATTTGTACTTGTCACAAGCTCTTTAGATATAATGTCTCATTCTCTGTGCTCATAAACTCTGAAATAAATCTGTTTCTTTCTGCCTAGTACAATAACAGTAATATATCACTGCAGAAATGACCAGTGAGACTAATTGATTTTTGTTTCTTTCCCTACAGCGATATTGACTTTGGATTGCAATATAAATAATACATTAAGTAACAGATTATGCAGAAAAAAAAATAGATGTTTTAACATTCAGCTCTTATATCATATTCCCAAAACAATTGTAAATATCAGAACACTGTTAGAAGACTGAACCTGCCAACTTCATGAGCAAAATAAAAGCTTTCCAGCCTGATGATCCTTTTAAAAAATGTGAAATGTTTACAGTCTGTAATCGTAGGAAGGTATGTCTTAAAGAAATAACATTTGACTTGACATTTCTACAACTGAACAGTATAATTGAGATGACATATTATACTGCACAAGTTTTTTTTCCCCTCACTTGTCTATGTTTCCGGTACTCAGACTTTTTGCAATCATTTCAAGTGATCTTGAGCAATAAGCTAATGAAAAGACCTTTAGTGTTTCAAAGTTTTATTTAGAACATTGGCTGCTTTTTCCCCCCTTTTTCTGCCCAGTGCTTGTGCATGAGGAATGGGGCTTTTGTTTGTTAAGCCACTTAAATCTGACCGATTCAAGCATTACCACAGCCCCTAAACTGGAGGGGTAATATTGTTGACTAACAAAACACAATCTTTCAAAACCCCCCACACAATATAGTATAGCTTCAAGTGCAAAAAATATTATTTCAGAACATAAACGGTAATATTTAAGACAAACATTCAATGATGAGCATTTTGTGTTTGGCATCAGTTTGTAACTAAAGGTTTCATGTGAAAAACTAATTGAAAATTCAACATTAATGCCTGAAAGAACTTTGTGGTGTATGATAAATGAAGAACATGTTTTAACTTCATAACCTTGCATGTTGATTCTCTCTGTGGGGATGCTTCAAAGAGCTATATGAACAAAGCTATTTATGTAGCTTTGTTCATAGCTGCTCTCCCATTACATCACTGTAATGGGAGAGCAGCAGAATGTAGCTTTCAAATAGAGATGGACAGGTCAATGTCCAAGGGTTGCTTCATGTTACATCTATGTTTTTGGATTTTGGTAGATGCAGCAACAGAAAAATTAACACATTTATGAAGGTTTTGAGTATTGTCCCATAATTAAAATGTATCTGATGTGATTGAATCCTTTGAGTTCAGTCACTTGTCCAATGCGAAAAATGAATCGCTGGTAGGCATTCAGTGGATTGTATTAAACAAGAAAGACTGTGAACCATATATATGCCAGTCAGTCAGTCAGTGGATGGTAGAGGAGCTGCAGCTTTTCAGATCAAGCACAGACACGGAGTTCCCTGGACACCCCACTCAGATCCGCTGGTCAGAGTGGCATCCTTATTTGGTCATGTGACTAACATAACCACAGCTGGTGTTTTGCCACAATAAAAATCTTTAGTGAATTTACAGATTATAATGTAGTTTATCCCTTACATTTCCCATTTACATCATCAACAACCACTAATAATAACAACATAAACTGAACTTGCCCTGACAAGTTGTTTCCGTTGGCAAAGATTTTGCTCTGTTTCAAGGAGACAAATTCCTCCTCCACCTCTTCATTATTACTTCTGCATGGGTAACCCACCACCTGACTGCTAAGGAATGTGAAAAATGGAGGTGAAAACTGACCCAAACGTGACAGTTTTCAAAAGGAAACGATCACGCTTGTGTCTACTACAGTAACAATCTTAAAAAGCAGGATTTTCTTAAGCATAAAAACTATGTATGTTGCAATAAAATTTTTTAAAGATATGTTTGACACTGACTTCAATTATCCTGAATATTAACAGCTTCCCGACTTCATTCAGCTTCATTGCAGCTGTCGACAGAGATAAGCAGGTCTTTTATGTCGGCTCAAATGTACGCTTTTCCACCTCAAACAAACACAAAATCCAATTATGCTCTAATTGACTGTAACATGGCTCATTGATTATGACAGAGGCGGTGGAGCAGACTGAGCAGTAAAAAATATCCACAGTAATTAGCCCTGTGCACCCTGGAGGCCTTTAGGAGCCATGATTTAATATAAAGACAATACTTCTCACAACTGGTCGATCTGAACTGAGTTTGCTGACAAATATATGTTGCTGTATGTGGAGCACAAAGTAAAGAACAAAAAATAGATCGGATATAAATTCAAATAGGTTTCACTGCAGATATGACTATGAAGTTCATTCTGCACATTAGCTGCGATAGAAGATTGCTAAAATTTTTTCTCAGAAGAAAACCTAGAGTAAGATAATTGGTAATTTGATTAAATGACTTGCAAAAACAGCTACTTTGAATCAATGTATATTTTTAAGGAAGTAGTTGGAATAACAGAAATAAAATGAATGGAAAAGAGAAAATTGCTTTAAGAAAAAGTAACTTTTGTCCTTGTTTGACAAAGAACAACTATGGATTCTTGAGTGTATAAAAGCTGAAGAAAGCTGAAAAAGTCCCTTATGAGTCAGAAAACCATAAATTGTTTAGGTAAGATTAAACAGTATGAGCTGAGACAACAGGCAGAGCCATTACACTAGCAAATCATGTAACTATTTACACTAATGGAAGCAGAATATGACATTTAATTGCTATGTAAGTGACAAATGAAGACCAATCAAAAAGCCTCAAAAGAGAAATACAAAAACAAATTACTAAAGGGAGTTCTGAAGACAATTATTGTAATTGTAAAACAATTGTTTGTTTTAATATCACCATTAACTGCATTATATATCATGCCTTGAGGGTCAGCAGACTCTTTGTAAATTTTGGAAAACGTGCACAAAAGAAACACTTGGAATTAAAAAATTGCTTAAAATTTGACGCTGACATCTGTCAAAAGTTATTCGCCGACCACAAATGCCAACTGATCAGCTTGATTGTTGTGTCTCTTGTGATGTAACTAATGCAAACACAGAACAGTGATTCTTCTATGATATTTTTTAAGAACTTTATTCCCCAGCTGTCTTCTTGTTGTGCATTTATTAGCAAACAAGGGAATCCACTGGAAATTACCTTTAAGAAACTAACACACACAGATTTCACTACAGCATCAGTGAAAACAACTTGAACTTGACCTCATTAGTCACGACTTAATGTTTCACAACATTGTTTTTTTTTCTGCTTGCACAGAGCAGACCTTTTATGATGCTTTCACCATCACAAGATAGAGACAGAGCAAAGTCCCACCTTTGTGTAGCATGGGGTGTCCAGGGGGGAAAAAAGTTACCCTTGAGATTGCTGTTTATGTAATAACTGGATTGCTGTAAGATGCCTGTGAAGGGGGGGGGGAAGCCTCTTCAAACTAAGAGCAAGCTGGACTAGACGGACCAAAGGTAAGATCATGATTTAGGACTGAATTTTGTAAAGACTTATGAGCTAATTTGCAGGGTTTATTTTAGACAATTTTAGCGTCAGAGCCTTAATGGTAAAAAAAAAAAACCAAACAAAACAAACAAAAAACGTGTACATAATTCATAATAATAATGACAAAATCAATTGCTATTAATGTAGATATTAACTTTTCAAGCCTACTTAGCGGTGCACCAGCACACCCACCTGCGATTCTTTCAGGAGGCTGAAAGATTTCCGCCACCGCACATAATGCTTCATAGAATCTGTTCCGGTGTTTAGTCAGCGTTATTTAACCACAATGCTGAAGCTCCAGGATGGTCTCCTGCGCGCAGAGCAAAGGCGCAGGTGACTCGGTTACCTGGCGGCGCTGAAAGTGTCTTTGTTCGGAAGATCAAGCTCCACTTCAAAGGCTTGAAGTTTTGTCGTGAGGTTTGTTTGAAGCCGAACCCAACCGGGTCTGTCACGGTAAAAAAAAAAAAAAGAAAAAGAAAAAGTGATTCTTTCACAACTGTGGGAAATATGACTGGTCTGCACAGCTGGTTTTGTTTTAAACTGAAACACAAAACTGGAATCACGCCAGCTGCTTATATTTTTTAAAACGTCCACGCATTCAGGTGATTGTGTTTTCTAATCAGACATCAGTGTGAAACCCATAGATAATGGTTTGTTTGATTTTTATTACCAAACAAAAACATTACACTTGAATATGAGTGTTTTTTTGGCTGTTTTGTAATGGATAAACAGAAATCTTGATTTTGTTTTCTTTTTATATTTATAACATTAAAAAGTAAAACGAACAGGAAAGAGAACCAAAAGAATATGACCAGTTTTATCTTGTTCTCAACTCAAAGATGTCAAAATAGCCACCTGAGTGAGTTATTGTCTGTTTGTTTGGTTTCTTCTGCTCTGTCTACATTTGTTAGGGCCATTGCTGCCACTTGGGTGCCCTGAGAACAAATGCTTAGTTGTTCCCCCCTCAACAAGACTAACAAAGGAAAATTAAGGCTAAGTGAACAGACTTCAAGTGGAATTGAAGAGGGAAAAAAAGTACAACATTCTATACTTGTTTGATGCAAACCTCTAAAAGGCAAAGGCAAGCAGCTGACTCATGCAGTTATGACAGGTTTTATCTTCTGACAAAGATTAATCAGGAAGATCAACGAGGAGGAGCTCATTAAAACCAGAAAATCCTCAAATTCAACAGAACTTTTTTTTGCATTAAGATAATATTTCTAGATTAAAATAATTTTTAAAGATAGACAGATGTAACAGGCTAAACATGAGATTATTTCTCATGTCTTTGTTGCTTTTGTATTTATAACTGTTTTTTTTCATTTGCTTAAAGCAGGTTAGTATTGCTTCAGTAGTGAATAACTGTATGTAAAATGATGTTAGTTTTTTTTATGTCTACAACAATAAGATTATGTTGGTGATTCACCCTCTTCCCTGCTAGTCGCTGTGTAGAAAAGGCAATGCACAGCTGCTGTGAGTTAGCCTGGCCATTATCTTCTTTCCTAATTTCACTTGATTCTAATCTCCCTTCAGTGCTCCATCTGGGCTTTCTCCCATTGAAGTTGATTTCTCCGGTAGAATTTATACTGAGCCAATTAGCGAAAAGAAGGAGAAGTTGTGAACGATGACGTTGATTTTCTGTGCTGCTTTAGGATTGTAGTCTGACTGTAGTTTTAGCAATGGCAGCAGATGAACTGAGACAAGCTGTTCTGTGTTGGCCTGAATTAATGTCAACAGCCATCCCGCCACTCCTCTCTTTGCAGAAAAGGTTTGTTGTTCAAAGCGCAGATGGTTTTCCGTAAACTGTGTAGCATTGGACTGATACATTACATACATTCATTCACACACTAATTTCAGACAGAAGTCAACCAAGATATTTTTTTTTTGCCTGTTTTAAGCTTTTAAAATAAATCTGATTACATTTCAATTCTTTTTTTTAAGACATAATTTTGTATTTCAATTTAATATTTTCCTTTTTAAGAAATCAAATATCCTTTTTTTAAAAAAAAAATCCGATCATAAATGTGCATACAAAACATGAAAGCATTTGTTTAAACATGCCGGTACTCCATGACATTTGTAAAGCTGCAGACAAATTTTCCTTGATTGCTTTGTTAATGCACGGCCTGTCTGTGTTGATGGTTTGCATGTTTACATTGTTAAAAATGGATTATCCAGTCAGTACCTCAATTATGTTCTGTTTTGTCAAGGTTCATGCCCGTTCTTAATATAGCTTGCCTCTTACCAAAAAAAAACAAAAACCTTTTGACTTAACTTCCTAAACCTGATACAAGTAAGTCAAGTGTCTTATTCAATCAAACCACCTCTCTGTGATGTAACTGTTCAAAGCATTCTTTGTTCAGTGACCCCTTTATTTGGTGGGCTGCTTTTGCTTTGGGAGCACATTTGATTTGGTGACTTAGTGTGTTGTGTTCTCATGAGTTTTAGAGGGGACATTTGAATAATGAACAACAATTTCAGACTCAAAGACAAAAGGAGAACATTGCTGTCAATGACATTTACAGTGTGTTAGAAAATACAGACCTTAGAAATATACGTATTCAAATTTGTTGAAAAACACTTTTAAGATTATTGTTTTTGTAAATACAGTATGCCAAATTTGCAGAAAATGGTTGCTTAGAGTAGTGACTCAAAGGAATATAAATAAAGGTTGGTGGCAAAGAATTATTTCATTGATGTATTTTATATTCAGTACATTTATTGCTACTCTTTTTAGATTGCAGTACAAGAAGTTATAAATTAACCTCTGGACCTCTGTGCTCTAGTAATGTGTTGTAATTAAACAACACTTGGAGGCTATCAGTTTTAGTAAAATACAAAGCTGGTTAGATCTAGATATTGCTGAAATATGTTTTATAAGAATGTGCAAATCCAAATTGCATGCATTGGTGACATTTAGATGTGATCATTCACTTACTGTTGATTTATTATTTATTTGCTATTGTCTGAATCACACTGTAATAATCTATCTCAAGGTTCATTTTGCTACTTTGAAACTTTTTACCACGAATCCCACAAATCTGTTTTGTTAAGTAAGTATGCAAAGTAAATGTTTGCTCTTTAGCAGTATATATTAAAATAAATTATGCTAAATTTCTCAATTCGGGAAAAAATACAAATTCTGTATAAGATATGACTTTTCTGTGTTTCAGACATGGATGTTTTAAAAATGATAATGAAGGGACCCAACTGTTCTGTCTCCAGCAGGGGAGTTTTGAAAAAGATATTGAAGAGGCTGAACCAGTAAATTCTGAACAGCTGAAATGATAACATGACATTATGTTAATTCTTTGTGACTATCAGGATGAAGATCAGGAGGTTTTATCAATGTTTGGACAGTAAAATAGGTGCTTACAACACAGTGACACTCTCACTTTGATAGCCCTCATTCAGATAAGTTAATGATTAATTATTTACATGTTTGCACACATATGTTAGTTGTATAAATTTAAAAATATGTTTGTTTAGATTTGTGCAAAAACATGGAGCAGACGAGTCTTCATCCCTGTGTTCCGTCTCTTAAGTAATAAGATATGCAAGTAGAAATGTTGGCAATGTGGCAGTATAGGATCACTTTAAGAATCCTGCTTGAGGCTTCAACAAAACTTGAGATTAGGGTATAGGTTTACCTTCCAGCAGGACAATGACCCTAAAAATACACACATTTGTTAGGTCCAGACCTAAATTCAGTTGGAAATCTGTGGAAAGACTTGAAAACGTATAGTTAAAGATGCTCTTCATCTAATCAGAAGTTCAGGGATCCTTCACGCTGTAATGACACACAAGTTTGCATTGGGGAATTACATAAGAGGTTTTAGTTGTAATGTTACAAAATCTGAACATGTTTAGGGGTGTACAAACTTTATCATAGCACTCTGTATTCTGATCCCTGTATCTGTTTTTTTATCTGTAAATGACAAAGTACTGAAGTGAATGAGCCCTTCCTTGATTCTTATCCATCTGAGAGGAGAGGGAGAGATATAACCTTTTGGGAAAATGTTCTCTGTCCTGCTAGACCAAACACATTCTGCTGCATAATTCTATGTGGTTTTGTTGGCTCACCTTGATTAGCTTTTGGTAACCTTTCACACATGATTTGTCGTGGTACCACGACAAAAAGGAACAACAGTAGAATTTTCCTGTTATCAGCGTGGAACTCCAATGGCTCTGATAAGACAGACCCATTGCTTCCAGCTACCCACACAGTCAAAGCTGGAGTTTTATTACCATGCACACCCAACCTCTTAAGCCACAAGCAACAGGTCTGGCAGCAGACTTTAAAAAGTAGATGTAATCCCAGTAAGACACAGGTGGCCTTCCAGATTGGCTCCCCAGATCTCCACATATCTCCCTCCTCTCTCACACTCTTGCCCCCCTCTCTCACTCTTTTTCTCCAGGCTTGTTGGTGGTAACCCTAAGCTGAAACAGGGCCTTAAAGCAGGGTGGAGGCAGCAGGCAGGAGCTGGAACTTGTCACATTATACTCAGGACCAGAGCGGGACGAGGGCACCTGAATACAGACTGTGAGAGAGAGTAGCCGACTCTGAGTGAGAGTAGACCAAACACGGGGAACAAGGACGCCGGGGCAGCAGCCGCAGCAGAGGCCAACGTAGGACTTGGCAGATTCCTCCCCCCCTAGAGGCAGGGGGATCACAACTTTCCGTCACCAGACACTGTGGACGGTTTTTCAACTTCTTTTTAACAGGATCTGTTTAAAAAAGTGACAGCACAATGGATAAGGATGCGCTCGTGGATTATGAGTATCCGGATCTGGATCCACTGCCATCCAAAATTGAAACAGAGTAAGTATATATAGCACTTTCTAACTGCAATTCATTTCAGATCTGTATTTTGTCTGTAATTTTGAACATCATGTGGTTTTCAAAACAAATTCAACTTAATCTGTCCTCTGTTTCATGTTGAGTAGTAATTCCCCAATCTTTTGTTCGGAATCGGTGCTGAGATACACCTCTCACTGAGATATAAGGTGACTCATACCAAACTTCTACTGTATCACACTAGGTGACCCAGATTGGAGTGGGGGTTTTTTGTCATTCTTAAACTATGTAATTTTCAACCTTTTAGGTTTGCAAATATTATTTTCTGAATCTTTTTAACAAAAGGCTTAAAACCTCTAACACATTTTACCCAAAATAGGCATCAATTCAACATTCAGTATTGATTTGAAGTTTAAATAATTTTAATAAAGACAAACCTCTTAAAGGAAGAAAAAGATCTGAGACTACGTCAAACGTTCAACTTCAAGCAGGAAAACAACAGTAAACAAACATCCAGACAGACAATGGATTGGTGTACCTTATTAATATATTACAATGGCTGAGTCAAAGTCAAATTTTCAATTGAAAATTCAGCAAAATGTGGAACAATCCATGAGTGATTCTGCATAAAATAATAAGCAGCAGCCCTAAAAAGTTATTAAAGGCCAGAAAATACTATGTTTGATGTTTTTCTGAACGCCCCATGTGAACCTAACATATTTACCTCCCCTGTTGCACAGGAACATGAACATAGGCTTTTCTCATGTCACACTCATACCAATCCGTTTAAATCCAAATCTCTGCTCTTAGACTTTGACTACCAACTTTCCAGCAACAAATGATCCTGACACTGATGTGAAATGCTTAGTGACGTACAACGAAGGTCAGATCAGGAACTTGGGGCGTAGCCTTCTGTCTTTGGTAACATGAATCATTTGTCCTTTTCTTTAGAACTATCCCCCCATGTGACCCCACTGCAGATGATATGCTCTATCATATATGCATCACTGCGATATCTGTAAGTCTGACATCTGTTCACTTTTCTCTTACGCAGCATTACACTGATGTGCTCAATGAGGTTATGCAACGTCAGTCATGTTTCACTTCCTGGATTATGGAAGTTACCCCATGCCTGGTCTTATTTATCTGTTCATTAGTAAAAGAACAATAAAACAACTCAGTATAGCATGACCCTGTGGGTTGAAGAAATTGCATTAAAAAGCTAACTTTAGACATTTGTATTTCTTGTTGTATTCTGAAGAAACCTTTCTGTCATGTTTTGACTCATGAAAATTGTACATCTTCATCTGAGATATTCATTCATGACCACTGATGGTGCAAAACAAATGTGCAACAGTTAAGAATAGTACAGTATCCACTAGCTTAAATCTTGCTTTAATTTCTCTTTAGATTGCACTTTATAATCTTATGTGGAGATGATACTCAGTGTTTGTTCTCTTGAGAGACAATTGCGATAGACTGCCTCAATTAATAGCAAAACATTGTTCCCACCTCAGTATTTCCTAAATGTGTCACAGGTCACAAAGGTCATTGAACCCCCTCTCAGTAAATGGTCATTCTGACTAATGACACATTGGTCAGACCGCATATATAGGGAACACTAATGAGACTGAGGTTAAGCCTTTTGTTACATGTCACTGCATGGTGCTCTGCACCTGAAGCTAACCAAGATGTCTGTTCTTTCAGCTGGTCATCATGCTAATTCTAGCCATCCTGGCTAGGCGTACAAAAGTCGGTAAGAGACAGAAAGGACTTCCAGGTTTACTCAGGTATCATTTATGTTTTTCTTTACTCAAATGAATGGATTATTGTGATATTCAAGTGGTTTGGTAACATTCTGTTCAACTGGCCTCAAATCCTTCGAAGTAATATAAGCTTTAACATGTAAGCAAGTATATTTATATAGGGAAAATCCCTCTTAGAGACCATTTGCTATTGAAGGGTGAAATTTAGCCTTTAAGATCTCTGAAGTGTTTATTGGTTCAGTTGTCACGTCATAAATCAGGAGTAAAAGTGTATGTTTATTTTGCTTTCAGGTGTGCTTTCACTTTTCTTGAAAACATTTTGGGAAACACATTTTAATATGGTTGCCAACTAACCAGGAAACCTGGAAAAGTTGGCAAGTTTGTTTACCTGTGTAGCACTGCTCATATAATTTAATATTCCATCAGTGAACAATTGATGGAACAGTTGGAACAGTATTAGTTTTATTGGTACTAAGAAGCTTAGTTAGAATCAGCTTCATTTGCCGAGTGTGTGCACACAAACAAGAAATTTGACTTTGGTTCCACTTTGCTCTTAATGAAGACAATTAAAAATAAATGTATAAGAGGGAAACTGAAAACATTTATTGCCCCTAAAGTTGAAATTGCATGAGGACAAAGTTCTTTAGTTGTAAGTAATAGAAACAGTTAAATTTGTTGACTCCTCCTAGCTGTTCAAGTTGGAATTTTAACTTTAGCATGCGTAATGTTTGTATTTACAAAAGAACATCTGACTCTTAACATTTAACAGAGCACAGTATTAAAGCTCAATATTTAATATGAGTACCATACAGCGATTCCTTGTGAAAATGTTCCTTTATAGAGTTTGAACTCATAGGTCTATTCTTAGTGCCTCAAGTTGTGAACATATTACTTTAATGTTTGCGCATATCAGGACTTTAGAAATAATTTTTTTGTTTGCATTACGAACACCGGTTAGCATTTCAACAATTAGAAAATCCAATATCCGAGCTAACATCTAAACATGAGCACCATGTGAATTTCGAGCTGGCTGATTAAGTTCTAATGAGTTCAGATGAGTCCCAAATAAGGATCTGGAAAATCAACTGAACATGCACCAACATGGGCCCTGCTTCTTATCCATAATTGTCCAGCATCAAACTTTTATAGGCAGTTAACACAGGGCCATTATGTAACCAAATAATCCCATCTGAAAGACATTTTCAACCCATTTTCCATCCATGAGGGCCCCATATGTAAATCGTGCCTGTGTGGTCCATCTTGCAACTATGCCGCATTCCATTTCCACTCCGAGCTAATTTTCCAAGTTACCAGTTGGAGAGAAAAGAAAAAAAAACAAAAAACAAGGTTTCATTTCCCATTGGGAAATCCGAGGGCTCGTTGAGCAGACATAAGGTTCATAAGACATAAGTATGTAATATGACTGCTGTGTGTACAAAAAGTATTAGAAATTGCAGATATCATCTAACTATGACCAGTTCTGAGGGTTTTCTTCTACTCTAACCAGTGGCACACACACATAACACTCCATGACTCTATTTGTGAATATGTTTCTTTGGTGTTTAAATTCTTTGAGAAATACATCCTTACTGTCCTGTACTGCTACTATACTATTCTACTACAATAATAAATCCCCACTGATTTTCCCGCCTATTTTAAATTAGAGAAAATTAATGATAAAGATTCTAGCTTTTAAAATGTATTGACTAACCAGTCTCTCATTCATATTTTGGTCTGGTAACAAGTGAGTACCAAACACCTGCTGATTTGCTCTCTCAGTCCAGTCAACTTCCTGGATCATACGCAGCACAAGGGTCTGGCAGTGGCAGTGTTTGGAGTGCTGTTGTGCAAACTCTGGGGACTGCTCATATCCACCAATCCCCTACCTTTCACCACAGACTCCACAAACAAACGTGAGCTCAACCTCATCTTGTCTGCAATGGCTTAATGTATTATTTCCATATGTTGTAATATAAATTTTCTCAGGAAATGTTGGAAGGGTAACCACTCTTAAATACGTTATAAAACTGGATTATTGTGTCTTGTTGCATGCCTGTTTTCTTAGACTCTGACATTTTGAAGAGTTTTTTTGTCTGAAATTACATAAGAAACATCTATAATTTTAAAGAGTCACACTGTATTGTGTCTTTATGCCAAACCAAAAAACCGTAAAAGCTTCACAGATCAAAAAAACCTACAACAGCTAAATAATTAACAGCTGTTAATCCAAATAGATTCTTTAAGATTTATTTAGGCCCAGAACTACCTTTAGTGTGAAGATGAAACAAAATGTCTTCACACCTTTAGATGTTCACACACTGGTGTTGTATTTGCAGAGAACTGGGTGATTCTGGGAGTCTTCTACTACCCCGCTCTATACTACCCTCTCCTGGCATGTGGCACTTTACATAATAAAGTTGGCTACGTACTCGGTAGCCTCTTATCATGGACACACTTTGGTGTTCTGGTGTGGCAAAAAATTGACTGCCCCAAGACACCTCTGGTGAGTAATTTAACTCTTTTGTTTTCTTTGAAAATAACTCAGAAATAGTCTTCATTCTTTGATATCTTTATTTATGTGAGAGGAGGAGAAAGAAGCTGTACATGTGCATTATTTCTGACAGTCAGTCTGTGTGGTGTCTCCATCAGTGTAAAATGGATTATTTCAAAAACAAAGCAGCTCTGTCCTACACTGGAAGCCCACTGAGTACCAAACAGAATTGGTCTGCAGTGTGACACAATAAGAAAAGATGAAGACTGAGCTACCCTGAAAGATTAACAGACCTTTACTCTGAGGCTTTGAATGTTGCACAAAGCCAGATTTTGTCCAAAGATTTTAAGACTTTTTGTGCACTAAATAATGTTCTGTCCAAACGATTAGCTGCACTGTCCTCTGGTCTAAACCAAGATGTTTTGTTGGTATTAATCACTTTAGAGTGTGTCAGTTAAAAAAAAATGTGTTGAATTGATTCTTTTGTGATAGTCTGCTTCTGTGAAGCTTTGTGAGGTGTTGAGCATCTTTACTGGCCAAAACAGCAGGACTCATTTTTAATTATTTTTCATTTCATTTAATCCAAAATGAAAGAAAAATGACAATTGAATAGTTAAAAATGGCTAAATCCCATCTCAAGACAAGACATGTCTATCTTCTTATGTGCCATGCAAGATGTTTTCTAAATGTGTTACTATAAAGATCCACAACCACAAGAGATCTAAAGTGTTTTTTTTTATTCCTCTGCAGATTCACAAGCACTACTCCTTGTTTTCCAGCCTGCCTCAGATAGCTTGCTTAGCATTCCTCAGTTTCCAGTATCCCCTGCTTCTATTCAAGGGCTTCAAGGGTGCAGAAAGGACCAATGCCACAGAGGTGAGCTTTCACCAGGGAGCATCTTAGACCTGGTTCAGGATGGTTGCAATTATTCAACTTATTCTTACTACCCAAAATTAGCTCCATGTTCTTTTCAAATAATTTTTACAAAATGCACGTCTACTCTAAATCTGTGCACGTGAGGAGGGTTTAAGTACTGCCTGTTAAACAAGAAGCTTACTGTGCTCATTCAGTCAAGGCTTAATAAAAATATCGGCCCTTCACAGTACACCAGTCGCATAATCATTTTAAGCAGTTTGACGTAATTGGTTTACAATATGCTCTTGATCAGATTATGAAAAGGTTTCCTGGTTTTTTTGTTGAAGGGGAAACACAAAGCTTTTTTTCTTCCATGCTAATCTTGGAAGAAAGATTAGCATCACCAAACAGAGTTTGGTGAGGCGATTGCCTGGATTTTGTATCACCTCCATCCCACCTCTGCTGAATTCTTGCACAGAAATGAACCTCATTGACCTTATCAGGAAGAGATTTATTTTTCAAAACGTTCGCAAATAACAAAATCAAAATTTCTAAATGTTTCAGGACTTTATAGATGTGAGCAAAGTAGTTGTATTGAGGTCTTTTAAATCTTTTCCTTGAAGCTTTATTTAATTCAAATAAATGACATAACAGCAATAGAATGTTTTACTAGCAGAGACTGACTTGAAGTCTGGAAATCTTTGCCTTTCACCTTTGTAGTGAAATTGCCTGATAGAAAAGTACATTAGACTCATTATGAATGTGGAATTTATTCACACTGTTCTTCTTTGTTGCTATAAGCAGGAATCAGTGTTGTTCTATCGATATGCAGTGTGAATTAAAGTTAAGTCAGATTGCAATCCATTCACACTCGGTTTAAATAGATTTTTTTTTATTTTTAAAGCGTATTAAAGCACAAAATAAATGTCCGAACAAGATTTGGCTTGAGCTTAGCAGACACCATATATCCATGTAGATTTAATTTCCCTTATGTCACTAAAAACTAAGAAACCTGTACTAAAGGTTTGGAAATGGTTTCCAAACAAAGTCTTGTTTTGCTGTTCTTGAATTGATGAAGCATACAGTTTGTATTTCATTTGATTAAGTGTCATGTTCATGGTGTACTTGGCTAATGGCGCACTTATCTCCATGAGGCATTCATCACTTAGACGTTGTGAAGATGGTTCCTTGACCACAAAATGGATCTCATGGACATATTTTCTACTTAGCTCAACTCAGTGGATATGGAGGCTTTTTCTGTTTCTAACCTAACTACTGTGGGGAGTCTTTTTGTCTCAAAACCCCCCAATTGTGCAGGGTTTTGGTCTCCAAACTATAAATGTAAATGGTAATAGTTTGATGAGCTTAAATTTTAAATGCCACATTTAGAATGAAGCGTTTTTCTGTTTTATTAACAGCCATAAAGTAAAGTCAGGTTTGAATATTCACAAACATTATGAATACGCAGCTTGTGACTTCATTGCTTTTTCCGATATAAAGCATGTTGCCATTTTCTGTTCCTTCAGGATCTTAGTAGCAGCTATTATAGAGACTATGTGAAGACAATTCTTTATGAGAAGACATCCAGCAAAGTCAGGTAAGAATAATATACTCTCCATTGTAGTATTTAGTACAGTTCAAGTGCATAACTATTTGCTTTCCACCTTTAGCACATCAAGCACAGACAAACCAAAACTCCCACAGAGAGTGACTGATGCTGTGAGATCTTATATTTACACACCAGAGGAAGGTAAGAATGTGTTCATGTAAGCTGATTATGTACAAATGTTAAAATATTTTTCACATTTTTTCTGAACAACAATAATATTTTTATTTTCAAGCAGCTTTCCGTTTCCCATTGAAGTTGGCAATATCTTGTGTTGTATCTTTCATAACTCTGTATCAGGTAACTACCTTTCTTCTATACATATATTTAGCAGTATATTCAGTTGTATATCCCCTATCAACATGTTCCATTTAACACAAAATAAACCAACACTGTTGACTGTATCAATATCATTTACTGAGATATTTACATACACTGTATATAAATAAGTACCCCTCGGACATTAAATCCAACTTTCCCTGTTTCAGGCAAAAAAATTTCCTTTTGCTGAAAGCCAGAATTATTACAGATTTCTATTTTCACATTACTTTTTTAAACCTTTTAGTTTGCTTGCGGAGAAATGACCAAATGAATTCTGTTTTTTTTCTCTCCATCAGATGGGACTTGTATTGATCTCTGCTGTGGTGCCAACAATGCAGAAAGCCCGGTTTGGCGTCGATGAAGATATTGCGAATGTTTTAGCTGGCTTCCAGATTATCCTGTCTCCAGACAGAAAGGAAGTCATCAGAATCGTTGTTTACTACATGTGGTGTGTGGAAGGTGAGTGAATGAACAGCCTCTGCAGATATCTTCATTTTTTATTTTTTTAACTTGATGTGACAATGTTTTGAACTTGCCACATGCTGATGTCCCTGCAGTGTGCTACATCTCTGCGATGACTCTGTCTTGTCTGGTCAACTTGGTGCTGCTCATGCGCTCGATGGTTTTGCATCGGTAAGTCAGAAAACATAACTGAATAATTGATTCCTTTTCCCTAGTTTTGGTCCCCAGTCAGTGTCCAAAATTTGCTTTCCCATTCCATTGTGCTTCATCATGATAATTTGAAGGTTATTATAACAAAATAGAGAGGTAATTATCTGCAGAGAAGAGCAGTCAGTTTTCTGTTTGCTGCTGTTTAAGATGAAAACAACAGTTTAGATGGAAAATTTAAATAATGTGTGATTAACCAAAATGGACATCATATTAAATGAAATGGCTTCATAGGTGAGGCATAGTCTTGCATTTTCAGTAATATTTTACCTATGCAATATGAGTTTTATATTAAGCATTGTCTTGAATGTGTTTTCTTCTAGGTCCAATCTGAAGGGGCTGTACAGAGGAGATATTTATAATGTCTACAACTGCCAGCGAAGCATCAGGGCATCCAGGCCAGCTCTGGTCTGCTGGATGGGCTACACCAGCTTCACAGCAGCTCACATCTGTATTGGTACTAAAATTACCTATCCAATCAGAATTAGGCTTGTAGAAATGTAAGTCTGAGTCTGAAATATTTTATGTTTCTTATGCAGGTATGATCATCCAGACCTTGGTGTTCTTCCTCTGCCTTATGGTCGCTGTCTTCCTCATAATCATACCCATTTTGCACAGGCAGAATCTGATTCTCTTTCAGATCGTATTGAGCATGTGGTGAGCAACATTGCACTGCTTACATTTTATACTCACAGTGGTCCTTTTACATGTTTTTAGATAGATAGATAGATAGATAGATAGATAGATAGATAGATAGCATTTATTGTCATTGAACAGGATTCAACGAAATTTCTATTGCAACTCCCGTTTAATATTTCTGTCATACGAGACACTCATTTTATATTTAATTTTTAGCAATGCATATAAAGATTTCAGTACATATTAAAGGAATCTCTCTCTTTCTTTCTAGCGTTTTTATTTTGACACCCAGAAACCATTTGATTTTACAATATCTTCCATGTGCAATTCATAGAAATAATTTGGCTTGGCCACATTTCCTGTCTGCTACAAATAGGTTTTGTGTCCTGTCTGAAAACAAAAAATGTCTGACTGTCAAATTTGGCCTTCCAGGCCTTTCTGGTTGATGATTCTCCTAGCTGTGGTGCTTCAACACATCACTGCCAGGTTTTGCTTCATCAAAAAAACAGCAGGAACTCGAGACCTAACCAACAGGTAATTCTCTTTACTCATCATTTGTCTGTCTCCCTGTTTAACAGCTGCATGGCCTTTTGCACGTTTGACGCACTCTGACCTATCTTACAGGGGTAATCTGTTCCTGCTGACATATCTGCTGTTTCCCGTCAATGTTTTGATTGGAGTGTTGCTTGCTATCTGGCGCATGATCATCACAGCCCTGTTCAATATCGTTCACATGGGACGCATGGATATCGGTCTTCTTAACCGCAACGTGGAAGCATTTGACCCAGGTGAGCCAGATATATTCTGCATGGTGTACAGAGGCATTGACAGTGCTGGGACTGTAAACTGTTATAAAGATGTATATTTTATGTAAATGGATGCAGGATTTAGAAGTATCAATCATGATCAAGTGTCGCAACAAAACATTTCTGAGGCCGAGAGGGAGTGGCAAGATACATTTTTTAATCTTTTAAAGAATTAACACAACAAGTAGATCACAACACTTGTCCACCATTATTAAGAGGAGCATTGGGAGTCTAACATTCTATGCAGAGTTTTCCACCATGGCCCTCTTGGTTCTTCTTTGCAGAATATGTCTGGCTTGATTGATGCTGAATTCCTTCTCCACGTAAAATCTCCAATTATCCCCCAATGCATGAGCAAAGCAGAGTTTCCTTTGTGTGCCTCAGCTCTGTTGCGCAACAAGGGATGTGTTTACACTGCAGAGTTAAATATTCAGTTTGAGTTCTGTTCTTGACTCATGCATGTGCATGATGATAAATTATTCCTTTGGTCCTGCAGGTCGCTTCTTTTTGTTCAAATCATTTCAGGCACTTCGCGTTTCACAAAGTGCGTCGGTCTTTGAGTATTGGATGCATTTCGCAATGGCTGTCATTTCTGTAAAAGTGCATGAATATGAGTGGATTTTAGAATAAATGCATGCATAATTATTATTTTTATTTATACCCATTACATCTGGGTTGAGAGACAGCATGTGCTGGAGTGTGCAACACTAAAACTAAATGTGCAAGCAAGCCATAAGCACGCACAAATAGCCTTCAGAATTTAAATGATTGTGTTTACATATCAGAGTGTAGCTCCAGCATGCTTGTACACTTGTAAATGCATTATTTTTCTCACGTAGGTTTCAAACGTGGCCTTTTAACCAACGAGAAAGAGCTTCTGTTATCCCACTTAGAGGCTAGAAATTAGCATCCTATCCATTTTAATATTCTCTCAGCTCTCTGCAGCTTGCATCATATCTGTATTCTGTGCAATGTGCAGACTAATTGGACACCAATCTCTGAAATGGGCTCAGATTTAAGACATCTGTTGTCAGGAAAAGCAGGTGCTGGGAAAAAAAAGAGGAAAGTGTGATTGTGCAGCCATTATGTGTGATTGCCTCAAAGCCAACATGAGGTGTGGCCTTGGCTTTTTATTGCTTTTGCCCTGTCAGAGTAATACCCCCCTCTCTCTTTCCTGTGTCTGTCTGCAGCCTACCGCTGCTATGCTCATTATCTGAAGATTGAGGTGAGCCAGTCCCACCCTGTGATGAAGGCCTTCTGCGGGATACTGCTGCAGTCCTTGGACCAGGAGAGCAAAGCTGCACAGAAATCACGGGATGCTGAAGAGGGTGTGTAGCACCAAGTTAAATTCACATCAACAACAATTCCTTCATAAGGCATTGTAGCTTTATCTGTTGAATTTTGCACAATACGCTTGATGTTTTATGGCCTAACTTGAGGCCATAAAACCTCAAGTTAGGTACACTTTCAAGATTCACATTTTGGAGACAAAAAAGGTCATTTAAAGTTTCAGAAAATAATTTTATCTATCTGCCTCTCTACCAACATGATAGTTTATGGAAATATTTTCTGTGCTGTCTTTGTACCACTAAGGTTTCTATTGTGCAGTTCAAGCACATCCCACTCTCTCTTTTGACTTGAGAGAAGCTATACTACAGTCCTCTTCGTGTGCTATCTTTTTGGTATACGCTCACTACTTTTGATTCCACTTTTTAATCTTTGGCCAAACTAGACAAATGATGCAAAGTGAGCAAACAAACCATTCATCACACATGAATTTGTATACTTTGATCCCGCTGCTCCTTATATTTGTCCAGCAAAACCCTATGCTAGTTCTGAGTTTTTTTCATGTCTGACCCAATAGCACCAGGGGAAGAGGCACCACAAGAGGTTAATCTATTAAACAAAAGGAGAATTTGGGTAATATCAGAGATACATCAAGTTATAGACAGCCAATAGGAAAGATGGATTATATTAGACAAGAGGGAGAGCAAACCTTTTAAATTATTATTGCAAATATAGACAATGAATAGATATTTTGCAAATTTTGACACAGATATAAAACGTTTTTATAGCAAAAAGCATCAAGCTAATAAAAACCTTCATGTTTTGGAAATTACTAACTCCATCAGTGAAGAATAATTGATTTGTGGTGGATGCATCTAAAGGGGCATTTCAATGGGCCTTGCAGTTAAGCAGTTCTTTTATGTGAAAAGTTAGATCTGAGATATTCTGTATGCTACTTGTTTCCAGTTTATTTTATTCAGTTTATTCAATTAGAGCTTGGGAAGGAACTTGAGATGCATGAGCTTGACAGCAGAATATGGTGCATTTAACTGCGCTGTCGCTGATTGTACTGATAAACTACACTGCTGATTGTGGTGATAAACTAATAGTGCTATTGATGAGATGGATACTAAATAACCTTAATGATCCTGAGGAAACAGATGTGTCTTTCAAACCATGAAGTTGCTGCTAGCATTTTAATTGGTGGATTTTACACCAGAAAATAACTCACACGATTAAAGATGAACGCCAGCCTTATATTGGCATTGAAAGCGAGACGGCAAGATATTTAATTTTATTTGAAATCGAGACATGGTAGCACATAATCAGATCTCAAAGCTGCCTTGCACGCACGCTCAAGATGGGAGATTCGCAGTTCTGATTTAATTTGCCTGGAACAAATTGAGTCTCACTGAGGAATAATTTACAGCTCTGCTGCTGGTCTCAATCAAATCTGCCATAAATAAATCAGCGTCCCTCGTTGCTCTGGTGAGCTTCCATCACCTGACAGACAATATCATCACTGCTAAAACTGTTATTTTTCCTCATTCAGATGAAACCAATTTTATACTTTTAATTACTCACAGCAAGTAGGGCTGTTTGGAGGCTCTGCTGCTGAACTATAATCATAGCTACAAATGGGTGGTGAGTGACAGTCACCCACGCAGATAGTCAGAGAGAAGCAGGGAGAACTCATCAGGACTCATCAGCTGCTGAGGAATGTAGGTCCAGTTGAGTCTAATTACAGACATGCTGTGGACATGTTGCTTGTTTGTATCCAGAAAACAATGCATCTATCAGGGATAATCTATTGTATTGTAGAGATTACAGCTTCAGCAGCTGATTAAACAGATGAGCTACACTAATTGCCTGCTACATATTCATGCTGCCCGAGGGATTCTAGCTTTCAGCCAGTATGCTCCCACAACGCTTAGAGGATTAAAAAAAATGATTGCTTTCTATTATTACTCTTTCCATTGTATCTTTCGAGCCCTTGGTGGCCCATACAAGAGGACCTCATTTCAGCTTTGACTCTGAAAGATAATTTTTTGTGTGTATCAGTGTCTTGTTGGGACCATCATATTGTCTGTCTCCCCTCAGGGATCCAGCTGGTGCAGCAGGAGAAAAAGCTGCACAAAGTCTCCAGCGCCAAGCGGGCTCGGATGCACTGGCAACTCCTGTACACTCTGGTTAACAACCCCTCCCTGGTGGGCACCAGAAAGCACTTCCAGCTTCAGACGGCAGATAACTTTCTAAACGGAAGCCTCAACCGGACCAGCAAGCAGGGCAGCAAAAAGGAAGCAATACCCAAGGAGGCGGAGGCAGCAGCAGCCAGCAATTGAACCAGTGCTTAACCCTCATAATGTTTTGGCTTCAGAAGCTGCAATAATTTATGAGATTTCTCCAAACTTGCAATAGATGTCCACAACTTGCATTATACAGTGTCTTGCATAAGAATTCCTGTCCCTGGAATTGCTTCAGGTTTTACACATTTCAACCACAAACCTCTGAGGATTTTATTGGGGTTTATGTGACAGCACATAACATAAAGTAATGAATATTTCTGAAATGCAATGAATAAGACGCATGGTCTTATTTATCATAACCATAGTTATGATAAATAAAACCTTTAACATTTGACATGCATTTGTAGTCAGCCCATTTAAGTCTGGTATCCCTAAATAAAATCACACAATTATTCCAATTTTATGTAATTAACTTTCAGTATAAATACAATTGTGGGAAAGTTAAAATCAGAGTTGGGTTATAAAGCGATATATCAAGCTTTGAACATCTCATATACCACTTTTAAGCCCATCTTCTCTAAATGAAAGACCACTGTACTTCTGGAGGAGCTGCAGAGAGCAAGAGCTCAGCTGGGAGATTTTGTTGTTCAGGACAACTACAGTAATGCAGTGCACTTTACAAAATCTGGCCTTTGTAAAAGAGTCATGCCCTACAGTCCATGAGGAGGACGTGACAAATGTAGAAGAAGGTGCTCTGGACAAACAGGACAATATTAGAACTCTTCAGCCTGCATGTAAAATGTTTGGTTGTAAACTTAACACTGAACATCATCCTGAACAAAAACTCTTCACAGTAACACACCATGGTGAGGATAGTTTCCTTCAGTAGGAACACTTAAGCAGGCCAGATCTGACTATAAGTTGGAATGAACTAAATACAGGATTGTCCTGGAACAAAAGACTTGAGACTGGGACATAGCTCCACCTCTCCATTCATCAGAAGAACATCAATAAACTTACAGCAAGTGCTGCAGAGGTATGGTTCAGAAACGTGAGCTAAAGTGGCACAGTCCAAGTCCAGACCAAAATCCATGAATTATCCATTTCTAAGATTATGCATAGCTTTGCACTGATCTATCATTAAAATCCCCAAAGAGGCAAGATGTTCATAGACTATAAATAGTGCCTTGTTTTGAAATATTTATCAAGTCTGTGAAAGATTGTAAGGCCTGTTTTGATCATTTGACTGGAGCATTTTTGCTCAGACTGATGCGATAGCTTGCCTGACTCTGGTTTTTCCTACAAATGCGTTAAATATAATTTGCAACAAGTGAATGTGCTCACCTTGGGTTAGACCTTAGCTGCACCAGAGTTTAAAACCTCTAAAATAATCATGTTTTCTTTTGTGAAATGCAGAACTTACAAATGTTTAGTTCCCCACACTGAACACGGGACAACAATCCAATGAACCATCTTTCAACAGAAGGTATTTATATAGAGATAAAGAGAATATTGACAGAACTATTTATAAATAAACAAATGTAAGTGTTTTTCTTTTTTAATTATTATTAGTCTGTGGAATAGGAGCTACCATAGAAATCGTGTCTTGTCCCATTTAGTCCAAAAGCACTTGCTGCTAAAAGACCTTTCTATTGTTGTCACAGCTCTATTGTGGTTTCCCCTGTCTAGACATGCTTCACTTTTCTGATTAATGTGAAAATAAAACTTAAACAAGTCATTTGAATTTATGTGACACGTCTTTATGTCTTTTCTTATTTACGTTTCAAAAATGTGGAGAATCTGGGGATAAAATAAAATTTGGTCTGTGTCGCTTACAAATCCTCAGATTTCTATTTTATGTTTTAGTCATTCTAAATTTCACCCTTTTTATTCGGTTCATATTTAACAAGTGGTATTGTTTCTTTTATCCTAGAATTCGGAAGAAATCTGCCATTTATCATATTTAGCAAAAAAAAAAAGTACGGTTAAATCAAGACAGAACAAAGCATCCGTTTAGTTTTATGGGTTTTATTAATTCCACTTACATAAATTTATATCAAAAAATCGTAAAAGGTCACGTTTTTATGCTTTCGTTTTACAACATTGTTCACAAAAAACTCACCATATGTAACAAAAATACAGGACAGCGAAGCCGCAAGGCGCTCCGAGTGCCTTTTTTTCTTCCCGCTTCGCTGTATCTGAAAATAAAGTAAAACCCGCAAAAAAAGAAAAACAAAAGAAATAACTGTAATTTGCTGGGATTTACATCACAGTTAGACAGCAACATCTAAAGCCCTACAGACTACACTAATCAAAAACCACACAAGGAAAATATGCGTGACATGCCATGGACGCGTTCTTAGTTAAAAAAAAGAAAAGAAAAGAAAGAGTATGGGCACCGCAAGCGCCCCTTTAATAATTTCTAAAGCCTTTTATACGTTACGTGAAACAACATTTTATCAGTAAATAGCCTAGGATTTTTTTTTTCTTTCTTTATTTTTTACCCTCAAGCACACACAGCTGAAAGCGCAATCTCCCTTTTTGGACGGACAGGACAGCGAACAAGGCGCAGTTGTGCGCTCTTCCAGACTCTATTACCTGTTCACCTTATCAAACGCCACATCACACTGAATCAAACCTTTTTAAGTGAGTCAGTGACACCTGAGAGGATGTTAAACGGCGGCCTTAAAGCAAAGCACAATGACGCACACAGGTTAACAAGAGAAGCGTCCCTGACGTCTGCTTATTAAAACGACTTTAAAAAACATTATGGCACTTTGCTGGGTTGAGTTTTTTGCGGTCCCAAAACGGCGATGAAGGTTTCATTTGGCTTTTAATTAACGCACTCGCCGCACCTCTGTCTAATTTGCGCCTGCGCGTGTGCTTGTCCTGCAGAAAGAGAACATTTTGCTGCTTTCTTTTTGTGAGGTCCGACAAACTGTCTAGATCTGTGCTTGTTCTGTACACACGACAGACTACAAATGCAACACGAATTAATTCACAATCTCGGTGACTGGAGGACTCTTGAGGTAAAAAATAAATAATTAAAATCCGCTTTCTTTTAAAATCACGTGTTTCGATGAGGCGTGGGTTACCTGCTCGAATGTGGGCTACTTTAAAGTAAACTATTTTACACAATACTCGCAGGCGTCCGAGGAGCTCAGCGGCTGGGCTGCTTGTAGTTTCCGTTAATTTCCTCCGAGATTGTGACGGCCTCCGCTCCGAGCGGTAACCTGTCGCTGTACTCGGAGCAGACCTCGAACTCCTCCGGGTTGGTTTTCGATGAGGATCCGGGGATGGATTCGGTCACCACGCTCCCCTCAGCATCACCATCCCTATCGCCGTCTCTTTCCTCTCCCTCTCCGTGTCCCTCGGCCTCCTCCTCGTCTTCTCCCTCTCCCACCTCACTGGGGTTGAAGGTTTTCTCTGACTCAACAAATGACGCCCTGGGATCAAAATCTCTTGTCATCTGCTTCTCCATCTGATCCAGATTCTGTGCCTTCATGATCAGCTTGTAGGTCTTTCCTTGATACTTGTACAGCAAATGGCAGCAGGTGGCTCCCAGCAAGGGAACAGTGGCCAGACCCAATAGGAAAATGCTGACAACCACAATAATTAACAGGGAGGGGATCTTTTTTCTTGTCGTGAAGACTACTTGGACCTGGCAGTCCTGCCCCCCGTAAGTGAGGCAGAGAGTGTAATTGGTGCCGGGCTGTAAGCCGTGGAAACGATATGCATTTACCCCCTCCTCTATGTTGGACCACTGCACCAGGGAGTGTCCATTTCCTGTTTTCACACAGAGGTAGAGCATGTCCAGTGTGTCCTTGCTGGAAGAAGACTGCCGCTGACCAAAGGGCTCCTTGACAACCATTTCCTGGTTCTCAGCCTGACTCAGATGGAGGTTAGACTTGCTGCTGGGGAGCTGCAGAGGGTTTAGCTGTACTTTGGCCTCTGTCTCCGAAACTTCCAACGCAATGACACCAAAATCGAAGGTGTACTGCTTGAGGTCATCCAGGGTCATGTTGAAGGCGTGATTGGAGATGTATTCGCTGCCTTCTCTCACACCACATTTGCTCCCAAAGCTGGGGTCCTTGTAAACACCTCCAGCTTGCTCTGAGCCGCCAGTATTGTGCTTTGAACCGCCGTCTGGGCTTTCCTTTGTCTTTTCCTCATGCTTAGCCCAGTTGATCACATTGTTCTTGGCCACCTTGGGGTCTGAAAGCTTTTTACCAGATAAACGGCTCTTGTCCAGAGTTGAATCAGGGACTGAATTGCTCCCTTGCTTCGGGTTGGGGGCCAGAGCCAGTTTGACACTTCTCTCTGCTTTACCTAACTCATTCACAGCAGAGCAACTATAGTTACCATCCTCCTTTTTAGTCATGCGAGGGATGGCAAGAGTCCCATTCCTGAATACGAGAAATCTATTGTTGGTTGTTTTGTCATTTATTGGCACATCATTTACTTCTGTGGTGGATGGCAGGGGGAAGAGGTAATTTTGATTTCCAGCAATCACCTCCCAACTGACCTGAGGCATGGGGCTTCCTTTTGTCTCGCAATTTAAGATGATCGAAACACCTTCATGAAGAACAGTGTTCTCTATGTTTGGTTGGTAGGTTATGGTGACATTAGGGGCTTCACATTGCAATTTAGGAATCTTTGAAACCTGCACACCCTTCAGATGTTCAGGGGTCTCACAGAGGATTTGAGTAGGATCTGGCACAGAAATCTTTGTGGTTTCAATCCAATCTCTCAGCCACTCTAAGCTGCAGGAGCAAGTGAACGGGTTGCTGTAAATCTGCAGGTGGGACATAGAGGAGAGGGCACTGAAGGTACCCTCCACAATGGTAGTGAACCTATTATTGTTGATGCGCAGGGATCTGAGGTCTTTGAGTGTGGAGAAGGCGTCCTTCGGAAGGTTGACCATCTCGTTGTTGTTCATTTTCAGTAGCTGCAGAGCTGTGAGGTTCCTCAAATCCCCCCAGGGGAAGTTCACAATCTTATTGTTGCTGATGTCCAGATTGCGGAGCTGAATCAGGGGGGCCAAGGTGTTTGTCTGTATGCTGACGATCTCATTGTGTGCCAGCCAGAGAGAGGTGACCTGAGTGATGTTGATAAAGTTTTTACTTTCCAGGGATGTGATCTTGTTGGCTGAGAGGCTGACGGTGGTAACGTTGAAGGGAAAGCCGACGGGCACCTTAAGCAGATCTTTGTAGGCACAGTCAGCAAACTGGTGGGCAAATTTATCCTGGCAGCTGCAGAGCTCCGGACAGCTCTGCACAATGCCCATCAAAGTGGTCCACAAAGCAAGAAGCTGCAGGAGCCTTCGAGCCATTTCTGTACCTGCAGGCACCAATGAACAAACATTATAAAATGCTTTACAGTTTTGTTACTCATATAAGTGCACGTTTCAAAATTACGTATTTACTAACAACTGCAAACAAAAACACAGCGAATGTCACAGCATGATTAGATCTGATAGAAAAAGGAAGTGTCCTGCTTTACATTGTATCTTTTTAAAGTGCAATACTTCAGTTGATTGATGTAAATAATGGCACAACAAAACTGTATTACAGGCTTTGATGTTACATGAGCAGACACTCCGGGGTCAAATTATCTTTCCTCCTTCGGGCGCGCTTTTGATTCCGCACCAGGCGAAAAGGCGCTGTCCATGGTGATTAAACCACTTTTTTTTAATTTTATTTTAACCAAAAACATTGTATTCTTAGCAATGTTTATCAAACTATTATCTTTTAAATCGGCATGCAAAACGTTTTGAACTTTAGGGTTAACGTCCTTTGTGATGCATAGAAGCTGCTCCCGTTTGCGTCTTTCACCTCATCTTGAACATTTACAGTAACTGGCTTGATTATTTATCGAATCGTCTTACCTTCTCAGAGTTAACTTCAATTCCTGTTATTTTTATACGGAGTTTTGCAATCCTCTAGATTTTACAAGTTTAAATGTGGAAAAAAGTGGCGTCCGCACTCGTGGTAGATCCTTTCACATATTTTTTGCCGAACTGGACAGCGCTGAGGAAGGAGGATGGTGGCAGGAACATTTTTTCTCTAACCCCGGACAGTCGCTGTTGCGGTCCGTCGGGCGCTTTTTTTCTTTCTCAGTGCGAGTGAAGGATCCGCTGCGCGCTCCCGTCGCTGCGGAGCGAGATATGGGGACATGAACGCGCAGCCTCTCCCATCTCTCTACCGGCTATTAAAGATACAGAAGCTCCGGGCTCCTCCGCCCTCAAAGAGAATTCATAATTTAAAATTTGATGTTTAATTTATGGCTAGCACTCCAGCCCAGTCTTTGACCTCTTTCGGTCTGGGTGCAGCCTTTTGTCTGTCAAATACTTTGTAAACACACTTTATGATTTGCGATAGTTGCTCCGCAAGTGGCGACACGGTTGAAGGCTGCAGTATTATTGATTTTGCGCTTTAAAAAATACAGGGGAAACAAAACAGATCAGACGAGCAAATCTCTTGGAAAGGGAGATTTTCAATTTCGCACGTAGCATACCACTTTATTTTAGGCTCTTATATTTTTATTTTTATAAAGACAATCAGATTTTAGTAAACATAACTCTGGTTCCTGGTTAAATGCTGCCACCTTCTGGTGTTCAGTCTGAACTTTATCATTGCGTCCAAACAACTGAAAAGACAGTTTCGCCACATTTCTTTATGGTTAGGTTTGACCATAAAGAAATGTTAAACATTTTCACTCCCTTAAAAAAAAAGGGAGTGGAAATGATCTTCATATTTTGTCACATTAACCCAAATGTTATGTTGCGGGTCAAATTGACCCGTTTTAAAGTTGACATTTAAAAAAAAAAACAGTTGGAAGTATTTTTTTTGCATGAAATATTTTCTATTTGTCTTAATAAGTACACTCTACATATAAATTGAAAAAATATTAATTTTACACATTTGCATGTCTCTTCAAGCTTTGTACATTTAGAAATTAAATGTTTGTCTATTCTTTACAAAATAAGCTCATTCAGATTAGACGGAGAGAGTTTGTGAACATAATTTCCCCAGCCTCACTACAGATTCTCTATAGATTTGGGTCTGTACTTTGACTTGCCATTCTAACACACAAATGTGCTTTAACTAGGCTATTCCATTGTTGGCTAACTGATTGTCTTTTTTTGGTGATTAACTCAACTTTGGGACTCATCAATTCTGACCACCTTCCCAGTCCCTTGGGACAAAACAAAACAAGAATCACGATGGGAATTATCTATTCATAGTAATGTGAAGGAACTTCCCTCCAAAAAAAAAAAAAAATTGTTGATGTAGGCCAGAAACTTTACTTATGTCATCTGACCAGAGCACCTACAGTACATGCTTGCTGTTTCCCCTGTGGCAAAATACAACAGGGGATTCTGTTGACTTCCTTTTGACTACAACTTGCCACTTCACAATATTGTGAAGTGCACAAATAATATTTATGTCAACAGATTCCTCCACTTTAATTGTGGATTTCTGCAGCTGCTCCAGAGTTACCATGACTGCGGCTCTGATTAATGCTCTTCTTGCAGGCCAATGAATGGCAATATTTTGGTAAGTTTGCAGTTTTTGGATAGAACAGTGCTGTGTGAGATGTCAAGACAACATTTTCTAACCTCTCCAAGCATGACAATTTGACCCAGTTTGTTAAGTTAAAGCAGGAGCCTCAACATTCTTCACAGACTGCCATTTAAAGTAGATAACGATCTAACCAGACTTCAATGGTCAGGTTGCTCTTTGATAAATTAAATAGCCAGATGGTGAATAGGGTTTTGATAGATAAAATTATCAAAAACCTATTCACATGATTTTTTGTATAAAAATGTTAATTTTGGTAAATGGCTTTTGGCCAAACACAGTTCGTTCCATCCATCCATTCCTCCGTTTTGGTGAGATTCTATTTTATCAGAGTCCCCTGAAAAAGGAAACAAAATAAAGGCCAGTTTTGCATGCAAATAGCGCCCTCTGCTGTCAAAAAAAAAATTACAGACGACAATTACAAATTACAAACTAAACTTTCCCTCATAAAATTTACGTTTCCTGTAAGTAACTCTTACATGAGCATCCACATGAGCATCCACTCTTACATGAGCATCCAATACTTAAAATTAAAGTTAATTTTAAGTATTTCTTATTCATTTGTAAATATTATTTATTTATTTTTGTCCCGTTTCTTTTATGTTTCTAAGAAAAATGTGAAAGAAACCATAAGAAGCAGGTGTCACCGTGCATAGGTGGTTCAACAGAGTGTTAGTTTAAGGGAGTGCATGCTTATGTAACAGCTTATTGTGCTTTTTTATTCTTTGCATTTTTCCCTTCTGACTAATTGGCTTGTTTTGTACAGGATAACTAGAATGTAACATATGAGGACAAATTTGAAAAATGATTTAATGATGATCTCATTTTCTTACTTTCCGAAAACATGGTCTTGTAACAGGGGTGTGTATGCTTTTAAGAAACACTGTGCATGTTTTATATAAAGTTTAGTTTTTGGCCTCCACCCTGCAGATCTCTGCATCCCACATGCAAAACAGGAAACCATGGAACTGGAGAAGGTTCAAGGTTTTCTTCTAATCAGAACACAGCAGAGGTAAAAGAAGGTCACAGTGGCCGTTTCTATCAAAATAGACTACACAGTGACACTGATCCGTCTAAGAGCTTCAGAGATAAAGAGAACGCTTCTTTAAATAGGCCAAAGGAAAATCCAATCAGCACTGCTTAGCTGCACAGTACAAAGGCCAGACACAAGCTTGCAGAAGACATCTTAAGGTTCTGTTATTTTGCTGTCAATGAAATGAGAACATGGAGTGTGTTTAACTGCTCTGGGTGGTGAGAACATGGAGTGTGTTTAACTGCTCTGGGTGGCTTGAGAGGATGACTGGTTGCCCACAAAAACCAGTACACAGAAAATGAAATCCCAACCTCCCTGCAATGTCTACTAGCAGACAAAAGCCAAACACCAGCTGTTAAAGTTACCAAGTCTGACAACACCCAATGCTCTGCCCTGATGCCTGATTTTCATCTGAAAAGAGAAAAACATCTGATATGACTGCAGACATATAAACAACGTTTTGTATTAAGTCTTTCTCAAAACCTCCGGAATCTTTTATAGTGAGTTATGTCTTTATTATGTTGAATGAGTACAATCTGTTGGCACAAGACTTTGGGTGGTGATGCTTTCATAAAAATAAAAAAAATAAAAACATTAGCATGTTCGATTTAAATGGAGTGGATTTAAATTGTTTCACTAAGATACTTTTGTGGAACTTCTCAGAGATGATAGCTGTAGCTGTTATCTGTGCAAACAGGAAGTATTTTCCTAATCATCATTAAGAGTGTTTAGCCTTGAGATCCAGGAAAGCCAGATTAACTTTTAGTGTCCTGATTTACCAAGGCATTTCTGCCTTAGAATAGTCTTGAAATACAGTAAGTGCTATTTTTGAAAGGCATTAAATTTTTTAATAAGAAATGGTTTTACACATGTTAATGCCAAAATGGTATATCTCAAAAACAGCTAAAAAATATATTTAACTTAAAAGAAAGTAAAAGAAAGGTCTTATTTTGTATCCCAGGCTCTTTAAAAATGCAGCAGATATCTCCATTGCATATCATGCTTGGTGATGAAGGCTTCTGTAGACCGTTGTTAGTACAGACATATTGCTGTTGTAATTGGTGTAGAACAGCTTTTGGCATCAAATTGTTGCAACAAAAAGGGTCCACTAGAATACTACCCATGTTGCATCACACACTTTTGATTTTTTGCAAAATTGTGATTTTGACCTGTGGAAGTCAAACATGCTATATTATGTTTTATCTGCTCTTTAAATCACATTACAGAGTAAAAGACAAAAGCATTTTTTTTACACTGAACTGAAACAGAACTGACCAGCGTCTTGCAGTTTGTGGGAGATATTAGGCAACAAGAAAGCATTTTCTCAGTCAGGTTGCTTTAGAAAGCAGAAAAAAGTCCAGAAGGAAGGATTTGACTGCGTGACAATTTGTGATGACTAGACAGCTGTCATGGATCTCTAAAAGTGCAACACTTATAAGATTCTCTTGCTCTTAAGTGGTATGAAGATGTAAACCGGAATGAATGGTGAATATTGGGTCCCTGGGAAATGGGGCTTCATGAATCTCTCAAATTAAAAAGATGTGAATCTACAGAAAATGAACACATTGAAAGCACCAGATGGCCACATCACATAAGTAATGTTTTATTAAATCTGGTGAGTACAGATTTTTTTTAAAAGTCAAAGGCCACATACTGTACATCAACAACCTGGCTCAGGCAAAAAGATGTTAATATTCTGCTGTTGGAGCCATTCATGAAGTTAATTTATGAATGTTTTTTTGGGGTCAAGAATGATCTACAAATTAACAATGTTCTCTTTGGAATGTGATGTTTTCAAACAGGTTAATGAACTCTTGAATATTTGAGGAACCAAAATCAAGTCAGTTTATTGGTAAACTTGGTCTATAATTTCCATGCTTACCCAATTCTGGACCTTAGGCCACATGTGACCAGTGTTGTGGCTACACCTTGTCCAGAATTCCCATCCATACATTTCTCTGGCTGAGGGAGTTCACACAAACACATTTCTCACTGAAGTTAGCTTAGATGATCATTGTAGTAAATTATCTAGGAACACTATGAAAATAATCAAATACAAACAGAACACAGATAGAAACAAAGCAGATAAAAGATATAAAAATAAATGGAATCATGTAATGTGCTTAATCAAAACGGCGGTTCAGACTTTTAACAACTAGAGGCAGAAAACTATGCAGCAGTCAGTGGGTTTCTGTTTTTAATGCTGTGGTAACGTTTGCCTGGCAGCAGTTTAAAAAAAAATCACAGAGAAGGTGGGAGGAATCTCTGACACTGTTCAATGTTCTGTTGCTGCAAAACCATCCTGAACACAGGGAATGGACATTACAGCAACCTTTTTAGCTCCCTTCACTATTTTTGACAGAGGATTCTCATCTGCCATATTGCTGCTGAAGGAGATGATGCCAAGTAGAGGACTCAGGTCACAACCTCTTCGTGTTGTGACCTGAGTCAGTCAATGATCATCTCCTTTGTTTTTTCCAGAGTCATTAACTGTTGAACAACTTCTTTTTTCGGTGTTATGCTGAGCATGCATTTGCTCTGAAAATTTTGTTTACAAATTTACAGTTTTCCCAGAGTTTCAGTTGTTTAACATTGTATTGCCTTTTTTAATGAAAAATGTAAGAAAAATATAGAATATAGTTTTAAATACCACTAACATAGTGCAATATTAGGTTTATATGAAAAAGCGACTTTCAGATAAAGATGCTTTTCATGTGACCTACAGCTGTTTTATTTTTTCTCTTGACTGCACATTTCTCACTGACCACTGAAAGGAATTATGAAAGCAAGTTAAATAACTTAATTTCCCTTAATCCACCCCAAACCATCTAATACAGATATACTCTTATCCGTGCCAAAGAAAGAGCCTTGCCCAGGAAGAGCTCTGCCTTTCTTAGCACAGGAACTTCATATTTTATTTGCTTTAAGGGCAAGACCTAAAAGTGCACATAAACTATTCCAACTTGTGTTGTTTCTGCAGTTATTGCTCACAGTAAAAAGATTCTGTTCTAGAAACATGACAGTGATGGTAAAAATAAACCATTAATGGAAATAAATGCCTCCTGCAACTTCCTTTTGTTTCTCGCACTTCAATGACATAATAACTGGGAGTGCTGTTTTCTTCCTTCATCACCACATGTTCCAGCTCAAAGTAAGCAAAAAAAATAAAATGCCTTAGCTGCAGTGGCTCCAGTTCTACTGAACTCAGCTATGGTGCAGTCCCTATGGTGCAGTCCATAAAGGTGAAAAAACCTCAGCAGGAAGAAAAGATGCTGACTTGCTTGTTCAGCTGCTTAGTAGGGTCTGAATTGTACAGATTTTTTCCCGACCTCACCCACAAAACAAGCGCAGAACCAACAAAGCAGCTGACATTTTAAACAAAAAAAACGTTGTGCTGGGCTCAACCTGTTAAGGCATGTTTTCTTTCAGCAACTCCCTCTAGCTCAAGCATATCCACTTTCACATCCATGATTCATCTGTGCTGTGTTCATTCTGATTATTAATTAGATAATCAGAAATCTAATTATTTTTGTCATTATCCATATGAGACCAATGGTGACAGTTGAATTAAATGCATGATAAATTAAAATGAGCTTGATAATAAAATGAGGATGATAATATTGCTCGTTTGTTTTTTGTTGTCTCTCTTTCTACCAAAGAGACTGGATGACAAAACGTTTCACTCCGGTGCCTCTACCTACTCCTCCGCTATTGTTTCCTTGGTAATGGCTAAGCACACAGCTAGCTAAGTTTTCCCTATACACGATAGCAACAAAAGTTGAATAATTTTTAACTTTCTTGTGTAGCGTGGCTAGCCTGCATGTGCACGTCTGCCTGTACAAGGGTAGGTGGGCCTGAAATGCATTTTCTTTGCCTTTTAGCTATGCTCTTCCATCAGCACATTACTTCAAATGAAACCCTTCTCCATCTACAGTATTTATCAAGCTTTCCATCCTCCTAGTAACATGACACAGAGATAACTTTCCTTTTTTCTGTGAGAACTTTTTAGTAAAGGCTGCCAAGATGGAAGGTAGAATGATGCCACAGCAGAGTCCCATAACACAGCTTGAAAGGCATTTTAGCTTAATTTGATGTTATAAAGGGCAAAAAACATTATGTTTAAGTCACACTGCCAATGTGACAATGTGTCCCTAATTTCAGTTCTATGGTACGGTCTGATATTTTTTGAGAAAACTCTTAGCAAATCCCAGTGAGTTAGCAGAAACTATCTCAGAATTTCCCGCAGCACTGCAGTCTGGAGTAGAATCCACAACAGCTGAGGAGCAAGGATTGGTGCATCATTCAGTTTAGAATCAGCAAACCTGCTGGCTTGCTTTTCATACTGCTGCTTAAGATGGTATTTTTTCAAAGTTTTGTTATAGTCCTTCTCCGTGGAGACGCATTCATATTCCCCATAGTTCTCTGGTCCCATTGAAGGAATAAGGTGCAGACAGTTAGAAAGCATTTGCAGGCAAGGTCTGTCGTGACTTCCATGCTTCCAGGTGTACTTTGCATGATAAGACTCTATAGGACAGGACAGATAGAAAGGGACACCTTCGGGGACTGAATGGACTGTCCCTGAAATGTTTGGTGAATATATCTGCCTTTTGGACCTGGTCAGTACCCCTGACACTGAAAAAACAAAAGAAAGGGCAGCTCAGTAAAGATGTGATAAAGTTGCTATGGTACAGCATGCGGCATTTTGTAACTTACCATTCGCTGCTTTATTTTGTGAGCAAACACTTGTGTGTCCATCCTTTATATTCTGAATGCCCCCACTGTGAAAAAATTACAAAAGGCTTTAAATGGTAATTTATATTTCCATACATCGTACCAAAAGGTACATAACAGACAACCACAGGACAGGTCATAAAAAGAGAAGATCTTTCCACTTGCAAACAGTAATCTGGCTTTTTAAGTAGCTTTCAGAATGGATTCTTCCTAGCCGAGTGATCTTTTTGATGTTTGTAAAGCACTTGCTTCTCTATGGATAATATCTACAACTAGACAATTCTCCTTGCTTGTAATTGTTCCGACAGATAAACATGGCACCTTTAGAGTCCTGGAAATTTTATCGAATCGGGACAACTGCAATTCTCATCTTGATATGTTGACTTCATGTCAGGCAAAATGTTTGAGGTGTTTTAGAAATATCTACAGGTGTTTTTCCAATTAGCTAGCTCTCAAAATCCATAACATGAGCGTTCTCATAATTTTTGAAAAAATATAAAAAGGAATTGCTACACCTGCCTTAGGAGTCAATTAAGCAAGTTTTTTAAAAGGGGGATGTTTTAAAAAAGATACTCCAACAGTTTGATTTTTCAGAGTTCTAAAATTAGTGTACAATTATCCAAAAAGATAAGATAAGATAAGATAAGATAAGATAAATCTTTATTGTCATTGTCACAAGGACAACGAAATTCAAAAGGCGCCACCAGTCAGTGCATATGCTTAAAAACAAAAAATAACTGTCTCACAATTCACACACAATGTAAGAATTAACAAGTAACTGGTAAAAAAAAAAAAAAAAAACTAAAAGATAATGTACATCAATACTTCTTTTCTTTACCATAGGAATGAAACAATGCTTTTGTTTTGTTTTTTTTCACTTGATTTTTGATCACAGATACAGAGTCCAAGGTGTTTACTAAGACTCCAAACAACGCTGATGAGTACTTTTGATTAAACTTAATGAGGTCTGTGGGAAACAAGACCCCACCAATCCAAACACTGGCTGTTGTAGACGTGTCTGATTAGAACTGATTGGACATTTTGGACTACTATTGGATATGTGAGCAGCGAGAAATAAAACTAGTACTTACAGGTTAGAAGGGGTGCATCCAGATGTGGTCCATGCACAGTAGGGGTCCCGTGCCAGGACACAGTCAGCACAAGACGCGTTGTACTTTTCACACTTTTGAAGGTCCACTATAGATATTTTATCAGAGAAACCCACCACTAATTTTTTCTGAGAAATGTGAAAAAAAGGTATTTCTTATAAATGTGTGTCATTCAAAATACTGACATTTATAAATATTCATAAAGAATATTCAGATGTATACGTAAATGTAAAAATTACATTCATCCTTCCAAAGTTTCTTACTATCCTCTTTGATTTAGATTTATGTAAGTGCATCTGAAGCAAGTAACATTGATTTATGTTTTAAAAATTATTGATGACAATGCTCAGTGGCCGTCCTTTTCATTTCTTTATGTCAGGAAGGTGGATAAGGATAAATAAGTTCTTTGTCACATAATCTACTCATACTCTGGTTGCCTTTGAGCTTTGTTTTTAGGCTCACAAAGCCTTGGAATTGTCTTCCTAGTGTATCTCTATTGTTTGTCCCTTCACGGTTTCATAATGTCTCAAATAGCTTTGATGAACAAACATCAAGGCAAGAAATAAACTTTTGTCTAACAACTGAGCAATTGTTCGCAATTTTATAAACAAAGCTTTGTTTGTGTCTTTGTGTATCAGTGGATAACAAAGGCCTCACAGGGATTCGTTGGAAACAGCTGCAAAGTGTAGCAGACAGTGTGATAACTGCGATAATAGAGCTGGGACTAATCAAAAACAGAGAGGTCAAGGACCATCAAAACAAAAGCAGATAAAAATGGTTTCTTTCTGTGCAACCAACAAAAGCTCAATGGGGAAACACATTTCAGTTTGTATTTTGCACAATTCCCATTCTTTTCAAAACATTAAACAATTAAACACATTACAAAGAATACTGAGGAAAAGATTTTTTAACCTAACTGTACCTTTTGAGAGTCAAGTGTCATTGCCTGTATAGGTGAAATGTTGGAGAGCTGTGTTTCCAATATGATAAAAGGCTCTGAACCAGCCACTAGGACTTTATGGATTTTGCCAGTATCTGTTGGAACAACCATTACAGTGTTGTTATTTTAGGACTGATCCATTTTTAGCCCATTGCTTCCCAGCAGAGATTGTAAACAATGCATAATTCCTGGCCAAGAAAAGACAAATCGACACAAAGCAATCTTGGCTTACCAGTAGCAAGGAGCAAAACGTTGTACACTTGCTGGTCTGCTCCTTTAACCCGGTCAACAACTATTTTGGTGTAATTATAGTTGCTTACATAAAAAGGAACTTTTGACTGAAGGGAATGCACCCAGTCAACCATTTCAGGATGATCCTTCACTACGTTCACTGTGGGCCGCGGCAGGCTTTTGCTGTTTGACACGCACTGCAAAACACAATCATGTAAAAGTTTACTCAAAAAGACAACGTTTAAGAAAAGGCAACAAAATTACCTGGATCACAAAAAGCAAAACCAAATGAGAGGAAAAGTGGAGAGAATTCTCTCACCTAATTTACATAGAATCTGAATAGTAAAAAATCCCAACCACTTCCAGGTTTTAGCAACAATATCACTTGAGTTGGAAACCTTATTGGCATAAAGAAACTGTAGGAAGACAAACAGACTTGTCTGCCATAAGCCTTCCTTTGGGGGGTGTAGTTGTTGAGAAACATAAGACATGTGCCTCTCCTTTTATTGGTCAGCTGTGTGGAGTATACTGTGGCTACAATGGCAAAATATTTTCCCCATGTACATCACATGGTCTCCACA
Organism: Xiphophorus maculatus; assembly: GCF_002775205.1. Classification (NCBI taxonomy): domain Eukaryota; kingdom Metazoa; phylum Chordata; class Actinopteri; order Cyprinodontiformes; family Poeciliidae; genus Xiphophorus; species Xiphophorus maculatus. Next base: position 8,708,598 of record NC_036444.1, read on the forward strand.
GCACATTACTGTACAAACAAACTTAGCTCATGATGGAACCCACAATAGCCACAAAAAATACATGGAAAACATGAACACGGTGAGGTAAACCCAACATAGCTTCCACAGCAACACCCTTTTTTAGCAACAAGCCTTTTTTAAATGTCTACACTCAAAAATACACAGGCAAAAATAAAACCCTAAGAGGAAGTACAAAAATAGATTCTTACAGTTCCAGGCCTTGGTGTAGGGATTTCATTAGCATAGCCTTTGAAAGTTGAGTTTTCAAATATCTTCTCTATCATTTCTATTGAATAGATGCAAACCGCAGTTGAGTTCCTGAAACAGAATTAATAAGAGAGGTCATCATACCATTCATGCCATCACAGTTTCAGCAGTTAATCAAATGTTTCATGCTGTGGCAAGGGCAGTTCCATTGTTATTAGAGAAAAGCTTTGGTATTCTCAGACTTGATGTTTAAGCAATAACTAAAAATAAATATGATGCACCCTCTTATGTTTTGATACTGCTTCTTATGCTGTTGCTTAGTTTCTAACACTAAAAAAGGAAGAAAAAGTGTTGCACCAGCTGCTTGTGAAAAGTGCGTAGACTCTGGTTTGGCGCCAGTCATCGTCGTGCATCACATAGATGTCCTGGAGACGATTGAAATACAATGACTCATCTGGAAACCCACAGACGAGGCGAGCCTTTAGGAAGGACGTCCACATGTTCTGGAAGAATCTTTTTGATCCACCTTCATCGGTCTACAAAAATCACGTCAAAAGACTTTATTAGGAAAAGAATCAGTTTTCTTTTTATTTTGTCCACAAAGAGTTAAATATCTGAGACTGCACCCACGTTAGAGATGAAATAAAGTGCCAGAACTCTTCAAGGTTTTTCTTAGCATGGATGTTATTACTTCCACACAGCAGTAACATTTGATCAGGTTAATTCTTTTAGGAAACTGCAATTTGGCTTATGGTAATGGAAGTAAAAATCAATAAAAGAATCAGTCAAGTTTCTTTGTAGAGAACATTTCAGCAACAAGGCAGTTCAAAGAACTTTACATCATAAAAACACAACAATACCAAGTCATAGAGCAGTCAACAATTGAAGTGCCATCATTAAATATCAAAATGTTGGTCAGTGTCTCATTTCTTATGGTTCAGAAGCAACTCTGCAGTGACTTTTAAGTCTAGAATCAAAGGAATTCAGCGTTTCAGCTGTTTTTACAGTTTTCTGGATCTTTATTCCAGATTTGTGGTGCATACTAAATACTGCTTCTCCATGTTTGGTTCTAGTTCTGGGGCTGCAGAGCAGACCAGAACCAGAAGACCTGAGAGGTCTGGAAGGCTGATACAACAACAGCAGATCTTTAATGTATTGTGGCACTAAGCCATTCGGTGAATTATAAACCAACAGTATTTTAAAGTCTAATCTCTGAGCTACAGAGAGTCAGTGTTGTTAGAATAATTATGTTTTGTTATCATTCTTACATAAGTAGTTACCAGTTTGTTTTTCATTTAAAGGTTTAGTATTCACACTCCAGAGAGGAGGAATTTGTTAAACCGTGGGAAAGACAAAACTTGCTTTTTCTCTAAACCTTGAAGGTGCAGCTGCTTCTTATCTTGGGATACTCAGTAAACTGCTTGTATGTAGAATGTAGTTCTTCCTTGTTTCAGAATAGCCACCCCTTGGTTTATTACCTCCACACTCCATTTTTGACTCCCTTTCTTTCTCCTGATGAATAAAAACAGGCTCTGCTACAGGAAATCAGAACGCATGGTAAACACCTTGGAGAAGTGGTTTGCTATGCTTTCTCCTTCTGCAGAAGCTTGGTTGAAAACTCATAAACGTTGTCTGTGGTTCTTTCTTTGTATTTAGGTAAACAAAATACCTATCAAGTGTAAAGACCTGTGAGGACGCTGGTGCTGTAAACAATGCGACCAAAGATAAATGCATAGACGAGTTTCTCTAGATCTTGCTGAGACATTAGTCTTGGAAATGTTCTTCAGGTGATGGAAGGCCAACTTTGTAACTGTCTCAATGTGGCTATGAAGTTTCAGGTCTGAGTCCATAACAACACCAAGATTTCAGACCTGATCACTGGTCTCCTAGCAAGTAAACACATACTGCAGCAAGGGCTCAATTAAGGAACAGGTTGTTTTTTTTGATCAAATGTTCTTGGTAGTCTTAATATGTTGCTCAGAAAACCTTAGCACCAGTGTTTTAGTTCCCCTTCTGCTTTTATTTTAGCTTATGAACCAATCCAGGACAGCAACTATCAGCACCACTTATTAACACTGATATAACCTGCTGAATACTCAGCAAACAGACGCTGTGTTTCCACTGTTCCCTATTGAAGGGTATTGTGAACAGCAAACAGTGATGCTGACCTTTGTCATTTAACATGTGGGTTTAAATGTTTCTGTTTTACTCAAATTGTTCACAACTCTCATAAAGTCTGAAGTGAAAACATACAATACAATTTGGAAAGTACAATATAAAAGTGTTATTGAAAATGTAACATAGTGTCTTGCAAAGGTTTTCACAGTATTAAGTATTATTTTTATGTAAGTATGTTTATGATAGACTAATGCAAAGTATGCAATACCTAAAGTCGACTAGAAAAACGTCAAACACTGTTTTCATTTTTTGCTTACAAAATTAAAACTTCAGTGTTGCATCAATATAAAGTCAGGTCGACTTAGTCAACACACTGGAACCACCTGTCAATGTGATTACTTCTGCAACTCTTTTAGGTTATGTCTCGACGAGTTGTGTACATCTATAGACCGAAACACTATTTTTGCAAAATAGCTTGAGCTCAGTCGGATTAGATGTAAAAAGGATTTTTCAAACCCTGCCACAGATTCTCAATTGAATTTAGGTGAACCATAACCCAGGTCTCAAGTGTTTTGGAGTCATTTCTTGCAGCCATTTCCTGTTTTGTCCTCCATTCAGCATTACGGGACCTCTGACCAGTTTGCATTGGTCCTGCTGAAAAAAATAGGCATCCTCAGTGATGCATTGTAAAAGTGATGCACACTGGTAGTTTTTCTCTGCACCAGGTATTTTGCATGTAACCCTAAAAGTTAAGTTTTGGTCTCATTTGGCCTATGCACAGTTTTCAACAAATTAGCTTCTCTGATTTGCTTTCTCTGTCAGTTTGACGGATGAATATGCCAGGCTTGCTGTAGCGCTATGCTGTTTCCATTTTGGTACGATGAAGTAAACAGTTCACTGAAATGTTTGAAGCTTGGGATAGTATTTCATAACCTAACAATACTTTCAATTTCTCTGCACCTATCTGCTGTGATCCTTGGGTATCAAGATGCTTTTTAATCATTTAATGTTCTCAAACAAACATTACAGGACAGAGGGAGTTATACTGAAATGAAGAATCCTTCAGAATAAATGGGCTCATTACATATACACAAACTTCTTTAGAAAAACAAACTGAAAACAATATTTCATGCCACTTCATAAATTTCCACAGCTTTGTGTTTGTCTGTCACATGAATTCCCAATTATGCATTTTTAAAATGCAAAATGTGACAAATACTTTGGTGTGCTGGGCATGTTTTTGTTTTTTGTTACTGGCAAGTCATGCTGCAACAGTATCTTTAATCTTTGTTAATGTGTCCACAATTTATTTGTCGCAAAAATTTAGTTAATCTGACCAAAAGGAACATTTCTTTCACTGAAATGCAATCTGACCTTAAGCAGCTGATAGAAGATTGACATTCACCATCTACTACTTCATTGGAAACAGTAGGACTTCATTCATGACTCACCTTCTCCACCATTTTGAATAGAATAGAATAGAATAGAATAGAAGTACTTTATTCATCCCAGCAGGGAAATTACTTAGCAGTTACAGCATAGAGAAGCATCAAAGCAAAACTTTGAGCACTTAGCTTTTTGTGTAAACACTGATGTGGTTCAGTCAGTACATTAAAATCTGTCCATTTTACAAAACGTCTGCTCTCTGAAATGATAACAGTCATTTCCACACAGCTTATGGACAGTTTGAAAAGTGTCAATTTTATAGTCGTCAAAGTGTTGACAAATTATCTGGTTGTGTTTGAACTGCAATGACAGTATGGCACTGAAACAGAAGCTTTAAATTGGCTAGGCAGCAGTCATATTTGTAAGTGCAGCTGTATGCAGTGTGCATTGTACCTTACAAACTCTGGCCACCCTAGAAATCCAGGGATCGGCATCTGGGCTGTGGTCGGAGTTCTTTTCGCGGAAGAAGATGTAGATTTTCTCATTGTCTGGATCTTCCCTACGCTTCACCCAGGATGCCGATATGAATGTAGGCTCTGCAAGAGGATGTTTTGTTTAAAGAAACCATATACAGTTTTTATTGACAAGTGTGAGACATAACAGCCACAAAAACAAGACATACCACAGCAAAGCAAAGCCAAACATATGTGGGAAGCACAAGATAAAGCTAAGTTAACCAAAGCAAAAGAAAAATGTTGCCAGTTTACCATTTTCAAATTCCTTTTCTTTAATGCAAACAGTTAGGCATAGAAAGTCCGTATTTTGTACAGATGTAGACAGCTTCACCTAAAGACTCTAAACCAAGATTAATGACTGGTTTAGAGTCTTGTAAAAGGATTGTAAAAGTCAATCCTCTTTGACCTTTTCTCATGCACTCCTGTTGCATTTTTTTAAATGCTCGAGTAACAGTTGCTATGTCAAAACGTTGTTCTATTTCAATCAATCAATCAATTGTGTCCATGAAGCACCCTTCATGTTGGAGGCAGATCGGAGGAAACACATAATAACCTGGGTTTGAACTACCCGGGGTCACAGTCTGAAGGTGCAAATACCAGAATTGTGAAGTAAACTGAAACTGGTGGGATACTCCCTTTTGCTTTCATCTCTGTAAGAGGGCTGGTGAATACTAAAAGCGATGTACCTTCATCTTTTCTTCACTTCCCTGGACTAGCCAGGGGAATCATTGCTCATATTCTTTGCTTAATTTCTTAATAAAATAATAATCAAAATGCATTTTGATTCGTTCTTGATTGACTCAGTGTTTCACCTTAGGTAAGACTTATTTATTTCCTTAACACAGTACACCAAAAATCAAATTATGCACAGACTTTTTTTTTTTTAGATGTAATCATTTTACTTCATAACAAACAAGGGGATAATTACTGTTTGACTTCCAGCCTTGAACAGAATTAGATTTGGGACCGTTCTAATTACTCAGACCCCACACCTCAGCAAATATATCCTTTCATGTCATCAGTGTTTGAATCATTAAACTTTATACATTTGACATACAGTACAGACCAAAAGTTTGGACACAACTGTGTGTACTGAATACAGACCAAAAGTTTGGACACACAGCTGTGTCCAAACTTTTGGTCTGTACTGTAGCTATTAATATAGTTACGTTTTGCAAGGCTGTGTATAAATTATTTATTTGCACGTCACAGTGGTGAGCTCCTCTTTAACATCAAACCCAATCACTCTCACCTGATAACCAGCTGTCGTACATCCAGACATTAGTCCGCTTGCCAGCTTTTCTCCTGAACTGCAAAGAGCTTCCCTCCATGTCCAAAGGCGCTGCTGCGTATAAATCCCCATCTGAAACAGCAGAGCATGTTCAGCACTATTCAGAAATGCTGAATTACTCAGAAGAGCTCAATGAGAAGGCAACCTTGCTACAGCTATTTTAAAACACAACTTGATGTGGTTACATAAGATGGCATGCAGCACTGAATCTTGTTTAAAACCTTTAAAAATCTGTCCATAACATACCGACTGTGAGCGACAAACAGTTGTGTGTGTAGACCAATGGGGAGATGCCTGCTCCCTCATAACTCTTCACTATCTCAGAAGTCTGATTCTTCACAGAAGGAAACTGCACAGAAAAAACAAACAAAAAAAACACTTCAAGAGAGCTGTGGTGGAAACTGCATTAGCAAATGATGGGACATCAGACACCAGGCACCCAACACCCTACTTCATTATACATCAAGGAAACAAGGTTTAACAACAAAAGCAGCTCCCCCGCTTTAATCAGCTTTGCCTTGTTGTCTCTGCTGAGTCAACAGATCACAAGAAAACTGCAGTATATTACATACAGACCTTGTGTTTACATGTGGATGTTCACATATATAGACACTTACGAGTTTCCAGCACTTTGGTTTGTGTCCGTTTGTTCCACACACAAACATGTCATCCTGAAACTTCTCAATGACGGTGATTACATTTTTACACTGACCCTAAAACACACAGTACAATGTTAAACAAAACGGAGATGGTGTGTTTAGTTTAAATTTAGCTTATGTACATGTCTGTAGGAGTAACTCACGTCAGAGCACTTATGCTGTCCAGTTGTTGTTATTGGAAATTTCTGCCAGGAATATAAAAAAAAAGATAGAAAAGTGTTTTTTGGGGGAGTTATTTTGCATGTCTCCACAGAAAATCACAAACATTCCAAGTTTTATTCAATAACTTGTCACTCAAAATGCTTCATTGCCACAAGCTAAAAAGAGTGTATGTGAGATCAAGACCTATTCATCATAAAAGTGTGAAGATTATAAAGTGATGAGGAAGTGATAAAAAAAACACAGACACACACACACGCACACACACACACACCCACATGCCATCTGAGCAGGCTATTTCTTATTATAGCACCTAAAACGTGCCAAGAATGAGAATCACTCTTTAAACAGTGCAGACAAAAATCCTGTCACTGAGAGTAGGGCTGAAATGATTCCTCGAGTGATTCAAATACTGTACCTCGATTATTAAAATTCCTCGAGGAAAATTTATCTGCCTCGAAACTTTGTTAAGTTATATTTTATTATTTAACGCACCCTGTTCCGGCCAGGTTATTACTTGCGTTGCGCAGAGTGTGTTACCAGCTAAGAGTTACCAGAATGACGCCCAAGTTTTCAAGTTCGGCCAGTGGGGATTTTATTGATTGGTGATAACTTCCGGGTCTTTGTCGGGGACCAATAAACATCCTTGACAAATGACTGGGCAGCTTTTCTCCTCCCGGAGCTGCTGCCTGGTGGCCGATTCAGAGTGAACGGTGGGGAAGAGTGCTGCAGGTGTATTTATACAGGTGAGCGGATAGACTGAACACTGCTGTGCATTAGATGATTAACTGGAAAATTAATTTCATATCATCCCGGTCTCAACAAATGTGTGGCGGAGCACATCGCAGCGGTACACAGATAGATGCATTTCTGTGTGTGATGAAAGAAGGTATCAAATCTTGTCACTAACATAAACACAAAAGCTATAAAAGGCTGGGCAAGGTGAGAGTTAATCTATTAAATTGACTGAAGATGAATATATAAACGAAAAGCTGGACTATCGACATTTTTTATAAGTGTATTTCTGAGTCTGCCTTTTTATTATTAAATTGAATATAACTTCAGATTCTAGTATAACTTTTCTTCAGGTTAACAAATCAATTTTCTAAACTACAGAAATGTTATTTTTAGGTACGCTTAAATGTAAAAAACTGGACTGATGTTGATGTGCGATAGTAACACTGCTGTTATGTTAGATTTACCAATGTTTTATTTAACCTTTTTACGATTAATTGAGTAATCAATTAATCGTAAGAATAATCGGTAGATTACTCGATTACTAAAATATTCGTTTACAATAGCCTTAACCGAGAGTATATCAATAAGGTTTTTTTTACACATGGTGCCGTGGCCAAAAAGGGGCAACTAAAGATCACGAGGCAGCAGAGACAGCAGAAATAAAAGCCAGACTTAATTTTAGTGCCATGTTATTTAGGCATGTTGCTTTGCATGAATCTAATATTTTGGTCCAAATTTCAGTCTACAACTTTGTAATATGTCAAGAATTACTGAGCACCTTTATACCACATATTAGGTAATGTTAAGTTAGAACATGCTCTTATAGTCCTCCTAACATTTTGTAGCCATACTTTTTTATAACTTTTATAACTTAATTATAACAGTTTTGTTTTTCCAAATGTCTTGTCTCTGGTAATCTGGCAATCTCTGGTTTTGTTATCAAAGTCATCCAAACACACAAATATGGAACAGAAAAAAGATTTAAAGCTTTTTAAAGCAGTTTTTAAGTCATCTTCATCTATTTTTTTCTAATTCCTGTGTGTTTCCCTTCAAACCAGTCAAACTTTCATGTAATCTTTTAAACTGGATTTTTGTCGTACATAAAGTAAAATAGGTCTGGCAAAGCCTATGGCAAAGACATGAGTATGGGTGGGGCCAGGACTGAAACATTAAAACAGGCATTAAACAGGACACAAAAAGTATTTCAAGGTATTTATATAAATGTGCCAAAACGTTGCAATCCATTGAAGCTTTGTCCTGTCTTTAATTCATGATCAAAATATTTTAGATCAGACTCTGGCCACAAAGGAGGGTGACAAACAAAGGGTTGTCAAATGCCCTCCTTGACCCCCCTTTGGTGGCCCCAATGCATATGAAGAAGGCAGGTGATTAAGTGAAAATGAAAAACATTAAGCCCACAAAATAAATAAATAAGAATAACTCACCTCTATGACGCGATAGTTACTTGCATTAAGTTTTATAACAAAGTCTGTGCCTCCGACATAAAGCTCCCGTTCTCCCTCCAGGTAGAACACACTATGGTTCTGATTAACTTCATATTTATACTGATCACTGATAATATCTACGGGAAACAGACAAGAAACCCCGTTATTGACAATGCACAGCAATAGACCACGACGCAGGAATAATGAGCAAGACTAATACAGCACTGGGTTACTGGAGGCGCTGAAATTGATTTTTTTCCCCCCCCCGTCGAAACACGCAGGGTTTTAAAAGCTTAATTATGGTGTGCAAATGTCTTACCTGGTTTCAAAAGCCTCGGACTATTTTTAGACCCAAGAGCCGGTGCATCCTTCGAAAAGACCATCTTGAAATACACCGCGAAACAAAGATAAATATGAACGCAATGCTTCATTTTGCCCAGTTCTGCTATGGGCGAGGACAGAAATGGTTAAACTCGCCAGTCTCTAAATTTACAACCATTTTCTGTGGAAAGAAATGTTTCAAATAAGAGCCCCGACACACCAACCATAACCTCTCCCACACTCCTGCGTCAGAGGAGTGCGCATTTATTCGAACGTCACGATACCAGCCTTTTAATGTAGTAAGACTGTGCTTGTAAAAACCTAATTTCCAGATTTTATTATCTTCTATTAATATCTATTAGAATCCTTAAAAATCAGCTCAAATGCTAAAGCCATTCAAATCATAACTGCCCTTAAAGAACTGCAACCCTCGAGCACCGATTTAATTTTGACATTGTAAAATAATTGTCCTATGTTCTGTAAAGCCCATTTATGTTGTATCTGTTTGTAATTATTACTGTTCTATGTTGTCCACATATGTTCTTTGTTTGCAATAAAAAAAACAAAAAAACAAAAACAAAAACAAAAAAAAGACTGCTTGTGATTGGGCTGGTCACTCGTTCTAAAAAATAGGGGCAAAGAACGTCTTCACAAGTTATCAAAAACATCAAGATATTTATCTGATAGTATCCAGTGCCGAAGTCCTCAAGAGCTACCATCCTGCACCTTTTGGATGCACCCCTTCTCAGACACCTGACATAAAGTCATGACCAGTTCTCCGCAGAATTGCTGATGATTCAGCTCAGGTGTGCTGGAGCAGAAATGCGTCTAAAGGTTGCGAGATGGGGTTGTGAATAAGACTGTCATGACACCTTCATAAACATGACATAACACATGTCATGAACATGAATAAGTCTTCATGAATATTTATGACTGTTGTCATAAATATTCAGTATATCATGACACTTTTAATACAAAGTTGACATTATTCAGAATGTCTTCGTTATGACAACTTGACATTGTGAAATGTTCATATCGCTTCAGTAATAACCTATTTAATTTGTGATTATATAAAAAAAAAGAAAATAAATTGTAAAAGTTTTTTTTTCTGATTTCTGGGAATTTATGTGTATGTGGTGAGAAAATGAACATGCTGCAATACTAGTGGAAGTGCATATGTAAACTACAGTTTATTTCTTGTATTTTAAGAAATAAAGCTGTCAGAAACTGATCTCATGTTTTACTTGTGAACTTAAACATTGGTTGTAATACACAACTTACAATTCAGGTCAAAGTTAAAATCCAAATGATTTTAAAAGTGAGTTTCAAGTTTGAAAAGAAAATACAAAGTGTGAGACATTTTTAGCTGATTCAATACATAAAACCTGACAGTTGAGTCAGCAGGACTAAGCTCAATGCTTGCAATCTGTCTGGGAATAAGAAGGTTACAGTTTATCAGGATTTTTTCTGTTTTACTTTATGTCAACATTGATTCATTTCCAGTTAAGCCATTGTTAAAAACTGCTAATTTACAAAAAGTAAGTAAGGAACAAAATATTTATCCATTCAGAGAAGGATACAACTGAAGGTCAGAGTTACAGAGTTGACCTAGAGGTGAAAAAGTCCAAGAGTCAGTCAGTCAGTCAGTCTTTCCATCCATCCATCCAGGCTACCGTGATTACCGACTGCAGTTGGTAATCACCTAAAGTTTGCATTGAAATGACATTTGAGTGTTTAATTGAATTCATTAATTGAATTAAATTAAAATCTCTAGAGGAAAGCACAGACAAATTACACCAATACCCAAACTACCTCATGTGATTTATTTTGATGCAGAAGAGCAGCGTCTCTACTCAAAGTTTCCTCTTGATGACAAAGCTCCTTATCATCACGTTCTTGCGGAGGGCAGCAACAACCAGGAAGACGATCAGTTTGTCTGTTTGTATCTTGGATTCTCAGCAACAGGGTCCGAAGATCTCAGAGGTAGCCCCGCCAATTGCCCCGCCCTTCAACTTTGATTGGCAGGTTAACCCTAGCCCTATTAAATAAATTACTTCAAAATTTAACTAAGCATTTATTTATTTATTTAATGACACATTCAATTAATGATTTAATGAAGTATTAACTTATTTAATTTTGCCCCTTTAGACAGGCCATAGCTCTTCCAAATGCTGTCAGGAAAACAAAGAATTTTAAAAGAGTTGCTCTTTAAAACAATAATGAGTTACTAAAATCTTTCTTGTACTATAGTGGTCAGTAAAATCCATTACCAAAGGAAGCTTATTTTGAGGCCTGTAAAAGTATCAAATTACACTTGCTGTTTAAAATGCCTTACTGGTCTTTGTGATTCTAAATTTTGGAATAATTTCATAAACTCTCCTTTTTTGAACAAGAACCAACCGTCTCAGAGACAGTTTCTACCCGATAGCAATAACAAAACTAAATGCAATCAAAAACAACCATTAATCATCATAAATGATGTATGTGAGAATGTGGCTGTTCTTATTTTTTTTGTTGCCAGTTGTTTGTTGATTCTTGCGTTGTGTGTGAATTGTGAGACAGTTATTTTTTGTTTTTGGGCACGTGCACCGACTGATGGCACCCTTTAAATTTCGTTGTCCTTGTGACAATGACAATAAAGATTTATCTTATCTTATCTATCTTATCTTATCACAAAGTTGATGGTACGCATGCCCAAGAGTATTTTTGAGGAAAGAATTAAAACATTCCAAAACCATTGTATATGTCTAGTCAGATGCTTGTTAACGCAAAAGGCAAATCAGCCAATCAGTTTAATGTATTCAGATATCTAAACTTCTTTAGACATCTTCTTAAACGTCACACTTCACCATACTACAATAACAGTCACCATATTGGGTCACCTCTTGACTGATGTTTTGTCACGTTTTGTCCAAGTTAAATTATTAAAACCTTTTTTTTCTTTTTACCTCACGTAGAGTATATGGGGTGGTGCCAAAACGTACGGTTGAAGAATCAAACTGTCACGTCTTGAAACGTCACTGTCTGATCAGAAACGAACTTCCGTCCAGTGAGCTACGCAAATGGTAATAACCCATTCATGATAATTGTTATTTTTACTAAATAGTTTCTATTTATGATTTAGCAAAATTAGCAGAAAACATGGCGCTGCATGTCTTTCACCGGTTTTAATGCTATTTAAGTCAACTGAGCAGAGTCGCCATTTAAGATAGCATTCATGTAGCTAGCATGCTAAGCTAATAACAATAGCATCCCGTGACACAAACCTGCTGTTGTCACAGTAAGTAAATCTTGTTTGTTGCTGAACAACTCATACCGTTGTCTGTGTTCTGCAGCGGTTCCGGTTCTGTGGGGATCTGGACTGCCCAGATTGGGTTCTGGCCGAAATCAGCACACTAGCAAAGATTGTAAGTAGCTAAGTAGATACTCAGGATTGCTCTGGAAGTGTAATATAAAATGCTAATTTTCTACTCCATTTTCATACAGTCGAGTGTGAAGATGAAACTCCTGTGTGCTCAAGTGTTGAAGGATTTACTGGGCGAGGGTATAGATGTAAGATGTTAGACACGCTTACTCAGAATCATCTAAATATATAATATACATCGGACTTAACAGTTCTCTGTGCCGTCTTTCTTATTGCAGTACGACAAAGTTGGAAAGCTGACTGCAGATGCAAAGTTTGGTATGTGTCTCCTCAGTACATTTAAAACTGTTATCAGATTGCATGTTATTTCTCCTGTTATTACTCTGGAACATGCTAGATGTAATGAATGCAAAACCTTTGCACTGGAGTATGTTGATTTAACGTTGAATGATCATTTAGCATTTATGATATTGGTTTTTTTGTTTGTTTTTTAGAAAGTGGAGACATCAAAGCTACTGTGGCAGTGCTCAGCTTTATTTTGTCCAGTGCTGCAAAACATGATGTTGATAGCGAGTCTTTGTCCAGTGAGCTGCAGCAACTTGGCTTGCCTAAAGGTTCGTGCTTGGCATTTTTTTTTCTGCTGGACTGCAGCAGTTTTTGTGGTCCATTAAGACAATATTTTATGATTCAATACTGTTGTTTTTCCTCAAATGCTAAGGTCAGTAGGGTTTTTAAATTTTTATTTGTCATAAAAATGCATCTGTTCTTTAAATCTATTTATTTAAAAAAAATTTATTTCCACAGAACATGCCACAGGGCTTTGTAAGTCCTATGAAGACAAGCATTCTGCTCTTCAAGACAAACTAAGAGATACCAGCTTGAGATGTAAGTCTTTATGTCAGCCTCCCTTCTTTATTAAATAGAAAGCGAACGTTTTTGATGACGATTGCTGTCTGCTTTGAAGTTGCTGACTGAGCATTCACTGAGATGTGCAATTTGCCCTGTTATGAACTGCAGTGAGAAGACTCGACTCAGTGTCCTGGCGTGTCGATTACACTCTGAGCTCCAGTGAATTAAGAGAAGTAAATGAACCCCTGGTACAACTTAGACTGCAGACACAAGGAGCAGAGCCAGGCTCCTCTGACACAACCGTAGTCTCCGTTTCTCCGGATAAGTTCAGAGTTTTGCTTACTGGTTAGTATTTTTTACCCCTTATCATGTTTTTTTTTTTGATTGCCATAATAATGTGGTGTCTGCTTCACAGAGCTCAAACAAGCACAGGCCATGATGAATGCACTACAATGAAGAATGAAGAACAAACCTTTGATCAGGAGCGAGATACAAATGATGCTGATGAACTGCCAAAGTGCCATATTTGTATCTTGTACAGTATTATTTGTTTGAATTTGTTGATGTTAAAATAAAGTTTAATTTCTTATTTGAATGTACTGATATTTAGTTGTGTATTTCACCTTGCTAGTATTTGGTGGAATTTTTTTCCTGCTATAATTTATCCCTTAACTAAAAATACACATAGGCATTTTTTCTTTTTTGTAATAATTATAATTTTTGACATGATTTTATTTGAATCGTCTATAATTTTTTTGTTGTTTTAAATGCATCGTTGTAAAGAAAGCAAATTAAAAAGTTAACTCAACTTTTCGCATTCATCTCCTACATATCCCATAAAGCATCTGGTTTAGATGTAAACATAATTTATCTGGGGTGCCTTTTCTGCAAAAAGAAAGAAAAAACTGCTTAAAAATACAAACTTAATTTATTTTTAAAACTATTTCAATTTGTTGAAAAGATAAAGAATGTTGCATGTTAAGATTTTTTTTTCTTTACTAAACACAAGCAACATCTCGCGAGATTCATCATCTCGGAGCGACAGCGATTGCACAACTTGTTTGATTACAAACTCATGCTGCAAAGGTCTTGGGGCATATCTTATACAAATTAGCAACAAGAAAGCATATATTCGTTGAAATATATGTCGCAGCAGTTGTGTCCGCTTTAAACAATCCCCGTTTTTACCCGGAAGCGACTTCCTGGTTTGGGTGAGTGTTGCACGCGTATCAAATTCCACAATAAATGCATTGTTTCTTTACACTACACAGAAAGCATTGCTCGGGTTAAACAAAGAAAACATTTTTTAGTGTGCATCTGTATTTCAGATGGTTTGTAAAAATATTTATAAATCAGCTTAATTTGAGGCGTTTAGAGAGCTTTTGGAGGGTTGCTGGATGATTTGCTAGTCCATACTATCACTTCTTCCAGCACAAGGAAGGGGGCTACAGTATAAAGTTTGTTATTTATCAATGGACTCCGTGTTTTGTTTTATTGTGACAGATGATATTCAGTGCCTTACAACATTAGCTTTTACTTTTTTTGGGTGTGTATGTTTTAATGATGTAAAGCACTTCGAACTACATTGCTGCTGAAATGTGCTACAAATCAACCAATCAATTTTATGTAAAAGCACTCCATACTAAAAGCAGCTCAAAGTGCTGCTTTTAGTGAGCTTGCTTGATTGCTTATAATTTCCATAGTCTTACAACAGCGGCAAACCCCAATGTATTTTATTGACAATCTGTCAATAAATCTGATAGACTAACACAATTGGAAGGAAAACACTACTTAGTTGGAGAGCATTAATTATAGAAGCAGCTAGTACTCATGGCACCTGGATGTGAATAATGTGTTGATAGGACAACTTAAACAAACAAACAATAACAAAAAAAAAAACTCCACAAATCTGTCCGTTATGGAAGAGTGTCGAGAATAAAGCTGTTCCCGGTCATATTTTTGAACTGTGGGAGGAAGCCAGTGTATCTGGAGAGAACCCATACATGCTCAGGGATAAAATGCAAATTCCATGCATACTTGAAAACCAAGTATAATAGAGCTTTTGGTCTACATGTAAATACGTGTGGGAGACGGCTAACTGGACATCACTCTGAACACACCATCCCCACAGAGAAACATGGTTGAGACAGGAGGCTTCTCTTTAAAAGGTTCTAAAATGCAGGACACTGACCCTCAAAGCCCAGATCTGAAGGCCCCTCAACTAGAAGCTCAAAAAGACACTGGGTCAGAGTTTCACCTTCAAAACAACAACCCCAGACATACAATCAGAACTACAATAAAAGATCAAAGTCTGTTCATGTGCTTGAAAGGCCCAGTCAAAGTCCATACTATAATCTAGGTGAGAAATTATGGCAAGATTTGCATATGGCTGTCAAGACACAACACTCAGTGTGATTGAGCTTGAGCTATTTTGCAAAAAAGAATGGGCAAACACACGTTGGTTGAGAATGAGCTCAAAACACAGATGTATTTGCAACAAAATATGATTCTAAAATGTATTGAATTAGGGATCTGATTCAAATTAATGGAAAACAAAATGTTTTTTATTTGTTAAAAAAACCTCCAAAATAGTTTCACATTTTCCATTTTATAACGATTCACTAATTTGAGTTTGACATAGGAATCCCTATGTGGTTATAAAAAAAAGTTAAATGTTCAGCGGTTACTTTTGCAAGGTACTCTATTTATCATTATCCGATTCTCGTCTTCTGCAGCACATCTGCACTTGTTCCATCAAAATGCCTGAGGGACCCGAACTCCACTTGGCCAGCCTGTATGTCAACAAAATGTGCGATGGAATGGTCTTTGGTGGAACGGTTATAAAATCTGAAGTCAGCAAATGTCCAGAAGTGGCCTTCACCTGTGATTCATACCGCATCACAGCCACTTCCAGAGGGAAGGAAGTGAAGCTGACTTTAACGCCCATGAAGAGTGACGATGATGGGAACCGGCGATCGAAAGGTGGACAAGCAGATCAACATATGGACATAGTCTTTCGCTTCGGGATGTCGGGTTATTTCCGCTTTACGTCAGAAGAAGAAGTTCCTAAACATGCCCATCTACGTTTCTACACTAAGGAGAAGCCTCGCAGAGTGCTGAGCTTTGTAGACACACGAAGGTTTGGCAGCTGGCAACCCAATGGAACCTGGCAGCCTGACAGAGGGCCCTGCATCATGTTTGAGTACAAGAGTTTCAGGTTTGTAATGCTGAGAATGTCACTGGTCACCAACTTATCCCAAATTCTGCTTTCAGATTGATCTTTGCAATCGTCTTTGCAGGGAGAATGTCTTGTCTCATCTGAGCGATCGGGCTTTTGATCGCCCGATTTGTGAGGTCCTGCTGAACCAAAAGTACTTCAATGGTATTGGGAACTATTTGAGAGCTGAAATCCTGTACAGGTGATGGACATGCATGAAAATAACATGATATATTCCACACACTTAAGCTCAGAACGTTTTTAAACACTAAAGCAACAAGCTCACAAATCCAAATTATAAGAAACGCCGCTCTGGCAACAATCCTGTAATATTTACCAAGTTTTAGCTATTAATCTTCAAATAATTTGTTCCTGATTAACAATCTGCAGGTCCATTGTCCAAGTTGAAAAATTATCATAAAAAATGCATGTGTGACATTTCAGTAAGTTAAGTTACAAAGTAAGCTCAACTTATTATATACCGTTACGATCACCTCCATTCCACACTGCAAAAGAAGCCCAAACCAATATTGAGTTGACACATGCTATAGAAGATTCTTGTACTAAAAATCCCATTATGATATTGGTCTTTTGTAATAACATTTTTGAAGCAAGTGGAGAAATAGTTCTAAGTTTGGACCTAAAATTATCTAAAATCAGAGATTGAAATGCAAACATTTAATGAATTTATCCAACATGTTTAATTTTTTTAATTAAATTAGGAAGATAAAGTAAACTAAGTAAGTTTAAGTACGATTAACTTTCCCTCCATTTGTTATTGAGGGTAATTATCACATCAGGCTGCTTTGTAACATTTACATGTATTCAAAAATATCTCTTTAAACAAATGAAATTAAAAGCAATAAATCCGGTTTGTGGCAGACTAAATATCTTTTTGTTTCTGGAAAGGTTCCTTTCATCCAAGCTTCTTTCTGGAAGAAACAGGGTGTCCTTGTTCATTGGAAAAACAGACTGAACCAAGCACATATTCTCATTTTTTCACAAGTTACTTTAGTCTCCTAGACTCTCAATATGAAAGGCTTTTTTGTCTCTGTATGGGAATGGCACGTCTCCAGTTTTTTATTTTGTTTTGTCGAACAATTGCAGTACTGTATTTGCTTCTGTCGTAGGTTGAATATCCCACCGTTTGTGTGTGCGAGGGACGTACTGGAAGGCCTTCAGTTAGAGGATGAATTTGAGAACGGGAAGCCAGTGAAAGACGAGATCGCAGACACAAAGGTGAAAAAGAAACGGGCTCACTTTTGTTTTCCCGAGAAACTTCAGCATTTTTTTTTCTGACATGAATTACTGTTAATCTTCCTAAAAGACTCCAGAGAGGGCTAAAAAGAAAGCAATTAAACGGGAGGCAGGGGATGTCCTCAGACTTTGTCATACAGTTCCTCTGGAGGTCGTCAACTTAGGTGTGCTCTCTTTCATTTCCTGTCCAGTTCCTCCCTTACAATCTTAAGATAAATCTCTACTCATGACAAATTTTCTGCAATAGGCGGTAAGGGCTACGACCCTGAGAAGATGGACTACTCTGCCTTTGAGGCATGGCTGCGGTGTTATTATGTTGATGGAATGAAATCAGTTTGGGACCACAATGGCAGAACAATGTGGTTTAAGGCGAGTAAATGGGACAATTTAGTGGTATTTTTTAGAATGAAGTTTCAAATTATTGTAAAAATTAAAGATTCTGCTCTGTTCCAGGGAGACCCAGGGCCCATGGCACCCAAAGGTAAATATTACACCTGAATGCATAACTCTCAGAACACTGTGATTTTTTTAAAAACGTACCTAAAAATAACTAAATGACACTTCTGTTGTTATTTTGATCAGACCAGATACAGGGGAAAGCATTGCAAAATCTGAATGAAAATATGGAAATCCCTTTAAATTGCATTCTAAAACACAAGAGGACTGACTGACTGGAGACAGAGCCTTAACAATAGAGCTTAAAGTTGAAAGTATTGAAGGAAAATCCACAATCACTTGAGTCTAAAATTTACGTTTACATTGTAAAACAGAAAAAATCTAGGTATAGGTATATCAAGGTAAATTAGAATAATACTATAAAGTAAGTTTATTTCAGTTATTTATTTCAAACAGTGAAACATACTCACACAGTGTGTTTCAAGTGTTCATTTTTGGGCATTGTGATTATTATTGATGATTACACCTAAAGAAATTCCTAGATTCAGTTTCACTTATTAGAATATTATATACGACTAAAAACACAAAGACATTTGTAAAATAGATATGTCAGCCTGTTTAAAAGTATATCAATAAACTGTATAGTACATGTACTCAATACTTGGTCGCAGCTCCTTTTTGCATGAAGTACTGCATCACTGCAGTGTGGAATGGAGTCAGTCTGCCTGCAACACTGATGAAATGTTAAAAAAGCACTGTCCTGACTTGGGACTTGATGAAATAAAGTGGACCAACATCAGCAGATGACAGTCATCTATGGGAGCTTCACACCAGTAACTCAGATTTCAGGCTTCTTCACTTTTCTTGTAGAATCTGGTCGCTTTACTTAGAGAATGTTGGTTCCACAGAGCAGAACAGTCCTTTTTCACATCGTCTGCTTCTGATTAAGAAGTTCCTGAACACAAGGAATGTGCAGGTGTAGCATTTGTTCTGGAATTTGTCTGTGTGTTTTAGGCCTCCGGAAGTCTGCAGTCAAAATATTTTGAGCCTTCCTGAAACTCTTCAATGGGCTTTAGTGCTTTTTCTGTTAAGGCTGCAGTTCCCCCTGTGTTTCCATACGCCCTTTTTATCCACTTTTTCTGCCACTTTCTTTCCCAGCACTCCATAAGAAGCCAACTTGTTTTGTAATGGAGTGCTTGTGATTGTCGACTGGACAACTGTCAAAGTCAATCCCATAAAAGACTTCAGATTTGACAGGCCATATTATAATATTTCAGTATTTTTCTATAGTAATCTTTTCTGAAAAAAGTAAACTTTGAGTTTCTTCTTAGCCATAAACAGTAAACTATGTAACCATAAATCAAATGGATAAACACTTGAATTATGAGTGATTTATTTATTGACTTACTGAAATAAATTAACTTCAGATCCTTTCAATTTTAAAATTCTCCTAAAAATGTCATCATTGATGATAAAGGTATGCATGCAGGACATATACAGTGAATACACAGGTGGAAATGACAGTTTTGACACTTTGCTCCCACCATCAGTAGAAAGGTGCAACAAAAAAATTTCAGGATTATCCCACCGCTGAGTGTAGAGCATTAACTTTTGTTCAGGAAAGGCGAATTAACTCAAGTTTTAACAACAAACAGGATCTCAGTCTGATTGAAATATGGGCTAAAGTGTAAGAAAAACAAACAAAAAAGATGCATAATGAGGCTCCGTCCTGCAAAGCTTATCTGTTATCTGCAGCACAAGAGGATTGCAACTGGAGGAAATCCCTTTACATTAGTAAATCAATGCTTAATAGGAAAGCCAGTCTCAAATTTTTACTATAAGGGACAATCTACAGTCACTTTATTCGAGTATTGTTTTTGTGCTCTATTTTAAAATGCCAGAATATGCAGTTATGAAAATGAACTACTTATGGGCATTATTTATGATTATATATTTGTTGCAAAGTAGCTGATTATATATTTGTAGCAAAGTATACATTTGCTGCAAAGAAATTACAGAATAATCATTCTGTAATTTCTACCAAAGAGGCTGAGTAAGTGTAACAACTGAATCATTCATAACTCGCTTTTTCCCCCTCTGAAGATTCAAAATCACCCAAGATAAAAAAGAGAGCAAAGAAAGATGATGACCATGATTATACAGACAAGAAAAAGGTAAAGGTCACTAACTGCTCAAAGCCTTAATCTGTGTGAACTGTTAGTAGCACTAGTTTCCTTTATTCAGGTGGCCAAAAGCATGAAAGAGAGCACAACAAAAAAGAGGGTGGTCAAAAAGGAACCACCCCCCAAAGAAAACCCTCCACATCCGAAGGAAGTTGTTTCAAAGAGAAGAAAAGCTGAAAAGACTCAGGAAGAAACGCAGCAGAGTGAAACCAAGTCAACTGCACGTAGAAAGAAAAGCAACAGCGTGGAACCTGCTGCAGGTAAACACCTGGGATTATAACACATTTAAAAATGCTTTATTTTTTTGTAAAACGATGTAGAGTTTGAAAATTCTTTTTCATGTTTGTTATTGCAGGCAAAGAGAGACGAAGTGGGAGAGTAACCAGAAAAAACAGCAAATAAACGTGGAGCCAAATCTTTCTGTAATTTTATACTTATATATATATATATTTTAAGAAAAAATAAAAACTCATTTTAAAAAAATGCTAGAAAAATGCGGTTATTCATTCATTGCAAAGTGATCACATTGTTTTAGTAGAATTACACCAAATATTCCCTCTTTCAAGTCCTCTGAGTGTAAAACATTCTGGAATAAATCAAAAGCAGAGCAGAAGCGTCACAATTTGAAAGGGTTTGAAGTTCAGAGAGATTCCCTCAGATGTGATGTGTGCTGGCTGGGTGGGGTCTCGCCTCTCCAACAAATCACAGCTGAAAGAAATGGCATTGTTCTTATGAAATCGTTCCAAATGAGCATAGAGGACCATAATAAAAACCGAAATTAGAAGCACTTACTGCCATGCCTCCTTAACTGGAAGGTCGCTGTGCAGAGTTGCAGTAACACTGCTCCCATTGGACTCATAGAGACGCACGGCAAGGTTCCCGTTTCCATCCTCTACCTGTTGAGGCAAACGACACTTCAGAGCCCGTTAAACAAACTTTCCCTGAAATTTTCAAGCTTTGAATGGGAATACATTAAGGGATGCCAGAGGTTGGCAAAAAAAAATCTTTACTGGTTTTTTACTGCTCTACAACACAGTAATTTGTCGTCACCTTTAAAATAGTTATCAAAATTTATTCCGAATACTACAAAAGGTGATCTACTGTATATAGTATAGTTTGAAATAAATGAATCCCTACCAATACATTGTAGCTGTGGCTGTATATTTTATGTTATTGGCAGGTGAACCTTTAGAAGCCTTACTGCTTTTCTTCTAGGATTACTCTGTATTTAGCTTCACCTATCTGAGGAGGACTATTCCCTCATCATGATGCTGTCACCACCGTGTTTTACTTTGGGGACGAGGTGATTGGGATGACTTGCTGTGTTAATTTAGTTAGTGGTTGTGCTAAATTGTATTTAGGAAAGTTGGAGTAATAATAATTTTAAAACAATTTGAAAATCATATTTTCTTTCCACTTGAAAATTATGCACTACTTTGTGTAGCTCTGTGACATAAAATTCCAATAAGGTGCATCAAGCTTTGTAACATGTTCAAAACTAGAAAGGTTCATGAGACATGAACATTTTCACAAGATACTGTTTCATAAATCACTTTCTGTTTTGGAGCTTGGCTAATAATGTAATACCTGTTTAATGGTCTCCAGGACGACTGCTGATGGACTGAGGGAGAAGGCACTCCAGGGTGCAGAGTCAGGGCGGCACTGGATTGGCCTCAGAGGGTAGTTGAGGCTGTAAGCACACTGAACAACTGAAGCATCCTGGAAGGATCCTGTAAAAGACACATATGTTCAACGAGTGTCTGTTTTGTAACAGCTTACATCAGAAACAAACCAGACCTACCTGAGTGGGGCATGATGGCGTATGTGAACTGGTGATTCCCCATGTCGGCAGTAGCGTCCGGTGCCTTTGGTGCTCTCAGTCTAAAAAAAATAGCAATTACAACAATTAAAAGCTAAATTTGTCTCAACTGGTATTATGAGGTAAAACAAGAACAGGAAACCTCACAGGGAAAGAGTCATTGTGTTCTTGTGGATTGAATAACCATATTTGGAGTCATTCAGAAGTGCCACTCCAAAGTTGTGCTCTGATAGGTCGGCCCATTTGTGACCCCAAACCTTGGTAAGAAAACACATTAAGAACAATGATGTGGTCATGACTAACAAG
Source organism: Xiphophorus maculatus (assembly GCF_002775205.1). Taxonomy (NCBI): domain Eukaryota; kingdom Metazoa; phylum Chordata; class Actinopteri; order Cyprinodontiformes; family Poeciliidae; genus Xiphophorus; species Xiphophorus maculatus. The sequence continues at coordinate 8,730,828 of NC_036444.1, forward strand.
AAATGATGCATGACTTTTTACTGCCATACCTCAAACCTAGCCCAGTCCCACGATGTGTTCCAGTGTGTGGGTCTCTGCAGATGACCAAACTGAATCTCATATGTCGCATTCGGGCTTCGTACGCGCACAGGAAACTCAACTTTGAGAAACTTGTGCGACTCTGCCCACTGCACCTGGAATTACACAGATGTATTCTTCAGATGGACAAACAAAGAGATCTTAGAGAGAAACGAAAGCTGTATCAGAAATCAGGGTGCCTTTGTGTTGAACTTGATGTAGGGACACATGGCATCCATGATGATCTCTTGTGTGACAGTGCTTTTATCGCTGATCCTCAGGGTGAAGCTGACACTGCCTCTGACTCCTCCTGGGAACGCTACCTGGACAGGCTGCACCACTTCCACTACTGGCTTCCTAAAGAGTTAGTTTTTTTAGATTTCACAATCTTTCAAAACACATTCCTCCTAACTCTGTGATGTTTGTAACAAAGTGACAGTGATGAGACCTTGTCTGAAGATGGTAGTCCATCACATCCCATGCGTCCCAGTACAGGGGGACGTCGTCGAATATGACGAACTGGTTTCCAGAAGAGCCATCAGAAATAGTTTCTCTGAAAGCGTCAGCGGTCGTTATTAGATATGCCAACAGATTACATATAAGAGTAAACTTATGGTCTAAGTTTACCTGTTAGCACTGATTAAGCACAGTGATGCCAGTGTGCCATCTTTGCTGATGACTGCTTGTAAAATCCCATTCTCCATAAGGACACTGCCATCCGCCTGAAAACATGCGCAGGACTCGGTTAGAAATATAAAATGTGAACAGTGCTGATGTAGATTTCTTTGTAGCGAATACCTGAGGAGTGACAGAGACTGGAGTCGCAGGCTGCGTTTCTTTGACAGGAGCCACGCCGACGCTGGGAGCGGTCACCAGAGCTGCAGGACCACAGAGCAGAAGGTTTTTGACTTTAAACCTGAAGAACCTACATATTCTGAATATTAAGCTTACCTAGCTTGGAACTGTCTGGTCCATCTGTAATCTGAACGACTTCACATCGCTCCCAGGGGAGAGAGTTAAACACACCAGGAGAGGTTCCTTTTGGCTCCAGGGCTTCCAATGCCTCCCGCAGAAGGACCCCACCATCATTTCTGATATCTTCAATAGGATGGAGAAATATTGTACCCAAGATATGTTTGAAATATAAAAGCAAAACTCCTATCTTAAACATTGTACCTTTATAGTAGTTAAGAGCATCTTCCACAACCATCCCTATGCAGCTTCCAGGAATCACATCGTGGAACTGGTTTAGGAGAAGAAGCCTTTCAGAGAGAGAAAAAAAACACAAATATTAAAATAATAATTGTGTTTTATAATACTTCTGATTGAATCTGAAGTTATATTTGAACCTCCAGAGGCGCTGCAGTTTTTCTGCAGGATAAAGAAACATCTCGCTTCGGCAGAGGGCCAAGCTGCTGGCCACCTCGACATCATGAAGCAAAGTCTCACACTGGCGATTCTCACGTTTAATCTGCAGAGAAAAAAAAACATCGTGAATGCAGTGATGCAAAAAAACATAGTTCAGTGTCTAGAAACTCAGAACTGTCGTCTTGTGACGCATGAGTGTGTTAAAGCTACATCTATGCTTATTTTAAATTTGGCAGGCAAAATATTCAAGATGTTTATTAGAGAACCGACAACATTTCGATTTCAGAATCCCATACTTTTCCAAACTCAAATTCTGAGTTTTGAGTAAGAAATCTTGGAGCTCACTGGACTTTATCAGTATACTCCAAACTTTTTTAAACAGAACAACTTAAAACTTACATGTAGTTTTCAATTCATAATTGTGATAATGGGCTATTTATCAGAATAACCCTGTCCAGATTTTTTTTGATCTGAGCAACTTAGACTAGGCCTGTCATATTAACAAATTTTGCTGAGCAATTAAATGTCTCAAAAATTATTGCAATAAATATTGTTTGGAAACCATTTTAAACTGATGTAATGGTAATGACATAATAATGCAAGTATATCCTTCCAAAGATAAATACATTCTATTTCCAAAAAACACTTAACACTGGAACTAGTAAACAAAATAAACAACCAAAAGCAAAAATAAAATGGACTCTCAGTCTCTGTTAAAAAATCCACATGAATAAAAACTAAAAGCAACATAAAACCAAATTGGAAATAAAAACTACATTCAACCAAAAGAGAACAGATTATGAAGTCTGTATACTATATTGCCTTTCAATAATCATTAGATTTAGATAGAGAAGATGGGCAAAACTGCCCACGTATAAACAAAATGTGAAAGGCAACAGGTTTTCTCCAAGGGTGTCAGCTGTATGGTTATCTGTTTTTTAAACATTTAGAGTGCAGGGTCTAGTCAGCAGTTAAATAGTGTATGGTCAAGGTCATATTTGAACTTGACCACATATCCGACATAGCAGAGTATAATGAAAATACTTTTTTCTCCTTAAGTATGTCCTCTTTATTGCTGTTGTACAGTTGTGGAATCGCCGTTTGTGATATGTTTTTCTGGGAACTTCGTACTGTCTATCAAATGTTTGCAACATTTTTCGAAATGCTGGCTTTTCAACAATATTAAACGGTGGCATCTCTATAGCAATTAAGCGAACTACGCTGTCTGTGAGCGCGCACCACTTTGCAACATCATTTTTGCACGTTAACAGTTGGCTCACCCTACCTGTTACAAATTTAAGCCTATAATTGCATACATTGCATCCTGTATTTATATTTGCAAAATCCCTCAGTCTTTGTCTCAAGTTTTAAGAAAAAAAACATGCTTACTTGAAGACGGAGACGGCCCACCGGTTGCACTTTTTTTTCCCCAGCTGGGAAAACCTCTTTGGATGATTCCGTTTAGGTGCAAGTTGGTTGTATTTCCGCTCTTGGTTTCTACTGATTTATGACAAATGTGACATACCGGCTCGCAAAGCTTCAGCAGTTCGCCCCGGTCATTTAATTTGAATCCAAAATGCTCCCATACTGCTGCAGTTGCGTTCAGCTTTGAAACCAGCTCCATCTGAGTTTTTGTCCCCAATACCAGATAGTGTTTCTTTAGCTTCCTTACTCCTCACGGGGCTCTAGTGCTGCCAAAGTACAAAATGATGCACGCCCTGACTACCTGATGCAATAGTTCACTCCTTCCTTACTACGAAAATTAGGATGGGAGGGATCAGTGGGGAGCACCGGAGTTAAGTCTTTTTACATCCAGATAAAGTCCATCCATTCATCCATTTTCTAACACCCTTGTCCCTAGTGGGGGCGGGAGGGGTGCTGGTGCTTATCTCCAGCGAACATTTCGGGCGAGAGGCGGGGTACACCCTGGACAGGTCGATAAATTAAAATGAGGTTGATAATTTATATTTATCGTGTGATTAATTGATTTATTGTTTATCGCAACAAGCCTAACTTAGACAGCTCCATTTTCAAGTCTATAAAACTATCTTAACTAGAGTGTCTTACATTAAATTCTGATACTTTAAATCGAAGTCTGCGAACCCTGATACAATCATCTGGAGTAGGACATTATAAACATTTTTTGGCAGACCTAAATTCAGTTGAGAATGTGTGGCAAGAAATAAAAACTCCACAAATGTAGTCTCAACTTGTGTTGCTCAACATATTTCTTTTTCCTTGTTAGAAGCTTTAATTTTAATTCTAACACACAACTCAGCCTTGACTGTGGACGCAGCCTCTGTCCTGACTCTACCTGTGCCTGAGTGGTATAGGTGCCATTATGCAGTTCCAGGAAGAGCTCTCCGGTCCAAGTGCACAGTAGCCCTGAGTCAGCTTGCAGCTGCGAGAAAAGCTTTGAAGGATTGGACATCTGGACCCTGAGAAAAGCCCATAACAGGGTATGGAAGTGAGTATATAGTTTCAATGTTAAGTATTATTTTCTCGAACTAACTATGACAATGTTTATTGGCACTGGAAAACTAAAGTATTGCACAATGACAGCAGATCTGCTTTATTTTCCTGTAAACGTAACCATGTCTGCACCACCCTTTTAAAACACAAAGCAAAGTGACACAGTACTGCATCATAATTCTAAAGCATGGGAAGTGTTTCCTGCTTAGACTGGGCGCCGTTGTTGTTGCATACTGATGATTTAAAGTGAAAGACCGGAACTTACTTGGGAAGTCCATCTGTGTCCCTGACCAGGCCAAGCCTATCAAGCATCAGCTGCGTAGGGCCACCGCCGCCGTCGCCAAAGCCAAACAATGCCGCACTGTGATTGGCTCGCCCTTTATCTTTGTTATTCTTCACAGTTTTCACCAGCTTTGGGCAGAGTAAAGCACAGAGGAATGTCTGATATACCTACTCATCATTTATCGTACTTACATGCATCACACTGCACACTCACATCTTCAATCTTTCCCTTCATTTCATAGGAATTCCCTGGTGGGAAGTGAGTTAAAACTTTGGAGCCATCCAGACCCTCCCAGAAAAATGTGTTGTGCTTTGAAAAAAAGATTTTAAAAAATGTAAGTTACTTAAAAAAATTTTTTCACAGAAAACATGCAAAAATAATTACAGGAAAGGTGTTGACCAAATTCCAGCTCAGCTTCTGGGTCAGAAAATTGGAAATGCCACATCCCTGCATGATTTGTGGAAGCTGGGCAGAGTATCCGAATGTATCTGGAAGCCAAAACTTTAGAACAATAATCAGACATCATAATGTTGTAATAATAACAATAATAACAGCCATTAGTTAACAAAAGACCATGTAAAGTTTTGTTGGTATTTATAAAGAATCCTACCTCTTTGCAATATATGCCAAACTCCTGATTAAAGAAGCGCTGGCCTTCCAGGAACTGTCGAACCATGGACTCACCTGATGGCAGATTGCCATCCTTTAAGGCAGATATGTAGTGGTTACTATGACTTAATATAAAAAGGTTATACATAATATATGGTTTGTAATGACATAACTATACAAGCCTGAACACAGCTGAAAAGGACAAATACTATTTTTATTTTATGTTTTTATGTAGGGGTAAAGCTGAAGCAGCAATAATAGAAGTATTTACTGCTATTACCTATTTATCTAAATAGGCTTACCATTTCCACCCATGTTCCTCCCACTGGAATGAACTGGCCTTTCTTCACGTAATCTTGAATCTTGGAGAAAAGTCCCGGATACCAGCTCTTTACCCACTCAAACTGCTGTGCCTGTGACAAACAAAAGGGGTGAAAATGGGATATATTTACAGATATCTGGAAAATTTCTTAAAAATCCACGTTAGTGTGCAACAACCTGAGAGCAAGTGAAGACAAACTCCGGGTTCTTCTCCATTAAACTGACGACAGTCGCCCAGCTTCGGCCACATTTGCGAATCGTCTCCTCGTACGGCCAAAGCCAGGCTGTGGACGAAGCAGCAGAAACGTTAAATGTACTTGCTGAGAATATAAGTTTTCTGTTGTGGTACAGGTGTCAAAACGTTTTTTTTTTTCTAGACAACACAGAAGTTTGGAAACAACAATGTTTCATGATTCAAGGACAAACAGTTTAATAGTACCACATTAAGTAAAACATTGAAGACAGTATCATTCTTGGTAACGTATTTTGTCAAATAGGTTGTTTAAAGCTACCAGTGATTGTATTTTGTTTTGACGACCAGTTTAAAAAGCATCTCTACTTCTTTGTATGAATTAATATTGTAGGAATTTGTGTTTTCGAGAATGAGTTTTAAAAATAAATATTCAAAGCAGTATTCCAGTGCCTGCTTGCTGGACTGCTATAGTTAGAGTTGAGATTAAATGAGTAAAAAAAGAAGACCTGAATCGATGTGGCAGTGACCCATTGCATGGACAGTATGCTGGCTGTCTCCATTCCGCTGGTTAAAGAACTTGTGGGCCAGACTGTGAGCTTTGGAAAAGGAGCTGGAATCAAACGGGTCACAAAGGTTCACCATCTCATTGGCAGTGAAGAGCGCCTGGTAGCCCCGTTGCTCTGCCTCTCCGAGTTCCTGTTCAAAACGTGCAGAAAGTCAGGTTTTCCCTCATAATGTCTTACTCCTGTATTATCATGCTCTGGTTTATTAATTGTACCTTAACAATGTCAACAAGCATCTCAAACTCAGTCAGCAGCTTCTGCACATCTCTGTTGAAAATGACCAATTCTGCCTTCTGTACAGAAAACATCCTGCTTGGGTCTGGAGCTGCGATCATGGATCCTTGACCAGCGCCAAAAAGCCCATTACAGGCTACTTCCACATATAGGGTGACGCTTTATAGAAAGATGGGAACATGAAAAAAAAGATTTCAAAAATTTGAGAAATAGCATTTAAATCAGGTTTCAGTCCTGCACTGACCTGTGAGGCTCTTCATCTTTCAGACAGTCAGACAAGATATAACTTGTCTTTTCACCCTTTTTAGTTAATCCCTGTGATACACAAAATACATATATTTCACAGATTACATCTGGTTCAGGTGGATTTTTAAGTTTAATAAAAGTTGCTGAAACACTACCTGAACTGGTTGTCCATTTCTCCAAACCATTCCTTCCCCATCACTTTCCCAGAGGAGATGGACCTCTTTTCCTCTCCAGGACTCAGGGATCGTCAGGGACACTTTAAACCAGCAAGTCCACCATCTTGAACAACAATTATGATTGAGTTAGTTCCTGGATTTTGAATGTGTAAGATTAGGGGCTAATAAAAACAAAAGGAAATCAGAAATCATCACTTACGTCGGTCCAAAGATATCACCGATTTTATAAGGCGCAAAGTTTTGCTTGGAGGCTTCAGTAAATGGGATTCTGGTCTGAGACAGGAAGAAGCTGATGGTTTCCAGTGGATAAGACTCCCCATATAGACTGCAAAGATGAAGAATTTATGAAGCAAAAGTAAGGTTACTTAGAGCTTTTATTTAATATTTGTGGTGTGAAAAGCATAAACTTTCATGCAATAAAGTGGCTCAGATTACCTTAATTACAGGAGATTGGTGATTGGCCAGGACTTGCATAACAAAGCAACATTATCCACCAATCTTATCTACCTCTGCAAAGGTCTAAAAATCAACCACTGTCCCCTTTTACTGTGCCGTTAAAGAGGGCAGACTGACAGAGGTCACCAGGTCACATCTGTAAGTACTTGGGTAACAATAGTCACTCCACTGTTGCCAACTTAAGAGACTTTGTAGCTATATTTAATTACTTTTGAGACGAAAAAAATGGCAATCATAAAAATTGGAATCAGTAGATCAGTATTTTTACAGATCAGTGATTGACCAGAAAACTGCAGTTGGTGCACCCCGACTCTAAGTATATTTGTCGTCCACTTTGCAAATCTGGCAAGACAAAAATCTTTGCTGAAAGAAAACCACAAGAACTCACATTTTCAATTTGCTTCAAGGGAACAAACAGTGCTGTTGGTGCTTTGATCACGTTACCAGATTTTGAAAAGAAAAACAGGTGTCTGTCTAGATGCGTAAAGCTAATAAAGTCGTAACACAAAGAACTTGTAGTTGCAGCTTCAACGAATGTTGGTCCTAGAAAGTACTGTAGACTCAAATGGTCAAGACATTTAGTCACGTGACAATTTTTTTGTAACAAATAAAAGGCAGTATTTTCCTTATGCTTCACTGTTATGCGCGACTTAGGACGACAAAAGTTTGAGGGGAATGAATAATTTTGCAAGTCACTGTATAAACTCAAATAAAGTGTTTGATCTCCTTTGTGATTATGCATTAACATTTGGTCGGTGTAGCTCAATGAACAAAGCCTTACCGTCCTCTCAGATTGCAGTCTGTAAAGTAAATATCAGATATAAACTTCTCCGCTCTCTCCAGGAGAGTGCGTCTGTTCTTCAGCACAGGCAGATGATACATCACGAATGAAAAGTAAAACACACACACAAAGGTAAATGTGTTTGGACTGTAGCTGGACGTGTATAGCTCAAAAGATTTACGCATGCAGAACCCGGAAGTAAAGAGATTTTTATTTTCTTCTTGCATTTAGATATATTGGCCGCTAGATGTCAGTGTTGCTCGATAACAAAATAATGCAACGTTTTTGTCACGCATGAGTCACAAGTACAATTTCCTCTTTTCCACTTTTCAGTCTGTATTGGGTAATTAAAAAAAATATGTATTTCAGTTTGAATCACCAAAAGATCAAGAGTATTACTGAAATAACTCTATGTTTTCAATGGTAACTTTAATAACGGAGTAGCAATTTTAAAAAAAACAAAAACAAATTCTCTAATAAAATTGTTTGAAAACAATTTTATTAGAGATCAAATTGTTTAAGATTTATTTATTTTTGTTTGATTTACACAAGTTATTTACACTTGGTTCAGACTCACGGAAAAATTCCGCTTTGGACAACAACCACACAAATTTTGCAAGTAGCAAATACATCTTGACACATGTCATGACACATCATGAAAATATAAATATGGCAACAGGATATTAGCAATGATATGTAGGGAAAAGCAGCAGCATGCAGAGAAAAACGCCACTGTATAACTGCTGTGTGATATTTTACCACACATAGCAGTGAACAATGCTTATTTTATCAACTTATTCCTTTTTGTTACATCATCTTGTAATTTTGAGAAATACAGTTCAATTAAACTCTGGGACATCTATGCTCTTGTAAAATGAATGCAGAGGTTTAACATGTTACCAGGGCTCAGACTGTACAAGCTACAGAGAAGCTCTTTAATGAGCTAACAAGTTAATCTCGTGATCGGACAGGGGTTAAAAGTCAACCCACATGAAGCCTGAAAACACAAAAGCCTTTTTTCACCCACAGCATTTTTCACAGGAAAGGATCTGTGTTTGTACGGAGCTGAGCACCCTTTTATTATAAAATCCGGAGAGCAATTCTAAGTACAGGGTTGGTGGAAATGTAGTGCAGCCCTTCCCTCTCAGGCCATGTCTGCCGAATCCTATCCCCCTATTGTTTGTGCTGTGGTTAGGTTTTCCACCATGTTGGGACAGCCCTGTGGAATATGTCTTGATCTGACTTGACCTGAGATCCTCACCAGTTCAGGTCTGGCCCCACTCCACTTGACTGGAAGCCTCTGCGTGGCACCTTCCTTCAAAAATCAGTCCTACAATGTCACACAAATAAAATGGGATTTGCTCGGACAGTTCTACCCCTTCCTTTAGGGGTGAAGGCATGCAGTCTAAAAAAATCAGCATGGAGGCCAATCACGATCTTTCTGCCACGTCACTGCTAAGCAAAGCCTGACTGGGGCTTGAAGGAGAAGAAAGGAGCTTCCCACAATCCTGAATCTCCATGAAGACTTTATTATATGAAGTTGCATGCAGGCATAAGTGTCTAAAAGGAGCCAAAGGACAACTTCACTAAAACAAAATGGATGACATAAAGAGACAATGAAGATCCTTTGATAAGAGGTCCTATACTCTTGAGCCGTACTCGTCTCTGTCTCCAATGTTGTACACAACACTCTTGCTTTTATTCTGGTCAGATCTATAAAATAAAATAAAAGAAAGATAAAAAGAAGATATGTTAATCTGCATAAATACGTTAAAATTTTAGTTCTCACTTGGACTGTCTTCTATAGTCATCTAGGGTTCCTTCTGGTTATTGCTTTCCCATCAAGATCATGTTTTATAGAAAGCCTGTAACATGTATTGGATCCTAGTGGATGTATTTCCATTTTGTTGGTTTGAAATTTTTAATCAATGTCATTTGATTTTATTTTTTAAATAAAATATTTAAAAATATAAAAACAAATATTTATGTTAGAGTAAAAATATATATTTTAAATCAATCAATCAATCAAATTTTATTTGTATAGCACATTTCAGCAGCAAGACATTTCAAAGTGCTTTACATCATTACAAACACAGAAACACAATGCAATATAGAATCAATAATCAAAACAAAGCATTAAGTCAAGTTCCATCCATAAATTTGTAATTGATTACTTTTCAAATACAATCCTAAACAGGTGGGTTTTTAGTTGAGATTTAAAAGAAGTCAGTGTTTCAGCTGTTTTACAGTTTTCTGGAAGTTTGTTCCAAATTTGTGGTGCATAGATGCTGAAAGCTGCTTCTCCTCATTTGGTTCTGGATCTGGGGATGCAGAGCAGACCAGAACTGGAAGACCTGAGGGTCTGGAAGGTTCATACAACAACAGCAGATCTTTAATGTATTGTGGTGCTAAGCTGTTCAGTGATTTATAAACTAACAACAGTATTTTAAAGTCTATTCTTTGAGTTACAGGGAGCCAGTGGAGGGACTTTAAAACTGGTGTTATGTGCTCTATCTTCCTGGTTTTAGTGAGAACGCGAGCAGCAGCATTCTGGATCAGCTGCAGCTGTTTGATTGATTTGTTGGACAGACCTGTGAAGACGCTGTTGCAATAATCAATACGACTGAAGATGAATGCATGGATGAGTTTCTCTAGATCTGGCTGAGACATTAGTCCTTTAATCCTGGAAATGTTCTTCAGGTGATAGAAGGCCGACTTTGTAACTGTCTTTATGTGGCTCTGGAGGTTCAGGTCAGAGTCCATCACTACTCCCAGGTTTCGGGCCTGATCGCTGGTTTTCAGTTGTAATAACTGAAGCTGTGCGTTGACTCTAGATCGTTCCTCTTTAAACAAACTAATCTTAATTTGCTTAATGGTATGGCATATCGCTATAAATCTAACTGGTTGACTATCCTCAAACAGAGTGAATATTAAAAAAGAAGAGACGTGAGAAAAGCCACCAAGAGACTTGCCACTTGCAACTTTGAAAGTGTTAAATGCTTTTATCACTCAGATTGATAGACTGCAAATAACAACAATTACCCAATGGGTTCATCAATTTAAATTGAATTTGAGAATGGCAAAGAGAAAGCATTTCATTTCAATATAATTTTTCTGTTTTGTTTTTGCTTGTGGAAAAACTTAAATTGCTTTAATTTTAAAAACAATGAAAGGGTTGACACCAAAGGGGGCTTATGCGTTTTATGAGCATTGTGCATGAGAGACTACTTTGACAATGTTTAATGAAAGAAGCATCAAATCAATTTCGGTGTGTCTCACTTCAGGTCCTCACTTCAGGATGTGCTGTTGGCACTTTGCTTACCAAGCCAGACCTTAAGAGCATACAAGTGAGTGAAGATTGATATGGTTGTAAAGGGAGGTATACTCTCAATTAATTAAGGTATGACTAATAAGATGCACTATACTACAGTGTCCCACCAACAATGTGCCTATTAACTTGTCTTTCTGCAACATAATTTAGTTAAACTTTCCAAGTTTGACTAAATTATGGCCCCTTTCAATAAACACTACAATGTGGGACTATGATTGCTTCAGGCCATTTATGTGGGTCTTCTTGTAGGACAAGATAACAGGGGCTGAAGTCAAGGCACCTGTTACGCAGCTGAGCCGTTAACCGAGGTAGTGACAGCGCCGTCAACTCGTGAGATTTAACAGGCTGAATGGCTTGAGGGTGTGATGTGGCAATGACAGATGGTTTGTGCGACCAGCTGTCTGGCAGACGTAAGGTGAAAACACACTGGGACTTTTGCAGTGTAAAACTTCATTTATTTTTTTTACCACTACGACACACATTAGTGCATTAAGACAGAACAAATCAGTGGACTTCAACCAAAGTTAGTTCCTTTAGGAGGTGATGCTTGAAAGTAGAACAAAACTGAGAATGGGTCATATGCCAGTGATGTATTGAAGCCTTGAGAAGGAGGGATGTAGATAATGGCTTCTTTTCCAAATGCTTATAAGTCAACCAAGACATTGGAGGCTTGATTGGCAATATACAGTAAGTGGCAGCTTAGAAAGGGACTTGTCTTCACAGCTATATGATGAAACTATTTAGTAAAGGAGGTTTATAAAAATGTTTTGAGGAACAATTCATGGGGGGAAAACAAACCTACTTTATTCCTCGTTAGCCCTTTAAATATTAGCTTCTGCTGCCTCAAACCTAGTCAAAGTTTCTACAATGTTCGTTTTTCTTCACTTATACTAGAAAGATTTTTAGCATCATGGTTTTTCATTTTTGAAAAACAGAAAAAAAATAATTTCATGCACTCCTAACTTCCACTGCAAGCAATCTACAGACTACAAAATTATGTATTCTGGTCATATTTTTGTTGTTCTGAAACTTTTCTTTTAAATCTTTTTTTTAGTTGTTGTTATAAACAACAACAATAATTAAAAAATAAATTTTATTTGAGGGCGGATTTCTAAAATCTAAGATGACCTTAGAGAGAAGAAAAAAAGTTAAATAGTTAAAAATAGCCAGCTTGAACGGATGTGTTTTGAGCTGTGAGAAAGACAAAAATGTAATATCCTGAAACTTCACATTGTTACTAAATGCAAATATGATTCAATGACCATCCCCACAATTACAAATGTTGTCCCTCTTATTTATGTGGCGTCTCACTGTCATGGGACTAGTGTCACAAATTATTGTTAAAAAGTCCACTTTGTGAAGACACAAACACTTTAAACTGCTTATTTGTTGATAAATTACTTATTTTATTGAAGTACTCTTCAGTCGTATATTTTATAAGCTGTTTTTATACGCGGTCCTTGTGACTCATCTCTAAAAGGGCTCTTTGCTGTTTAATTTAGATCTGCAGATTTCTTCAGAGTTCAAGATACACCAGCTCTGAACTACTTTGCAAAGGCTTATGTTCGTAATTGTTTTTAAGTGAACATAAAAAATGTTACCTTTCCAGGTATACATAGTTTTTGTTTTTTCCCTTGACTTACCGTTTTCGCCTTAACCGGCAGCATATTAATGCGATAATAGGAACAACTCCCAGAATGGAACAGCTCACCAATATGGGAACCAGTAAACCTGCAGAGTAGAGAGGAAGCAGAGTGGTTTGTGTAAACTATGGTGTTATAGATTATTCTTTATGTGTTTACTTTCTGTCTACAGGTTAACATGGACAATTACTGCATTGATGGGGTACATTCTGTCTTTCATGGTGTATTTACAATCTAAGCTAGAACTTATGTGTTACAAGTATAGGATTTTCTGTTTGTTACAATAAATAGGATATTTAATTCAAAATATTATTTAAAAACCAAAACATATGAAATCAACATACCAGTGTTTATCCAAAAAGAGTCATCTGAGTGCCAGAAAGAAAGAGAAAAGAAGCAATGGTAAAATACAAAAGAACAGGCACATAAATATCACAGAAAAAAAATTAAAATAATATCATTTATAACCATTAAGGTGTCATATTTATGTGTTTGTATAAGACAAAAAAAATCTTGCTGCACAACCTGCTGCTCAAGCTTTACTACACATGGATACATGTCACTACATGATAACATAACAAAATTTAGTAAAGTTAAAAATTGTTTTTTTTTGAGGCACTGTACCTTGAGCAAAATATGTCATAACTATAAAAGTGATTTACTATGGAGTCTATATGTGGCAATATTTGTTTAATTATTTGTACAAAAAATATCTATTGCTTTTTAAACTCAGATTGTGTTCATTCTGCCTTTTAAATGATAAATTCTTCTGATTTAGAGATAAAGTGTGAAATAAGGGCACATATTTGTCATGTTTCATACAAGTAAGGTGCTTTTATTGATTGTAGCATTTTGCTTTTATTGATAGTAGCATTTCACTTCATGCCCTTTTTATGGCTTTGCTGCCGAGGGCAACCTGAAAAGTCACAAAACATGTTAGAGTACACAAAGAAAACTACATCTCTACATACCGTCTTTACAAAGATAGCTGCAAAGTCATCAAACCGGAGAAACATTTCAGCTTCACAATTCCTCTACATATCCTATGTAAAATATGTTCTCATCTACTTTGAGGAGCTATCGATGATCCAAAAGTCAGCCAGAAATATGCTGTAAACCACATCTAAAAACAACAAAATGACATTATTTACAAATCGATTATAGTCCTGAGTTAATTTGCATATAACCACGTACATATCTGAGAGTGCATAATTAACAATTATTAAATACATCATGCAAAGGCAGGTTTGGAGAAAAGAAAGGATCAAAAATAGTCTTTCATTGTTGTCAGCTACAAAACTGACTTTGTCAGCTACGTCTGGAATCTCTCTAGTCTTCCCACTCCATTGGCAAAAGCCAAGGATGTGGATGGTACTGCCTGAGAGGTTTCTGTGGAACAGCAGAGGAAAGGCCACCATGCTTTGTCCTTGACCCTTCATGTTTAGTTGCCACTGAAGTCTTCTTATGATTCACCAAAGCTTTTGCCAGGGAGCGGTCCAATTCCAAAGCCTCATCCGTTGGATGTCTGCAGAGAATGCGTCTAATGGTAGAGAGGGCTAAATCTGACTTACAGTCTAGATAGCTCTTGAGGTTGAGCTCTGGGTAAATTGTGTCTTTGAGAGTTTCAACCAACTCATTTCCCAAGTGGGACTGTTTGAGCTGATGGGAAATGCTCTGCTCCAGTGAAGTGTAGCAAAGCGTGTTTTCAGCCATTCCCAGCTTTCCCACATAGCAGTTGGTCTGACTCTTCTTCCAAAGAGATGGATTCTTAGTTTGTTGTTTTGGTTTGGCCAGCGTCACACTCTGCCGGCTCATGGGATCTTTTTTCTTGCCAGCTTGGAGAGTCTGTGAACCGCTCGGTAGGAGCTGATGCAGCCCTTCATCTGCCAAGTCTGCAAGGTCGCCAGCCAGCAGCTGCTGAACAACTCGCTTCCTCATGAATGGAGGTGAAACTGTAAGAATACCATGCAGTCCTCTGCCTGCATCAGACACAGAGCCAGTATTATTAACACATCCCAGAATATCAGGTATTCCTCGCAATGATCTTGCCTTTTCAACTCTGCCATGCAACAGCTCAGAGAAGAGTGAGGGTCGTCAGTTCCTAAATGCTTCACAGGAATGTTGTTAGCAAAGGCTTTTAAAAAGTGCCAGCAAAACTGCCACAAAAAGTTCTGCTGAGAGAGAAATACCCAAAATGAGAAAAAACATGCACATACATACCCTACAATATGAAGCTAATTACCATAAAATGTGATAAACCACACTGTAAATGCAAACATGGTATTCAAATTGAAAATTGCTATCAACTGTCACTTTTAGTAAGTTACTAGGAATTTGTGGTGGAAAAGTCTCCAACTCATTCTACTTGACCTGGATTAATTTAGAAGAAGTACATTTTTAATAATTGTGCTTTGACTCAATACTACATTCATCCAAGTTGATTTTTTTTCTGTTCTATAGTGTTTATATAATGTTTCCTATATTCCTGTAAACCTGACACAATGCAAATGACACTGATGATTGAGAGTGAGATTGATTTCGTCTTTATTTACTGCATATTTTATCAGACAGAATATTTTTTTTGTATTATGTATTTCAAATATTTGATGTAATTGCTAATTCTGTGAAGCGGGAGAGCAGAGTGCTGGAGTGGTGCACAACCCATGCCTTAGTCCTCATTGTGGCTCTTATAGGCTCGAATTCCGACCTGATGACCTTTGCCATGTGACTTCCCCCTCTCTTATTATCCACTTTCCTGTCTGATCTCTCTCAAATACAGGCCACTAGAGTGACTAAAATCTTAGTAAAATGAAATGGGAGAGAGGAAGGTCAAGGACTCATTCAAGAAAGCAATCCTCACAAATTAAAAAAATTAAGTTGACGCATGACAAATACCTTATTTGTTTTTTTGTTAGTTGTACTACTTGATTTAGTGCTGCTTGCTTAAAACAAATGAGGTTTTCTTACTAATTTTAAGCTTACTTTGCTTACATTTTTTGAGGCAATGAGTTTGAATAATTTTTTTTTAAGTAAGGTAAACTAATTTGATTTTACAGTGCAGGCAACCACATAGATGTTTCTCAGAGTGCCACTGATGGCTTTTTCAAATGTCAATAACAAGACATAGGCTGCCTTCATTAAAAGCATAAGTATTAGGTAATATTGCTAGCACAAAACACAGCCACAAGCAAGTAATGCCACACAACCCAAAGTCAGAGCCTAAAACACATTCAAAAGCAGTTTTTAAGCCATTCTAAAAGCGGTAAAATGTGTTTTTTCTCTCTTCTTTTAAGCAAAATCTACAAAAGCTCATATTAACCTTCCTTGAAAGAGACCAGGACAACACGGCTGTCGATGGGTTGTGGCTTCCTGAAGTTGTTATTAAGTGGGTTAACCTCTGGGTCCTGGACACTGGAGGCAACTAGGGACGTTGCTAGAGCCAGATACTTGAAAAAAAAACAAAGAGTCAAACGTAAAAGTTATGAACAAGCAGCATTAACATTCTAAAATCTATTTTTAAAAAATGCATTAACTGTGAAAGTACCTGTTGGTGAGAAATGGTGACATGATTTCGAAAAACTGTCCAAAGCACGCTTGGAAAACATGGAGGAGTCGTCAGTGACCCGTCGTATCGGTAAAATTCATCCAAACGAGCAGGGAGCAGTTCTCTAATGTTAAAACCGGGCACTCGCACTTCGAAATCTGAGAATAAAAAAGAACAGATATTAAGTAAAATCTGGTTTACTTTGCTTGACAATCTCTCATGGTCTAACATGTTATGTAGACAATACACTTGGGCTGAAATTAGCCTTTTTTCACTTTTTGTCTTCATATTTATGTTACTGTTTATGCTTGTTTTCTTGTGATTTTTCTTTTTGCAAAGAAAGTTGGTATTGTCAACCACCTCCATTCATCTGATTCCTTTGTCTAGCAGGATGATTCCAATGTCACAAATCTTAAACTGTTTGCTTGAAAATGGATGTGCTGCCAACAAATCTGCTGAAACTACTATATTAGCATTTTCAGAAATCGCTGAGGAATCTTTCTGACAGTTGCATTAGCTGAATGAAGAATTAATACAATTCTGAAGAAAAAGGATAACGTTTCAAACGTACAGCTAGATGTACCTTACAATGTGAAACTTTTGGTACCAGCAGCTTGTTTGTTTATTCACCAGATTCATTAAGATAAAGAGCCACAAACAGTATTTTACTGAATATATAAGTCAAATGAGCTCTTTATTATTATGTACAAAGATGCCCAATAGTTTAAGGATAATTGAGTACAGAACAGTTAACTATTCATAAACACTTAAGAGACTCCATGTCAATGTACACTTTTCCTGTTGATTTGTCATGTTGTTAGCGTAACAGAAAAATACTGACCCGAATGCACTGCACCGATAAACTAAGGGTGGGCATCGATATAGGATTCTTATATTGTTAAATTAGTAAATGTGTAATATTAATATTAATATTAAATAATATTAAAGGCTAGAAAAATCATTAATCTTGTTTCTTTTTTTAAAAAAATGTAATTGATTGCTCACTTTTGTATTTGGCGCCATTGATAAACCTCAGAATCTGTTCATAGGCAGGATTGAAATCTCCAATCTATAGAGAAAGAGTCATTGGATGATTAAACTCTACAAATAAAAATCAGCTTCACTTTAAAAAGAGCCACAAAGTCTCACCTTAATGAGGACACCCAGCACTGCCAAACCATCAGATTTGTCTATAGCAGTGTTAATGTCAGGGTACTTGTCCGAATTGTAATGTACTATATGCAGCTGTGGGAATAAAAAGATAATAAAAGAAAATGTCAACATTTTCAAAAGAAGCGACAAAACAAGACAAAGAAAGAGAAGTATGTGTTGTCACTTTTCACTATATAGAGGAACTTCATGCTTAATTTATATAAAGTGCAATTTAAAAAAAAGCATTTTCATTGTAAAATGAAAATGTATGCTTTATAAGGCAAAGATTATGGGCCCCTTTTTCTGTTAAGAACATCACCGCCACCAATTGCCTTTCATTACAGATTAGGTTGAATCTGCAAGAGGGGGCCAAGTTTAATTGGCCAGGCTTAAAAGCAGTCGCTGATAATTTGTTATTTGCTGAGGCGCATTTGTGAACAAATCGAGCTCAAATACAAAGACTAAACTCAGAGCATCAAACTGTATCTATTATAACACAACAATCAGACTATGAAGATTATTATTCACACTTTTACAAAGTAAGCCTGCCAATTTCTTTCAAATCTTAATTTTAAATGTTAAGCAATTTAAAAATATTTTTATTTATTTGTGGTGAAATCATTAAATGTTTATTAACTTGCTCATTTTATTAAGCAAATGTTAAAATTATAGATTTGAAGGTCTGAAGGCCCTAAGCAGGTGCTTAATTTGTTTATGCTTTGGAACAGTTCTGTTTAAGACTCACAAAAGAGAATAGATTTAGCACTTGACGCTAGTGTTTAGTCAACCACATTAACCAGGAATGCAACTAGAAAATATTTTTTCCCTTTACCAAAATTTTGTCATGTTTGTGGTAGTGACAATGAAAATTTAAATCCCATTCTAATATGGAGCATAAGCAAATGCCAGTCAAAAAGAAGTTACGGTTGTAATGATTTCCCGACAGTTTGAACACAAAGTCAAGCTTCTCATTGAGGGCAAATTTAATGATAATGTGTATGCAGACTAACGTATGCATTTTCACTGTTTCTGGGAAATGATTCATTTCTCCTCATTCCATCCCATAAAAAGGACCTCTCATCATGGAATTGTGGCCCTGAAGCTTGGAGAGTCTTCAAGGAGATATATGTCATTAAGCTAAAGTCAAACCTCAGCACCTTAGATGTGGTTGGTGTAAAAGAGGCACAGTACAATAAAATGCACCCAGGTGTGATAGCATCCAGCCACTTTGAATCAAATGAAGAAACATTAAATAAAATTGTCTGTTTTCCGTTAATTAAGCTGTACTATCAGGATATCTCATTTCCAGATGTAAACTACAACATATAATTGTCTTCTGTGTTAAGCCCTTAAAATCCTGCCCAGCAGCATAAGTGGTCTGTAAGTGGATTTATATCCTGTTTTAGAGCAAAAGATGCAATGGACCACAATATGTCAATCTTACTGTGTCAGGAAACTGCAACAGATGCAAAACAGAGTTTCTTCAGAATGAGCTTCATCAACAATATATTGTGTCATCATCTTCGATGTCAGTGCCAATCAAAAGGACTTCATTTTTGTCATGAAGCATCAAATCAGGAGTGAGATGTTGTCATCTCAAGTAGCAGATAAGTGAAGGTCATTTATGTGAACATTATGTATGGTTTTATTACACTGACATGTCTTAGTTATCCCTGTTCTGTTTGAGATCTCCTCATAACTGTAGCTAATACTTACATTTTGTTACACATTTATAAACTAGTTCGCTGTTTGACATGTAAACTCTACAAATGAAATACATTACATTCTAACATTTGTATTTTTTTAAGTTGAAGGGACTCTAGTCAGCAAAGAAAAAGAATGTAAAAGATTGTACACCCTTTGTAGTGGTTGATGCCATAATCAAGAAATGTGATGGCCTTGTAGGATTACGCAGTCTTTTTTTCCCTTAGTGAATAAAATCATTTGAAAACCGCTTTATATATCTACTCAGGTTGCCTTTATGTAATAGTAAATTTTGTTTGATTATCCTAAGCATCCAAGCGGAATGACAAAGCAAAAAACAGAATAAATCTATAAGAGGGAAAACACTTTCTCACTCCAGTGTACACTGAGCTCTACCACTTCTGCTAAGAGGAAATTTCAAATATCCTCCCTGAATTATACCTGAAACTTGTTGGCTACAAAAAAGTAAAAAAAAAAAGAAAGAAAAAAGAGCATATTCAAGGCACAACCAACTGCGAGACACTAAAGAAGATATAGGAGTATATGTGTATGTAGCTTGTGTGGGGAATTATTACCTTGTGTGAATTAGATCAAATTTGCACTAAACTTCTACAACTGATTTTTGTTATTAAAATTCCATCAAGTTGATTTGATTAAAAGAATGACATTGATAGGACATTTACATGAACCTTATTGGAAATGTAAGTAGATTAGCAGAATTGAGATTCTTTTATATTCCATTTTGTAAATGAACACTGAGAAAAAGGATATGTGGTCAATTTACCTCTGCTGCAAACTGCCTGCTGTCCACCAAGTGTTCCGATCCTGTAGGCCAATTAGAGGAGGCCCAGTGGAGATGCAGCTGGGTTGCAGTGAATTGATTTGGCAAGCCGGAGACGTACATTGTCGGGGGCAAGGATAGTTGCACTGCGAATCAATTAAAATCAACAGCAAAGATTCACTTTTGATTTACAACAATCAGGAAGCGTTCATTTTAACCTCATCTAAAGTGAGGAGGTCAGGACAGCCCTGCTCTGAGACCCCAAGGTCAAGAGGCTGCATCGAACACAGTTAATGTTGGAGCGATTCAACATGTTCACGCGTGTGTCATGACTGCTTACGCACGAAAAACCCTTGTCAGCTCTTTTCAAACACACGTCACACCAGCATGCCACTCAGCTTGTGGTGTGAAGGTCCATCACATATGCAAACATAAGCATTTGTCTGCTCTTTGCATTCTGTCACCTGTTTAAAAAAAAAGTAAGAGATTTCTCATGTTGAATCATCACTGTGACCCAGGAGACGTTGTATGCATGTTAAGCACAACTGTCACTGAAATTCCCAATGAAATTCCTGATGGATTGTGTCAAACATCTATTGAACCAGACTTACAAAAACCTGCCTAATGCACCACACAAAAATGATTGTCTGCAATGTGTCCTGATTGTAAGCAATTACATCTGAGATACTGTTAAAAATAGAGGCCGCACATAAAACTGATGCAATTTATGTGGCCTAAAATAAAAGTCATAGCTGAGGAACACCCTTGGCATGAATTTTCTTGGCATGTGGAGCTCTTTCTGTGGACAAAATGACAGCTCAGATAATAAGACAGTGATTACAGAAAATTGCCGTGGCAGATTTGGAAGGATGATCCTCCCTTCGTTTTCTTTGTGTTGACCCAGAAATTAGCTCTCCACATTTATATGTGGCCATGTCTAATGAATACCTTGTTTACTTAATCACTTTGATTTAAAGAGATTCTGCATCTCAAACCAAACGAAAATATTTGTTTATCTTCATTCAAAGTTGTTCCTGTCACCTACTTTCTGGTGCTTTCTGCAGATTTATACTTACAAGAGTGTCCATTGTTTCTAAGAGTGAGTTGTTCCTTCGATGACAGTTTGTAGTTTCGCACCTCAATTGGACGTAGAGTGGGACTGAACCTCAGTAGGTCTGACGTGATGTCTATTGGAGACTGGAAAGGACCGGCACAGTAAGGGTATTTGTTGCTCCAGTAATCCTGTCCTGTTGATCCTGCAACACCAGTAAAACACGTTGAAGGTATTCATCTGCAGCTGGCAAATCACACGTGACAAAAAAAGCACATATCTGCATATATTTAAAGGACCGGGAGTAAGCTTTATATTCCATGTGACATTTTCACTGTGACTTTTAATTCCTCTTATCAGTTTTTGTATGTTTTAAACACATTTTAAGTTTAAATATGTCAATTGTGTGGGGAAAAAAGGCTTTGTGTAAATCAAAATAAGTACATTATGTTTAATGCTCAAGGTTTCATGAAAAGAAAACCATAGATGTTAGAGGTGTTCTAGAAAAACAGTGCTGGTGTGTGCAGGATTTACAAGAGTGCATTGAACTTTTTCATCTTTTGCCACATTACATAACCTTCAGTGTACTTTATTAGGATTTTATCTGACAGACCAAAACAAAGTAATGCCTGGGTCTAAGTCCTAGAACACTGACTGGGGCCCGGACCTGCAAATTATGCTTTGGCTGGAGAGCCTGCAGACAGGATGATGGTTTCTATTAACTATAACATTGTTTTATGTCTTGTCCCTGCTCAAATGAATTTAAAGAAAAAACATAGCTGTAATGTGGAAAAAAAATATACAAGGTTTCCTTTTCTTTCTAGAAAAATCAGAGATGTGTAGCATGCATTTGTATTCAATTCCCCTTCATTCTGATCCCCTTTGACCTAAAAACACCAACAAAAAAACTCTTGTGTAAATTGCCAACAGAAACCATCTTGTTTGTAAATTGAGCCAACATTGTGTGTTTTTAAGAAGAAATCACACAGGAATGAATCGTGCAGCTTTATGAAGACCTCAGAGATTTGGAGGAGAACATTACTAAACAAACATCACCATGAAAAGAAAATAAGATGGGGCAGAGATAAATATGTGGAGTTTAAAACAGGTTTTAGGTTAAAAAAACGTTGAGCTCCAAAAAAATCCTCTTAAATTGACTGAGCAGGTGATGAACACATTAATCATAGATGCATCAAAGAGGCCCATGGTTTCTCTGGAAGAGCTACAGAGATCTATAGCTTAGGTGCAAGACTATCCAGAGGATAACTATTTGTGTTTCTATGCCACAAAACTGGAATTTATAGAAGGAAGGCAAAAAGAGCCATTGATGGATGAAAGTCTAAATCAGCGCTGTTTGCAGTTTGCAGTTTGCCACAAACTGTGTAGAGAGCACAGGATGGAAATTTTAGGGCTGTATGATAAATAAATGATAAATAGGCTGTACTTGTATAGTGCTTTATCTAGTCCAGAGAATTCCAAAGTGCTTTACATTCGGTCATATACAAACATTCACATAGTGTGGTGGTGTATAGCCAAGGATGCCATGCACCACCAGCAGGCAAGGTAGGTGAAGTGTGTTGCTCAAGAAGACAACTACTATGACAGACAGAGCAGGGGTTTGAACTGGCAACCCACCAGTTACTAAATACATTCCTACTACAGCTGCTCCTATGCAGACTGAGTGGTAAAAAAAAAAAAAATCTAAATCATCATCAACCTCATTACCTTTCCCATCGTGACACACATTGTTCTTCTGCACAAACAGTAAAAGTGGTCAAAGTTGATGGGAATTCCGATGCAGCCAAATACAAGGCAACACTGGAGGAAAACCTTTTATTGGCTGCAAAAAGGTTAAGGCAGAGGCAGAAGTTCACATTGAAGAAAGAAACATACAGCCAGAGCTACACTGGAATGATTTAAATCAATGCGTATTCTTAAGATAATGGTTCTCAGACAGCTGCTGTTCAGATGCTTTCCATTCATGTTGATGAAGTTTGAGCTCTTTGGAAGTAAAAAAAGACTCACAAAAGCCAATAGCAGTACAAAGCTGGTAGACATATCCCAACAGACGTGAAGCTGTAATTGCAGTAAATGGTGGTTCTATTAAGTACTGAAACACAGGGGACAACTCTGTCTTCATCTAATAAGTGGTTTCCATTTACCACAAGATGCCAAATATAACCACATTTTTCTAGTCTTGCACTTTTACAGAGTGACCTCAACTGCATGGTCATGTCTCTTTGTGATGTGTCTGCAAAATAAATTAGTCACAGTAACATTGACATCCAAAATAAAAGACGACAGTTTGGGATGAATTTGATCAGTGATATGAAGAGCACTGAAAACATACTCCCCCGCTGAATGTTTGGCACTAAATCATTGCCCATCAGGAATTAATTTGATATTTCACCATTGAGCAGATGCCAGCCAGCCATGGTTAATAATGAATGCTGCAGCATGAAGCCTAAAAATGTCTGCCTAAGAGACATTCAGATAAATGTGCATCAATTGCATCATGAATGCCAAAGAGTTTTGTGCAATGCTCCATAAAAGTTCAACTGAGGAAAATCCACTAACACTAAGTGAAAAAATGCAGACTTATGTCTATAATTTTTCACTCTTCACCTCATCTGTGCTTTAATTTGAGACAGACTGTCCTTCCGCTCAGTCTGATGGTCCTTTGGCAGTGCTTGCTTGATCATATGTGCTTGTGGGTAATTTCCTAAATACAGTCTTTTCTGTGCAGAAGGAACCATAAATTTAAAGGGTTAGAACATTTTTTGGAGTAATCTATTCAGAACAGCCACAATTAATGTCACAAATTAAAATTTACTGTTTGTCCTCTGCTAGAGGGTGACGTGTTGAAGTTGGGATAAATTGCATGACTCAGCAGGGGACATGTCAACAGAAAGTGCTACCAGCCTTAACAAATGACTCGACTACCATGACAAGAAGCCTCTCAGGGCTCTGGATGTGAAGTGCAGATGAAGTGTAGTAGCAGCAGTCTGAAAATGTGGATTTTTTTTTTTACTGGATAATGTGATTTAATGAACTAGTTCCATAAGATGTTTCCAGACATTTTTAAAACTTTATTTGAATTTATTTAAATTGTATTTTATTTTATTTTAATAGACACCAGATAAAATAGAACATAAAGTGTTGGCTAATGATGGTTTTTGTAATGTCTTTTAAGTATAAATTAAAACTTACATTTTGCCTCAAAAAAGAAATGATTTGGCTCACTGAGCAAAACTGTATTCATTGAAGGATTTGGATGCTTATAATTTGGTTTTCTGTAAAATCCACTCCCTGATTGCAAAAGATTGTTTATATGCAGGGATACGGAGACAAGGTCATGACGTGACCACAGTTGATGTAACAGAGCATCATGGGTCAAGAAGTTCTCAGACCTTAAGGCATGACACAAAGGCAAGTCAACCGCTAATGCAATGTTGTGAATGCAGAGTTTGTAAAAGAACCCTGCAATAACATGAGGTGACGACAGTGAGGTAGTTGTCTTGCCCAGTGCCGGAGGACCACAGAAGGTTTAATTTTCCTTACCATATGACACTGCATATAACACTTCCAGTGGTGTCTTGTCATTTAACAAGACACCATGTTATGTGACATGAAACACCCTTTTCATGTCACATAAAAAAAATTATAATACTCAATTCAATCATCTTCATGCTTAAAACAAAAAAACGTCACAAAAGTTAAAGCTATTTTATTTACATTTTAATACTTTGTGCCTTCAATCCATAGAATCAACAATATTTTTAATATTATTTCTTTGCTCACAGTGTTATAGACTTCTGATCATCTTATTTATCTTATGTTGAAATTCACTTCCAAAAATAATAAGAATAATAAGAAAATATTTTTGGACATTTTTATTTTAAAATTGAATGTAGAACCAAGTAGAAAGAAAATGAATAATAGTCATGTATTTCTCCAGAAGAATGGGAATGGACTACATATTTATGCCATATTTATTCCATTTCCGAGGAATTAGGGACTCGGTGTGCCATTACCAGTTTAGAATAAAGCAATGCATAATTCACTTTGGATGTAGACTAAAAATAAATAGTTACTAAAATGTCTCATTTTTATATACACTACTATACACACTATATACAGTATGTGTGGTGTTCATGCAATTTATTGTAAAAAATATATATAATAAAATACAGCCTTACCACTATACGTCCATTCAGCACCTGAAATGGACAGAAAATAAATGAATAAAATTGTTGTTAAAAATACTTAGAAGCGGTAACTTTGAACAGATAACTGATAGATAGGAATGTCAATAATAACTATTGTTAGACAGAAAAAAGCAACCACATGTCGTCTCAATCGTGAAGCAGGTGTATCTATGTGTGCTAAGTACACTGGAAATGCTCAGTTTTTGTAGCCTAGACCTTACCGTGAAGGAAGCTGAGGGAAGTCAGCAGCAGGAGCACGCTGGCGATGAAACTCAAAATGCGCATCTTGACCTCCTCTCAATACACAGCTCCGGGATCTTGGAGCACTCGTCTCTTTTATACCCATGCTGTTGGCACAAACTGACGTCAGAGCATCAACAAACTCGGTGCTAAGAGTCGTCTAGGGCACCGGAGGGTGACAGCCATGCAGCGGCTCCTTAAGGTCTCCACCTCATTCTAAATCTGAAGTAGCGCAACAGTAACGCTGAGCGCGGCGCTCTGAGTCCTGTCAGGTGAAGGGTGAGCGCTCCACACCGCAGCAACCTCTTGGCGTTATTACGTCCAGCCACATGTTTACATTCAGAGTATTAAAGTTTTTAATTCCAGCTTAATTATTTTAAACAGTATACTGAAATGCTTCTCCTTTCGACTGCAACATTTTCTTGCAGATTATTAATTCGCTCTCTGTACAGAGATTGAATAAAGATTGTATGAATATATATTCAATAAATAAATATCGTACACGATTATGCATTCTGTGGCACTTTCCATTTTATGATAAAAAAGTAATGTCTAGACTTGTGGTTGTCTAGACATTTGGACAAAATTTATTAACAGTAAATGTTGGATTATTGGAACTTTTATGATGTTGGTTTTGATATATTAAGTCATTCAAGCACAAAGTGACATGCAGTAACAACCCGGCTTACATTTTGCTGCAAGAAAGATCATGAAGTGTAGCTTGTAATTATATTCTTTGAACTTTTTCACATTTTTGTCTTGTTAAAACTACACATTTTATGTCATAAATTAACATTAAAGTAGAGCATAATTGTTATGTATTGAATTAGGACAAAAAAATATATATATATAGCGAAGACACTACTTGTTACTGAATCAACATTTTGTCACCTGGTGCATGACTACACAGTAAAAAATGTGGTGTTAATATTTCAGTGTTAACCTAATTTAATCTAAATAGAGTTTTTATAACTATAGTTATAGTTCCATTTTGGATTCTGAACGGAGTTGTGCTACAGAAAAGGTAAGTAATTTTTAACAAGCCGGTGTTGGTAAATTATTTTAATATTAATTGTGATGAAGAATTATATTATAGCTTCTGATGTTATCCATTAAATATGTTTGCAACTATTATGCGTGAATACTAGCGTAGCAAATGGTTTTGGCACCATGGCTTAGTTTGTTAGTGGTGAAAAAACCCTCCAATGTCTCCTCATTTTTGTACCTGTTTTATTCCGTTGTTCTGATTCAGGATTCAGTCTTATAAAACTGCCTGATTGTGCCTGATTGTGCCACAATCAGGCACAGATTGTGCTATTTTCTGAACATTCATTTGTCAACAACTATCTTCACTGATAATATTTATGTGTCAAATATTATCTGACTTAAACTAACAAATCTGTTTTGGAGAGCAGAGGCAGAGTGAGATGTTAGTTCACCATATTTTCTTTACAACTCTTTGTTATCTTGTTTCATGTCATCTGTTCTATAAAACATGTATCCACTGTGTGAACAAGGTTCTGTCTTCGTGACGTGTACAGCTATAAGGGACGTGCAGCGAACAGAACTGGAAGAGAGATCAGGTCTACTGTTTATTCAAACAGCTGTTTATTCAACTGTTTATTCAAAAACAGTTTTGAATAAATTGCCAATGGAGAGAAATAGTATTGTAGTCTTTTATCTGCATATTAAACAAACACGCGGACTTTTTTTTTTTTTTTAACTCAACCTCTGCATGATAGTTGGAACACATTAAATGATAATTATTGTCGTACATTACAATGATTATGTCATTTTCCTCTGTTCTTTCTTTTCTTTAATCACACGAGCTCTAAACCTCTCCTTGAGATTTTTTACATCTTAATCATTGGGATCTTGGACCAATGTTGGGAAAAAGTCTATAAACGTTCATCTTGGTAGCCAATGAACAGAGATTAAAGGAATGGCACTTGAAATAGTAGTTGGACAACCACATACAACTGGAGCTAGAGTAAAGTGTTTACAGTAAAGTAGATTCATGTGTTAGAATGGCCAATATTCTACACCTTAATTCAAGGGAGGATCAAAGCAAGACTTGGAAACCGATGGTCACATTTGCTTGCCAACCTGACTAAGCTGGAGCTGTTTTTGGATAAACGAACAAAGACTTCAGTCTTCAGATGTGCAAAGCTTAATTCAGAAATACTTTATTGATCCCAAAGGGAAATTAAATAAGTTGGTATAGAATTATACGCCAAAGGATTGTAACTACAGCAAAAATGTAGTTATACAAACTATTGAATCAGGAGGGTTTATACAAACGTTAACTTCACTTTCTAAATTGTTATTTATAAGACAGTTTTAAAAACCACAAATCCCTTTACAATAACTTTATAGCACTCCTTTTGCATTAGTCACATGAAATCTAAAAAAATGCTTTGCACTTTGAAGTGTTAATGCAACAAAAAATTTAAAAAAACGAAGGGAAATTAATACTTACGCAAAGTATCAGATGTATGCACATCTGAATATTTTCTTAATTTGTCTTTATTTGTTATTGCTCTTAATGATTTTGTGTTTTCTGAGGTTTTGATTTTGCTTGTCAAAGCCAGTCTCTGCTATCTATTGTGTATGTGATATATTTATCTTTTGTAGTGTACTTAAATAAGATTTTAATTCGTGGACTTACTGTTTATTCAGTATCTTTGTCACCACAGCTGGTAAAGTCTGTTCTTTTATCTCTTTGTATCTCTTGCCTAGCTGAAAGCCCACATCGCAACCCTGTGTGATTCAGTCTTGAAAACTGGGATAAATCAAGGACAAGGAGCTTGAATGTGCAATATTCTTCATCATGTCATCTTTCACTGTGTGTCAAACCACAAAACGACACTAGAAGCTAACACTTCTTCATGCCAGCTAAGTTCAGATGTAGAAAGAGCACATCCCACAAAACCAAAAATAAAACAAAACAAAAAAAAAAACTGTTGCGCTGTAAGTATGTGCACTGTCCCTTTAAGACACCATTACATTCTGCAGCAGGAATAGAATTTCTTTTACTTGCATATTTTATAAAAATGAGAAACAAAAGAATCAACAAATATATGCAATATGCTTTTGAATCCTGTGGATCCTATTTATTTTATCACACTGAAGTAGAGTGAAACACAAAATCAAATGGTGGTTGGTTAAAAAAAGTAAATATACAGAGCATTTGTCCTTTACAGCCTTGCCTCACACCAGACAGTACGGCAGAAAAAGCAAGATGAAGAGTCTTGTGTATTTGGCAATTGCTCTCTCAATATGTCACATCAGTCAATCAGTAAGGCCAGGTATGCAACTCTTTTTTTATATAAACTAGTTTACCAATTTCGTGTCATTTTGTGGTGATCTGCACTACTCTTTATTTAAGTACTAACAAGAACTGTTCTGGGGAGTTATCAAAAATAGTATTTACAACTGTGTATACTAAGCTAGAAATATTATTTACCCTCTTCTCCTACTTGTGCTGAGCTGACTGATTAATTTCTTTCACTGTAATTTTGAACTTTTTTAAACAATGAGATTATTCTGTCTGAGTCTGACTGCTACAATCTACATCTAACTGGTGTCTGTACACAACATGTGAGTTTTGGAAAGAAAATGTTTAAATAAACGTCCCTTGGTGGAAATTGACAAAAACCAAGTGGCATACAAATTTCTGGCTTTTTTTATTATCATCATTATAAAAGGGAGTAGGTCTCTGGTACTGAGGTGGGTTAAACAATGGCTGTGTTTTATTACCCCTACAAAAGCTTTTTCACACAGAAACTCTCCAGAACTGCTAAATAAGATTTAACTCAGATGAATCTAATTTGCAGTTGATTTTGTCATCACACACACTTTTGAAAACTTGTCCTGGGATGCAGGCCATGGAACAAACTTCACAAATGCTCTGTAGTACTGTGCCAAATGCTGCAAACCCTTTCATCTACAGAGGTCAGGCAGGAAATGAGAATCATTTATTCAATGACAGAGTGCATGAGAACCTGTTCAACAAATGCAGAGGAATCTCTACCCCAGCGATGATGAGAATATTATATATAGAGAGAGGTGGATGGTTTTTCAGTTTACTCAGGCATGAACAGTAAACAAAAAAAAACAAAAACATGGACTGCTGACTCCAACTTCTCTCCTACAGGATAAGATTAGAAAAGGCAAGTGAACATGACATGTCACACAACTTTTAATATTGTAATTTATGCCAACAGAAAGTCATAAATTACTAATTCAAAAATCAAAGAGGTAAGCTTCTTCTAATCTGTTCTTACTCAAGTAAAAACTTAAAGAGGGACTTTATTAAATCTCTAGAAGATACTAAAAAGCTGAAATAAACAGAAGTAGTTAATGAATATGACTACCTTTTAAAGTTTGAATGGTGTTTCTAGCTGTAAGTACGTGGAAGTACTTAGCTGTGGAAAAAGTGCAATGTTTTTAGCAGAATTTTTCAGAAATGATGGGTTGTTTCATTCGGAGCCAAGATGATCACAAAAAGCTGAATATTTCATAAGCTATAGAGGATGTCAATACCAATGCTGTAGACATTCACACTAATAACTATATTTTGTAAATGGTACTTACTTGCTTTCTGAATACTTAGCCACAAAATATTGGTACCAATGTTATTTCCTTCTTTGCAGTAATTAAGGACAATTCAAAAGTTCTGTGTGAGTTGCTAAATTCAAAAAGTACTAAAATTCAGGATGGGTAGATTTTTTTTATTCCATGTTCATCCTGAGAAATGCATAAACATCATATTTGAACTGACATAACAAGGCCACAGTTCACATTTATTGCAATATGGATCTTAGCATGTATGTCTACGCTCAAATATCACAATCTACAAACTTTTTTTATGACAGTACAACTGTTACAGAGAGGAACTCTCTAGTGTTCCCATTAACTTCAGTTTCGATTGACAGAGTTATCATTAGGGAAATACATGTCCAAAGGTCAATAATGAGCACCCACTCCCATTGTAGTTTATATCCCTCAGTCACTCCAGGAAAGACAGCACAAAGACAAGCAGCAAAATGAAGAAACTTCTGTTTTTAGGAATTGTTTTGTCAACACTTCACACCAGCAACTCACAAAAACAAGGTATGGCTGTATTTTTTCTTTTTAATTTTTTTCTTAAAATGAAAGTTAATTTAAGATGATTAGGAAAACATGTCGTAGAGTTGAAGCTGGCTTTCTACAATCTAGACCAGCACATGGGCGTATGTGCTTTTGCAAGAGTATGGAACTGGTTTCTGAATTCAGTCTGATTTATGTTGTTCGCTTGAGTTGAATGAGTTAATTTCAACGACACTGTAATCTCTGAGGTACGATTTCACCTTGTGACTTGGGTGTTATTTTTCCTGACACATGGAACGACTGAAACTGTAGACATGGACTAACAGGACAAAACAAGTCAGTTCAGCAAAAATCTGTTGATTTTACAGGTAAAAACTAAACATTACCCTTTAAACAGCTATTACTACATTATCATTGTACCTTTGTGTCATGTTCATGTTATGACTTGAAGCTCAAATTATAGTATTTTATGATTGTTTATTTTGCTAAAAATGTTATATATATATATTCTCCTGCTTGTGTTAAGCTGACCAGACGTTTCCTACCGCTGTAATTCAAAACCTTTCCACACGAATCACCTTACTTCTGCACCTGAATCGAAGCTGAGCTGAACCTAACATGTATCTTCATTGAAAGATATGGTTAGAATTAGAACCCAATTTGTCTCCATTTTCCAGAATTTAAGCATTGATTTTCATTTTTGTTAAAGTAAGAGTGCCAATTACATAGATTCACTGCCCAAATTAAACTTACTTTTGTAAAAAGAACTGCTTGAAACACACTTCTTTTCTGTGAAGCCCATAAAGAGCAACATGGCTGAAAAATAAATGACACTTTTTATTGCTGTTGTAAAACAGGGAGTGGGACTCTGATGATCATGCTAGTTAAACATTAGTTATAGATTTACAAAAAGGTCCTGTTTAAGCATGCATTATTCTGGGGAAAAAAGGACTGTTTTGAAAATAAAATTATCCTTAAACTTATCTTTTTGCCATTCAACAGAATTCTGCAATCTGCCCAGTGATCCAGGTCAAGGCACAACTTTCACGTTTTTTGTGTATTACAAACATGAAGAAGACAAGTGCTTGCCTTTCTTCTACCAAGGCCAGGGAGGAAACGCCAACCGTTTCAAAAGTGAAAGAGAGTGCATGAGAAACTGTTCAATCAATTCAGAGAAGTTGTACCCAACGGATGGTGAGAAACATTTTTTTGATAAGCAAAATAAAAATTACTTGATTAAAAAGTTCCTTTTATTTTCACCACTTGTCAGCTGTAAATATGAATCATGGCAAATATAACTGCTGACTATCCTTCATGCCGTTGGTGGACTTTGGAGTAAGAACTTACTGATAACAGTTTAATGGCCTAAAGAACCATGACAAAAAAACTAAGCCTTTTCAAATGGGAAAGACAAAAGAAATGCCCTTCAACAATATACCACGCAGGATAACATATTTTTTTTCTGTTAACAGAAAAGATTTGGGGAGATTTTTAAATGTAATGCCAGGAGGCCACTATTTTATACAATTTGTAGCATTTATGCGCCACCAAGTGGTGAAAATCTAAGACAGAAAGACACACATTGGACAGACAGACAGATTGACTGATTATCTTGAAATTAACTGTATCTTCTGTTAACAGAAACTGCAGCTTGTCGCTTTAAATATGCGGCTGGAGGGTGTAATAGTTACCTCGTCAGATACTACTACGACTCCATTCATGACAAATGCAAAAAGTTCCTTTGGAGTGGATGCTTTGGAAATGGAAACAGATTCTTTGACTTCAAGAGCTGCAATAGGACTTGTGTTGGCATTCATGGTGAGCTAATAACTATCTCAAGTTATTTATTTGTGTTTTTTTTTTCTTTAATTTTTAACAACATGCTAATGTTGATCCTTCTGGTTCTTAGATGAAGGGGATGAGCCTGAGGAGGATGAACCGGACACTCCTATTAGTAAGTGGAGACGGGGACAAATGTTTTCAGTGACTGAATAAATGCTTGTTTGCCTTTATTGAAATTCTTATTGATTGCCAAGTTATTTTCAATAATTTACATTTTACACACTAGTTTAACAGCTGCCTTTTCCAACAGCCATCATCTTTGCGGTTCTGCTTTCCATTGTCATTTTTGCTGTCTTGTTAACTGTGATTCTCCTTGTGGTGAAGTCAAAGTAAGTGCTTTTTGTTCTCCTCTTTCATATTCTGGTACTTTTTCTGATGGACTGACAAAAAGTATGGCATACTTGAGAATTGAAAGTAAAATAATACCTATTTTCAATTTTTTTTTTTTTCAAAATCAAATCTGAAAAGTGAGGTGTGGTTTTCTATCAGCCATAGAACACGGATGGCCTAAATCTGAGAATCTGCAGCAATAATTAAAAATTCTTGTGCATGGACACTGTCTAATTTTGACTGAGCTTGAGCTATTTCGCATAGAGGACTGGGTAAAAATATTCATCTCTGCAGAAAGGATTGATTCAGAACGCTTATTCAAAAGGGGCTAGATATGCATACCATGCTTTTTTCACATTTACATATATAAATATAATAAATAAAACATCATATGTCATTTTCCTTCCTTTTCACAATGATGTGCTTCTGTTACTAATTTAGAAAATTTTTACAAAATATATTAATGTTTGTGGTATAAAAAAAGTTGAAAAAGTCACATTTTTTTGCATGTATTTCATCATTTATTGCACTTCTGTAGGAAAAAACACCAAAAGAAGAAAGTCAAGGAGGCAAAGACCGACACACCTCTTCAAGGGAGTGGGATAGAAATGACATAGGAATGCTCCTCTTCTGTAAAAAAAACACCTTTTTTTCACCTGGTTGCCATTAAGAACTAAGTTTTGTGTCCTAAAGTCAAATGCATAATTTTTCTGTCTCTGAGAACTACACTCTACATTCCATTAAAAAGAAGCAGAGTTTTTTTAAAAATTAGAACTGTTTAATTTAGGTTACATGCTAAGAGATTTTTTTTTTTTTTTTTTTTACTTTTCATAGATTTAACGAATGTTTTCAACTTTTGAATCTAAAGATTTAAAATGTAATCAAATTAAAAATATTTGTAAGTTTAAAATTACAAGTAAATAATAAGAAATCAGCTACATATTCAAAAAATTATGTTCTTTGAAAACTTCACTTTTTAAGATAAAATAAAGCCCTTTTACAGTTAACAACTGTGAAACATAGAAATAAAAGCAACCCTATAGATAAGGACAACATTCTCTAAAATACTACATTTTACTCATATGTTTGCAGGTGTTTGGATATAAAAATGTATTGTGATTTTGCAGAATGTGCTGTATGTTCCACCAAAATGTCTGGATGAGAACCCAGTTTAGCTCTCCATTTTGAAGTCTATACCTTGACAAATGTCATTACTATTTTGTTCAAATCAATATTCCCTTTTATTTACCAAAATCCATTCTGGATATTTTTGGGTGCTATATATACTTTTTACATTGTAGTGGGGTTTAATAAGGTAAAGTTTTAATCTTCAATAAATGTAATTTTTATGTTTGTGTTTTTTATCAGTTTCTTCAGCATTATTGTTGAAAATCTTCTTTTGTGACTATTAAAATACAAAGCAACAAAGTTCTGCAACACACTTACTAGCCATGACATTATGACCAGAAGGAAGGTGAATGGTATTGTGAATCTTTTTGGTGTAATGTTCTGAATTATTCATTCTAAAATTGAGCACTTGCTTAGACAGTTTTCCATCACTTAACCTAGTTTATTATGAACATTTTCAAAGCTTATGTTGATTTCAGGGGGAGCACATTCAGGAATAAAACAGCTTTCTAAATACTTCATTGGGGTTGAAGTTGTGTTACAGCTGTAGAATATAACAGACATTTTAATGAGTCAGTTTAACATCAGGGTTTTACCCACCAGCTTTTAGGCTGTTGGAGCCATATGGCCTTAAACAGTCAGAATTGAAACCAAATATAATGAATAAAAAGACACATACATAATTTTTTCTCATTGTCTGAACTTAAATCAGACCAAACGTCTATAGTTTTAGGTTCGATAGAATTACCAAAATTATTTCTATTTGTTAAATGTCAGAAAAACTTGGCGAGAACATTTTTAGAAAATGTTTTGTGCCACTTTTTTGAATTCAGAAGTTTACACACATTTGGTCAGTGTCAGGGATATTTGTCTTTTTAACTCTATTATTTGGGTCAAACCTTTCCGGCTTCCTTCCACAAACCCCCTGATATGTCAGCTTTTGAGTTTGGCTCTGATTGGTTGTTTCTGACCCAGAAGCGCTGTATTTCTGCAGACCACTGGAGGGAGCCAGAGGGGGTTGGGGTTTTTTTCATGTTCTCTCTCTCCGCTGTGGTGTAGTGGCAATTTTAACAAATATGTAAAAACAAAAAAAAAACACAACAACACAGTTTCATATAAGTTACTTGTGACATTAAATGACATATTTATTTACTGCTTTTCTGGACCCTTAAAAACGCATTACATTGAAATCAGTTATTCCCATTCATGCACACATTCACATTCTGATGATGACATGCTGCTGGATTGTAGCAGCTGCTCTGGGGTAGTCTGACAAAAGCAAGACTTTATTGTGCTATTGGCCCTTCTGACCACTACTACCTAGTGTAACTTTGAGGAGTGTTTCGACAAATAAGAACATAAGTTAAAAAAAATGATTTTTTAAAACATTATAAAGATGGGTCGATTATATGTCACAACGGGGCGGCATATATTGTCGGAAAGAAAGTTTTTACGAAAACTAGCTCAATTTAATTTAAATATAGAACTTGCAAAGGTAAGAAATCATACATTAAAAAGAAATAGTGCTACCTCACATACGATGAGACTGCCTACACAGCCATTTCTATCTTTTATGCACAAGGACGGAAGCGCTGAAGCGTTCATCTCTGAGGCTTTTCATCTTTGTGACGAAAACCAGCGAGAGCCGGTGGAATGTACGTCACTTCCTTGAGTTATATCCATTTGTTTGTGGCCAGCAGTTACCTACTGCGTAAACACCAAAGATATCGTTACTGTTTTACCTTACAATATGTGTGGGTGGAAACTACCGAGGGTTGATTTTATTTGAACTCTTAGTCAGAAAAGTGCAAGCTCTTTTAGTTACCTAACGCGTTGGCGTTAGCGAAGACAGGATAACGTGTACTCGCTAGCTGCTTTAGGTTAATTGGCTAACTATTGTTAGCTGGCCGGATACCATTGGTATTGTTGAGGGTTTTTTTTTTTTGTAGAGTCCTTGTCCTGGTACTGCTGGTGTTGTTCTGTCCATAGAGTTGTGAAGCTGATGGAGTGCCCTCATCTCAGCTCTAACGTAAGCTGTGCCACCGACTCCCCCAGGTTCCCTAACGGTACACCGTCCTCCTGGTGCTGTAATGGTAAGAGCGGCATTTGTCTCAGTTCCGTTTGTAAAACTAATATGAAGATAGTTAAGTTGGAGCAGTCTGGGGTATATATATATATATATTTTTAACCTTATCCCCAACTCTTGCTTCTCGTGCAATCGTATCTGTGTCAGTTTGCTAGCCACTCTTAGCTACTTGTAAACAGCCACAAGGGCAAATCACAATTCAGTTGTTATAGCAATAGTAAAACATGGTTCAGTCGAACGCACCATTTTGCTCCATTATGTTGTCATGTTTTTTGTTTAGTTTGCAGGTCGAATAAAAGTCCATGGATTTGCCTTACCTGTCTGATGGTTCACTGTGGGCGGTAAGTAGCTGATTTTTGCTGTTAACAAGAAACCACAACTAAACTAACATCTAGTTTTCTCTTATGATACTACTAATAATGCGTTTTTTATTAAGCTCTTTACAATTGAAACAATTCTCTCCTACATAAAAGAGGAAACAATGATAAAGCAAACATAGATTACAGGACATAGGTCAAAATGTATAATCAAGGAAGGCCTGTCTACAGTGGAAGGACAGTTTGACATAATTATCTTTAACTTGCTCAAGTTAAGGTAGATACAAGCTTATCAGGTAAGTGAGTTTTTTAAACCAGGTAGGTCTGGAATATATTTTATTATGGACTTGAAGCTAACTTGTTAAAAACTGTTTAAATTAGGCCTATATTTGACATTAACAAATGCTTGTAATGTGTTCCAATAATATATAGTATTACTATTATATAAAAAAAAAAATCTTGTCAACCTTGCACACTTTTAACCATTGCATTATTTTATTCACAATTACTTAAGTCTGGACTTTTCTGCTTTGTCTACTGGATAATACATAACTTTTATTTTTTTCAACATTGTTAAGATGCAGCCTGGATGCAATGTGTTTACATTCTTTATCCATTGGTGCTGTGATTTGTACAAAATTTGCAAACCTGTCCCACTCAACTTATTTACAATGAAGTGTAGAACGGGAAAACCTGAGACATGTATTCCATGATTACACCTAGTTGAATTATTAAACTTCAATTAAAAATGATGCGTTTTAGATAGAGAGCATAGTCCTCAATTCGCATAGTCTGATTGCATAATTAAACAGAATAATCCTGTGTTGTAAAAGTGAAGATATGAGGAAAATCAGAATTCCTGATTCTATTTTTATTCTTTATATAATTTTCTGGTAATTATTGATGTTTTTACATTATTAAATTACCAATTTTTATATAGATATGTCAATGGGCATGCGAAGAAACACTTTGAAGAGAACCAAGGCCCCAGCATTTGTCAAAGGAAGGGGGAAAAACAGGAGAAAGATAAAACCTATCATTCTGTCTGCATGGACTGCAGCAACTTCAGTGTATTTTGGTGAGTTTTCCCAAGAACAAATGCAGTTTTGCTACATTTCTTTAAAACTCAGTTAACCTTCCTTTTTTATGGATTCACTAAAGCTTTAATATGTGACACTGCAGAGATTTATTAGAAATTCCAGTTGATTTTAAATGTGTGTTGTAACTGTTTATTTATATGTAGTTACAGATGTGATGACTTTGTTGTCAATGACACCAAACTTGGGCATACACAGAAGGTGAGAGAGCATCTCCAGAGTTTAGAAAAGTAAGTAAAAATATTCACTAATAGAGCCTTAAAATGCATTTGATTGATTATTTATTCTGACATCTCTGCAGTTCCTAAAATATTTATCTAAAACAATTTGTCTCACAGATTATGTGAAAGTTTAATGGTATTTTACTTTAAAACAATTTCTCATATATATTGATAATTAAAAACAAAACCTCATCCTTTGCAGTTCATTGCTTTTGGGAGACAGACAGAGGAAGAGGAAACTTCTAGAAAACTCGGCTGCAGATGGAAAGCTGTTAAAAGACAATGTAAGTATTATTCCACTTTAAGAATAATCTAGAATGGCTTTCCATAAGATTTGACAGATTTAATCCTGAGCTTCACTTCTTTCAGGACGGGGTGGCTGTGGGTGCCACTGGTCTTCGAAACTTGGGCAACACATGCTTCATGAACGCCATCCTGCAGTCACTCAGGTAAGACTTTGCTCTGAGGGATGTGGGTAGCCCCCTGCATTTACCGCACAAATCAGAAGTTCTTCCTAAGTGGAGTCAGGGCCCCATGACCAGTCAGCCTTTATTAATACAGTCTGTTGCACATTGAAGGATATTACAGAGGCTGCCTAGAAACAAGAAGCAATTGAGGCCAGGTTTCTCCACTGATACGTCTTTGCCTCATGCAACAGGATTATCTGATAGTATCAAAACATGTTAAATAAAAAAGCTATTAATTGTTTTGTAACGTTTGAATCTGTTTAATATTTGAATGTTGTTTTTTTTTTTTAGTAAACTCCTGTTTGTATTCCTTAGCATTTCCCTTCAATTTAATTGAGAATTAGTGGGATGAATAAAATTATCCAGCTCTGATTCTATTGCATCTTATAGAATAGAATTACTTTATTCATCCCAGCAGGGAAATTACTTCTCAGTTACAGCATAGAGACAAAACACAACAACAACCACCACTGAGTAGCAGTTGTAGACAAAATAAAAAATAAAAATCTTACTATGTGACTGCAGAGTAAAGTTGAAACTGAGATTCCTGGCATATTTTCTGGATGTTGTCTGCTTCCACATTTCACATCAGTTTCTGTTTTGACAAAATGTTCTTCCTTTGATAGCAACATCGAGCAGTTCAGCTCTTATTTCAAGGAGCTGCCTGCTGTTGCCCTGCGCAGCGGTAAGACGGCAGGAAGGAGGATGTACCACACCCGCAGCCAAGGGAACAACAGTGTGTAAGGTCCTCTTCTGCAGGAAGGAGAATTCATGGGCATAAATCTCCCATTCATTTCAAAGTATGATATTGTAGTCAAATTATTTGTTGCCAGTCATGTAAAAACAATCATGAGGTATTTTGAGGAGTATAAAAATAAATCTCACAGTACTATGGTGGAATATGTCAGATTATCTGAAGTAAGCTTTAAAAAGAAGTGTTTATCCATTGTGTTGTTCAAGATTATGCAACGTTGTAAAACAGTTGTTTTCTGTTAAACAGTTCCTTGGTGGAGGAGTTCAGGAAAACTCTTTGTTCCCTTTGGCAAGGAAGCCAGACCGCCTTTAGTCCAGACTCCTTATTTTATGCCATATGGAAAATCATGCCCAGTTTCAGGTAAAAACACAAAGAAAAAAAAATGTTGCTACTTAATTTGTTTTCTTCTCACCTCTTTTGCAATGAGTGTTTATACACAGCTGTAATAGAAGACTGCGTGTGTTTGTACAGGGGCTATCAGCAGCAGGATGCTCATGAATTCATGCGCTACCTGTTGGACCACCTCCACAGGGAGCTCCAGTACAGCCGCAATGGGGCATCTTACCCTGTCTCGCCTCAGGACGGAGTCAGACTCTCCACCACAGACAGTAAATGCTGCATGTGAGTTTTTTTTTCTTTGTTTATGTTTGTGGTGCTGAAAATAAGAGATTCTTAAGGTAGGTATGAACAAAAATTGTGGTATAAAAAAAGTACAATGTGACCTAATTATGTTTATTGAAAATAGAAATGCATATATATCTTCTGCAAACATATGAAAACATAGTTATAATTATTATACCAGCATTTTCGTTGGCATCTCATCAAAAAGGACTTTACTATTTAAACTTCGACATATCATGGTATTGAAAAGTGTCTCATATGCAGTAAAATTTCTAACTGCAAAGCTGCAGCTTTCACACTGTCATGTTTTTAGCACCCATTAAATGGTCTTGAATGTTTTTTAATTACTTTGATTATATTTTTTTTATGATTAATCAATTTTATAGCTATTTAGATAATTCTTTGGGTCATA
The DNA here is from genome assembly GCF_002775205.1 of Xiphophorus maculatus. Taxonomy (NCBI): domain Eukaryota; kingdom Metazoa; phylum Chordata; class Actinopteri; order Cyprinodontiformes; family Poeciliidae; genus Xiphophorus; species Xiphophorus maculatus. The sequence continues at coordinate 8,770,607 of NC_036444.1, forward strand.
ATTGTTGCTTGTAATGTGCTTCTTAATATGTCAAAAAGGCTCATTTGTAAAATCTGGCTTGCTTTATTTCTTCCCAAATACAACAGTATCCCTTTTTATTAACTAATATCAATGTCTTCCTGTCTTATTCTGTGCAGAAATGGCACTTCCAGTGTTGTCACGTCTATTTTTGGTGGTATACTTCAAAACGAAGTTAACTGCCTGATATGTGGAACAGAATCTCGAAAGTTTGATCCATTTCTTGGTAAGTCGAGCTTTTTTTCTGCCTCAAAATTCCTTTCACTTTTTTTTTTTTTGGTTAAAGAACAAATAACACTATTGTCTATGTTTTTGTTTCTTCCTATGGAGTTGATGAAGGCATAATAAAACTTTTATCCATCCAACTAAGTATTTTTTTCGTCACTGTTCTTGTTGCTTCAGACCTTTCTTTGGACATTCCTAGTCAGTTTAGACAAAAGAGAAGTAAGGACCAGGAGCCAGGACCTATATGCACTTTACGTGGTAAGTCTAATACTGTTGAAGATAACCAATTTGTTGGCCATTCTTTTTTTATGTTATTTTTAAAACAGGTTTGTATTTGTTTAATTTGTTGTAGACTGCTTGCGTAGCTTCACTGACCTGGAAGAACTTGATGAAACAGAACTATATTATTGCCACAAGTGTAAAAAACGACAGAAATCAACCAAGAAGTTCTGGATCCAGAAGCTGCCAAAGGTGTGAGGGAGACATATTTATGACTTAATGACTGTTTTATTTGTTTTATGCTTGTTCTTTGAGGCTTAAGAGGCATAAAAAGTTTTGTTTTGGTTTGGAAATGTAGGTCTTGTGCCTGCACCTCAAACGGTTCCACTGGACTGCTTTTCTGAGAAACAAGGTGGACACTTACGTGGAGTTTCCGCTGAAGGGCCTGGACATGAGGGGCTTCTTACTTGAGGTGAGCTGGAAACATCTTAATAGCCATTATTATTTCAAGTAGTTTTATATCATTTTAATATCTGGAAAATGCTTTTTTTACTAAGAAATAATCAAATAAAATTACAAGCTAGCCTAGCCCCTTAGGTCTAGTGAAAGAAACATTTGTTGCTGCAACATACAGAGTCATTTAGGAACAATTTCATGCTCCCAACTTTGTAGGAACAGTCTGAGAATATCCCCTTCCTATGACCGTGCACCAGTACACAACAGACGCTCATGCATGAGCGAGCTTGGTATAGAAGAATTTAAGATTCCTGACCTCAGCTTGATAAAACAGCAACTCTTGGTTCTAATTCTAGCAAACACTATGAGCAAGACTTTCTCATCCAACATCAATGTCTGACCTCACAAATTCACTTTTGGAAGAAAGTCAAAAAAATGTCCATGAAACACACGGAAAGCCTTCCCAGAAGAGCTGAATCTTGGATCTCACTCAAGTTTTGTTCTTGATGGTAGATGAGTGAATACTGTATAGTCGTTAAGTAAAAAGTTAGATTTGTGAGAAAATTTGGTGTTTCAGCTCTTAACAGCTTAATTCATGAGGAAAAGCACATGGAAGTCTTTTCCTTTTCAGTTCCCCCTACATCATAGAAACAGTCGGCTCACCCTACCTGTTACAAATTTAAGCCTATAATTGCATACATTCCATCCTGTATTTAAATTTGCAAAATCCCTTAGTCTTTGTCTCAAGTTTTAAAAACCAAATATGCTTACTATAGTTTAGATTGTAAACTATAAATTATTTCATTAGTTGTTCGGCAACAGCATTCTGGTGCAAAGGTTTTTGTGTAATGTGATCTTGTGCACAACACACTTGAAGTGTAAAAGCAACTCTTAAAATGTGATTTTCCAAACATGTTGCTCTCTAAAAAAAGACATTTACATGATTGAAATCTTTCTTTTCCCTCTGCAGCCAGAGAACACGTTACCAGGGAGTTGTTTGTATGACCTTGCTGCTGTCGTGGTGCACCATGGATCTGGGTGAGTCAAGGTCTTGCATCATTCAGGTTTTACTGCCATGGTTTACGCAAGTCATTTTGTTTAAGATAACTATGAAAAAAAGAATAATGACATTCATTGTTTCTGGGCTTATGTCTACTTAATGTACTTATTTCAAAAGCATTTGTAGGAGATTCATGTTGCATCAGCTTAATAAGCTTGACAGGTCGTAGGGCTTTTCAGCTGGTCTTTAAAAGTGAATGAAAGCCTCATTTAATCAAAGATTTCAATCACTGAATTACAGAGCAACAAGTTTTATAGACAGCTGCAGTTTAAAACAGAGGGGCATTAGAGAGAGTCCTTGAAAGTACATTCAGATAATTGTTGCTATGCCAGATATGGCCACTAAGTGGCAGTGTTGTGCCACTACTGTACATTCAGGTTGACTGTTCCTGTGTGCTCCTCCAGCAATAGATGAATCTGTAAAAATTCAGAAGGTAAAACGTGATTGTGTGTGTGTGTTCACAGGGTTGGATCAGGGCATTATACAGCATATGGCAGCCACGAGGGCCACTGGTACCACTTCAACGACAGCACAGTGACTCTGACCAATGAGGACACAGTGAAGAAAGCCAAGGCCTACATCCTCTTTTACGTTGAGAGGACTGTTCAAGAGTCTTTAGACACTGACAGCACTGCCACAACTCAGCCCAGCGTGGACATGGCAGCCACGGACTGCTTTTCGACAGAAATAGTTTCTCAGGACGAGGTTGCGGCAGACGCACAGACGTGTTTGACGGACACTACACAAGCAAACATCCTGGATGAGAAAGCTGAAGAAGATATGAGCATAAATATGGCTCCATTAAAAGAGGTGAAGATGCCGTCGCAGGAGGCTGCAGCAGACAGAGATACCTCAGAGGAAGCTCTCCAAACTGCTGCACCGTGATTCAGTCACAATTCACTGCCTCACATTAGCTTTCCTTCATTTTGGTTTCACCTCAGATGTGTCACAGTGCTTGATTTATTATTATTGTAGTTTATTTTCCTATTCATTGTATGTGTTTCTTGAGTTGTTTGAAATAATCATGTTTGACTTGCTGCTTTTTTTTTGCATTTTTAATTGTCTTTTGCTTCTTTTTTTTGTAATTTTGTCAGACATTTGTGTATGTAATAGATTCCAAAGGTTATTGTTTATAATAATGAAGGAAAGCTGGAGCCTTGGGAAACCTCAGGTGGTCCAAAGGTCAGTAGGTGGAGACTGTATCACCACAGAGTCATTGTGAATATATTACTGTTCTGTTATTTTCTTTAAATTTCAATTTCTTTTTAATTTTCAACATTTTAAAATGTGTAGCTCTTTTCCAGTTTTTAGTGGATATTTAGTGTTTATACTGCAATGTCTTTGAATTTCAGTGTTTATTTGGGCTCTTAATTTGTATTTCCTTCTTTACCACCAAACATAAAAAAGATGTGATCATTTCGTTTTCTGTGTTGGTGGTGGATTATCATTTAACGTTTATGTTTCCCTAAATGATCAGTCACGGGACCTAATGAAATTCACAGTTGAGTATGTATCAGTTATTGCTGCCATGACTGAATGCAATGAAAACTCTTTCATTCATACAATATGTTGTGGTGTTTTTCCTTGGATCTGAACTCTATTTCTGTTCTCATCAGTCTGTCAGGCCATTATATATCTGTTAAAGACAGATATTCAAATATATTTTATGAGCATCTTAATTGTAAAATCATTAAAAATTTAATTTATTTCAGTAACTCAAAGTAAAATGTGTATAGCTTTATTACACACAGTGACGTATATTCTATTTACTACTTTTGGTGATTATTAAAACTCTCAACTTAATGTTCTCTGATAATTAGATTATAGAAGACAAATAGAAAAAGGCTCACTATTGCAGATATCGATTTTCTTAAGGCTGCTGTTTTCACTGTTGCCTGTGTATCTTGTCCTGCTACACTTTTTCCTTCCACTAAACTTCCCATTAATATGCTTCGATTCAAATTCAGAAATACTTTATTTATCCCAAAGGGAAATTAAATGTTGTAACTCATTAATTGGAATTATTCAAAGAGTTATTGTAGATAGTGATGACTGTTGGCAGGAAAGCTCTCCTGTAGCGGTCTGCGTTACAGCTAATTTGAAGAAGCCTCTGACTGAAGACACTGTTTTCCCAAACCGGATTCATGAAGAGAATGGTCAGGCTTCTCCATAATTTCCTTGATTTTATGAAGATCCAGTTTTGTGAACAGTAAGCTTACTTAACAATGGTTTATATGTGACTTATCATTCAGGTGAAAGTTAGTGACTGATGGACACCTGTCAGCCGTTGTTTTCATGATTATTTTTTGTTGACCTCATGTAATATTCTAATTAAGTGAGAAACAGAATTTTGCATTATATTTAGTTATCAGCCATAATCATCAAAATGAACAAAAGTCATTTACATGTGAGAATTGAGTTTCACTTTTTGAATCCAATGACTGAAATAAATTAACACTTTAATTGTATTCTAATTAGACATATATTCTGTGTCCTACCACTGACTACTGTCATAGGCATAGAATCTTTTGTTTTAAGTAGTAAAACATGCAATTATTGGTTTCAAATCCAAATTTATACCATTCAAAACTTGAATGATAGTAAAATCTTTCCATTCTTTGTGAATACTTTATTTGTCTCCTTTACAAATGTCCCAATGCTCTTATTACATTTTCTGATGCTAAACAGCCCATGTTGTGGTAGAGTGAGGCTCTATAGTATACTGAGCATATATTTTTTGCAGGGCTTTATATGCGGCTTGTCTTTAGCCCTCAGCAAAGAGCTCCACCCACGCCCAGGCACACACATACACACAGAGTTCCCCTCTGCACACGTGCCAACCAGTAAACCCTCTCGCTGTGGCAGGAACAAGTACTTCAGTATGCACAGGAACAGCTGCTCTTAGTTGCCTTCACACAGGTGGCTGCGAGGTTGCTTCTCCATCCCTCCCTTCCACCAATGAAACAAGTGGGCTTTTTCTACTCTTCCATGTGCACCTTACATTTTGTGTACTAATACTTTGCTTGCAATATGTTGTTCTGTTTGCATCAGAAGTCTTGTTAGGAACATTATGTCACGGTACATAATGTGATCAAACTCCAAAAAATGTCATTTCCTATTGTTGAGATTTTTTTTTTCCCCTCCAACAGCCTGCTGATAACAAGTTTAACTGGACTTACTTGGAAAGTAGAGTGATGACATACATGTGGACTAATAGTATTCTGGTATCAGAACATTCTCTGCTCTCCAGTTGAGCAAACACACTGAGTCACAGATTACCAGGCTGCCTTAGGCAAGTCCTACATAGCACTGCGTGTGCTTGTGTCTCTAACTCACATGTCCAACAGTCCAGCTAGGAGCTGGGAAGTTATTTGTCTTTGTGATTATCTTGAGTGCGACAGTCTCAGAAGAGTTTGTGTAAACCATCCAGTACTGCTGCTGCTGTTTACTCCTGTAATTATGATGTTGTATAACCTCTGCAGTAACTCTTGGAAAAAAGAGTTCAATAAGGGTGATTTCATCAAGAAGTTGAAGATTTAGTTGTTGTTTGATCTTTGTTACTTGAAAAATTAATTTAGATAATTTTTATAACTGTAGGTTTATATTATTATATTATATATGGGTTTATATATTGCTAGGTACGACACAAAGCATTTCTGTTAGCCATCACTTATCTGATAAACATAAAGTACTTGGGCCTGTTGCTGGGCTTTCTTGAAACATTTGTTATTTTATATATATATATATATATATATATAAATTCCCTTCTCACCCACCGCGGGTGGTTCTTATCCTCTGAGCTCTGGTCCTCTACCAGAGGCCTGGGAGCTTGAGGGTTCTGCGCAGTATCTTGGCTGTGCCAAGGACTGCACATTTCTGGACTGAGATGTCTGATGTTGTTCCTGGGATCTGTTGTGTATATATATATATATATATATATATATATATATATATATATATATATATATATATATATATATATATATATATATATATATATATATATATATATATATATATATATATATATATATATATACAGTACAGACCAAAAGTTTGGACACACCTTTCTAATTCAATGGGTTTTCTTTATTTTCATGACTATTTATAAGGCAAGAAATCCCACTTATTAACCTGACAGGGCACAGCTATGAAGTGAAAACCATTTCAGGTGACTATCTCTTGAAGCTCATCAAGAAAATGCAGAGTGTGTGCAAAGCAGTAATTACAGCAAAAGGTTGCTACTTTGAAGAAACTAGAATATAAGGGGTATTTTCGGTTGTTTTACTCTTTTTTGTTTAGTGCATATTTCCACATGTGTTATTCAGATGCCTTCAGTGTGAATCTACAATGTCAATAGTCATGAAAATAAAGGAAACTCATTGAATTAAAAGGTGTGTCCAAACTTTTGGTCTGTACTGACCAAATGTTATATTGGTCAAAAGTTATATATATATATATATATATATATATATATATATATATATATATATATATATATATATATATATATATATATATATATATATATATATATATATATATATATATATATAAAGCTTTATGGCATGAAACACACAATGTTTAGTTTGCTTAAAAAGGGATGATACAACAAAGATTCCTCACACAATAAAGGTTTCAATTTAGATCATTGTCAACATTTTTTTAAATTAACTGAGTAATTTGTGAATAGATACATTCACAATAAGTGTTGGAGTTGTACTTTTTACATGTGTTGTTGCGGGTGTGTAACTCTGATGTTTGCGTGAAGTAGGCCAGGACAGTGTAAACATCTGGCCCCGTCCAGGGCTTGCTGCCTGTTGAGAGCCATGACAGATGGGAAGGGAGCGCACGGCTCAAACACTTCCATCTTTGAACGTATCGCAGTTGTCTTCCCAAAATAGCCTTCTCCTCACCGCCTTATATGTGCAGGCCCTTCAGCGTGCGCCTGAGGGGGCATCATGTATCTAGGCCACACAATACTGGCTGTGAGTTCATTGTTGCTGCCTACCAGCAGGTCTGTCTCTGCCCCAGAGACGAGGCCTCTCTACATGTAGCGGGACTTTTTAACCATGCATCTTACTCAACTCAACCGCGAGTGTCTCCTCCACCTTTTCTCCTTCCTGGACAAGGACAGCCGGAGAAGTTTGTCACTCACCTGTTGTCAGCTGCGTGAAGTCTACCTTGACCCCTGCCTATGGAACCTGCTCCACTTCAGTTCCCCTTGTCAGCTTAGATGGGACAACTATGTGCTGGGATCATCATTGCGTTACTTAACTATATGCTGGTACTCCAGCAGAGTCCAGCTGGTGTGCAACATTGAGGACTGGTTGAAGAGCTCGTTCCAGAAGGACATCTGCAGCAAACATGACAGCCTGGTCAGCACTTTCCTGGCCCATGTGTGCCACATGTGAGTTTCTATGCGCATTTGATCGTTGCTTAGTAAAGAATCACAATAAGTTATGAAACAAAAATGAACAATCAAAGATTATGTGAGACGTAAAGCACAATTTCATTTGGGGATCCTGTAAATGTGGATAAAAAGTTATTTGTCAGAGATCATCCAAGGATTTAGGTTGCAAATCTTCTGTATTTGGTTGTGCAGTGATGTGCAGCGTGGGCATTTAAATGCAGCAGTAGGTGAAATGGTTCTAGCTGTGGCAATAAATTATGTTAACGTTCTTCTTAAAAGAACAACTTTTTCCCCATGTATAAATGCAATTTATAGATCTGTAAGTTCATTTGTATCCTAAATAAATTTAAATGATGTTTATCCTTGATAATAAACTTCACTCTTTGCATAAAATGGCAATGTTTGTCTTAAAATTAGAACAAACTTACAATCCAGAGAAGCTACTTCCAGAACAGGAACATTTACCTATTACTTTAGACACTCGACCCAGAACAGGAGTCAAACTTATTAGTTAGTAAATAAAATTACTTTACCTTACCTAAAAATTTCTATGATTAGATTTTTTTATTTATTCCCATAGAACATAATTTATTAATGCAAGGAGAGCTGTGCTCAGTTCAAATTTGTCATTTAAGTACAAAACCTTTGTGCCACTCACTAACAGCTTAGTTTAAATGTATTTTTTCACAATACTAGTACCTTTTTCATGCACCTTTTTTTAAAACACAGTCACATTACAATGAAAGCCATAAAAGCAAACGATAATGGTAAAAACGTCTTAGGTTGGAGAAGAGTACAACCAGACAGGGAATTCACTTTTAGTGGGAGACAGGATTTGAAAACTGGATGTGATGCAAATATCAGCAACAAGAGAGCAACAGAGTGCTCTGGTTGTTCTTGAATGTGAGGAAAGAGATTTTAAAAATGTAAGTTTAACCAGGAGTCAGAGGACCTGCTGCAAGACAAGTGCATTCTGATTGGTGGAAGGGTTTCTGAAAGCTGAGTTCTCAACTAAGTGGAGCCGCCTCAGCTGGCTCCTCTTGGTGTGGAGAAGCAGCAGCTCTACCCTGACGACCAAATTTCTGATCCTAACTTAAAGAGAGCCCAGAACCCCAATTAGAAATGGGCTCAGTCTTGATCAACATAACTAAAAATTTAAACTTTTTGGAAAGTACTAGAGATAGAGTGCCACCTGTTGGCCTGGGCAGTAGCCTTCTAAAACTGTGCCTCTTTTCTTGGTTTTGGATGTAAACAAAGCGGCGGTCATGTTGATAACAGTGTCAGGATGTTTTAAGGTCTCTAGAGTTCAAAATTGTGAGCACTGGTTTTAGTCAAACCCTCATGTTTTGCTGAAGGCACCAAGGAACAAAATCATTAGAAACAGATGCCGTATTCAAAGTTGCCTGTAAAAACAAAATAACATCTGCTGGATATGAGACTAATTCTATTGCCAAACACAACTGTTGGCACATGTATAATTATATTTACTGAGTGACGTAAAATTTGTATGTGATAGGTCATTGAAACTTAGCTCTTTTGGCTCCTGGCCTTGTGTGTTTGGCCGGCCCCACAGAGGCCAGGAATCAACCCACAGAGGCGTAATGAGGTCTCTGGATAATTTCTTCAAGGCAGCCAGTAATAACTGCTGATGTAAGGGGAGCTGAGCCGCTGTGGCAGGCCAGGACAGAAGGGAGAGAGGAGGCTGCACGTCCTGCATTGTGAAATTTGAGAAGCACGACACGAGAGCTGTGAGATGACTCAAAACTGGAACCACCTCCTTTGTCGGAGGGCTTGTATTGTGGTGCCTTTCAGGCCTATACTCTCTGCATGCTGATAAACTCTTCTAAACTGTCTGAAAAGGGAGAGGAAACGGAGCGCACGTGACAAAGTGGGAGGGGGCACAGAAGAGCTGTGGGAGTGATAAAAGCGTTATTTGGCCACAGACACTCCCAGTCAGCTGCAAACTTGAGATTTATGCAGGCAGGTGGAGCCTACAATTGGCTCTTTGTTGCTGTTTGAGAAGCAAACATGTGCGTCTGTCTCTGCCTGCCTCCTCAACTCTGACGCCACATTTGTGTCTATCTTTATCTTCCTGGGAAAACCAATAAAGGCCAGCGTGTCTACAGGATTCTATATACTGTTGTTTTAAAATCTAATGCTCCTTCTGAACGGATGAGTATCGAAAAATGATTTATCAATAACTCATTTCTCATTATTCTGAAGTCGTAGTATTAATTACACAACATAAGGAAACATGCTTGGTGCACCACGCTGGGTAGGTTTCACAGTGGGTGGTACTCGAAGATCTGCCTCGACCTTTGCAGTTGTTAGTTGGATTTTTCCAAGCTTTGATCTGCACCATTTGGCTAAATTGATGCTTACAGTTACTAAATTAAAAGAAGCATGTCCTGTGCTTCTATTTTAATTATACTTTCTGCTGCCAACATAGACAAAGGTTTAGCTTCTCATATACTTCACCTGGATCTGAAAGGCTACAAATTTCCCAAACCCTGCTAGAAAAGAAGCTTTTAATTCAAAAGACTGATGATGATGAAGCAAAAATGTTCATCTTAGTTTTCCAAACAGGCTGATGGAATAATTTGACCAGGGAAAACAGGCTTAAGTAAACCAAACGGTTCATTGGAGACGTGATTACATGTTGGCATTCTGTTGGTGTTCAACGCAGACCAGACAGCTCGCTAAGCTGTTTTGTTTTACTTAGGAACACATCATGTCTAAACCAAACCTTGGAAATGTTGCTGACGCTATTGGAATACTGAAGTTAACAACTGAGAAGAAAGGGTTATGAATTCCCTAAGCTTTTAGATCAAAATAAAATTCTTTTGATGCCAATTGGTTAATAAAACTTTAGGTAAACAACAACACAGCATTCACCTATCATTATTTTCTTTTAAAAGAGAAAACTGAAAGTAGAATCTGACATCAGAAAACAAGAAAATTATATTTACACAGAATGGTGTCTAACCCTTAAATAATTTAAGTTAAATTGTTATTCCACCAAATCGTATTTTGCTTGTTTTTCTTTAGTGTAATGTAATTGCTTGGTTGAATTCAGTTACTTCTCACAAGTTATTTAATTAATAATGCATCTATCGTGTAATCACTGAAATCAGTATCTACTCACAAACCTGCAGTGAAGAAACAAGAAGGTTGAGAAAGGAAACAGACTTATTGATGTACCTATAGTTAAATATCATTTCATAAAATAGGTCTTGCAAACGTATCCATAGCGATTCTACTTTTTAAATTATGTCAAATTGCTGCCACGTTTATGTACTCTATTAAATTTTTAGGTGATATAATAACACAAAGTGAAACATATGCTGAAGTAAAAGGAAAGTGGTTCACACATATCCAGAGAAATATTTTTTGTCCGTTCTTTTTGATGTGGTGCTCCGCCACTCATATTGTGTTTTTATGTAGTTCAAAAACTTTGGTCTTGTTTGGACAGAATGTCTTCTTTCTCATATTGTGTCGGAATCTTGCAAGCTACTAATGTTGTCCTGTCCATATATTCACCCGTCTGAGCATTTGATCTCTGCAGCTCCTCCAGAGTAACCTTACACCCCTCAGCTACTTCTCTGACTAATGTCATCCTGGCCTGGCCTGGGTGTTTATGTGAATGGCCATATTGCCTGGTTATATAGCTTTACTGTGTTCTGTCCATGTTTAGATGATGGATTCAACAGCACTCTGTGAGATGTTTCAATCTGGGATATTGTTTTAACAAACCAACCCTGCTTTTAACTTGTTCACAACTTTATTCTTTACCTGTCTGGTTTGTTTCTGACTCCCCAAGGGTAGAAAAGACAACCAGACATTTTTTAAGAAAATTTTGAAACGCAAGGTTTTTCCTTGTATTTTTAAATTTCAATTATTACCCTCCCCTCACCCTTTCCTTCACCCCCACCCCTTACACACACACATGCACGACCACCCCCGCACGCGCACACACATACACACATACACACAGCTCTCCAAAATCAATACAAGAAAATTTGTCAAAAAGTTCAAGAGGTATATCTGTGTGAGAAAATTAAAATGTTGCAAACAGAAATGTGTGGTAGGATAAACTAATCCGCATAAACAGTGAGTATCATAAAAGAGTGAGTAATGTCACAATTCTTGATAATTTCTTTATAACTCCTCCTGTTATAAATACCCAGTTTGTTTATGATCTTTGTTTCGTTTGTTGTCATATGACGACAAACGAAACTCAAAGCGCTACGATCAGACCACTTTCACATCCTCGTCATGTTTTACTGTCAGTACCGACACCTAATAAAGTGAGAACGGTCTTCTAATGGCACGACCAGGCACATGACTGAACTTCTGCATGTTCAAAGGTTACTGGGACAGCGCTCTCGTGGTGTTGGAATATGTTTGGCTCACATGTAGGGAAAGCAGTAACATTATGTAAGTCTTTATATAATCTGCATCAGCGAACATGAATGACACCCCTGGTCCAAGTGTCTGCCTGCATCCTCTGTGGAGATGGCCTGCAAATGGGCTGCACTCCACCGATACTCGTTTTTTATTTGCTCAGAGTGCTTTTTTGTAGGTAGAGCAGAGAAGCTGCTCTTTGTCTCACACTAAACATCCTGCGACTATTTTGTTGAGTATTAATCAAATACTCTTGGAGAGTGGAAACACAAAGAGTGGAACAGAGCATACTCAGAGGATAGATTGGTGTAGGATTCACCTTGTCTAGCATTACACAGGTCATGTTTCTTCTCCATTTACATCTACCTATGTTTCCTGAGACTAATTTTGACCTTAGCAATATTCATCAGGAAAAAGCAAACAAACCTGACATTGTTATTTGCTTAAGACTTGACTTAATCCAGAGATATTAATCCCTCCTTTTTGTGTGGTATGGAAGTGACTCATCACTCTCAACAAGTGTACAAAAACAGACTGTGACTGCTGTCTGTGCTGCAGGTGTCCTAACCTTCTCACCCTGACGTTGTCCGGCTGCGCACACATCACCGACCAGGACGTGGTCTCTGTACTGCAGAGGTGCAAGAAACTGCGCAGCCTACGACTAGAAAACTGCGTGCGCATCACAGACCGAAGCCTGCAAGGTGTAGCAGAGCACGGGGACAACCTGGAGGAAGTAAGAGTGGATTTCTGCAGGAACATCACTAAGGCGGGGCTGCAGAGCTGTAAGGAGATGAGACCGGTCATCCAGCTGACCGCGGAGAGGAGCGCTGATATGATTCCTGATAACAAACCTGAAGAGAAGGAGCCACTTAGCAAAGCACTGCAGAAATTCCTCCTGTACTCCTGAAGAAAACTCCTAATGGATAAAACACTTCTGACACTTTTAAATGAGGACTTGACAGTGATGATTATGCTCCTTTTGATAAATTATTATTTTGAGATTAAATTTTAATAACATTTTGTACATTTTATATTCCCCCTTTAATAGATTTTGTTTCCTATTAAGACCAATGCAGTTTCTTCAAAGTCTTATCTCGATGTGGCCTTAACTCTGATTCTTAACTCACACTTTAATACTGTAATTATTTCACTTTGATGATTGAGCAACCGGTTTGTAGTTTGCTTTTGTAAATTATACCATCTCTACATGTGTATGAAGACAATAAGGACCTGGATGGCTGCTAAGACAAAAATCATAAAAGAGAAGATTTATTTTGTTCCTACACAAATGGTTAAAAAAACTCTCAATGCCTTTTTGTTTCAGTAGCACAGAGATTGTATTATCTTTGTTTTTTTATGTACAAAAAATGTTAAATTAAAGTTTGCCATTTTATGAGGAAGTATGAGTCAGACAATTTCTTGGCAATATATTTCTTGGTACTAGTGATTTCCTGGAGGATTCCTGGAACATTTGTCTTCCAATCTAAGATATGTTCAAAGGTAAATTTATTATCTGATGACAGTTTATTATCAACACAGCAAATCCAAAACTGCCCAAGTATTCATAATTCTTGAAAGCCTTTAATAGACAAGGTTTCTACACAAATTCTCTCTATAAAGATGCATACATGCAGGGTGTGACTTCTCCGATATGACCTTTATATATGTGTTGGGAAAATATGCTTACTGGAAACATTGACTCATAGAATTGCATAAATACTTACCATCCAGTTTATTATGTCATGCTAGCTAGAACAATGTTAAACCTTATTTTGTCTTAAGAACTGTCTTAATTCGTCCTGACATGCAGCAGATAAACAAGTATCAAATACATTATTAATTTTTTTCAGCTTAAATAATTTTAACAAGACCGTTTTCACACAAATGTCAACAACCCAGGTAATTCTCAAATACAAAGAAATCAAAGTAAGTCAGTGTATGAATGGGCTGACTTACTTTTTATTACCTGCAGGCAATAAAAATATGACATTTAAAACTAGAATATTAAATCAGCCCATAAAAACATTTAATATAGAAATGCTGGCTTATTGAAAACTAAGTTTAGCACCAGCGTAAAGTTTATTGACAAAAAGTACTTTTAATCTGACAAACTGTCCTCATCTGAATGGACATTCTAATCTATTGAATATTACTGTATTTACAGTCAATAAATTTCAATGAAATTACTTGGCTGTTCTTTGCATTTTTTGTGTCACCTTTATTTTGCCGTCCAAAATATTGACAGTAAAACGTAAAATGTCACGAAAACAACACCGCGATCACATCTCCGATTCAGTTTGTTTTATTCCCAGAGTCAGCTGGAAAATGTATGTTCACATTTCTGTGTAGTAAACTAAATATTTCAGCAACAGTTTTATAGCTGAAACTTTAATCAAGATAAAAAGTTTTATTTTTATGGCACTGATCCAGACAATGTGATAAAGAAGAGATTTATCTGGGCGTCCCAAGGGATGTTTCATCTAAGTCTGTGGAATGTCTCTTTGCTTGTGCTGATGAATGATAGTTTAATTGAATTTATGACACATTTTCTATACTCTGGCCAAATAAGCATTTAAAAGTTAAATCTCTGTGAATTAAAAGTGACAGACTATACTAAATTACAAATAAAGAATGTGAAGCTAAACCAGCCCCCCACAAACATTCAAAAAATTGTAGACACAAGCAGTTGTTTTGGAGCAACAGGATGTTGATCAATTTTGTTTTTGGGACTATTACTGATGCGTCAATCTACAAGCTACAGTTTGATCTTGCTGCTTGAGCTCAGTTTAGAAAAAATCCATAATGCTTAGGGATCCATCTCAAAACCAAGAGCATAATATAGTAGTTTGATTTCATTAGACCGCCTGGTTTCTGTAGGTCAGTAGTTTAAGTACATCCATCATTAATATGAGCATCATAAATGCTTTACTAATGCATTTAAACTGCTATAGTCTTGTAATAATTATTTAGACACTTTCAAAATTATAAATACAGGCTCAAATTCATATATACACTCCAAATTTTAATGTGAAAAAAAAAATGCTATTTGCAAGTTGCAAAAGGAAATTTTTTTTGTGACCACCAGCAAGCTTCTGATATACTGCTGCAAAGAATTTTGACAAGTACTCTTTTCACAAATGGGAGGGGTTATTTAAATGGGATGACTTCCTTGTATTAATTCATCCCTCATAAATTTTCAATGGGGTTAAGGTCAAAGCCATTCCAGAAGCTAAATGGTAATTTCCTCTTCTTGGTCTGAAACCACTTTTGGAACAATATTTCAACCATCTATCTGTTACATTGCAATGAAAATGAAGATTGTGGATGCAACTATGTTGAACATTTGGGGACTATTCCTAAAGCTAAAGTCCATGCGAGGAATACTGGTAAATTGGTAGTAATTGTTAATGGCTTTAAAATGTCTGCTTTCTCTCCAACCTCCTACAAGATTTGTCCAAATAAAATTGGGAGTGTATGACAAATCTTTTGCCTTTTAAGCCTTTCAAGCCTTTTGTTTAAGGCAGCTAGATATTGTACATCCCTCATATACTAAAACATGTGTGTCCAATGTTTGTTTTTAAAAATAATTTGAGTTATTTGTTGTATTATCATTCCATGCTGAAAAAAAGTTTAAATCCTATGATAAAACCCTGAAAAATGAATATGACATTCATGCCAAAGACAGTTTTATGCATATTTCTCACCGACGCTGTACCCTCTGCTGTTCAGCAAAACTGCTGTTATTCAGGCACAATGCTCCGTAAAATTTTTTAATACATTGCAAATTGCAAAAGAATTGATTTTGCTACTCTTGTTCTATTAGAATAACAAATTTAATTAAAAAAATCAAATGGATCAAACAGTTCACTCTAATCATCTTAATTAGCAGCTTCACACCGACCAAACAGTATCATGTGGAGCGAGGAGAGGCTTTTCCTCTTTGTAAGGAAGCAAGACAATGCAAATTTAAACAGCTTTAAAAAAACATTGGCAACATTTTTAATAATGTATTTGTGATTTGTTTTGTTTTTTCTAAACAAAGGTGTCAGAAGCATGTACTGCGTAATTAAACAGTGAAAAGTAACATTTCAACATGTTTTCTTCTTTTCTTCTCACATAAAGGAGTTGGTCTTATCTTTCACAGATACACATTGTTTAGATTTGACTGCATTGAATTATCTCAAAGTAAAATCTTCCTTAAGGAAAGGTATTAAAACAGTAGGGTCACAATGGAGCACATGAAAATAGAAAGTGAAGAACACACTTGTCCAAATAGATTAGTAGGTAGGTACTGAAAAGCTTCCAGTATATTCCAGTACATTGCACATGATTTGTACTTAGATTTGTGTCTAGATTTTACTTTTAACCTACATAACACTGCTTTTCTCCAAGTCCCTTCAAAATGTTCTCACTGGACAACAAACAAGTCAAACTAATCTCTTATTCCACACAGACAGAGCCTAATAGTTTTAAATTATTAGCGTGTGTATAAATGGGAACAGGTATTTTACTAAATGGAACAATTGCAAGTTTTAGAGAAATGTGGAAACAGTAAAGTAATGTGAAAACTGCCAAAATGGGCCTTTTCAAACTTTCAGATAAATGTAACATCTATCTTAACCTATTTTTGTGTAAAAAATCTTTTAAGATTTACAGTTTTTCTTCCTTGTTGGGGATTTTGAAACTTTTTATAAGTTTTTCAACTCAATTCTGATACTGGGCAGGATACAAGACAAGTACTCTGTCGACTGAGCCACAGTCTTTCTTAGGACAGCATTTGTATATCTTTGTTTTCATGTTTGTCATACACAATGTGAATGCTCTAAAGATGACCCAAAAACAAAATAAGAAAGAGCGGAAAATCAAGTCTGCCATACAAAGAGAGGGGGTTCTGTGGTGTTAGTGGCATTGGCCTGCTCCCTTGGTGAAATTTGAGCTGATAAAGACAGGATGTTGGCAATAATAACAGGAGGAGGTACTGACGCAAAGAACGTCACAGGGATATGGGTAAGCATTTGAGTCTCAAAAGCTGAAATCACTGGTTTCCTGGCATGCTCATGAGGTCAGCCATGGGAGGCATTTTCACAACTTAACCCCCTAAATACCCACTCATGTTGGAAGTTAAGAGTAGTGGGGTGATTTACTGCAACCAGGAGAGAAGTAAACAAGCTGGAAGATTTTCAGTAATTTGTGACTGAGCTAGTGCTTTGCCTGGCTACTGAAGGAAATGTTTTCTTTTTTTTTCTCAGAATGACAGCAGAGGGAAATACATTAATCAGCATCTGTGCTTCTTTGAACAAGTCAAAGCTTTGTGTTGTCAGAGCTGGGGCTGTAACCTGACACTTCTCTTCAAATTGCATGCTCTTTACTTCGAAATGACAGTCTAGACAGTCGATGTGTGAGCCGCTTTCTTGTGAGGGAAAAAAAAAGACTTAGTCCTTGTTACAGAAAAAAAATAAAAAGATACAATACCCTCCACAATCATTGCTCCCTCTAGTAAAGACTCATACAAATAACCAAAATAACTACTGTTATGGAGAATTGGTGACCCAAAGATGGGGGCGGACTGGGACAAAAGAAACAGCCTTGACATCCTTCCATCCCTTCCTTCCATTTGTAAAGGGACTCGTTTCATCTGTTCTCGTCAACAAACTGTGCAGCAGTCTGCTGTCGTCCTCTGATCATGTGAACCTTTAATGCCACATTGGAATTTAGACATTAGAGAAAAGTTAATAACTTGTGGTGTTTAAAATATTAAAGCCTCATTTAGGTTTTTACCCCATCTTCATTAGGTTTTGTACTTCAACTGTTATTATTCTAAATAAATACTTTACTATTAAATAAATTGTATTAATTGTATACCCATTATGATACGTATGTGTTAATTTTAATGAAAAAATTATACTGGGTTTTTCACTTGCTTTTTTATGAAATAATACATTTTGTTTAAGGCAGCTAGATATTAGAAAAATATGTAGTGGCGATACTATTGCTACAATTTGCTATGACAATATTGATTATGATTACTATTATTTCCCAAAAATATTTATTACAATAATCAACCCATTTTTTCAGAAGTCAGGTTTTACTACTAACTCCAGCTTAATTAATAGCAGCTTCAGACCTCGTGAGTTATCCTTCAAATTTTAGACACATAACTTGTTCCAACACATCAAAATCAAATGTCCCCATTTCAGCTATGGATGACAATCAAAGATGGTGGAGGCTGCTGCATCTATTTGCATTTAAGGTGAGTCTTGGATTTATTTGTTGCAGTGAAAGGAAAAGATGAAACTCCTTCGCTGCAGCTGTAGTGGTCCATACCTCCACTACTCTGAGGATTTATTTACTTTCTGCTACATGCGACGGGTCCATTTCTGATACCTTCACAGAAGCCCACTTCAAAAAACAAACAAAGAAAAAAAACCCCTAAACTATTGCTTTGACATTGTGGCTTTTTTATGGGTTACATAAAACAAATAGGAGCAGCATGAGCAATCACAGCTATGGCTGTTGTGCACATGCAGCTGCTCTGGAGAAAAAAAAAACGCTTTTGTTTGTCCACAATAATAAAATGACAAGAATATAAATCTCATCAAGGCTAGAGACACATCAAGTGACAGTTATTCAAGTCTCCGAGCCTCAGATGTCTGTTCAGAAGTTGTGTCGAGTCTGATATGAGTTACAGCCCTCTTAGCATTGTATTTCATGTGTGTACGTTGGTGCGTGTTTGTGTTATGGTTGCACCTTCTTAAGCAGGTGTGAGTCTGTCCTCAGGCTCCCGTCTGCTGCAGATGGAGGCAGCAGTTTAATAATGTAGGAGAGCTTTGAAGCCCCTCTTCTGTCCCGGGATACTATATTCTCCACATTTCCTCCAGGAGTAACTCAAAGGCTTCGTGCCTCAGGCCTCAGTCCTTAAGTAGCTCTCTTGAGCCTATCTTGTAGCGCAGGCCTCGCTCTTGAATTATTTAGTTCGATCTCGTCATAGTTATTCCAGAGGTGATTCATGCATCCAGGAGAGGAACGTCTGCTTCAGTTTAGGGTGAAATAATATGAATTTTACAACTGAAAAAATAATTATATATATATATAATTTAAAATATATATATTATACTAATTTAGCTTTTAAATAGAAATATTTTATTTTTGCCAGCTGTGCTTACATTGTAAGGTGCTATTGAAATGAGAAGAGCAGGCAGCAGAGGAGGAGGATGGCTGGAGAGCAGCGGTATTCTAGCACAGAGAAACGGTGAATTAACTCAAGGACAAGTGAGCTCCGTGAAAAAATAAAATGTTTTTATAGGTGTGAAAACATGTCAGCTCAAAGAGAAAAAAAATGAAAAGAAGAACACGGGAGCTGCAACACAGATGGAGGTTTGACTCAATCATTAGCAGTCTCTCACCTCCCACTTTCATGTGCTGTGAAACCTCATCAAGACTTTCTTCTGGATTTCCATGCAGAGTTTGGAGGGAAAGCTTACAGCAAGGCCAGTTTTTCTTTGAATTTTTTATCATTTTTATGCTTCACTCTCATATAAAACTGAAATTTACTTCTGAGCATAATCCAAATACATTTTTTACTCCATCGAGCTGTCTTTTTTTACAGAATTGGTTTTCACATGTGTAACTGCTGCTCCATTCTTATCACATATAGAGCATCATGTAACATGTCTCCCTAAAATAGGAGGTCTCGAGTAATCCAATCACCTCGCTAATGGCTTCCAGGAAATAAATGGCTTCCTTCCTTTTATCTCTGTCTACAGAAAGAGCTATGGGACCTTGCAAAAGTATTTATAACCTTTGCAATAGTTGAGATCATGTCATGTCACAAGCACAGGTTTAATTTTATTTGGGATTTTATGAGACTTGCATACCAACACAAAGTAATGCATAACTGTGAAAGGGAATCAGAACTGTTCATAGTTTTCCTTTCTTTGACAAATAAAAATCATGAAACTGCAGAGTAAATTTGCATTCAGTGCAACACTTTGTAGAATTTTCTGCAATTGCAGTTGCAAGTCCTGTAGATATATTTGATCAGATTTGCACGTCTTGGCAGAAATTTAGCATTTTCTTTGAAAACAGCTCAAGCTCAGTCAGAGTTAGTGAAGAGAATGTATGAACAGCAATTTTTGTTGAGCTGCTAAAAGATTTTAAGTGGATCTCGGTCTAAAGTTCTTCTCAATTGTGTGTCATTCCTCAGTGAAATCCTACATTTCTAACATTTCATTAAAAAGCAGCCAGCATCCCTTCTGTTCAAGGCTCCCATATCCTTGATCACTCCTGCAAGGGCATGTTTTTCTTCTACAATAACTTTCTCATTCATTCTGAAGACATGCAACTCCCTCTATCGGCTTGGTGGCTATTACAGAGTTAAATGGTTGAAACCAAAATGGCCCCAAGAATTCATTTCTCTTGCACTTTTCAAACTTACCCCATCATTATGGCAGCAAAACGTTTGGGGACACGAATGGCGTAAGAAGTTTACTCTCGTTTATTCAGACTCACTCTGGTCTCAGTCTACCATTAGTTCCAGGTTCGAGAAGCTCACATTCCAGTAACTCAGAACATCCCTGATATTCTATCATTTCCTTCAAAATTCTGACTCTTTGTTTCAGATTCAGAAACTCATCCATCTCCAATTCCACCGTCTCCCCTGTTCTATCTCTTCAAGCACAATCCTTCATTCATCCATGCTTTTCAGGTATCATCATTCACAGTTATAACATTCAGATATTACTCTTCAAAGAAGTCAACTGATCAGTTTGCTTTCTCTCATCAATTTAATCTCTTCCATCCTAATTCCATCCTCTACCCATATGAGCCAATCTTTATGTTCAGATCAGAATTTCAGCAAGCATTTCATCTCAAGGTCCACGCCTCATTTCAGAATCCCATAATCCAGCCACTTAAGTCTTGTTCTCAAGCCATTTCAGTCAAGTCCGGCATCTCTCTCAAACTTTATTCTGCCTAAGCTTTTGCACAGGAGCCGCCTCTTCAGCATCCAGTCAGGCATCTCCAATCAGACGTTCCTAGTCTTAGTTCGCTGGTTATCACAGGTGTACCTTTCATGCGTCCGCAACATCTTCATTGATTTATTACAAGCCCATTCTCTTCTCTGTTCAGCTTAAATCAGATTCTTTTGGGGATCCCATGTGGGCTCGGGCAAAATAAGACGAGCCGTTTCCCAAAGACCAAACCCCCACACAGAGTCTTCACTTCCCAAGCCCTCCCATCATTCTCCCCAGATGACCAAATCAAGATCATTCATTCCTTCATCCCTTCATCTCTCCTTCCCTTCATCCCTCATCCATTCATCAATAAATCTTTAAACATATACCTTTATGGCATGGTCCTTGCTAGTGAAACTAAACTTACAAGTTCAGTTAGAAGAAATAGCCTACTAGTTTGACTCTTTTTATGAAGCCAAAAAAAAAAAAAGTACAGAAATTGAAGTTATTGAAATCCACTTTCAATAACTGAAGGGAAACATCACCCCCATTCTGGCTGTTATTTTCCCAATCATCCTGTTCTGGATTAGGCGTGCTCTTTTATTGACAGACAGCCTCAAGCTCCAAAAATCAACCTATTTTCATAACAATATGTATTTATGCACACATTTGTCTTCCTCCCCTGATACCTCCAGTATGATCTAATAATTCCAAATTTGATTTCCCTGTGGTTCCTTCTTAACTTCTTGTGGCCTAGGGCACACACGAAATTTGAGGCAAGAGCACTCAGAAGTGGGGCTCGTGCTCCCCTGTGAGTCAGAGGATGGGTCTATTTGTGGAATTATTTCTCCTTCTGTCTGCAGCATCCACAAAGGCGGCTGAGCTCTGGCCAGAGTGCATGTGAGGTTGTAACTGGAGCATCACAGAGGAAGGCAGAGGGGACTCTGGTGAGGCTCTTTTCGCTGAGCTTCAGGCAAGGACAGAGTTAAAAGCAGAGCCAGAAGTGAGGGAACACGCTGTGCTGATGTTGCACACTGAGTATTGTTTCCGCTTTGGACTGGTGATTAGACAGGGAGTCTTGTGTGTCTGCTATTGATCACAGTCTCTGCGAAGAGGCTTCCTGCATGGACTGGTCTATCCAAATGGTCGCCCTCGACAGGCAATGTAGGAGGGCAGCCTGCCTCCTGACGTCAAAGTAGACCAGGACTGAGCTGCACATGACATGTGCAGAAAGGAGTGGGAGGCTGAATGAAGCACACTCATGAGTCAGAGTGTGGACACAAGAAAGCTACTTATAATGACAGGCTTTCAGCTTGAGCTCATAATGCATTCACTCTTTTGTTGTCAGTGCTATCGTTGCTGAAGAAAACATGGATGGAAAGGATTAGAAACAAAGCGCAATTATATCTCTGTACCGTTGATGAAGTCCAGTATATAAAAGACTGATACAAAGGAGAGCACAGCCTTTTCACTATTGTACGGCAGTCAAATTTTATCATTTACAAGCAGAGGTCGATTATCTCCAATATCTTAAAAGAGATATACACATATAAAAACCTAGAGCAATTTTAGAGTAACCATTCTGTCTTATAGTGTCACTCTACAAACATGCATCTGTATGTAACCTGGATAGTAAAAACATAAAAGATGTATAAGATAATAAATAGCAAGGATAAGTTAATTTAGTATATCCTTTTGTTTCAAGTAACAACTCAAAGTTCATATAAAGTTAATAAAAATATGTTTGCATTGTTTAAAATAAGTTATCTTTACTTTGTGGGGAATTGCCAGTGAAAATTGTATTTTCCTATGGGAGTACGGTCTGTGAAGGTAGCACAGGGGTGAAGAGAAAAAAACAGCGAAGAAGAGCGTAGGAGAGAGTTGGTTGAGCGGGAGAGGTGATAGCGGAGGAGGAGCAGTTAGCTGGTTTCGAAGTAAGTAAGCTGAGACTTGTAAGGAGAAGTTATAATATACAGTATGCAAGTTAGCAGGACACAGTAGAGTTTCAAAGAGAAGCTGTTGGTCTGTATGTTTGTTTCTTTGCCGCTGTATTTACTCGGGAGTTAGAGCGAAGCTAACCTAGCTGTTCGCTAACATGGACTACTGTAGGCCGCTGTTTCGCTGCTAGAGTGGAACTTAAAGGTTTACAGAAGATCGTTACCGGATTGGATAACGAGAGCCGGACCCCAGATAGTCACTCTGAGTGCCCGCGTCGCTCAGAGTACCTCTGGCAATGTGGGAAACGAGGACCCGGACCCCAGATAGTCACTCTGAGTGCCCGCGTCGCTCAGAGTACCTCTGGCAATGTGGGAAACGAGGACCCGGACCCCAGATAGTCACTCTGAGTGCCCGCGTCGCTCAGAGTACCTCTGGCAATGTGGGAAACGAGGACCCGGACCCCAGATAGTCACTCTGAGTGCCCGCGTCGCTCAGAGTACCTCTGGCAACTTGGGAACTGAGGGCCAGTAGATGTGGAGCACGTGGAGAGCACATGGAAACCGCACAATTGTATCATTCCTGAACCGCTGTTTCTTCGGATCGCTTTAAGGTCCTTCTGAACACAGGACGAAGTATTGCCCGGATTCATCTGTGGAAAATCACGATTACACAAGGTACTGAGTTGTACTTTAATATTTTGCTCATTGAGTGAAGAGGCTCTGGACTGTTGAGTCGGTGGGATTCCTACATACATGAGCATCTGAACAGGCCTGCAACGTAGAGTACATTTTCTGCCGGCATTAGGTTAGGTTTTTACAATAGTGGGTTATATAACTGGTGTTTACACTGTATGTGCAGATTCATTGTACTGTTGGAACAATGCTCTGTTTTGCCTGAAACCCAAAAACCTGCCATTTCCTTATTTTATTATTATTTTTGCCTAATTAAAAGAGGGTTACTGAGTTTACTTTACACAGTGTGTAGTGTAATTTACTGTAGTAGTGTTCAAATGCTGATTGATCCAAAAGTATTAGAGAGATTCAAATTAAATAGTAGAGAGTATACTGAAGTAAAAAACCCAAAACTCACTTATTTACTAATATTGCTTAAGTGAGGGCTACATGTACACTGATGCATGTGTGCAGAGATACTAGCACATCATTAAACATGGAGCTGCACATCTTGATTGGCTCTACACAATGAACACCTGGCTGAAAATCTTATCATGCACCTTATTTAAGCACGTTGATCATTCTGTTACACTCACTCTTCGGTCTAGATGCTGTTACTGCAGGAAGAAAACTCAACGTTAGATATTTTCAGTATCAGTGATGTGTTAAAAAATAAAGTCAAAGAAGGCATATTTGAAAAGACTTTGCTTTTTATAACACATTAACACTTCTATGCTTTCAGTCAGCAAATAGGAAGGCTGAACGTTTGTCGTGGTTTAGCTTTCTGAGCAATCAAGCTCTGTTCTTTATGAACATGGTGGATTTAATATGATCATCATATCCACGGGGCTGTGTGCATGTCACTACCGCCTTTGATTGCAAGGTGTAACCCACAGGTGTTTTCACAGCTGGAGCTTGTCAAGTCCAATCAGGAGGAGCTTAGAAGGGCAGATTCCTGATTGTTTTGCTCATATGATCTGTTGTCAGGTTTACGTTAACCCCTAGTTCTCTCAGTTTCCATGTTGTCTAGATGTTCCAATGCCTGCCTTCTTGTTGCATTTCCCACAGGAAAACAGATTCCCAGTTCAGATTCCTTTTCTTTTTCCATTACTCTTCCTCCTCTCATTCAGAGTTCATTTACAACTCACTCCAAGACTCCCTCTGTGAATCCCCTCAATAGTTCTCTGGCTGCTCCCCTGGTTTACACTCCTAGGATCTTTCTACAACAATCGACTATTACTCATCTAGTTATCCACCCTTTAATGTTCAAACAACTCAAAATACGACTCATGGAAGAAAGAACAAATATATCATCATCAACAAAACACTCACCACCTCTTGTTAATCTCAGTCTCTGTGTGCATGCTCAGATTTTCCCTTGGCACGCCACCATCCCTCCAAAAATGAGAAAACCTTCTTATCCGTTGAATTTCTTTAACGTTGCCATTTCACAAAATCATTTTTTTAACTTTAGGATAATCTCATTTTATTATCCATTAGGATGCATTGCAGAAACAATGCAGCCTATGGACCATGTTGTAAAAATATTTATCATTAGAAGCTGAAATCTTTTTCCTGTTCTTCCAACATTATTACTACTTAGTCTTATGCTGACTGTTTTTTTTTATTATTGTGTAATAGTATTATCAGAAATTTATCAGAGTGAACTTTCTGACCTTTCACCTAATTGCACAAGTTTCCTGGTTAATGGCATATCTTTGGAAGTTCCCGTCAGACAATACACCCAGTTTCACAACAGTTCTTTTCACATTTTTCTCTAAAGTTAACAATCATTCTCACATGTGGAAAGGGAATAAGGTTCTTCTTATTTGCTTTCTTGCTACTGACACACAAAAAAAGTATTAAATACAGATAGTACAGAACAAATCCAATAAAAGTATTGGATTAACTTTCATTTCTTTCATGATTATCAGCAGAGGACTTGCAGGCCAAAATCCCCTTATTACTTTATACCCTTTTGTGACTCAAGTTAAAAGCAAAGAGTTTCCTACTAAAACACCAACTTGTTGACTCAGTGCTTAGTTGAGACTTTTTTAATGTTCTGGACAAATTGTCCCAGTAAAAAAAAAAAAAGCAGATTTAACACAAGTGAAGTTGCTCCGTGTTAAACTACTGACCTGTGCAGGATGCCCTGTCCTCTGCCCATTGACTGATAAGCCCCATCCCAACACACTGGCAAGGACAAGCAATAATAAACCACTTATTTTAAAATTGAACAATAACCTACTAGGTTATTGGATAAGATAACCTTTGTTTGAGCATGAACTCGACTCTCCTTCAGAGGAAAAGACGTTGAAACTTTACATACCTAACCTTCCACCAGTTCGCTGAATGACTCAAGATGAATTACTTTGGTGTGAATATTTAGATAATTTATTATCTAAGCAGTTGCTGAGGTCATTGTAGCTCGGATGAATACAGACAGGGAGATGAAAATAAATGTTCCAATTCAATCACATCTACGCTCACCAGGGCCAGGTGGAAATCAGTGTGTGGGCCATGTAATCTTACCTTATCTGGTACATTCAAAACACCAGGTCAGCTTTGCATGAATCCAAGAATCACCTTCACAATAAAGCTGCTGGAGACACGTCCTGTGTCCTGAATTGTTGATCACCTGACTGGAAAGACACAGCATGTCTGCCTGTGGCACCGTCTGTCAGGGTCAGCAGGAGGAGTGGGGTCCCGGCAGGTTGGCTGTTCTGTTATTCTTCCACTTCACTTTTTTACAAAACAAACTTCTGGAGATTCGGAGGTAGACAGCATTATGAGGTGCGTTATCAGGCAGGTGGTGACAGCGAGGAGACACCAACAGACACAACAATCCGATCTCCAAGGCCATTAAAGAGAAGAATGATCAGTCCCAGAAGTAACAGGAGACTCATTCAGTCTAATTGCAGTAAACACCATTATTTAAATAGTTTTGTAGTACTGGATTTATTTCATTCTGTTTTTATTGTGTTCAACTGTGTACATAAATTGCATTGTATTGTTTTCTATTATTACTTTTACACTGTATTTTAGGTGGAGAAATGTGACAAATGTGTGTAAATACATGTGAATCTGAATAACATTATGTGGTCGACAATGCATTTACAGTAAAAAAAAAAATAATAAAACAGAATAATTTTCTACTGATATCCATTTAACTTATATTTTTTTAAACTAAATCAGGATTATTTAATCATTCTCAGCTTAAAATTGAGGGGAAATACAGAAATATTTAAAAGTTCACAAACCTTCAAATTATATCTCTTCTATATATGAGAAAATCATTCATCATTTTTCCTTCACAATTATTCACAAATACAGAATCTGCGTTCTGTACAAATGACTAAATGCATTTGTATTGGCTAGGTTTTCTAAAGTGAAAAACCACAGAGTGTGCTGAATTTATATATATATATATAAACACAATATTAGTCACCAGTTTCTTGGACTTTTATTTTGGTATTATTTTATTATTTATCTGTAGTTCAAAGGTGCTATACTTTTACACTTTTTCATGAATTCTTTGTCGTATATTAATAGGTGGTCTTTTTTTTTTGAAGATTAACAAGACCAAGACAATTAACTATTTAGGCATATAACATTCCCATGCCTTATCAGTTGCACCCAAACTCCCTTATGGAGTCATAAATGATGAGTTTAGTCACAGGATAAGTGAAGTACTTCATGTTTGCTTGGATCAAAATAAATATTTTCATAAAGGATGAATAGAAGAGCTCTACTGAGACCAGAGACAATCAAAGGTCATTGCATGCTGAGTGCTTCATTGAGTCACTTTCTTTCCAAGTGTTTCCATATTTGGCAAGATCTGCATCTGTCCTCATTTCAGGTGAAGGCATATTTACAAGCAAGGCTCATCATATTAGATGCTGTAAGGCATAACAATGTAATAAATTTAAATATGTGGGAATAGATGTGATTAAAAGAGACGGTTTCAAATTCAACGTTCTTCCCTTTACAGTGCAGACTGGTTAAACTGGTGGCTCTATGCAAAAGAGAGACAGAAAGTGTGGACAGCGATATAAACCCACTGGATCACGTGGCTTTCCATACATTTGTTAGTAGATGGAAAAGTGTACAAACCCACTGACCTGCTCAGAGCCCATCCTCCTCTGCCTGTTTATCTTTGCGAAAGAAAACGACTCTCATTGCCGGGCCCAGCCACCTGTAACACTCTGAACCTCCTGACCTTCAGGTTCAGTAAATTAAGCTAAAATGTTTAATGGAGACTTTACCCGAGTTGCATTAGCAGTTGTTCCCACCTGTTTTCTGAAGCAACTTCCTCTCCTTTGCCATCATGCACGTGTGTGTAGGGATAAGCAAAAACCTTACATATGTGAGAGTTTCCATGACATCATAATTCTCTCATACATAATTACTTACTTCTTTCTGTCTCCTGCCTCTGTGTTAGAACATTGTGTACAAACCCTGGGCTGATTTTGCTAAAATTGTACAGTTTAAATATGTTTTTTCGTATAGTTAAACATACATTTTTATGTTTTACAGCCTTTGAGTTTACAAGAGAAAACCACAATCATATGCGAAGGAAAGTCGTTTATCACAGAGAAAGTACAGTAGATGTATCCGGACAAAATAAGCCACACTCACTGCTTGGTTACGTTTTATTGATTGAATGAAAATACCAAAGAGAGGATAGGCTGAAATCTGGCATGACATCCTAAGCAGAAGAACATTAAGTATAGCATAAAAAATGTTAATGCTCTAAAGGAACACAAGGCGTATAATTTAAAATTCCTATGATAGGGAATAAGATTTATTACTGGGTAAATGGATATAACAGGACTGGATTCGGTTGTGGTTATATCCATAATTAGCTGAATGGTCATTAAGCTGTTAATCTTGTCTCCTGTTGAGCCGAACTCCAGACAATACAGCATGATTTCAGACCTGCTTCAGAAGTCGGTGGGCCACAGGGGTAAAAGGCTGGGAGTAAAATTACATGACAGCATTTCATCCTGGCTATGAGATTTGTGTACAGTGTCCACAGGATAAAGCTCCACCAACAACAATCCCCTCCCACCATGTCAGCACTACTCCTTTAGCTGTTGGAACATTCATTTGAGCTTGACCCAGCAAACATCTCTGGAGATATCCAGGAGTAAACATGCCCACAACTGCCCCTCTGAGGAAAACCTGGAATTTTCCATACTTTACAGACACACACCCCATTCACAAGAGAAGGGGAAAGAGGAATGTGTCGGGAATGTAACCGTCTGTGTATGAAGAGGGTCTCAAGGCTGAACTTGACAACACACTGACATCATATCTAGCTTTGTGGAAAGGTTGCTGCTAATTATTGAGTGTTGTGTAAAAAAAATAATTAATTTAATCAGACTTTTTGATTGCTTTTCCAATTGTGAATGGCTGATATATGAATAGACTTTAATTTTCATTTTAGAAAGAAATCCCTGATGTGACTTGGAACAATATTCAAGTCTCCATAGTGCTGACTATGGAGATCAAACTGTGACATGGTGTGAAATAACTTTAAAAACTGTTTATTTTGTTGTAAGACAGTTAATTTATGTCTGAATTCTTTGACATTTTAATAAATTAAGAAATACTGATTGTGACAAAAAAACTGACTGATGTTTCTTACTGTCTGCAAGTTATTTTGTATAAAATGTAAGTATATTTTAATTATTTGAGTTTGCTAATAAAATTTCATAATATAGTGAAAGTGATTCCTTTTTGACTGCAATGCAGACTTTAACATGGTCATTATGAAAGTGTGAAGCCTGTTGACAACAGGATAAACTGAATACATTTGTCTCTGTAAGTTCTTATTTTTAGTTTTGAACTATAAAAATAAAAACTATGGAGCTAACATTAAGAAAAGAGAACTCAGATCACTTTTTGCAGCCCCCACAGCACAACCTTGTTTGAATAGATGTGTGACTTCAACTATGAAATACTCTACTGATACTATCAAAGGTGATAATTGCACCTTTGCAATTATCACAGGTCCAAGACCTGTTTTAGCAGGTCTTGGACCAGAATAAAACGGCTAAGTGGCATCTTTTAATTCAGATGTGCCATTTTATGATATTCTAGATCCAAATTTATTTAGAAAAATGTCAAGTGTAAATAAGCAAATAAAAAAAATAAAAAAATGTTTCAACTAAAAAAAAATATTGATGTCTTAGCCACTAATAGACCAACCACTCATACTGCTGCAGTGGTCTATTTTTAAGCATTTTATTGTTGGACAAGTACTATTGTGCAACGATAAAAAATATTTCAGCATCCTTTCTTTTGCTCAGGCAAGCCTCAGGTGACTCTCGTGTAGTTGCATCGTGTAATCTTTGTTAAAGTTTTAAGATCTGTTTATATTCATACTTGTACAGACATCAGTGATAAAGTAAAGAAAAAATGATTCAACAAATACAACTATGGGGTACATTTTCTGTGTTTGTGTAATATGCGTATATACAGTAATATGTACAGTACAGACCAAAAGTTTGGACACACCTTCTAATTAAAATGGCTTTTCTTTATTTTCATGACTATTTACAAGGCAAGAAATCCCACTTATTAACCTGACAGGGCACACCTATGAAGTGAAAACCATTTCAGGTGACTACCTCTTGAAGCTCATCAAGAAAATGCAGTGTGTGCAAAGCAGTAATCACAGCAAAATGTTGCTACTTTGAAGAAACTAGAATATAAGGGGTATTTTCAGTTGTTTTACACTTTTTTGTTTAGTGCATATTTCCACATGTGTTATGCATAGTTTTGATGCCTTCAGTGTGAATCTACAATGTCAATAGTCATGAAAATAAAGGAAACTCATTGAATTAAAAGGTGTGTCCAAACTTTTGGTCTGTACTATATATAATCCCTCATTCCCGGGTTTTGTCTTTAAAATTAGGCCAAACACAATGATAGACAGTTAACTTTTTAATATGTACATTTTTAAAAGGCCTCTTGCTACATTTATGAACCTTTCGTTTATCTAATGGTACATGCATACAACAATACTTTTGTCACATTCATAAAGCTGTGTGCCTGTGAGATTATTCTTTATAGATAATGTAAACAAACACCTAGCCATTTTCCAGGCTTAATTGTAGCCAAAAATAGGTGTGGCGTGTTTTCTGTTAGATAAAGCCTAACAGACAGCAAGGAAGGAAGCGTCAGTGTTGTTGCCCCACCTCCACTGGCTAGAGCTGTTATTTTCTGCAATCGCTCTTAACGTGTAATCAAGATTTGTACCTTGGACAAAAAGATGCATACTTTTACTGGCACAAAAACTGCAATTTTAAGCAAGAATTTTAAAAAAGTCACACACCACTTAGAACAAGAATACAAACAATGTTAGCAGTATGTCATAAAGAAATATATTTTGACTCATCAAATGTTATCTCAACAACAATTTCCAAAAACATATTAGCTAATGTATTTGCTGATGTGGGCCACAGGCTAAAGTCTGTTGCTGGGTCATCTGGGGAAAAAAAATAGCATTACTTCACAAGAAACTTGTCAGAATAATTTAAAGATTACTTTAATTCTGTATCTGGAGGAGGCATGAATAATGTTGGACTTAATTTAATTTACCAAATTCAAAATACAATGATGTTTGTGGTTGGAACGTGTGGGAGAGCTTGCAGGGGCACCGTCACATAGACGTCCTGGGGTTAAGAGATCAATTTGAACCATTTTTGGAGAAGTTTAGTTCACAGAAAGTCAGAAAGAGGCTTAAAAATTGCTGAAGCAATCAGTCTCTTTTTTTCTCCATTACTGGGAGTGCCTTCTCAGGCACATCTTGTACTGACAGTAAAAAAAATAACCAAAAAAAACATATATTACTGGGAGACTTTGCCACAAACATAATATGTTCCCATCAGTGTAAAAGTGGAATAGAAAATTCACCTTCTTCAGTATGTTATTATTAAACAGTTCATATATGGGATAGGATGGCTGAAAAACTGCGAAACCAACAGCCTGATATATAAAGTCATCACGTTAAAGTTCACGTGGGAATTCTGCAGTAAATGTGTGTTTTCTTGTGGGCAAGTCGTGATGACACAAGAAAGACAAGGAGTTTGACAAAAAAAAATAAAAGCTTACTGTCAAATGTCTGAAGGAATTAGAAAACGGGGGGTGTAAAATGTGAGACAGGGCAGTGAGGGGGCAGAACCAGGATTAGTGTACTGTACGCATTGATGGGAGGTGTGTGTGAGCCAGAAAGAGAGAGAGGGAGGGGAAGAGAGAGAGAGAGATTCGGCAGGGGGGAGTGGGAGAGTGTCACGTGTATGCCAGAATAAGCTCAGAGCTGCAGCGGGGAAATCTCTGGACAGAGCAGCAGCAGCAATAAGTCAGACCCCTCAGTCCCTCATGCTCCTTCCACATGTACTTTTTGTAGCAACAACACTTTAACACCTGTCCTCCCCTTCACCTTATCTAACCCTGTCCTCTTTCAGGTTTTCCTTTAATCCCTCCCCTCTGGCACAAGCCTTATTCTTCCAAAGAGTGCTCACGATGCAATAGATATTCCCCTCATAGTAGCTTGTTTTGAATGACTTTATCTCCTCAGTACACATGCTGCTAATAGAGATTAACTCTACTGTAAATGTGCATCGACATCAGAAAGCCATTACTCACAGGATCATATCTGCTCAGGCAAGTCCAGCAGGCACCCTAGGAGGTTCACCCTCATGTCTCCTAATGTGCCACCCTACTGTTTCTGATTCAGAGCAGGTGATGGAGGACAAGATGTCTGCTCCCTCAGTCCTTCTGACTCACACTAATTCTCCTCCCCTTACAGACAAAAAAGCATTGGTAGAAAGCCAGGTACTTTTTTTTCACTTTAAAGGTTGGAATGACATTCAAGCAAAAGAGCTGGAATCCAAATATGGCCCTTACAATATTACACAAGAGTTCAGCTGCAATAAAACTCAAATTATATTAAAAAAAGAAGAAATAGAGATAGCCCACGTTGATGTTTTACTTTTCCTATTGGAGAAGTAAGCTGAAACCTCACAGCTGGGGCAGGGCCAAGGACACGTGTTGGCCACAAACAACCCCTGCTATTAAAGATTTGTTCTGTTTGGAAATTTCTGAGGTCAGACTCCGTGACCGCACTGTAAAGTAACTCTAAATGGGTGACTAATGCTTGTCTGCTGCAGAGGTGACCATTAGAGTCAGTGAAGAATGGATGTTGATATTCTGCCACCTATTTTAAGGCAGTGTGACTCTGCTTCAGCTTTTAAAGTGCTCAAACATAACATCTTCTTCTGCAGGTTGAAAGGAAAACCTGTGAATGGCAGATGATGCATTTGCTATTTGATAAGTCAGCCCACTCATGCATTCATTTCCCTCCCCAGATTTGTGTGTATACAGTCGTGAATTTCATAATGACAGTTAGTGTAAAATATGTGTACTGTTGCTAAACAGACACACAGCTCTAATCGAACCAGTGCAGCTGTCATATGTCACAAACAACTTGTAACTACGGAGAAGCATAAGGTTCGCTAGAGGAAAGAAGAAAATGGAGGGCATTGTTAAATTTTCCTTGTTTTACCATTACACAGTAAAGTCAAAATAGTGCAAATGAAGTGAAGATAATATCTTGAAGAAAAGGTGCAACGCTGAAACTGCACACAGACTATCCCAACGCATACCAAACATGCTGACTAAGAGCATACAACCACAGGATGTTCATATCCTAAAAGAGAAAGAATTTCCTGTTGTCCTATCCTAATATATTAGGTTACGAGCTCACTTACACGGTGTAGCTGGTGCAGTTCTTCACCTGAGTGTTGGTTGGGTTTAATAGCAGAAGTGGAAATTTATTTTCAGAATTTAAATTGTTGGTATACCATTTTTAATTTTTTCTATTCTTTTAGTTTTTCAATTGTAAGATGAACTATTTGTTTTCTTCAAAGTGACCCCAGTGCTGAGTCAAATTTAACTGAGTACTTAACTCGGCTTTTTCATTTACTTCTATTGACTTCTTAAAAGCTGAAGTAGCTTTTTAAATTCTGCACAGGAATTAATTAGCCAAATATTCATCAGTCATGCATTTTGCAGAACTTGTTTATAAAGAGCAAACCGTTTGTTTGCACTTAATAAGCTGAACTTGCTTTGTGAGTTATGTAACAAATAGTTTGTCCTTTGTGAAACAAATTGCAATGGTAATTTGCTTTAGTATATCTCCATTACAATCAAGCACCATCAAAACAAATCTACTTTGACAGGGATCTGGAGTCCAAGGGCAGAACAGGCAGTTCAAACTTATGGAACCCGGTTCTGCTGGTTGTTTTTGATGATTAAATTGACTTTGTACACTCCACTGTCGCCACATGATTTGCTAATGATGAGGAGTTGGCCAAAGTGACAAGTTGTGATTTGCTGGATCATGTTACAAAGCGAAAATGCACTTACTATCACAGGACACATATTTAACCTTTTAGTCTAGTAAAGTGCTTTAGGCGCATTCAAACAAATTTTGGAAGTCGCATCTCTTTTCCCCAGAAAAACAATTTGCATTAGGATTAAAGGTGCAAATGCAACAGGAAAAGTTTGTCTTGCAAAAGTTCTCTCAGTGTGAGCAAGACCACAGACTTTCTTCAAGGACAGCACATTGAGAAATAAATGTTCTGCCCCACTGTTCAACAACTGTTTAATTTTGAACTTTTGGTTGAGGTACAGTCTCTCCTGTACCTATATTCTACATTATGTGACTATGTTCCCTACTGTTTCCAATTAATCTCTCATTCTTGCTCACCCAAGGCTTAGACATCACAAGTAACTAGAATGAGATGGAGAGAACATTGTAACTTTCTAAAACATACCAGCAGGTTAACGATTTGCTTTTGATTAACCGTGTGAACATGATGAAAAAGCATCTCTATCACCCCAAATAATAGCTACAATCAAAAACAAGGTATGAAGTTTTGAACAACATCCTTATTCTCTGGCAAACATCTGCAGTATTAAAATCAATACATAGAGTTCCTGACACTCTTTCAGATACTTTTTTTTTTACAAATATAAAACTCTGAGGTGCAACGGACGGCGTTTTTTTTAGAATGAAAAACATTTAGATAATATGTATCCTGCGGTTTCTAGAAACCTGGAATTATGCCGTCAACAGGGCTGAACTGTGCTTCAGTGAGCTGGATAAGAAAACCCTGGACATATCTTTAGTTTTCACTGATCACATTTTGGAGTTTGTCTTGAAGGAAACTGAACATAAACAAAAACAGATGGATCATAACAGATTGTATGATATCGTACAAAATGTAGAGAGAACTTGGTACAGTTGAACTTAAATGTGCCATCATGCTTTTTAAGAAACCCGGTTTCTGGATTTTTTAAATGAGATTGAAATGAGGAAAATAAACTAAAGAACAATAGCATCTTAAGGGAAAATACAGTAAAATGTAAAAATATGCATCAATTTGTTTGAATAAGTGTGCAAACCAACTAATACCACATTAAACTACATTATAATTCAGATTTAACATTCAGTCCTCTTGGTTACTAACCAAACGTTCTGGATTCTAGTACTTCAGAGAAATGAACAGAAATTAAGTTAAATCTCATGGAGAGAGGCTACAAAGAATCAAAATGATTGAATAAAACTAAAGGATCAGTCAGGAGCCGATACATATTCAGTGCTGCAGTAAAAAGTAATTGATGACTAAAGAAAATATTAGAAAAATCATACATAATAGAAACTGGGTGTTTTTCCAAATTAATGAAAAGATAAAATGGAAACAGCAGTGCTAAAAAAAGCCTCACAAGTTCTACATGTCCTCGATAAAATCTTCCAAATCCTTTTGGGTGAATTTGTTATGCTAAAAAGCTACATTTCTTGGAAATAATTCCCTTTTGGAGGGAACTACTTCAGCATGTCAAGATCTTATTTCAAGCTTCTAGTTCCCTAAAACCTGATTAAATAAAGGAATATATATATATATATATAAACGGTTTCGTTTACCAAGGTTTCCCTGGAAAAATACAACTACCTCTGGGAAGCAACTTTAGGTAGACTTTGGAATCCAAGAGATATCCGACTTAAATGGAAGATTAACTCTTAAAGTGAAATAAGCAAGAAAGTTCTATCTTCAGACAATACAGACTGACTGAACACACACTAGACAAGAAAAGTTACCTCTTTTCCCGTCATGAGCACAGGGAGTTTGCACAACAAGATAAAAACATAAATCAATCGATTATCAGGTAATATTAGCAACAAGAACCTGACTAAGCATTAGATTTGTGGACATTGGGTTCAATGTTTAAAATCTATTTTATGGTTATTTTGTTGTAATAGTTGCTTTAAAATAAAGGTATTGAATAGAGGAAAACCCTTCTTTGTTCAACCTTGCACATCAGTCAGAGTAAATGCTTCATTTCTGGTTTTTAAGGAATGTCTTGAGAAAATAATCTTATTATTCATGAACAATTCTCTTTAGAAATGTATTTATTCATATATTAATACTGGGTTTAACTATTTCCATCCATGCACTGTCTATACCAGTCTGCCTTTACATGACAAAGTAGGTGTGTATGATCATCCTAAGAGATGGCTGCGTGAGACACACTCCATCATGAGCTAATATCAAGACATTCAGGACAAACAACCACATGCATAGACACCCATACTTCAGGGCAATTTAGAGAGACCAATTAACTTATTATGCATGATTTTGTATTGTGGGAGAAAGCCAGAGCCCAGAGCACATGCCAGGGCCAGGAGTGCTAATAACTGATGGCAAGCAACCATGCTCAGCTGTTTTATTTGATTACATTTTATGTGGTTCAGTGTATTTGTGTTGCTCTGTAAAAGGTAACAAAAATTTACATTTAAAACAACAAAACAATAGAGAAAATTCAAGTTTGGGAATGGAAATGTCAAAATGCAGAAAAATGTGATATAGAAAAACTATTACAATACGGAATGATCAAATATTAAGTATATGAAATATAAAACTGAATCAAATCAAAATTCATTGCATTTGTTTGTTGATGTGTTAGCGTGAAAACATTAACCAGGTTTTTACAACTTTTTAATTTTGATTTATATCACTTTTAACAGGGCTTATTTGCTTTTAAGTTGAATGTGTGTAAATAATTTATAATTTTTATTTTTTTACACTGTAAGAAATCTTGTGTCTCAAATGGGCTGCGCACACAGCAACTGCTGGAAGTAAATACCCATAGTGAACTTGTTGCTACAGGACAGCATAAAAGAGCTGTGGTCCACAGTTCCTCTCCAAAGTGGCTGGACGTTTGCCTACAGAGAAATTATCAGCCTCTATTACATCACTTTTAGATAGAATCTCACACTGAACCGCCCACGTGACGATCCCATAAAAAGTGGTAGCAGAGGGAGCGTGGGCTGCTCTGCATTGGACACAAATTTGGCTGCTATCCTGTCGTCAACCATCTCATCAGCTCTCGGCAGGGAACCTCACATGAAGGCCGGTCGACCCGTCAAGACGTCCCGTGTCACGCGATAACTTCACAATTACCTGCTTATTTCCTCCTAACAGCCATAGAAAAGAGCTGTCAGTGCCTTTTTTCCACCTTTCATAAATCCCCTTATGTAACCCCCTAACCTTCACATTAAGATTACATTGTGGTAGAGCTGCTAACTCAAAGCGTTACATCATCTGGAATCAATAGGAGCACATTAGCTGATGGGAAAGATAAGCTGTGGTAGCTCTGAATCATCTGAGACTGTCATTAAATGTCTTTTTGAAGTGGAAGACAACTTTTAAGAAGCCAGTTCCTGTGAACTCTGTGTGCCTGCATGGGTGCGTGCGTACGTGTGTGGGTGGGCGTGTTGGGGTGTGTGTGTGTGCTGGCTCAAATTCCAGCCGAGTGCAGGAATTATTCAATGTGCTGCAAAGGCAATGCTTGTGGTAAGCTCCCAGCCCTCTGCATCATGCGTAGTCCTCCTCATCTGTGCGTGGAGAGCGCAGGCTGGAGCGCTTACATAATCTAGTTAAAATATATCCCGGTCACATGTAAGATTCAGCCCTGCAGATAGATATCCCACTGTCGCTTGAGCTGCTCTGGCTGCCATTCAGATATTAGAAAGAATATGAACGCAAACACACACTCGCAGACTTGGAGACTTGATAGTGATTAGCTGCCACATATTCTCAACAGCTTGCATGTGAAGAGTCTGCGTGGAGAAAAAAAAAATGGTCTGGAAGCTTTTCTCTCTAGATGAAGCACATGTGACTGAGTGAAGCCGGACCGGGAAGGGACAAAGGAGAGGGGAGGTCGCACAGCAGGACGCTGGAGGCACAAACCCCCAGTATTGCTTCTCCTCTGACTGCACAAGTTTGAATATTAATGCTAAATCCAAGTGCAATTGACTGAAGGCACACACACACATTGCTGCGGCACTGTGCCTACACTACATGTGGTCAAATATCTGTGTAGGTGGGGTTAAGTTGCAGAGCTAGCATTTACTTCATTGGGATCAAAAACTGAAGTAAATGAGGAGTAAGCTGGTGAGATGGGGAAGCCAGGCTTAAAAAGTATAAGGGATTCCAGATGTGAAGCTTCACCTGAAGCATGAGCCGGTCCAGAGCTACGTCAGGTATTTTTCATGAGCAACATCTGAGGATATGATTAAGAAAACAAAAACAACCGCAGTGAATGATTTAAACATTTTAAATATGAAGAGTGGCTTGTCATGATTCGAATCCCTGGATTGTTTTACATTTTACAGCTGCAATCTTCAATGTATTTTACCACAATTTTATGCTTAGGACAAACATGAAGCACTACATAAATGTAAGAATAAAGCTTTATTCTTGTAAATTATTCATTACTTATTAAAATGAGTTTTGCTCTTTCTTCTTTGCAAAGCAGTTCAGACTCAATCTGATTTATTTGACGGCTTCTGGTAAAATCATTTTTTTAAGTCCTGCTACAAATTTGTTAATTGGATTTAGGTTTGGACTGGGCCATTCCCACACATAATGATTTTATCTAACCCATTCCATATTAGCTGTGGCTGTATCTTTAAGGGTGAATCTCTGTATCAATCTCATGCCTTTTGCAGTCTCTAACAAAGTTTCTGTTAAGATTTCCTTGCATTTAACTTCACATACTTTCCCATCACCTCTGAGCATCTTCCCTGTTCCTGCTGAAGATAAGCACACCAGAGCACCTTCCTCCATGTTTTGCCGTGTCCTCTATGCGGTTTGTGGTTTCCTGCAAATTCAACTTCATGTGGTCTTCTTCCAGCCATTTGTTATAAGATTTATGGTGAGAAGGATTAACAGACTGTCCCAGGTGATCTGTGAATCTTTGTTGCTCCTCCAGAGTTGCCTTGAACGTCTTAGTTTCTTCTCTGGTCAAACTCAATATCAGTCGGGTTCAATCCCATCAGCTCTGATGTTTTGACTATCCCTCCAGAGGGTACACATTCTCACAGCATGGTGCTGCCACTACCACATTTCACAGAGGGGCCAGTGTGCTAAACGTGCTCTAACAAATCTTTGAGGTCTTTGTAGAAAAGATGTGGCGAGATCAAGATACACCCAGATCAACTCCAATTTACTAATGAGGTGATCTCTTATGGCAGTTTCTTGCATTGGTTTCTATTTCGGGGCATCAGAGTAATGAAGGCTAATAAACATTTAGATTTTTTAATTTGTGAAACATCATGACAAAGGCAGAACTTTACTTTCATTGTACAATTATGTATTACGTTTTGCTGGTTCATAACACAATCTAAATTAAATATATTCTAATGTGACATAAGTTGAAAGAATATTTTTGCATGCAAGTGTCAATACTTTATTTCAGCCACAAATTAATGCCCTTCGTAGGGGTTTAGTTAGTCAAACAACTAAAGGTGCCTCGAAGCTGCTGGTCAGAAAAGAACATTGACGAACAAAATTATGTAATCCTGTTATTGCATGGATATAAATTGCTGCCAGGACGGAATAATTTGAACCAATAATTTTAGCCAGCCAGGAAACGGATCCACACTGAGTTTGCTCACAAATGTGCCCCCGGGTCATGCAGTCAACTGAAACGGCAAACCTGAAGCGCTCAAATCTTGACCACATACATTTTAACCAAAATTTATTTGAGTCTGTAAGCGGCAGAGCAGATGGCCCGAAGCCAGCTAAGTCATATGCACGTCTCACAGCAGAGGACAGCTGCTCATAAGATAAGACACACATAAACATGCTCCACTTCAAGCTGCACCCAAACACTCTCACTTGAGCCTGCACCCTTTTGCAACACACTTAATGCTAAAGGCACTCTTCACATAACTTGAAGAAAAACAGAGGTTGACTGAGGGCATCACACAAAGCTCCATGTCTGGGAGAATGCCATTAACAGTAAGCTATGGAGACAAAAATCAGAAGGTTAGTGTGAATTCCCCCCTACCTTATGGGGGGGGAAAAAGCCTTTTAAAAGCCAAACTTTATTTTTGTCCATATGTTGTAAAGTGTGGCACTGAGAGTTCTTCATGGACACGTGCTGCTTTTTCTTTTTTTCTTTTTACTTCTAAGGGAAAGTTTAGACGAGGACACATGTGCAGAGCCTGACCTGTAATAAAGTGGGTGCGAGGCTCTGATTGAGATTTCAATTTTTCTTTTTTTTCATGAATGAAAGCAGAAGACATCCTGTCTCTGCGGGGTACACACTGCTCATGTCGCGTGACTCATCTCAAATCCTGATAGGAGAAGAAAACGCGCGGACAAAAGAGCTGCCTCCTTTGCGAGGAGACTGCAAATTATTTGCCGTTGTTTCTTATGCAAATGACAAATTGGTGAAATTGTCAAACAGCTGAATGGAGCTGGATTAATGTTAAGGCTTAAAGATTCAAGGAGATCACACAGACGATTTACTTAAGCATTCAGAACAATATGCGGTTAATGCAGAAAAAACACTTTCAAGCATGAAAGATTAAGTATCTGGATTACTGTATGTTTAATGCCGTGTGTATAATTTAAAATACCTCTTTGATCCTTAAACACACAGTTCCTGTGCTTTGAAGGGAATGTGATATATTTTACTATGACATGGATGGCTTGAAGACAACAAAGGGAAATAAGAGTGAGCTGGGAAAACTGCAGGAAGCTCTCTGTCGTCACAAAGTCTGGGGTCAATGGAGGATCTGAGTCTGGGGAGCACAACGACTGGAGACTATTTTTTTTTTCTTTTATGGGATCTTTAAAAGATTGCAGGACAATTAGAATCTGGCAGATCTGGCAGCTGTGTCATCCCGACCGGATTTATGTGTACTCTGGTGTGTGTGTGTCGGCGTGTGGGGGTGTGTGTGTGGAGTGTATTCTTCACAGCAGGATGTGATTGAAGGCACAGCAGTGCAGAGCAACCTCTCTGTCTGGTTCCAGGGCTGCTGGGTGTTCCTCATTGTGACAGAAGCTCATAAAACATGAAGTATTCACAAAGGCTAGGCTCGCCTGTGATCACTTGGCCACAAATGACTTTCTGAATTTAACTACTGTGGCACAATCTGCTTGTGCAAAGCACTGAAGACAAGCAAGAGGTCGTTCTACGCATTTTAAGTCAGGCAATTCTGCAGCCGGTTGTTGCAACCATCTGGGCAGCAGCGTCCTTGGCTCGCTAATCATCTAGCAGAGCTTTTTTCACATCGCACTCGTTACGCTGGAGGTGGAGTGAAAAGGGCGACGTCGTTTTAAATCCCACTCATCCTCAGTGTCAATCGAGAAGGACGGGAAAAAAGGAGGCTGGTTCTTTCGCTGCTGGAGTGGGTGTTCTCAAAGCAAACGTGATCCCGTTTGCAGCAAGAGGGTTCGTGACTCACTGGCATCGACACTTGTCTGGCTTCCAACGGAGATCGCTCCTCCTTATCCCACCCTCTCAGCCAAACAGGTCCCATGAG
Source organism: Xiphophorus maculatus (assembly GCF_002775205.1). Lineage (NCBI taxonomy): Eukaryota > Metazoa > Chordata > Actinopteri > Cyprinodontiformes > Poeciliidae > Xiphophorus > Xiphophorus maculatus. Next base: position 8,811,873 of record NC_036444.1, read on the forward strand.
TCATGAATACCACCACAATATGCCTTAAACAATTTTAAAAATGCCTGTGTATCAAAACTAAGACTGGTTAGAATTAGGTATTAGCTTTGTGTTCTACAATATAATCAGAGTTCTGAGTTAAAAAGGTTTTAATTTCACTTTATCTTCCATTTAATGAAACTCAGATTATACCAGTGTTGTAACAATAGAAGAGTTTTCTGGTATGATGACTTATAACTCAGGATTTCAACAGACTTTTGTTCAGAGTTCAGCAGATACCACCAGGTAACACCTTAAACTATTGCCTTAATCCCAACCGGTTTACATTACTAACAACAGCAAATGAAATGACTCTCACAGGGCTTTTGATGTATAGAAATCAAACAAAATGTCACAAAATTGCCATGCTTGTCATAATAAAAACATCCCAATTTCATGCAATAAAGCAATTTTCATCATTTTTAAATGAAAGTCAAAGGCTTTGAAACAAAAATGGAGGTGAGCAAATGTGAAACTGATTTTAAATATTTTAAATTTAGATAGGAGTTGGTGGACCATCAATAGTCCTCATGCGTTAAACATATTTAGATCATAATAAGTAAATAATTTTCACTCCATTATAAAGGATCACTAAATAGATTTTGCTGTAACGTTTTTGGAATCAAGAGTTCTTTTAAGATGATACAAGTCAGATTTGGTCTTGGCCTTTCTTGGACTAGCTTTTAGCTTTTTTGTATATTGGGACCAATATACAAAATAAAGACACCAAGACATTCAATGCAGGTATGGTGAGGTAAATGCAAACAAAATAAAGCTAATAATTAACAGCTAAATTGTTCAAGCACTTCTGCTTCATCTTCTTAACAGAGGAGAAATGTACAGACCACAATGGATGAAAGTGAACAAGGAGTAATAGTTAAGACTACTTTTTATTATTCTATAAAATCTGATAATACATCAGGGAATAACTTCAAAACCAACTTAGCCATGTTTCTGTTTCAACTCGGAAATCCAGCTGAATTTCCAGCAGCTTATGGACTTATGGACATCTTCCATAAGTATATGGAAGATATCCAACTTGATTTAAAAGTTTAGGTTGGTGAGACGTAACTAACTTTCCCACTTTAAGGGATCTTGCTATTATTATTTTTACTTTGGAAGAGAACCTTGCAGCAAGGAGGGCCTGGGTTTGAATATTGGTCCCTCTGCATGGAGGCTGTATCTTCCTGTGTGTGGGTGGGTTCTCTCTGGGTACTCTGGCTTCCACCCACTGCCCAGAAATATAACTCTTAGGTTAACTAAATCGCCCTTAGGTATGGTTTTGGGAAGTGCATGTTTGCTTGCGGTGTGCAACTTTTGTGCTGCCCTGGTAATGGATTGGCGACATGTCTAGTTGAGTTTAAAAAGCCATTCACTTATGTAAATAAGTTTTTTACACCATGAGAACAAATTTCTAAGATGTGGGGAAAAGATTTGCTCAATCCATTATCCTCCCGCCGCAGCTGCTTCCTGAAACCGCCGGCTTTTCAGAGCCATGTCCCCTCAACTTACCGACATGCTTCGAGCCATGCATCATCATTATCATCATCATCATCCAGATGATCATGACGCCGAATGCCTGTGCAGCGTGTAGTGACCAGAGGCCAGCGCCGGCTTGACTTTTCGCCCAGCTGCTGAAATGGAAACCGATCCGCGTGTCCACGTGTTTGTGTCATTTCCATGCAATTTGCATATGTAAACTGGCCTCGCCTATTGCTCCGCGGCTGCACCGAATGGACGAGGCGATTCGTCGGCAGGAGCCAGGCGCAGCAGCGAATGGGAGAGCCGCAGCGCGCAGGTCCCGCCCTCTCAGACACGTTGCTTCGGGAGAAGCAACACGGGGTTGATCACTGGCTGTGGCTGCTACCTCACCGCTCACACGCCGCACACGTCCCTCACATCAGCTGCTCCTCTCTGCCAGACGCTCCTGCCGGATTCACAGCTGAACAAAGGAGGAGAGGACACGACCGGCCGCCGCATCCCGGGAAGGTAGGCAGACCTCCACATCTCACGCCTCACGGTCAGATTATCTCCGTGTGAGCCGGCGAAACGCTCCTGTTACCTATTTAAAAAAAAAAATCGAATGGAGGAATTTAACAGATATAATCACAAGAAAAAAAAAGAGATATACTCATTTGAGCTGAAAGTGGATTTTTGTTAATAGATTGATTTCTAATTCTCTTTTCTGATTATGCCTTTATGTAATCTAACAGGGTGCTGCCAAATTTACTATGACCGATGAGGAAGTCTATTGTGAATCCTGCTCTGATAGGCGGACAGCCCTGATCATTCACTTTATCAGAATGATTACAATGTTTTACCTCCTCTCGGTAATATTCTTACATAATGCGACTGTATGTCGGCAACTGATGAGCGCCGTCTGTACATGTAGGGGCCCCTACCTGCCCAGGTGTGCACCATAATGGCCGTCTGATATTTTACATCTTTGACAAATTATACATTCTATCGTTTCTTAATCAAAATGAAAGAATTACAAACCTGGGATGTGTTGAAGTGTTTTTAAAGGCCCAGGGTTAATCGATCTTTGTTTCATTACATAAGTAAATCAAGTCTGTGGTTGAACAAGTCCAGCGTGATGCTAGTTTTTTTTTTTTTTTGATGTATCAAATGCTCAAGTTATTTGTTTTATAAAAGTAAAGTGTAATTGCCTGATGAGACTTTATATCGCAGAAAGAATGGGATCTCTTAGTCAGCCCATGTTGTTAAACAGAAGATTTTTATAGTAGACTGTATAAAGGTTAGATACTAATAAGATACTAATCTGTTTGAACTGCCTTATGGGTTATTATATGTAAATTGCTTGCTATTATAATTTTATAACTACAGTCTGGTTTCTGTGATCTTTGATGCTCCTATTTCAATCCGTGAAACAAATGCATGCAGCATTTTTATTTTAGGCCTGTGTCGGGTTGTGTGAATGAGTGAACCCCCTCTGCTCCACCCTCGCTCTTTGACTATAAGACCAGAATCCTAAAACAAAGAAAGAGTAAGCCATTGCTCCTTCTAACCCTCAAATTTCACAGGAAACCCGAGACATACCAGGCGCTAACAATCCAACCACTAAAGATAACCCTGTGCTGTTCTCACTTCCTTTTATCGCCAAGGAAACGCACAGAAGCCCCTGCAAGCAATTAGGCGTCCGCGAGAAGCGTTTTGAGTTTTTTGTCCACGAGACATTCTTCAATAGCGAACCAGCAGAGAGCTGATGTTTTACTACGTCTTTTATTACTTCTTCAAGACGTCAACTCTCCGGTCCCGGCCCTGGTCCCAGCCCTGGTCCCCTTTTTGAAGGAAGCTGACAATGTCCATGGATGAATGTAGCAGCTGTTGGGGGCCAGAATCAGATTTTACACAATATCATAAAATTATGATGATAATTACACAAAAAAGTTATAATGTTATATAATCAATCTTATTTAAAGGAAATTGAAAGGCAGCAGTATATTTTTAATTTTAGTATAGCAAAAATGAATTAGTGTATTGCTCTGATTGTTATACCTTTATGCTGCTTGCCTCTGTCTAGAGAAACACAGGTATAACATGCTAATATTAGCAGGTTATTAGTTGGGCTGTCTGTCTTGCCTGCAGTCTGCTGCTTTACAAACTGCCAACTTTTTAAAACAGCTTCATCTCTATAAGAGAGATTGAGGGACACTTCTTCATTTTTAACACAATGACCTTATGCGTTTTTGAGACCTGAAGTATTACCAAACAGAGAGGGAAAAGTGTTAGCCTTTAAGCCTTTTTTGAGCTAACTGGTTGAAAATGTGGGTAAATAACTTGATTATCTATGCAGCAGATCAGTCTCGCTTTCTCAGGGAGTGCATAAAAAAAGATTTTCAGCCTTAGGAACAATTTCACGAAACTGGTACCTGGCCCATGACTAATCTGTGTACAGCCTGGCATGTGTGAAAACTTCCTTTGTCATGGTTTACAGTGACAAGAGTTTGGACACGTGTAGATCTGAGGCCTGGAGGGATGTTTTCGTGTTTGATGGTGCTTTGGTCTGTGTTTACCAGCTCAGGTGTTGCATCTGCAAAACAAACAGGTCATTGTGGTCTCACTGCCACCGTCTGCTCTGGCGCCGCTTTGTCCTTACTCATGTCTACTTACTTGGAGATGCTGTGTTTTTGGAAGACTGTTTATTACTGTTATTATTCCACCAAATCCTCGGCGCTCAGACAAGGACGCTCCAGTAGTTATTTTGACTCCAGCCTTGGTTTATTGATATTTTGGTCATGTGTCTCATCTCCACCCATGGCTGTCCTTAACATGTTTGTTTTCCTTCATGAATCTCTGTCTCACCCCAGGTCAGTGATGGTCAGTGCTGGTTAGAGCCTGCAGCTGAGGATGTCTGCTACAGATTCGGACAACTCCATCGACTGGCTGGCCAGCGACACAGAAGAAAATGAGAGCGAGCAAGAGCCGGACTGCACCGCAAAGCGCAGCCAGAGAGAGGCTCCTCTGTCTGAGAGCAGCAGCGAGCCGAGCGAGGACAACTGGTGCGAGGTCTCTGGTAGCAGGGGATCTCCTGGCGGCACCGCGAGATCGGACAGAGACTCCGGCAATGGACTGTGTAAATCACAGCGCGGAGAAAAGGCGAACGGCAAGAACACTCAACCGGTGAAAAGACCTCATAGCTCCACAGGAGAGCAGTGCAAGGAACGGCAGCTAATATCCAACGCATTGGAGAAAGATCAAGTTTTTATCAACAAGGTGAGCACCCCTGCGACTGTTGTGTTTTATTTCTCACTGGAGGTGGTTGACAGTCAACAAAACTAGGACATGCCCTTTCACCCAGATCCACCCCCACACCAACACACACCCCCCACTGCTGCTTTTACTGACATTTCCAGTAAGGTTGTCCCTCCTCTGTAACTGCATAAGGAGTGTTTGTCGTTTTGGTCTCAGAGAACTGTGTCATTTGATAAGAAAGCAAGCACAGCGAGTGAGTTATTTGATTTGTGCTACTCAATATGTATTTCAGATGTTTTAGCTCATCTTTAATCACTTGACTGTAAATCAATCTGTTATCATTTCCAGTGCATGGAGCTACAATGCTACATCCATCCGCTGTCATCAATCTTGAATGGCCTTCGTTCAGGGAGATACAAAGAAAGTAAGTCAGCCTACACGTTTGTCCTCAACAAGTTTGCGTAATTAACTTGAATAAGATGACCTCTGATGTTGTGACTAGAGATGCACCAATCAGGTTTTTCCTGGTTTAAGCTGACTATGACGGGTCCTGTTATTTTTGTTGTTTTATTCTGAGAACAGTGACACATGAAAGAGAAAATTTAAACATTTTTGAATACAGTAAAATGAGGCAATTATTAGTGACTAACTTATATATATATATATATATATATATATATGTATATTTGATAACACATTGGTATGACTTTTGTATGCTTTTATGACTTTTATAATGAAAAAAAGTAATTTTTTAGTATTTGACTTACCAGTCACCAATCAGTGCTGATAAAGGAAAAACCGGCCACGTGGTTGGTACATCTATAATTGCAGCATTCCACATCTCAAAAACCTGCGTTTTCTGTGGTCTCAGCAGTAAATTGAAGCAGGGTTTGTTTGTGTGGAATCTAACTGACTGCTGGTGAAAAGGAGCATTTGAGTCTGTCAACATTTCTCCCAGAAAAACAATGGAGGGAACAGACAACACGCAGACCTTTGTGGAAAAAACGTGTCCCTGACATTTGAGAGTGTGATGTCTGAAACATGTATTGTTGTTGGACTATCCAATAACCACAAATATTCATGAACCCATCTCCGTGTGTTATGTAACAAAGATCATTTTGGGTGAAGGCTCGCTTAGGGACTATGCTATTTCAACAGATAAAGAAAGCACTCAGTGATATTATTTAGCCTACCAACAGTAAGAAACTTTCTACACTTCTTTGCAAACTTGGCAGAAGTGAGTGGGAACATACTGTACCATAGCTTTACCAGAGAAGCAGCTGCTGTTTGTGTTTTGGTCCGAGCAGCATTACATGTGCTTTACTGCAGATAATGGCTGTGTCCAGACAAGCTTAGATTTTGGGATCTTGGTCAGACCCGAACCTTATGTGACCCACTGCTTGCTGCTCACAGAAGCAGGGGAGGCTGTTCCCTTGTACAAACATTTCACAGAGCCCATCTGCTGCACAGACTCGGGGCCTGCTGTTGATGTGCTTCACGCTGCAGCTTTTCTTTCTTTTCCAGGGCTCAGCAGTTTCCAGGAGAGTGTGGCTATGGACAGGATTCAAAGGATCATGGGTGTTCTGCAGAACCCCTTCATGGGGTGAGCTTGACCTACATACCTCTATATTTGTTTTCCTCTAAATGTTGTATAAAGTGCCTTGAAAAGTATGGAAACCTCTTGACTGCTTCAGACTGCTTTGTCACATTACAGCCGCAAACTTCAGTGTATTTTGTTTTTGTGTTCTAGATCAACACAACAGAACACTTAGTTGTGAAGTAGAAGAAAAAGTGTAGTTTTTAGGGGTTGTAAAAGCAACCCCTGAAACCAACTGGTGGTATTCAACCTCCTTTACTCTGATACCCATCATTATAAATGATAAATCTTTTGCTTAATGTAACTCACCCCCTAGGTCCCCAAAGATCCACAGCTTAGTTGGCATGTGGTGTTGGATAATATTAGTTGTACAATCCACAAATCTGGCCTTGATGGGAGAGTGGCAAGGTTAGATACTTTTAAAAGAAAGGCTTGCCATTCTTTTAAAAATGTCTAAAAGAATGGCTTGTTTAATCTTTGCCACTAGCTTCTACTCAGATGAGATCAAAGACACAGTGTTTAGTGTTAAACTTGTGCCACATAACACCCTGAACACACCATCAAACATGCTGTGGAGATAGCTATCATCAGCTGGCGGCTGAAAAGCTGGCCAGAGGTGATGGGAAGATGGATGGAGCTAAAGACAATGAAAATCTGGATGAAAACCTTTTAGAAACTCTCAAAGACTTAAGACTTGGGCAGAGATTTCCCTTACAGCAGGACAGCAACCCTAAACATACAGCCAGAGCTACGATGGATTGTTTTCAAATCGCCCAGTCAAAAGTCCAGACCTAAGTCCAAATTCAAATTCTGAATTCAAAGTTGCTTTTTACAGAAGCTAACCAAACCAACTGAAACTGAGCTGCAGTAATTTGTGACACAGGAATTTGTCAACTTTTCTCTTTCTAGATGTTCAGAGCGGTTAGAGACATAGCCCAAATTATTTGCAACTGTGATATCTGTAGAAATACTCTGTAAAAGATTTATAAATAAATAAACCCATAACTCTTGCACTACTTTACAACAAAGCTTTTCTTTATCTAATCAAAAAAAACCCTAATGTAACACAATGGAGTTTGTTGCTTTCAGCATGTCGTAATTTTAAAAGCTCTTGGCTGTACGAATACTTTTACAGAGCACTGTATGTACCCTCCTGCATTTTATCCTTTTTTTTTAACACGCTGCAGCCTGGAAACCTGCACTGACTAAATGTGTTTTTCCGCTGTAGCTTAAATCTGGTCGGGGATCTGAAGTGAAGCACATCCGGCTGCACAGAAATACTGTTTGCTTTCTAAGTGGTCTCCATTATGTCTGTGACACATGGCTCGCAGCAGGTCGCTGCTACCCCCACACGCATTCAGGATAAATTTACTGCAGAGACGGCTGAGTCGCTCTTTAGCCGGCCATCTCGTTAAAAATGTATCATGCTCCTCGGTGGGAGAGGGACGCTTGTGTCTGCTTGATTAGCTCTCCACCGACCATACAGTGTAATGGAGTATGATATTACCCCCATCTCCTCTGTAGAAAGGAGAAAGTCTGAGTCCTTGTAATATGATCATTTTTCATCTAATGAAACTGAAGCTTTGTTGAATTATGATGGTAAAAATAAAAATCTAATTGTTTTATTTTTGGGCTCTCGGTTTTAAAAGCGACCTATTTTTTTCCGGCTGTTCATTGAAAACAAAAGCGGATTAATAATAAATGCAGCTTTGATATTTAAGCACGGTTTCTATTGGATGCATCAAGGTATGCTGCTGAGTCTGGCACAGACTAATCGAAGAGACCTCCCAGCAGCTGCTGCCTTCATATTTGAGACAAAGGGTGGGTGTGGCCGCCTCCCACAGACAGCCAGGGCTCAGCCTGGAAGGTGGGCTTAGCCCCTCCCACTTTCCTTCAGTTTGTCCGCCCCTGCTTTCTGCTCTGTGCTACCAGCTGGCGGCCCCTCCAGCTCCACAAAAGCAGATAGGATCAAAGTGACTTTTTTTTTTTTGTTTAGCTAGGGGATAATCTTCCACATGAATTTTACATGTTTCGAAAATGAATATAACAAGAAGGTCCCGATCGTGTGACGGCAGTTAATCCCCTGCCTACCATCTGGTTTTGTCAGGACTCTTCTGAGCACGCTCCCCTCCTTCCTCCTCCCACGACATCATCTAGTTTATTTCCACAATGACGCTGTTGGACACCGTTGTGGCTTTGGTGTTTATATTTAGACACAAGCAGAGCTATTACACGTCAAGCCACGTGTGAGCTCTAAACATGTGAGAAATGTACTCAAGACTGTTTCTCCCCACACACACACACGCCCGCACACCCCCACACACATGTTTGCTTTTCAAGGCTGCATATTTCCTAGGTACGTCTGATCAGGAGATAATAGTTCTCCGAAGCAGTTGGTGAGATTGTTTGTAGATCAAGATTCATGCACGATAGCAAAAGTAAACACTGTGTCTCTTTCTCTGTTTTCTCTCCTCCACCTCTGGTTCCGTTCTCTTCCTTTTTTCCCAGAGAGAAATATGTCGATATCATTCTGAAAATGGAGGCGATGCTAAAGAGCTGGTTCCCTCATGTGAAACTCCAAGAACAACTCGCCGCCACGCAGACAGAGGGACTTGTGCCCAGTAAAAGACTTAAGGTAAAGGTTTAAAAAAAAAAAAAAAAAGCAACCCTGTTGTGTAAGAGCTCCTCAAGACGACATGAGCCTCTGCCAAGAGTGACAGCGTTGCGACGGGGGAAACAAAAATACCCATTGTTATTTAATCACAGCTCTGTGACAAGAAAAGAAGGATTTAAAGCTATTTTCTTTTTTTACTGAGTCTCAGGTTCACTTAGAACAATGATACAAGAACAAAGATAAAACCGGAGGAGTGTCCCTCTCGGGCTTAGGAAGGTCTGAATATACCTGGAAGAATCCTTAGCATTTAAGTGTTGTGTTGTGACATTAATCTAATCCTCCCAAAAAAAGGAGGTATCAAGTTGCAGGTTTTTCTTGTCATTGTAAAGATGAAATGTTATTATAAGTTCACTTCACAAGCTGTCAGCGTTGTTGTTTCACTAACTATGTTGAAAAAAAAAGAAGAGAATCTATTCTGTAAAAGACTTTGAGACTGGAACAGAGATTCACCTTCCAGCAAATGTACAGTACAGTCACAGTACAGTCACAATAATGCAGTACTGATCTGGTGCACGTGGATCCTGATCTCAGTGCTGCTATGCACACTTCCTTTCTTTTGTTTTTCTTTTTCATCAGGCAATAAATTTAGATTTTAATGTGCTAATCATACCTTCAAAAGAAAAACCATGAAGCATGTAATTATGATGTGGAAAGTTGAATGACTCATTTCTAAATGGGTGATTTTTAAAATTTACACAATTATAGGTAATGACCTGTTTACAAGGTCAAAGCAGCACGAGCCACGGATGTTTATAGTCACGTTGCAAAATGTCCTGCATTAATTTAAATCCACTGTCATTTATCACCACAGGCTGGCCGAGATAATATTATTACCAAAAGCCCCAGTGATAAATGTGTTAGCCCCTTTCCTGATCATTCCTTCCCTTAAGGTGTTGCTATTAATATCAAACCGTCCCACAAATGATAAAACTGAACAACATCTGATCATCTTTTATCTTCTAATTATCCATAATTTACATGTTTCCAACAGGAGACCAATTAGAGTTTTTTTCTTTGATCTCAGATTGTATTGTGTCTTATTTCATAAGAGCTAACTGGCCTAAACAGGATTCAAACCCACAGTCAGAGGAAATGTTGTATAATAGAAAACCTTCAGAAAGTAACAAACAGCTAGATTGGATTACACATGAGATTTGAGAATGTTATGTTTATCTATCTCCATAATTCCTTGAAATACTTACCTACCTAGAAAAATAAACTCATATGTTGTTTTTCAGTACATAGATACAAAATAATATATTTTGCTGCTATAACTTTCAAATGTTAAGAAAGAAACATTCCTTGTCATATTTCTTTTTAATTTATTTGCGATCTGAAAACCATTTATTCCTAATTTTTCCCATGTGTGGGCAAACCTCTCTTTTACAGCAACATATAATTACTGACCGCTGCATCTCACATGCAGTCTGAGTGTCATCTGCAGAAACAGACAAAACCTTCCCTATGTTACCTGTTTGCAAAAAGAGCTTAAATCTCATTCTCAGCCACTGTGTTGGCTCATGTCTATTGTCAGACAGAGTATTAGACTTACCTGATCCAAAATGTCAACCGCCGATGCCAACTAACTTGTAGCAAACAAGTTTCTTGAGCAGTCGTGTCAGTTGATTTGTGTTTCCAGTTAGACCGCCTGCCAGATTTATTGGCACAGGTGGTAAAGTCATGTAATGGCTTTAAATATATATAAATTTAAGAGTTATTACTCTTAAATAGAATATTCACTGCAATGACATGATGTTATACATAGTCTGAAAAATGCAGCCTATTAAAATTAATAAATTTATTTGGAAAAAAAAAATATATATATATACACTATATATATATATATATATATATATATATATATATATATATATATATATATATATATATGACCACAGGCACCACTGTGGTCTTCACCTTCCAGGCTGGAGAGGGCCTGGAAGGTGAAGACCACAGTGGTGCCTGTGGTCATCGGGGCCCTCGGGGCAGTCACCCCCAAACTGGACCAATGGCTACAACAGATCCCAGGAACAACATCAGACATCTCAGTCCAGAAATGTGCAGTCCTTGGCACAGCCAAGATACTGCGCAGAACCCTCAAGCTCCCAGGCCTCTGGTAGAGGACCCGAGCTCAGAGGATAAGAACCACCCGCGGTGGGTGAGAAGGGAATTTTAAAATTTTTATATATATATATATATATATATATATATATATATATATATATATATATATATATATATATATATATAAATTTCATCCCATGTATACATACACAAATAAAGTGCACATCAAGAAAACAAACATATATACTTTAATTGAAGTTGATCACAGAGCTATTAATCCAAGACACTTTTTTTGCTGAGGTGTAAAAAATTATGGGATAGCTTTCCTTCAGCTGTACTGCAAAATGGAAAATAGAAGAGAACTATTATATCAAAAAGGAAAACGTGTGCCAGTCTTAATAAGTCATGACATGTCAAATACAAGCAGCTACTTGCCTTATTTTATCCATCTGTACAGTTGCAGCAATAATTATAGTTTATATGAAAAATTACTTTTTGTTGGAGTTTTTACACATCTTACATTTGGAGGAATAAAGTAACAATTTGTAGAAAAACTTTACTTACAATGTTAATCTCCCTTTTTTTAAATTAAAGCAAACAAAATGATAATATAAACTATAAAAAGACATTTGTAATAATTTGAATGGTCTCTGATTATGTTGAAGAACTGAAGGTCTCCATGTTCCCTTACAGTTATCTCCAATGACGACGTCTGCAGCCGGGAGCTCCGTCTTTCGCGGCGATCCTCCAACTGGCACCAAAGCTCTGAGGGTCACGGACCTGACTCCGCCCGAAGCCTACTCCGCCAACAACCTGAAGTGGCTCCACACGTCGCCTATCTGCTCCCCCACAGCCGAGGAGGCCCAGGCTGGTCCCAGGCACCCGCTGTTGCCCAGAGATAAAGACCTTACGCAAGACAGTGCTGTTTCCTCCAGCACAGACGACCACGCTAAGACAGACTCTGTGCCCCAAGGCCCGCCGCCAGGCAAAATCAACGCGCCCTGCCTGGAACGGCTCCTTAAATCCACAGACAGCATCATCACACGCAAGGAGACTGGGGGTTTGATGGGCAGCAGCTGGTCCTAGTCCAAACATAAGGGGGGCTGGGGTGTCCGGCCATAAAGTGGCGTTCGACCCAACCTCGCTTTGCCCCATCCTGCTCAGAGCCAGTCAGCCAGCTTCGCTCATTCCAGCCTTCAGGATCGCGTTCAAAAAACAAAAAAAGGGACGTCGCAGATTCCTCTTCAGCACGGAGCGGGTGTCGACGAACACGCTGCTGTCTCTGACATGACGAGCATCCGCCTTCATTTCCCGTTTTCTGTTGACTTATCCTCGTTTCTCTAGTTTGCATTCTCGAGTTGCGTGTGTGTGTGTGAGCGTCCAAAGGCTAGTCAACAAGTGCGCTGATAACCGAAGCAAGTATTGTCAGAACTGGAGTCTTCCCGCCGGCTCCCGGGTTCACTGATACAGGTTTACACCAATCTGCTGTTTTGCTTGGAAGGGAAGATACGTTTTAGCTGGTAGGAAGGATTTTCAGATATTCATACATGGTCTACATATTGTTGTGCTGAAAATGTGGCTGAAATGTGATGGTAGAGACCCCTCTTAGCCCCCCCGCCTCCCTTCCCAGTGACTCCACTCTTAGGTTTATTGATGTGACTGTTACTCATTTCTACTCTTCATCGATAAATCCTTTTTGGTACAACTGTTCTACCTCATCGAGCACCACGTCACGGTTAGTGAGTTGGGATGTGACCACTTTGCTCAGAGTCTGGACCCCCGATCAGATCTGCGGTGAGCCAAACGGCCTCCGACTGCGAGGCCGTGCAGTACAAACAGAGGATGCGCTCTCTCGCTCTTTCTCTCCCTGTGGCCTGACTGGTGCCATTGTAAAGAATGTCAACTGAAGAGTTGTTTTTTCTGAGTCTCCCAGAAGAAGGCAAACAGTGCCTGCAAAGTCAAGCTGTGCCTGTGAGCTGGTTTGATTAAAAAAGAAAAAGAAAAAAAAGAGAAGCGTTTATATTACCTGCACCTCTGTGGGATGTATGGAGTCAGGAATTGTCACTCTCCTGCCATTTTCCTGTACGAGTAAATTATTGCCAACTACTAGCTGTGGTGGAGTAGAACAACTATCATTTTGTTTTGCCACAGAACTAGATGGTGTGTTAGACCACCTGAGAGGGACAAAGGATGTGTCTGTGTAAATCTTACTGCGAAGGTTGTCGATTTACCCTGAAAAGTGGCCTTTATAGTGTGAAATTTTATACTTTCTAAATAAATGTGGTTATATTTGTTTGATGCAAACTGCTTGAGATTAATTATATTTTTTCCCTTGTGAATACATTGTTGGATTTTTACTGTTTGATTTATTTAAAGAAGCTTTACAATTTTTCACTTTTTTATTTATTTATTAATTTTTTGTTCTGTTGTCCTTAAATACTTGTCTCAAATTTTAAAACAAAGTCTCCTGCTTTGGCCTAAATTACCCAAATTCTACTTACTCAGTTCTGGGCTTATGGATGGACCCAGTGGGTTGGTTCAACCCAACAGGGTTGAGTTGTGGGTTTCATCCAGCTGAAACTGGTTTAATGTGAATAATCTCTTAACAGGGAAGATACCAAAGAGTGGGTTGGAAAACATAACTTACATTATGGATTACTAAACAACTAATTTTAAAATAAAAAAGAAAATAGTTTCACTGAAATTCTGCAATAAAAGTTGAACAACATAATGTTTGATGATAACACTTTTACTGAGAAAGAAAGAAACCCAGATAACAAAATCCAATGCTGAGTGTTTAACATCATATGGAATATTGCTCCTTACCTCAACTTTACAAAGAAATTGGTTGCTCAAAGTGAGAAAGTTTAATATAGCTAGTAGCACATTACATATCAGGTAAACGACTTATTTACATTTGATTGACGAGAACAACACCTACGGTTAGAGCATCCTAAATCAAGTTGAATTGTCTAATTGATGTGATATCTACCCACTTTTAGCAATATACATAAGAATGCATTTCTCCAATACTATTTGATAAAACACAGATGAAACATGTTTCTAAGTATGTCTTTTATGCTTGGACGGGAGCAATATCATAAAAGTTATTTCATGTTTTAAATTACAGAGCTACTACTAAACTATAATAATAAACCATGCACTATTTAATTATTTTTTAATTACATTTGGCTATGTAAAAGAAGTATGGCCTTTTAAACCTCTTTCAGATATTTAATTCATTTGAGAAAACTCTACTTACATTTTAAAAATGATGTAAATGTGGATCTTTTTTAAATTCAATCAGGTAAAATCAAGCCTGTCAGACATCACCTGATTAGAAAATAAACTGGTGTGTAATTTAATATCAGTATATAATAGGTAATAAATACAACTGCTCCATGACAACTTCTGAGGTTTGTTATGGAAAACAGAAGTGACCACCCAGCATGACGAAGACCAAGGACACCGCAGGTATGTCAGGGATAATGTTGCGGAGAAATTTAAAACAAGTTGTATCACGAGAATGTGAAAAAGTTAAGGCATATTAATGCTTTTGCAAGGCTCTGTATGTTATACAAGCACACATTTTCATATAAAACAGTATCCAGTTCACTGATTATTTCTTAGGGAAACTTCCACCAAAAACCTTGATCTTATAACAATATCTGAAGGGAAGGAGTGGTGTGTGTGTGTGTGTGTGTGTGTGTTTGTTTTCAGACTTGAACTAGACTACAGACTGCACCTGACTGTAAAGAAAGGAAAGCTAAATATTAGCAATGATTACAAAGACAAAAAAAATAACAAATAGCAATGATTGTAAATCTGAATCACATTTCTAATCTCTTGAAAAACAGATAGAAATTCAGCTGAACCCTCCAACCTTGGGACTTTGTGCTACATCTGCTTTTTCTCACCCCAGCTTAATAACATAAAAACATTGTGTATTTACAAAGTGTCAAAGCAGATTTTTTTTAAAGTACGGCGCTCATATCCCTTTTGATCTCCACATAGTCACATGTCACTTTTTCTAGACTGGAAGGGGGTGATTGGATTGATTAATCAGACTGCATTGTTTTCAGCGACACTGTCCCAGATCCCATCAACCAGGGCAAGGCTAATGGTCCAGGCTCACGTGCATAGATGACCTGATAGTGTCCATGGCCAACCACAGCGGGCAAGGACTGTCTGGAAAAACTGAAGTTTTTTATTAATGACCGGAGGCACTATGTCAACAGAAAGGGCACCTTTCTAACTGTGCGGCAAAAAAGGGGCAATGCCAACAGACATCTTGTGATGCCCTCCAGAAATATGAAGTTACACAGCTTTAGATGTTATACAAAATGTAGTGTAAATTTTAATCTTCTTGTGTATACTGCAAAGTGCATACAGGAACCTTTTTTTAAATTTTCATACAATACAACCACAAACTTCAATAACTGAAAGATATTTATATTATTCTGTCCTACTGTTGTGCTTTTTGAAATTTGAAAGACAAAATCAGCTATAAAATCCCAAGTCATAGTTACTTTGCTCCACAGTTTTTTCCACAAGTGTTTAACAGCACAACGCCAGATTTTAATATGTAATATTCTCAGCCAGGATGAGACATTGTATTGCTTTCCGTTTTAAAGCTGCAGCATGTTATTTTCCCTTTAGAAAATCAATTGATGTCTGAGTTTCTTTTGTCCAGGCCGCATTTTACGGGCAGAACTACAAAGACTGATCATTACTGGAGCAGCGCAAGTGAGAGCCTTTTGTTAAAAGCGTTCAAAAGGAGAGTGGGAGAGGGGGGAAAAAGATATGAGGACTGGTTCAAGGTTCCAGGTGCAAAAGGGTAGACGGAATATTAAATAGGGCCTCATTCACTCAAGCTGCTTTTTGCTAATTGGCCTTCACTTTGAGAGTAAAATGAGAACGGCATTAGCTTGAATTACAGCCAGCATGATGGTGCCTCACTGTGCTACAGTTATTGAAGGCACTGCATCGCAGAAACGTGCAGACACTGTTATGTGCAAGTTCGCTCTCCTTCACATACCCAGTAATATAACTAATGGAGAGGTCTGTTGTGCAGCTTTTGTCCTATACAATAGAACCTATTTTTGGAAATAATTGCACCACTTTGTGCTGTTCACTTTTTAAAAGTTGTCGGTAAAGTGCAGGTCAAGTACTCCAGTCTATATGCTCTGCTTCTCCAGTTTGTACCATGTTACAATAACACCAATAATGACAAAATTTTATATAAACCACCCTAAATGCCAATTTTGTTCACCGTCAGACTGTAATCCATGAATCATAACAATATGTGATGCAGCAGTGAGCAGAAGAATCCTCACTGATTTCCTTTGTAATTCTGTGAATTGTTAGAACGGTGGAATCTCTGCTCAAAACATTTTTCATGAGACCTCCACATGCTAGAATCCCATTCCTGCAAAGCAACAAATAGACTCATTATGTCATTAAGAGCTGCAAGTGATTCATTCGCACTCCACAGAGATAATGGTCTCATCTGTCAGAGAACCAAGCACCTTTAATTAAGAAATGTGTGAACTGAAAATATCCCCCCTGCTCAATTATCAGAAAAGCAGGTTATACAAATAATTAAACAGTAGCAATAATCCAGAGCCGCTTCTGACTGTGCGGTCTTCAATCCCAATCTGGTTTGAATAAACTGGTTAATGTTGTCTGGTTTTGTGTGGATGACTAAAAGCAGCGCTCTGGAAGTATTCTGAGCTCCAAGTGAGAAAAAAGCACCAAGCGCATCTATGATTCAGGTAGGAAAGGGCCTCTGACATTCAGAGAAGTGCAATCGATTTTGCTGGCTCCAATAGGTTACCCTTTAAAAGTGACAGAACAATACTGAAAGGGCCACAACATCTTACAGTGAAGGCTTGCTAGGTTTTTGTATTTTTGAAAGTAGGAAAAAGACTTGTGTGTGCAAAAGAAACTGAAAAATACGTCTTAGTGTTCAAATATTTTTCTCTTGTAAGATTTTTTTCCTAACGTGGTTGAGATTTGTTGATTCAATCTCTAAACTGTGTTTGTCAATCAGCTTCAAATTTCAGATGTTCAGGGGATTATAACATTTTATCTCTTGGAGCTATATGTATTTATGTATAAATACACATAAATACAGACACATTGATGCTTCACAGATGTGACTGAGTTTATTCATGCACAAAATGTGCTTGATTTGTTCACATTTAGACCTTGGTAAAAACACGTCTTTTGGTTTGTCAGCAGCTTTACATTTATAATTTAGCTGCAATTTATGCACTGAATAAGCAGTCACTTAACTACCAAACCAAATATTCAGACCCACAAGTAAACAACAGGTAACCCAGGGCAACAATTCACCAGTTGTGGTAATTTCTGCATAATATGTTTGGGAATGAGTGATCAGCCTCTCTGTTTCCAGGATATTTAATATTTTAGAGACCACGGTTAAACAAGTATGTTTGTATGGGACAATTTTAAACAAAATTGACTGTTTTTTGATTGCACCCAAATATGTGCTCTTACAAACAAAAGCTGGCGTCAGTCATTTCTTCATTTACCAACTGGATGTTTTTCTCTGAAAACATACAGGGAATATGGTGCACTGATAGTTGTCCT
This sequence comes from Xiphophorus maculatus, assembly GCF_002775205.1. NCBI lineage: Eukaryota > Metazoa > Chordata > Actinopteri > Cyprinodontiformes > Poeciliidae > Xiphophorus > Xiphophorus maculatus. The sequence goes on from NC_036444.1 coordinate 8,829,557, forward strand.
TGTCACCACAGATTCACAGCTTTAACTAAAGGCCCATCTCTCAAGTCACATATTTTGTCCTGAAAGGTAGCAGTAGTCATCCTCCATACAGTAATGAGCAATCCTTGTCACCTCCCTTGAGTCTAATTGTGCAGGTACCAGTGAGGCAGATCATAGAAGATGAAGCGCAGTGGGAAATGAGATCACTACCACAGAAATACCACTCAGCGTTCAAAAGAACAGAAGACACTCCTCGCCCTCCCCTTCATTCGCCCACTCCCATTTTGTCTTATTTCCAAGAATAAGTAGGCAGATTGTGCTCTCGTAGGTATGAATAATGGAAGCAGCCTGCAGCAGGAGCTCATTTCCAGTGAGTGATCATCACACCGATGTAAGACCTAATGATCACGCAGATAAAGAGAGAGGCTGGCATGCATGATTAACATGGTCAGTTCTGCCTCTAGAGCCACGCAGCCGCTGCTGTCGGATCCTCTGACCACTCTGAGTGTACAGCATCAAAAGCATCCAGGAAAGTATGACTGACTATGAATCACTGGACTCAGCACATCGGAGCAAATAACACAATCATTAACTCTAAATAAAATGTTCTGAAATATTTACATTATCCAATATCTTTATAAGTCATTTACAAAGATATGATCTATGTTATTTTCTCTTTTTGGTGAATATGTCAAAAGAACATATGATTTAGATTTTTTTTAATTCATTTATTAAAATTTCATTTAAATAATACACAAAAGTTATTTACTAAGTTGTGACACATTCGGGCTTTGGTCACTAGATGGCACTGTTGTAAAAAAAAAGAAAGCATCTAGAGAACGTTCCCTCTTCCTCATAATTATGTCAAGCTAACGTTAAAGACACACATCTCTCAAAATAAATATAACAGATATTTTAATTTATTTAATAAGGTTTTGACAAAAATATTCACCGGTATATTTTCTCTCTTTTTTGGTTCATTCTGAATTAGAGTCTTATGGTCACAACAGCATTCTTACAGAGCGTAGTGTAGGTTTGACTCATGCTGAAAATAGGAGATCTCACAATCTGAGCTGATGACACAGCTGAGTCAAACTCTGCTCTACAGACATCCTGAAGGACGTGGTTTTGAGTTGCACTGAGGTTTTTGATAGCACATTTTATTTGCCTGCTGGAATAAGCCATGCTTCCAGTCATATTGACATAAGTCTGCTGGAATCCCACAGAAGTGATCCCAGCACACCAACTGTGAGTCGTGTTACCATGAGATGCCTCAGATTGAACTGACTGGAAGCGGCTGACTGGAAGGCATGTCATCCGAATCTAACCCAGTGACAAAGACCTGAGCTCATGTATCAGCGAGAGGAGAATGAAACATTTACATTAAGCAGTCTGCTTCATCAGGCGGGGTACAGATGATAGGCCTGAGCATGCAACAAATGTTCTCTCTTATCTCATCCCATGCCAGTAAGTCACCGGCTGTCATTACAGAGTACCAGAACCTGCTAACAAACCAATACTATATCCAGGCAGCCATTACAGAAAGGCTTTAACTGCTTTTCATTTGGCAATGTAGGCGGATTCTTAAATTTAAAAGACCGTAAAAAACCAATTAATACTTAGTTGTTTTATTCAGTTGGTAGTAAATATTTAAACTAAAGCATAAAAATTTTAAAATGTGTGATTTTTTATGGTGAAATTTGTACTAAAATAATTTCAAGGTTAATTGTTTCTTAAGTGAGTACCCATGGTTCTTTTGGACACTCAGCAGAATTTTATTTGGGTTGTATGTGATCCATTCCTAAATCATTCTGTGCTCTGCATTTAACACAGCTTGTTTCAAAGTTGTGAGTCAGCAATGAATGAAATTGGACAAAGGTATGCGTTTCTTTTGTTATTAATAATTACTTTGAAATGCCTTGATTTATTTGTGTTGTAGACTAAAACCTTTGTATATGTTGCCCATGCCTCCTTGTCCACCGTGTCACAGGCAATAGGCTAAACAAATTCCATGTATTGATTCCGGTGTATTGATTTCTTCGCTGTTAGATCAAAGTGCCAGATTAAGTTTGTTTTGCTCTTTTGTTTTGAGAGAACCACAGCAGCAAAATCCACTATAGAAACTCCTACAACAGAGTATGGAAAAAGCAAACAGGAGAAAGATCAAGGCTAATTCTGAGCTCTCTGTGCAGAAATCCACAGGTGCTCTTGTGTAGAACTGCTTCAGTAAGTTTGTCACAGTTAGTAAAGTGTCTGCTTTGAAGTATTACATAAAAATCATATGATAAATGAAAACAATGCCATTTTTATTTGCTTTTCAGCCTGTTGTTATGAAGTTATATCTTATTTCACTCAAACCAGTTTGTTCATCTTAGAGAAACTTCACCTCTCACAAATGCCAGAGATGAATTTATGATACTTGGAAAACTGGAAAAGGGAATCTTTTATTTATGCCAGACTTCACAGATTTATGTTCACGTATTTTCTTAAATCTTTCTTTATTCTCATGCAGGCACAAGCACGCATGCATGGGCTGTTTTCAGTAGCATTTCCTGCTGTTTTTCACTAGGCAAACATACGACTCCATAATATGTCTGAGTAGACCAACAATGCAGCAGGATTCTGAACAATTTCACAATAAATCGACATGAAAGACTAATGAAGCCAAAACTGGCCACAGACTCTCAAGCTGACCCACTTGTTGGTTTCACACTATTTGTACAAACTGGCCTACATTATCCCATCGCCAACTTGTATTTAGTTCAGGTCAGTTTATCCTTTCAATCTCCTTCAACCCAGCTGAGCCCAAACACTCTTACTGGTGTGACAATAAATAGTAGCTGGGAGAAAGTAAAAAAAAATTAAAAAGCAGGAGATATAAATATGCAAATGTTCCAATATGCATCGTGTTTGATGTGTGTGTAAAACTGTTGTTCAGTTACAGCTTTTGACCACACTTTTATATAGCATCAAAAAATGAAAGTATTCTTCAGTTTTATTACACAAAACATCAGTTCATACAGGTATAGCATAAAATGTATTTAAAACTATAAAAGCCCAGATGAAAGTTAAAGGAAACTTAAGACATTTGTTGGAGCTATAGAGCATCTATTTACACCATAAATACGTCACACTATAACAATAATTAAAACTGCAAAATTAGCTTCACATATAAAGATTCATATGGCATCTTTATGTACACGTAAGAAAAAAAAGCAGTTTTTATATGATAATTTACAAGTATACAGTAAACAGGTGGTTCTGTATACAGGCTCACGAGAATTATTGCTGAGCTTGCAAAATGTATACGACAACAGTAAACACTATTTGCGCAGACAGGGCTGCATCTAAGCAGAAAAACATGTAAACATTTGGTTACAAAGATCTGCTACCAATTTGTGATGCTCTGGGAGCTAAAACTTTTAAATTCCCAATACTTGGGAGAGCAGCACCAACATGTAACCAGTGAAAGAAAACGGCAAGAAAAAAAAAAAAACAGAAAAAAAAAAATGTGTGACTATCAATTGACAGCAGCTGAAGCACTTTTTGAAGCTGCAGTCATAAGAGGAACCCTTCCGCATTCTTGTGCAAGTGTGAATATTCACTAAGAGTTCCTGTCAACAGTATAGCTGCTGTAAATATTCTTCGGCCAGAAAGCAGCTTCAGTTAAAAAGCGGCAGGAGACTGTGTCACACGCAGCAGAATGTGCGCTCATTTTGTCAAAAACTAACCCAGACGTTGCCTTAAACAGCCGTAACTCGAACACATGCGGTTGCTGCACAACTGCTGTGTGCTTCAAAAAATAAAAAATGGTGCAGAGTCATTGTTTTACACCCGAAATAGGGTTTAACCAGTACTCCTTCAGGAAGTACTGCTTCTCTTTCTGGTCTTGGGCCTCCTCTTGAGAATTTCCTCCTCTTGGTCACTTTCACAATCCCTCTGATTCAAAGAAAAAGAAAAAAAAAAGTTGTTTGCATCATTGATATTGTGACAGCAGCAGAGTGTAGAAATAAAAATATGATCTTTTTTAAGTAAAATCCGGAATTACAACTTGAACTATTCTAACAATGTTTCTGCATTACTGCTGTACATATATGCACATTTGAACCACAAGAAACTATGTATTGGAATGTCCTAAGGTTTTTCCAAAGAAACATCTATAATACATCTATAAACACGTATGTACTCAGATATAGACTAGTAAAGACGCATGTAAAGGAAGGAATTTCACCATCTGCTCATAAGCATAACAAAATCTATCAAAGTATGCCTAATGTATCTGAAAAGATATATTTTTCAGAAGTAAACTTTTCTCAGTTAAACAAATGTACAAAAGTTGCTGGGTATTTTTTATCCACTCCAGTTTAGCACCATTTCTCAAAATACAAATTCTTGCTCAAATATTTGTTTGTTTATATCTAATTAGATACAGCCACATTATCGGCAAGTGTCGATTTGTTGAGGTGGCAAGACAAATATGCTTGCTGCTTTTGTTTAAAACAATTACATCTTATCCAGAGTAGAATTTTTTTAATTTGTTTAGTGTGAGATTCCACATCTTTATCACTATTGCAGACAAATTCGTCCTTACCTAAATACAAAATCATAATTATGGTTGGTAAGATTGCTGATCTTAAATTAAAAGGAAAGGTGATTCTAGACACATGTATGCAAGGTTAGGTAAACCACACAACTCTGTTTCCAGTATCTGACAGAAGCAAAGCCCTTGCGGAGACTGTCTGTGAAATGGCAGCTCAGATATGAGATGCTGATGCAAGCAGTCTAAACTTGCATCAGCAAAGTCTGGAGGCAGCTTTCCTAAATTATTCCTCTGCTGCAACTGGTGAACCCTGGCAACGTTCTCCTCACCTGATCCTCTGCAGGCAGCTTCTGACCCTTCTTCATGATCCTCGTTAAGTGGTTGCACAAAGCCACGATTCGAAAGGACAGCTGAAAACATCATTAAAAAAAGGTGTGAAATCACAAAATTAACCAAGTGCAATATTTTCCACAGATGATTTAAGAATTAAATCAATCCTCATCATGCAATTTACCTTCCAGCGTCGTCTTGCATACTGCTTTTTAAAGTTCTCCAAGTTGACCACTGAAAGCCTCTTCACCATCGCTTGTCTGGAATTAAGAGGCTAAAGACACACAACATGGGATGACATGACAAAGAAAATATGTGATGTTAAATGTTTAATTCTCCTAGCATCCCACTGCTCAGATGTTGACAACAAACCTAAGATAGGTCAAGGGTCTTGCTAAAATTGCAGTTTAAAAAGTGAGTTTATAGTAAAAAAAAAAAACATTTTATTTCAGAGTTAAAGAAAAAAGAAGACACAAAAATGTGAGAAAAAAAAAATTTATTTGGAAAAGCAAATTAAAGTAGAATTAAAGAAATACTTTATATTTATACACCAGAGGTCTTATAATGGGTGATGGATCCTTGTCATCTCCATGAAAGAAAGACATACAAAAAGTAAACAGTTTTAACACTGAGTAAATGTGCAAATTTAAATGAATCAAAAGCAGAAATAACATGTTTTAACAAATCTTTAAGAAACAATAATTACCATCACGTAAAATAAATAAATACATAAATACGGAAATAAAATAATAAAGAAAAAAATTAAATATTAACTTTCTGACATCATTAAATTAAGAAAAGTGCTTGATTTTGTGCTCAATGTGAAATACTTTCGTTTTTAAGGAACCAACATAATTACAAGTTTTAAAAGTATTTCAGAAACAAACTGTAAATATAGTTTCATGATCTACAAAAAGACAATAATTTCTAACAAGGTCTGAGTTCAAGCCGGAACCATTAGGAAATTAGATAAGTTTATTTTTGGACAGGGAGCTGAGCCTGTTAGTAGTTGGTGTGGGGATGTGAGACAGACTAGCTCAGACAAGGAGCGCAAATGAGTGATAACGCACTGAACCCATCAGTGAACAGATAGAGAAAACCAAGCTACCGTACTTCTTCAACTGATAAGCCAGTCTCCTAAACATTGCTTAACTTTGTATAAATAATCTATTTCTAATATTTTACGTTGTTCCAAACATGAGATGAACTACACTAGAATCACTGAATTAAACTTTCAATCTGAGTGGGTTTGGGAAATAAGAAAACTTCTATACCTGCGAGACCAAATGTTAACAAGTGATACAGAGAGTCGAGTCAAATTATAAGAAGTTGTAGCTATAAATGTTTTTTTTTAGAATAGAGGAAATAAGAATATTTAAAATCAATGAGACAAGACAGCCAGGTTATAAAATCTAAGTTGCTGCACAGTTGCAGATGCAAACCTAAACTCACATCCAGCGATGATGAAACCAGCTATTCATGACATTCCGGGAAATTTCTGGTAAAATAATTTCTAAAGAACTTAACACCACATAAGTATTTAAATAAATAGTAAAGGCAAGCAGTCTCTGTGTTACTTCCTGTATGTCCATCTATGTTCAAAGAAACTAACTGAGTAACCATTTTCTCCTTTAGTTTATCATGAAAGCAAAAAATAGGCTTTTTTTCACAAAATTCTACTTCATGCTCATATTTCCTGTACTAAAAAAGTGTTTCTAACACATATTAACTAACTTTTGTACCTTCATCTAGAACCATGGTTCTCAGACTGCAATACAAGTATCAACACCTGCATTCATTTTTCTTTCATTGGAGATTTTGTCATCAATCATTTACAACAGATTCACGGAAATTAAAAAACAACTCAAAAAGAAATATGACCAGGTGCTTTGTTCCATCTATACCAAACCTTACTTTGCTCTTCAAAACCTTATAATGGATGACAGCCAAATTTGACTGAATATGTTGGCGCTGGGAGACTCCATTCCTACATTAGGCAGACCCTCATACATGGTTTGGTCTCTGGACACAGTTCAGATCCGCAGGACTCCTGCGGCAGAGCCTGGTTTACGTCTGCAATCAGATCGCCGTTCTGGATGCTCCATTAACTCCCTCAGGAGTTGATGGAGCTCCCAGTTCAGCTCCAGCCTCATGATGTCCAGTTGCCTCTGCCTGATGTTCTCCGGAGTCACATTTATCGCCTTGACGTCCTCCTGCTACTGCCTCCATTTTACAAAATTCAAAGTGAGTCTGAGAGGGTAGTTTCCTCACAGCTTTGCTCTGCCCCTTGTACTAGGCCTCCTTGTCGACGTAGATGGAGGACTGCTTCCACGCCGCATTGCATTGTGCTGTGGGGACCCTGCACCTCCAACGGCCCCTTCTCCATGAAGCCAATGTGCCTCACCACACAAGTAAAGCATTCCACATTAATGTACGTGTTGTTTTGAGGCAAGCTGCGGTGTGACTGGATGCTGTACTCCTTCAGATGTTTGCTTTCCAGCTTTTCGGTTTTCTTCTCGGCTCCAGACACATTGCCATCCTCCTCCGTTTGGCCGCAGGACTTAAGAAGGATTGAAGGAGGAAGGGGGGAACACTGAGTGAGAGGCAGTCACACAGATCCATCTTGAAAACACACACTGTGGTGAAAATCCCAGTAGATGAGCCACAGTGGTGGTTAGTGCATGAAGATGGTAAAAACACAGCAAGCATTCTTGATGAGTGTGTAATATTTCCTGGTTTCATGCTCTGATCCAAACAGGATGGTGGGACTTTACAGCAAAAAAAAAAAAAACACCTTTTACATGCATTAGAGCAACCATTGTGAGTGAACTTCCTCTATGTCGAAGGCTGTTGCATTTCCTCGCCATCAAAATCGGTTCAGTCACATCTAGACATAGAGACTTTTCACACAGCCTCAGGGTCTATATGATGTCGTGGGTGTAAGTTGTGAAGGGTGAAATAAATACCCCAGGTGGGAGTGAAGTCCAGAAACATACAAAAGCCAGTGGGTGTAAACTCAGGGACTCTGAGACTGCAGTCAAACATCTTTGAACTTTAAATGATAAATCTACTTTTCCTATGAGTAGTGACTCCGTTACCGGGACACGGTAACATTAGCAACCTCTTTTGTTTCATTTTCAGTAAGACATGACTAGAACAACACCAAACATGCCCCAGAGCAGTCTGAGTCCACCACATACCTTAATCCACGGGTGATTCAAGGCATCTTGGATAGTCATTCGTTTTCTGAAATTGACAGAAAAAGGGCAGCTGAGTAAACAAGTCTGTCACACACACGGCGAGCTAGTCTGTCATGCATTACAATTAAACTGTCTAAGGAGTTAAGTCAGATGAAAAAGCTCTCAGGAATATCATGTTTCCTAAAGTGTTATTTAAATGGAAACAGATGTTAGAAATAAGAGGTCACATGATGCAATTAAAGATAAGTATTATTTTGTCTATGATAGTTAGCTTATGTTTTAGCCACAGTTTGTTTTACTGATATGATACATAATATTGTCATGAACACAACGTACAAACAGTGCCTTACAGAACTGTGTGTACTAGTTGAATTCCTTCATATTAATGTGACATTTTGAACTGAAGACAAGTGCTAACCTCCCCTTTCTTTTTTTTGAAAACATGGATATTTTACGTAATATGAAATGTGTGGTGCATTTGTCAAACAAATACAAGGCTCCTGGATGAAAACTTGTTAGAGTCTAAGAAAAATTATACTTGGCCTAAAGTTCACTTTCCATAGGACATAACCATAAGCGTACAACCAGAGCAAAAATACAATGGTTTCAAAGCATATTCATGTGTTGGAATGGTACTGTCAAATTCCAGAGCGGTATTTAGCTGATCATCTGTGGCAACACTTGAAAATGTGTGTTTAAATATGCTTTTCATCCAGTCTGACTGATCTTGGGTTATTTTAGAAAAGAAAAGAGAACACATTTAATTTACAGAAGCTCAAAGATGGTACAGAGACACCCTGAAAGACATTCTGCTGTTCCTTTAGAGAAATGTTGCTTCTTCAAAGTATTGACTCAAACAGGATGAATATCATTGTGCCTTGCAGTTTTTAGATTTTTAATCGTTAAACACTTTTCACATGAAGTATTATTTTCCATAGCACAATCATGCATCACCTTGTGCCACATAAAAGCCTAATAAAACACACTGAAGTTTGCAGTTGAATGTGAAATCGTTCAAATGGTATTAATACTTTGGCAAAGCACCGAGTGCCATAAATCTGGACTGACTGATGTTTGACAACAGATCTCCTGTAGCATGTCAGATTGTCCCTCAGCTGTTTTCCATTGTTTTACCTCGTGTCCTTTTCCAGTAGCTGCCTGATGAAGCTCTTGGCCAGCTCGCTGGTATTACTGAAAAACTCTTCATCAAAGTCATAGTCCACCGCTGAGATGTTTCCCAACGTTTCCTGCTTTGTTTCACCAAGGAAAGGCGAGATGCCGCTCAAACTGAAACAACAGCACAGAGATATTTACACGCTGACCAGGACCTACTCCACATAATCCCCTCCGACGCATTGAGACACCAACTCACAGTATATAGGTGATGACTCCGATGCTCCTGTGAAAACAGCACAAGATTAATCCAAAGTTATGCACAGCGGCTTGTTATGTGGAAGCCAGCAGGGTCAGACGTAATTAGAGGCTCTCACCACATGTCTGCCTCCAGTCCTAGCTGCTCATAGTTGACTATCTCCGGAGCTGAAAATAGACAGAGCAAAGTTAACTTTGCAGACTACAAAGGGTCAGGCGACAAGCAATTGGAGTGTGAAAATATTCCAGAAGGTAAAAAAGCTCTTACCCACAAATTCAGGTGTTCCAAAAATGTTTTTGAAATCTGCCCCAGGTTTTATTTTGTGTGCCAGTCCAAAGTCTATGACTTTAATGCGCGGTAGAGGGATACTCCTGTCCAGCAGCATTATGTTTTCAGGCTACAGGACAAGCACAACAAAAGCAGACGTTTTTTTAACAGCTTTTTCTTTTTTTGTGTGTTTGCTTGTTTTGCTGCTAAGATTGGATAATGAGGGAACAGGTAGTCAACTCAGGTTACCTGGATAAAACTGCCTTTATATGTATGCATTAAAGAAAAGCAGGTATTTGTGTTAGTGCAAATTATAAGACACATTTTCAAAGGTTCTTGTATCTATTAGCTCACTGCAGTTTTGCTACAGAGGTTCATTTTATGCATTTTGTGATATGCATAAAATGCATAATCACATAATCACATGGAAATCTTTGACATGCAAATATTCAAAGCACAAACTGGAAGGCGGTCTGTGGGCCTCCCTGTTTGCTGCTTTTTCCACACAGGATGCCAGCAAGGGTTGGTTGAGTAATATGATACAATTCTGGTCAGATTCTGCAAATATTTCTCAATTCAAAAGCTTTTTACTCTTTGTGACCTTTGTAAAAAAAAAATTGTATATAGCTCTGACACATGGGGGAGAAAAGTGGCTCAGATAAGCTCCATTTCAACAAAATAAAAAGAGAAATATTTTAATCCCCAAATATAAAAAAAACAAACAAACATCCAGTTCAATCAAAATCCAATGAATAATTAAAGAAGAAAAAAAGAAAATTTAGCTGAAGGAATATTGGCTTTTTTTTTTTTTGGCAGAATATGAAAGTTTAAACATAAGCTAACATTGTTAATCCCGGCTGTACTTAGCAGAATGAGGTGAAATGTGGAAATTGGGGTTGGACGTACTTTTCCTGATTTCCTGAGCAGAGTCTGCCAGCAGCTAGGCATCCTTTTCATCAAATACCCCTTAGCTGCTGAAGCATATTGGCTAACAAGACGCATTTACAAAGAGCAAGCAATGAATCACTGTGTTGCAAACTGAATAGCCATTGTATGCAGTGATGCTTTTTCATAAGGGCGATACGGCTCAGAGCCTGTCTGCTGTTCCCAAAGCAAGTTAACCGCTTCCCATTTTTACGAGCCCAGAACTATGCATAGTCTAAGCACTGTAATGAAATATGACTTTATCCATTAAATGGGGTCAAAATTGATTTGCAGCTTTTAAAAATCTAAATGTTTAGAATGATGAACTGGTACTGGATTATTACCCTCCCCAAAGATTCGTTTAAACTTTATTTTTATACATTTTTAAGAGGAGAGACTCAACCAAGGAACTAATCTAGAACTGCCACTGATTGTATGAGCCAAACTGGACCGAATGTGAGGTAAAATCTCTGGGATGGTATGATTACATGTTTCTTAGTGGTTCAACACTTCCAGCAACTTATTTCTCCCTTTATGAGAAAGGCATCTCAAATGTATGTGTGTTTCAACTTTGAAAATGCAAAAGCATTGGTGGGGAAAAATATATATCTACAAATCATCCCTTTTCCGTCTTCCAAACATAATGCACTTTATCATTGCTTTATTGGAAAATGAAGGACCAGCTGGATTTGTCATGACTAATAGGTTGAGGCTTGGGTTCAATGTACATCAACACTCTCTCACTTTAAATGCAGAAAATAAAACGAGTGAAAAGGAGAGTAAAAAAAGAGAAAGAACAGCAATTTTAACAAACCTGCGTGGGCGACCCGGCTCTCTGAGAGAGAAGAGATAACCTTGTGGAGTTGCTATCTGACTGCCTAAATGCTTCCAACCCCAAAACAGGAAGGATATGTGTATCAGAGAGGTGAGACATCGCCTCAGAAACATTAAAGACTTGCTGGTTGAATTTCACACAATGTTCTCAAAGCCCTAAACCCCATAAATCTTGTTGAGGGGAAGGATTTAGTCGTGGGTAAAGTCTAATAGTGATGGAACATACCGTACCTTTAAATCAAAATGCGCAATCCCCTTTGAATGTAGGTACTGCACCCCGTCTAGTATCTGTTTAATAAACTGAGTGGCCTCCTCCTCACAGAGAGACTCTTTCTGAGCCAGGAAATCAAAGAGCTCCCCTCCGGAGACCCTGCGAACACACACAGACATGTACACACTTGCTTATTGTGGACTCAGATAATCAAGAGCAAGGGCCTCTGCACTCCTTTATCTAAAGTGTGCACTCAGGAGCTGGATGCCCAACTCCTGGATGCCTTAGATACAGAATATATGTTTGTTGTATCAACTCGGGAGACATTAACTCTACATATGAATCACTGTTTTCCCTCCATAAACCTAATGAAAAAGCTTATGGCAGTTTATGCATAAACAGAGAACCATCTTGCAGCTAACAACCTGTTGAATCTGTCAGTCACTCAACAATAATTGGATTGGGTTTTCTCTGGTCCTAATTAGGCCCTACATTTTCCCAGGCCCTTGTTGGATACAAAGGGGGCCTGCTGGGGCATAGGCATTATTTTCTTTGTCAGACCATTTGGTTCTATCTCACACACATGATCGTTTCCAGCCAAAGTGTTTAAACAAACAACAGTTTCAGCAAACAGTTCATGTGAGCAGAAACACCAAAGTTCAAGGCCAGTGAGTTGCGCTAGTTATTCAACTCAGGAATACATTTTATAAGAGATTGTTCTGGCACTAATAAACACTTGAATACTTCCACATTCTGTCCCATGACAACGTTCCAACTATAATTTTATTATGATTTTGCATGACAGATCAACAGAAGCAGAGTTTAATGGAGGGACAATCTTTCTCCAGGATAACCATTGTCATTCAGTCCTGGAATCTCACCTTAATGGGAAAGTGATTGCCGGAAGATGGCTGTCATAAATCGTGTTTAAAGTTTGCTGCTAGACTTGTGGAGGGCAAAGTAAACATGTGGAAGAAGTTACTCTGGTCAGATGAGACCAAAATTCAGTTTCTTGGCACACATGGCAAGAAACTAACATGCTATACACACCATCATCGCAATGAAACATGGAGGTGACAGCATCATATTGTAGGGATACGTTTCATCAACTGGGTCAGGAAAACTAGTTGGAATTGTATGGGAAACTGGATGAGGCTAAAATCGGGGCAATCCTGGAATAAAACCTGCAAATGCTTGACTGAGGTGACAGTTTAAATTTCGTTGTTCTTGTGACAATGACAATAAAGATCTATCTATCTATCTATCTATCTATCTATCTATCTATCTATCTATCTATCTATCTATCTATCTATCTATCTATCTATCTATCTATCTATCTATCTATCTATCTATCTATCAGTTCACCTTTCATCAGGACAACAACCCTAAAATACAACCAGAGCTACAGTGGTTTGGATTAAATTCAAGCAGTATTAAAGCGGTCAGGTCAACCTTTAGATCTAAATTTAGGATCTGAATTACTCTGCTCTCCATTCAGTCATGGTATTTTGTGCAAAATCTTTACATGCAAAGCTTTGTACACCTTTATTTGCAAAGCTCTGGGGGGTCAAACACAAAATCTCATTTAATAGTAATATAAAGTGCTGCTCAACACATAAAAAACACAGTAAAAATAGGCTTTATCTGTAATGTCAAAATGTGAAAAAAACTAAGCATGTACATTTGAAGCTAATTTGTTTTAACCAAAAATACAGAAGCGTATAAGCCACAATGGCTGACTGAATCGTGCAGTGACTCACAGTTCGAGGATGAGCACCACGTCTGTGCGGTTCTCATACACGTCATGCAGCTCTACAATGTTTGGGTGTTGGATCTCCTGCAGGATGTCCACCTCTCTCTCAATCTCCTCTCTTTTCACGCCCCGTCTGCTGACTCGACTCTGGCGTTTTTTGACGAACTTGGCAGCAAACGCAGTGCCTGTGCTCTTCTCTTTACAACGCCTGACAACTGCAAACTGCCCACTGTGGAGACAAAGGAAAAAAAGCAAGATTATTAATAGCATGATAAATATCTTCAGTCGTTTGTTATATAAGTTTGGAGTAGGTGCCATTTTATGACAACAGGACATAGCTAAACAAATACTGAGCAGGAACCTGTGTGTCAAAAGTGTCTGAAATATTCTGATGCAGTTCATTACTTCCTGTTTCCTGATGAGACAGAAAACAATCAACCAGGCTGATCGTGTGGACAGAGTCTCTCACCTCCTACTTCAACTAACTTCCTGCCAAAGCTCTTCCTTCTTTTCCAGCATCTAGTCCACTGAAAGAATCCCACAAAGTCTGAATATTTCATAACAGAGGTGCAGCTTTCAGACCATCCACAATTGGTTCATTGTGTTTTTATGTGTTTTGCTACAGCCACTGAATTCTTGACCCTTAATGGATGAGCTGACTGCTCCTTTTGACTCTGTTAAACATCTTACTTTTGCTGTCATGTGCATCTGTAAGGTCTTTTCAGTCAGAAATGACCCACCAACATAATGAACTACACGTATGAAAACATTTCCAACACAACATCCAGTTAACAATATATAGGAAGCCTAAGACTTTGTTTTGAGGGGATTGTCAGACTAAAGTAATCTTGCTGCCTCTCCTGCTGCTTCAGTCATTTCCTGCTGCTGTGGACTGACCGCCTGACTCTATACATCCCGACTGGGAAAACAAACCTCTGGGTCACTCGGCCATTATTGTTCGATCACGCAAAATATGAGTGGAGTACATGGGCATGTTTATAAAAAAAATGCTTGTATCTTTTGCAAATGTTGCACAACCCTAATAAGGTCATTTAAGGCTAAATTGCATATCTGCAAAGAGCTGGAGTATCGAATTTATATACTTGTTTACACAACATTTAAGAATAAAACATTTTCTTTTGAGATGGTGTGCCTGACAGCGACCTTACATCAGGCAAAATAATGACTATCAATCACAATAATGTAATCATAGTTCATGAGTATTCTCAGAGTTTTTCTGTTTTTTCATATGCTTCATGTTATTTTATTTTTTTAATGAGGTTGCTAATGACTTAGACATCAGTTTTTACTTAGACTGCTCCTCCACACTTGTAATTGTTCATTCTGAGTAACATGATTTTTTGTACCTCATCAGACCAGCAGATCTGCTGCCTGTGCTCTAGAAATACATTTGGAAACCCCCCTGTTAACTGAACTTAAAGCCTCAGTGAGGTCTATCATTTCCTATGATTTTCATATTCATAACAAACCTCCCGCGTAACAAGGGCTAGTTTTACATAATACTGTGGTTCTACTTGGAAGCAAAAGAATACTGGCTCCAGACTTACTTCATTTTGGAATAATAAAAGTTATTGTTTTGAGAGATAAATTTAACTCAGTAATCTGTGGGAAAAAAAATTCTCTTTCTAGTGGTTTGCTGGTATAACAAACCACGAGAAATGTCTGAGCTTTCCTGTCTGAGCTGATGGAAGTCAAGGACTTTGTTTCCCATCACATTCTAAATGTGTTTAGATCACGGGATGATGTGTTACTTGTTGTGTCCCTCTGTGAACATGTCCTCTATCTGCTGCTGAGTGGAATGGGTTTGATAGGCAGGTAGGCTGAGAAGGTTTCTTACACAGTAGCAGCTGTGGCTGAACCTTCTTGTGTACCTTTAATAAGTGCTTACACAGACAACACTGGTGCATCTGAGGAAATGAATAGAAAGCAAACATTGTGGCATAAAGTTACAGCTGATTCTTTGAGTCCTCTTCAACCACAATGTTGTGAGAGAGTTGGACCAATTTGTTGTTTTATAGACACACCCAGCACAGCTCACTGCTGAAAAGTATCCTCTGTGATCCTCCCACCTAGAAAATAACAAAATGCTAACCAGTATTACTTAGGCACCTGATGAGAGAAGAATTGAAAGTTCACATTGCGCATCACAGAATGAAGCGTGACTGCCATTTAAACAGCTTACTAAATGCAAGATTCATTCACTTTGGTGGCTCTTTGTGGCTAATTGCTACGTCAATTAGTCACTCTAGTCATTATAATAAGTAGAATTTTCCAAAAGGATTACTTGTTCAAGCACATAGATCTGCCCTTTCAGCACAAACAAACAAACAAACACAGAAGTGCTCTTGGAAGTGTTTCAAACATTCCCAGTATAGAGAGAAACAGAGACGGAGGAAAAACTATCATGCTGGGTTTCATATACGACTTAAGTCAAACCCAAGTTGTTCTGACTGCAAACTGGAAGACCATCCGGATGTGCTAAATGTTGTGTGATTCATGACCTAACCACAATTTGACACACAAGCTAATAAAAGTGTACTTTGTTGCATTTTTCAGTATTCCAACAAAATTTTGCAGTGTTATATTGGAGTTTTTACAATGTTCCAATCATGTAGCCGCAATGCTGGATTATGAAATTGAAACGGGACAAACACCAGACTCTCCCACCTAGAATTTCAATTTTATACACTCCCTTATTCTATTTTTTTTTCATCTTTACCATGTGCATATTTTCCATTAAGAACTTTTTGCGCATTGCCTTTTGTTAGTAGCACAAAACTATGTTGTAAACCAATGAATGTTTACTTCAGAATACCAAACTGAAAACATCTAAGTCCTGCTGGGTTGCTCTTTTGTAACGTTCTGGGGAATCTTTAGACATACTGATTTGGTATACCAAAATTCAGAATGCCATTAGACAGGTAAAGACATTAACGGGTGTTCTGCCTGTGAGTCTGTTGAAGAGGAATGCGTTTCAACTGTTGCTTTGTGCTGTAGATAACTTTCAAGAAGCCTTTCTATTAAAGCCCTAAAGCCATGGGTTCTTTCGAAGGTTTATATTCAATGTGAACATGTTTCAGCACAGAGCACAAGGGAAAGTGAGGATTTAACTTGCAACAGTGCCCCAGAAGCTGTTGCATATACATGTCTCATTGTAAAAATAACTACAGAGTGGGTGGATGGGGGCTAAAGCAGTTTGGAAACTCAAATACTCCCTCTGTACGATCTGTTCACAGGCCATCTCCACCCTTGAGCCCTCCCTGAAAGACTGACCCTGATATTGAAGACCATAATTATGTGTGAACTGAGGAGGAGGGAAGAGGACCTAAAGAATTTCTTTTGCAAAAAAACAAGCATCAAATGGCCTGAGGGGAGGAAGTGTCACATGGTAAGCAATCCCAGGAATCTCCTCTAAGTATATAAGCTTGAGATTGATAGATGCCATTAAAATATGAGAAAGTGGCCAAACCAGCTGTCAGTGTACAGGCTTTGTTTAAGTGTGGTCACAAAGTGTAGAGTAACAGCAGAGAGAGGAGTGATGGTGGCAGTGCTGTATGTCTTCGTATTTAAGCTGGTCGGTGTGGCTGAAAGTGTCACGTCGCTCCAGAGTTTCCATTTCCAACAGCTGACAGGCCATTATCCACAGACAAGGTGGAGAGAATGCTCGGACAAGCGGCGCCGACGAGATATCAAAATGTGCTTCTCAACTGAGTAACTGCTGGTTCTGTGTGACAAAGACAGTTAGAATGATAGCTGATTCACCGTCCGAAACCGATCGTCTCCGTCATCTGCACACCAAATGTTGAGGTGCTCAGGGGGAAGCACATGGATATCCTCTAATGGGCGTGAAAACACTAAATTAGACTAACAGACATTTATTTGCTCTAAAAATGGCATCTTTTAATGTTCTATACCCTGAAAATGTTCAGAATGTCTCCCGAATGATTAATTATCAGAAGAGCTGCAGCGCTAGGAATTTCAGAAAGTTCACCATGTAATTTTTTTTTTCTTTTTTACTCAAAAGCAGCAATGTCTGTATCCCAGAGCAAACTACACACACTCTTTTCCTACTCCTCACATAAATACAAAAATACATGCCTGCTGTCTGGAGTAAAGATATATGGTGTGCAGTATAGCTCTTTCACAACCATATGTGAACTCTTGTTTATTCATAACATCTGAGTCTGAAATGTGTGTTGCTTCTTACTTCTTCAAACTGACAATGTTTCTATAGTTAGTTTCTTTTACAGGACCTTGTCTTGTGTGACAGGACAGAAATACAGTTTTCTGTAAACATTTGCCTATCAGTTGCTTAAGAAATACATAGTTTGCATTTTACTTTATTACTGTAACAACTGCATTTCTGGTTTTGCATAGACAACAGAAAATAAAATAGTTACTTTTATTCTGATATTTATCCATCATATGACCAAACAAGTTTAGTATGAAATATGATTATGAAAACTAAAAACTCAAACATCCATATTTGTCTGAGGAAGGAGTAAAGGGGTGGGGCAGCATTACGTCCTTCCATGCTCAGCCAGAGAAAACTCACTCCAGATACTGATTTCTGGAAAAAATTAGTGGGTTTAAAAACAGAACTTTTAGGCCCTTGCTTGGACCACACTAAATGTCACAGGATATATAAACAAAATAATTGAGGTTTAATTTGAGGAAAAAACATATTAGTATGAAAGATCGTCATTGATTCTTTTATCATAAGAACAGCTAACATTAAGAAAACATTACTTCTGTTTCTTGACTTTTAGAGGAAATAAAGGGACTGCTGTGAAGTGTTGCCAATATGGTTTAATACATTTGACTTTTTCCAACAAATCAATTAAAATATCTCCTCAAGCGATCCCTTCTTAATCATATAATAAAAACAAACATTCACAGGATAGAGGGGCTCACAGAATTAACAAATTAGTAGAAAATGATGGGAATCAGATGCTGCAGCCTTCACAGTCACCAGATCTTGACTAAGTTGTGTGCTTTGGAGAAGAAGTGACTAATAACAAACCTCGCAGATGGAGTAATGTTGTTTGGACGAATGTTTTATCCCTCAAGACGCATTCCAGAGACTTGCAAAATCGCAGCTAAGCTGTGCTGACGTTGTTCTGGCAGAAAGTGGTGACCCAACACATTATTAGGAGGTGATTTATGGATGGTCCCTACGGATTAGTGTTTATGTCAGCTTGAATAAAAGAGTTGGATCTGTACATAAAAGAATGATATAGCCATGTGTATAATACTGCTTGTAAAAACCAATGTCAAACCTGTCAGGATGTTGTCAAAGAGCAACGGCCAAATTCATAGTGACGTCAGTCAGGATTTCATCACGAACAGAAAAGTTTAGACATCTTTCTTCCTGTTTAGGCATGCAAAGAGAAAGGGTGCTCCCTTTTTTATGACAACAGAGTACCAAGTTTTTGTTGTCTCATCCAACCTTTTTCCTGATATAACAGCACAACTAGTTTCATATGTATCATGACTAGTCATGGGCTGGTTTCCAATATTAAAGTACACCAAGTGAATCACTTACTATTCCAAAACTCATACAGTAATCTGTGATAATGTTTTAAAGATTTAAAGAGAAAGTGTCAGGGTGATCAGGGTTTTATCCAGCTGTAAGAACATAAGTAAATACAACAATGTCCCTCCCCTAAAAGTGGTGAGTTGACTGGGAATAAAAAGGCTACTACACTTTCACTCCCTTAGAAGCAGACATGTTCAGCTTTCCAAACAAACAGTCATTCTGTGTAAAATAAAAGATTGCCACCCATCATTCTTACTAAGTTAAGCAAAAAAAAAAAAACTCCATAATCAGACAATCTTCAGCTGGAGTGGCTCAAACCAGTGACTGGCGGTCACTGGTTATTCAAATCAGTGATCACACTAAATTAAATGCAATCTCATAATATTGACCATTTGTACATATTAATAATTTAATTAATAATAGATATCGATGACACTGGCAAGACTGAGGGAAGAAGATTAAATTCTACATTTTAAATGTTGGTAACACTTACATCATAGATAAAAGTGAAACTTATTGTTTACAGAGCTAATCAATCTTCCTTCTGACATTTGCTTTTGTTACACCACATGAAGCAGGGGAATGTACCAGTGTGAATGTGAGGTTATTACATAGATGACAAAACAGTACCTCACATCTAATGACTTACAACTTCAAGCTTGGGTTTGTTCAGGGGAAAGAACACAACTGTCCTCAGTGGTACAAAACACCATCGACAGTAGGGCAGAATGATGAATTATCAACCCACTAACGACTAGCTCAACATCTCCATGGAGCATACAACCTACTGACCCCCCAAAGTTTACTTTTTGGTGATCTTATTCAACCTTTCCAACACCTGAGGAACAGTTACTCAAGTGGAAAGCTGTGAATCATTAAATGTACGTTGTGTTGATTCATCTGTCTTGTTTGGAAAATTGTCACACAACTGAGGTGTAAAACAGAGTTGGCGACTCGCTGTGTCTCTTTAAAATTTTTGGTTTTCACTTTCTGTGGTTTGTCACCACAGGATTCCGGGTTCTCATGATTGTGCTTCAGAGCATGTCTCGAGATAAACTCAGAGCAGAATTTTCATGCTTCAACACAACTGATATTATCAGGATTTACAAAATGCACGTCCTTGTCAGTAATGCAAAACATTTTTCAGCTGTTCTCAAAGGAACAATTATTCTTGAAAAAGTTATCTATATTTATTCAATTATTTGTATTCAGTTCCATGAATTTTAACAAAACTTGTAAGCTAAACTTTTTCACATTATGCAACATAAAGGCCACAAACTTTATTTCATTGGAGGGGGGGATGTTTTGTTTTATAGACAAAAACAAAGTAGATCATAGTAATTGTGAAGTGAAAGGAAAATGAAACACCAATGTCTAGCATGCACATGTATCTACTGTAGCTCCTCTAATCAGTACCTGTCTTCACCTTGGCAGAAGCAGAAGACATGGCTAGTATTTCTACCAGTTTTACACATCAGAGACTAAAATCCTTGTGCATTCTTCTTTGCAAAATAGACAAAGCTCAGTCACAATTAAATTGGAACATCTTTTTTTTTTTTAAGTATTGCTGCAGATTCTGAAATGGATTTAGGTCTGGGCTTTGACTGAATTATTTTCTATGGGCTATTAAAAACTGGAATTAATCATTTTATTACTGTTGAATACATCTGCACATTACGCTTTTTGTCATTTAATTTGTAAAATAAAAAATAAAAAAAGAAAGAAAAAGTTTGAAAACCATGTATCATTCACATTCAAATGTGAAAATTCCATTCTGCTTCATAAATATTCACTATATTTTGTTGATCTAAACCTGAAAACAGGCTGAGGTTTGTGTTTGTAGGCTGAAAAAGTTGAAGGAGTATGAGTAATTTCTTGTTTTGCTGTAAATATTATCAGCTTTCAGTTATCTGTGGAAAATTCCAGAGATAAGTGATTGGGGAGTTATTCATAAATCATTGATTACTTTCCACAGTTATTAATGACCTAAAGAAGGTCTTTAAACTATTGGTCTTTAAACTATACATACCATGTTGGGATAAAATGGGTTGCTTTGTTAGACATTCTTCTTCCTGTGGTCTAAACATACAAGTGGTGCAGCCGAGACAAAGATGTTTTGGAGGAAATGGCCATGAAAAAGCATTAGGACACAGTGTGTTTACTTGGTTTAACAGCGAAAAGGTTAGAGGTCACCATCCGTTTACATCCACTCTATCTGCTGCTGCACATGCCTAAGCCGGCAATTACAAAATAGATACGTGGCTTCCTCAGTGAGTCTATATTGTTCTCTGAGAACTTCCTTAAATTCATTTCCCCAGGAGATAGGTAGGCTTGCTTCAAAAATATTTGTAAGTGTTGTACCCAGAAATCAGCTCTGATAATAGCAATAATAATAATAATTAATTATCCCAAACACATCCTGTTTGTCTGATTGTGTTTGCATGTCAATCTTTATCTCATGTAGTAAACTCCAACCCAGTTAGTCACAGTGACACTCCCCAGCTCAAGTTTAAACAGGCCAGCTGTGTGCATACTTTCATACACTGAGCCACGCAGCCCGCAGAGACCTCAACCACACACACACAATACAGAGTGACATTTAAAGAGCAGGGAGGAAATATCTTCCTCTTCACACAACTTTGAGGGATTCCTCACCTTCCCAGTTCTTCTCCAAGATCATAGAAGTCCTCCACGTTCTCCTGCTTGAATACCGCCATGCCAGGTGTCCTCATTGATGTGGCGGTCTCCTTGACGTGTGCTGCAGAAGCCTGTGGATCAGTCTCCCCTGGAGCAGTCTTCCTATTTATCAACTCCACAGGTTCGACTCTGTTGGTGAATAAAGGGTGTTCATGTTGGTCTCTGACTTAAGGCATAACATTTTTCTACCACATGTTCCAGCTTGCTGTAGCTGCACCTACTTTCACATCACAGCAGAAAAGCCATCAACTTGACCGGCAAAGACAATGCAAAACAATAATGACTGATACAAATGATCTATAACATAGGAGTATTACCAGTTGGACAAAATTGGAATTTTAGTTCTTGCGATTATTGAAGGATTAGAGAGGGAAAGAGGATTTCTGCGTAATTAGGGCAAGGCCTCTACTGTGAAACATTTTATCTGGAACAAACATAAACTGATTAAAATTACAAGGCCTTTCCGGGTGTTCTGCTTGAAAATCTAAAGACAAACTGGAAACAAATAGTCTACCTTGGCTGTGAACAGATTGGTACAAGCAAATACAAACTGAAAAGCCACAAACTTCCTATCTAGTGAGTTTCACAAACTGCCATCAAACAGACACTTGAGGTTCTGTTTGAGGTTCTGTACCGTCAGTAAGATGGAGAGTAGAGGATAAAAACTGCATCAAGTCCCACGTCTCCTACAGCCGGTCCGGTCCTCTCATAGGTGCAGCAGCTGAGGCAGAAACCTGGTCCTCTGGCTCCTCTGCTGCCAACTCGCACAGCAAACCAGTCAGGCTTTGTTTCTACACAAGTCCCTCCCCCCACAAACTCGTCTTTACTGATCTGTTATGAAGTATAGCGTGCAGCAGAAGAGAGGAAGGCAATCAGCAACGATCACCGCATGTCTGCTATTTGGTCTGACATGGTTTTTGAGGAACTGAGAACAAAATTTGTATCTACATCCCGGATGCAAATAAAACCAGATGCTCATGTCAGAAGTTTTTATTGAATCGGTTTTACAAAAGCTAAGAGATACAAAGACTTTAACAATTCCCATCTAAAATCTGACAGATTAAGACAGACTTGCATCAAAACAAGTTGAAGTGCCCTGTAGTATTCTGAGTTTTCTTAATGTGTTTGTGCAATACACTGCCAAAAAACATGAGAAAAAAAAAAGAGGAAACACAGAAGCAGAGATAAGTTTTCAATGTAGCTTATTTAAACTTGCAACAGACTGAAAGGGTTTTCGACAGAGCAACTTATTTCATTACTAGTTGTAAGAATGAATAAAAAAATTAATCTAAATAATTGGGAAATGTTGATCTCATGAGAAACCTGCTCTCATAAACATGTTTGATGACAGCAAAAAGAAAAATTCAAACATTTTTCAATGTTTTACATTTGATTTAAAACTGTAAACCAGGTCAGGTCCAGATACTGCAGCAGAGAATGGTGGCTGATCTCTGTAAACAGGTTCAAGTGAGTGAAAAGAAACTTTCTCATCTTCCTCGCATCAAATACCATCCATCAAGGTTTTCACAGTTCATTAGCCAAACACACACACACACACACGTTCTAATTCCTAAACAAATGGTTGGGATATCAAGTTGTCCACAGCGATCAGCAATATGGTTCTTCACATTCTGAAGATACCTGAATGTGGATCAACATGGAAGATTTTCCTTTTATTGTCAAAGTTTTAAGGAAAAATGCTTCCCTCATTAATTATGAATCAAAATTCAATTTTTATAAAATCAGTACAAAGGCAGACTTTTTAACTATTATAAAATTATATAAAAAATTTTACCAGAGTATCTATAAAATTGAGTGAAGACTTGAGAAACGTTACACTGCCACTCCGTGGACAAAAATAGCAAGTACAAGAGAATATTTTTTCTGAGGTTAGGTTCAGAGAAAAGAAATGCAGACAAAAAACCTAAAAGTTTCTGTAAAGTAAGGATATTTCACTAAAAAATACAGACAAAGCTGTCAGAGTTGAAAACAATATCCAATTTTCTCTGAACTACCTTTTATGTAAAAGAGGGATGCAAGTGGAAAAATAATCAGCTGTATGAAGCAACTGTAAAAGAATTACTTACGGCTTTTTAAAATAACTAGATGAAATATTGAACACAAATATTAATGGACTGATTAATGGGACAATACTGGCTCTCAGTCATAAACATTAATTCTACCTGCCATTTATGCAACTGAAAACAGAAAAATATTTTGTTTTTAGCTCATCCATTATTTTGACTTTTTAGATTTGAGGAAATTGCTTGAATGAAACTTTAAAAACTAAGGAATGTTTCAGCAAAATATTTCAGTTACAGCATGAGTAATTCAAGTGCATCATAAAATAAAATGACAAAGAATCCTTTACAAGAAATAAAAAAGCTCTATGACAATGTTCCTTTCCTCAAAGAAAGGAAATAAAGCAGAGAATAAAAATAGATTTTTCTTTTGTGTAAATGTGAGCACAAAAAAAGAAAAAAGGAATTCTTCAAAAGGTATAAAAATGCTTGAAAATACTGTTTCGGGCTGCATGGTTCGGCAATATAGAAAAGTAAACTGCTGGCAACAAACAACATGAACATAGATAGCAAAAATACTTTACACAATGAAAAAAAAAAAGCAGGAATACTGATACAATGTGTTTTATCCTTTGATTTCAGTTCATTATTCAACAATTTTTGATGCAGAGGCCAACTCCGAAATGGGAAAATAAAACCCTTCAGCAGCTATAAAGGGTTGCCGCTCTGTGGAGAAGCTCCCTTTGTCTTCATTCTTAAAGCGACACAGCCTGGAAATAAAAAGCTCAGTTATCCTCATCATCGTCGCTGACAAAGCTCCGTCGATCCAGACTCGTCTCCCTCTCCTTCAGGAATGTCTGTCTGATGGCCTCCAGCTCCGTCAGCTCCAGGCGAACCTTCTCCAGGTGGAACGAGCGGCGGTTCTGGATTTGCCTCAAGGGGAACGGGTTCATGTCCACGAAAGCAATGTTCATCAGTTTCCTGGAAAATAAAACAAAAAATAATTTCTGACTAAAGTATTTTAAACATCCATCCATCCATCCATCCATCTTCTTCCGCTTATCCGAGGTCGGGTCGCGGGGGTAGCAGCTTCAGAAGGGAGGCCCAGACTTCCCTCTCCCCAGCCACTTCTTCTAGCTCCTCCGGGGGAATCCCGAGGCGTTCCCAGGCCAGCCGAGAGACATAGTCCCTCCAGCGTGTCCTGGGTCTTCCCCGGGGCCTCCTCCCGGTGGGACGTGCCCGGAACACCTCACCAGGGAGGCGTCCAGGAGGCATCCTGACCAGATGCCCGAGCCACCTCAACTGGCTCCTCTCGATGTGAAGGAGCAGCGGCTCTACTCTGAGTCCTCTGGCTCAGAGTAGAGCCGCTACTCAGCAGATAATATTATCCTCTTAGTTTTTGGGTTCCTCTCTAAATTACAAGCCTGGATATGAACCGTCTTATCTCAGATACATGAATGGAAATCGCCTGCCTACAGCACCCCCTGCTGGTGAGTGTCACTGTTTTCCAACAATCTCGCAAGCAGCTGGATTTTTTTCTAATTCCCTCATATAGAATGAAGATGAACTCTTGTAATTTGAGACAGAAGTGAAAAATGTTTATGAGATTGTGGAAAATTATAATTAATATTTCAATCAATGCACACTGCACACTTAAAAAATTGATCATAGTATATCTCTTTTTTTGTTTGTGCACATAAAGAGTATCTGGGTTATCATTTCCATCCTTACTGCTGGAGAAACATTGTTCTGAACAATGCAAAACCTTCCTGTTATCAAAGTGACCTGACCTTGAGTCCAGGATTGTGCGTGTAAAGTATCGAAGGTATTTAAAGATGGCCGTCGTGTCCTGCAGCTTCAAAAACTCTTCTTCTTGGTATTTGAAGAGGGCGAGAGCAAATCGAAATATAATCTGTAGAAGGAAAAAAAAAAAAAAAACATTGCATGACTTTCTGTTTGCACCTTTATGTGTTAAAAAAAAAAAAAGCTGTTAAAACTGTCCACAAGCTGAAAGACGACAAACTTTCTCGGTGAATTTTACAAGTTTCACACAAAGTCTTCACAGACTCTCAGGAATTAAAAGGTGTTAGTCAAACTGTGATGTTTCCTTTACCCCTTTAACAGGGCTCTGCGGCTCTATGACCATGTTAAAAAAAAAAAATCGTACTCTTTTCCATGTCTCACCTTTGGCCCCTCAAACAGAAAGGCATCCCAGATCTTGAACAGGATGTCGCTCACCACGCTGTCCACAAACACCACCAGGAACCAGTTGAAGGTGATGAGGGAGAAATCCACCTTGTGCTGCTCAAAGTGGGCGTGAAGGCGTGGCAACTTCTCACTCATCAGGTCCTTGAACACACGCTGGTCGACCTGCAGGAAGCAGACATTCACATTTTACAGAAGTTAGAGGCCGAATCTAAGAGAGGAAATTAATCAGCCATCAAATAAATATGAAAGCACTCAAAAAACTAAAATTGTCATTAGGGCTGAAAAGATTAATCGGATTAATCGATTATTGAAATACTCGCCAACTAATTTAGTAAGAAATTAATCGTTACAGTCTTTAAGAAAGGCCATTTGCTGAACTCTGATTAATTGTCAGAATAATCGATAACTGAAATGACCATTAGTTGCAGCCCGACAACAAAACTCTTAACATAAATAAGCTAAGTTACCTGAGAGCCCAGCAGAGTCTTTGTGTAATAATCTCTTGGCATGAAGACCTCTATGATGGCTACAAGAGTCCAAAAGGCATCTTCTTGGTCTAGATAAAGCAAGGCGATTGCTGCTAGCCTAAGAAAACACACATTAAATAGGAATATTTTTAAAAGCCAGCAAATAATAGAAACCCAGAGGTGCCAGATGTGGTCCGGTACCTGTTGAGACCCTGACAGTAGCCGATGTCTGGATTCCTCCAGGAGAAGGCCACTAGAACATTCCGCAGCTTGTGGATCCCGCCTGCGCTCGGCGAGGCGTAGTGCTTGTTGTTGGGCAATGTCCGGAGCAAGTCCAGCTCGATCTGCTTGGACGCCGGGTTGGGCCGATCCCGCGCCACGTTCAGCAGTGTCTCGTAATAATCCGGGGCCAAGTGGTCGCGGAACTTCTTGACGTGGGAGGTGATGCACCAGCGCCACACGATGGAGCGGTGCTTGTGCGGCACGCCGCAGCGGATCAGAGCCTTGAGCTCGGGGGAACGCACCAGGTCTCTGTTCATGGTGCTGGCCAGAAAGTTCTCCCACTTCACCCCGACTGAAACCTCCTGGTCGGTCATGGACAGGGACTTCAGCTCTAAGGCCCTCACCTTTGCAACCAGTTTCTCCTCTTCCTCCTCTTCCTCTGGGACCGTCTTGAAGCCATACACATCATATTCACTGACGGAGAGAGAAAATAAAATTAATCACCTTCAATCTGCAAACAGATAAAAAAAAAAAAATTATAAAAGAGAAGCTCAAAGGTAGAAACTAAAAGTTTCTTAGGGTTGCTTTGGATATATAATAGTACATTTGCACCATGACAGCATGCCTGAGCTTGTCTGGAAGTAACAGCAAATAATGACTGAAAAACACCAAGCAGCAGACAGAGTTTTTCCAGTCACGAATATTTTCATGAAGCTATAAATTAAAGTACAACAGGTCCTGGGGCTGCACAAACCTTTGAGAAACAGACTTCTTCCGCATAGATTTCAGGTGAAACACCAACAAAATCAGACAAGCTCTGGTCAGAATTTCCCTCTTAAATATTTTCACACTTTGTTACATTAAAACCACCAGATAATAGATTAAATAATAGATTAGAAGTCAACAGAACCTCTGCAGCTTCTCCATATTTACCACGGCTCTCAAGGCTGTTCCTTTGCTCAATACTCTCCTTGCCCAGCATGTCATTTTGAAGCTGAAAGGAAGAACTTAAATCTAGCAAACAATTAGTACCTGACTGAATTTGGTTTGAAGATTTGGTGTTCGTTCTGGTCCGGGCTCTCCACCTGCAGGGCGTCCTCCAGTAATCTGGAAATGACTTCCCGGGCCGGGTCCTGCTCTGACGAACAGACCGGCTTTCTCACCTCCTGAAGCAGCACCAAATATTTACTCTCCACTTGACAGAGTTTGGCCTCCAGAGCTGTGCACTGCAACAAGGGTGGGAATAATAGTTTTAATTTCTCACGCATTCATATTTGTGAAGATAGAGTTGAACTTATGCAAGTTTACAGTTTTTTTTAATTGCTTTTACCTTTGCTTCTAAAGCCTTTTCCCGAATCTCTGCATTCCTGCGCATGACAGTCAACTCCAGGATCTCTTTATTCAGAAACTTGTTTTGGGATTTGTAGCCTTGAAGACTGTCCTAAAATTGAAAATAAAAGAAGCAAAACAGTTTACCAGTGAGATTTAAAATAAAAGATCTTTTTGATCCCCACCCCTCTGGTTTAAGAATTGTCTTCTGCACCTTCAGGATGCTCAGTTCCTGCTGAGGTGGCGGAGAACCAGCATCGCTCACATTCCCGCTCTGCTCAGAGTTTTCCTGCGACAGCTTCACGATGACCTGATCTTTGGCCTGGATGGTCTCCATCAGCATCCCCAGCTGGTCATTAATTTCCCCCACCTTGATTTTCAGACCCTTCAGCTCCTGCTGCAGGCTCTCTTTCTCCAGAGAGAGACGCTCCATGTGTCCACATAGTGACTGGATCTGTATGTCTCGCTCCTGGAGGACCGCCTCCAGCTGGGTGACGTCCTCCTGGGTCACGGCCGGACTGGGAGCCTGCTCCACGGCTGCGGACAGATCCGGAGCTGCTCGCCATACACTGGGCCTCTCACACTGGGAGGTTCTGAGAGTCTGCTGCAGGAGCCTCACCAGCTCCTACAGGGGCAGGAAGACGAGATCTCTTTGGAATTAACAAAACCTGAAGCTTAAACTGTGAAAACATGGAAGCTATGGCAAGCAATCAACTACATTTATTTTGGTGGGTAAAAAATATAGAGGAAGTCACAGTGACGAGGTTAATGAGATCATTTTCATGCTCCGACTTTCTCCTGTAGTTGTAGCCATCTTTGTTTCTATTAGGCTGGCATTCTAAGACGCAACATTACTATTGTTACTATTACTACCTTATTTGGAATAATCAGTATCTCAAAACATCCTACCTTATTAATACATCACAACATCAAGTCCTACAATATATGTCGAACTCAAGGCCCGTGGGCCAAATCTGGCCCACCAAAACTATTTATGTGGCCCTCTAGGCTTTTAGAGGGCCACATAAATAGAACCTTAAGTTGACTGTTGTGTGCTTAAGTATTTATCAATCAAATAAAATATTTTTTTATTTGTAAAGTGCCAAATTACATCAATGTGAGAATGTTAATTAGTTAATTTTAAGAAGTACTCTTTCAATGAAGGGAATGCTATAATATTTTAACAGTTTGCAACAGGTAGTTTTATCAGCAACAACCAGACCTTTAAGGACATTTGTGATCTTGATGTGACCCAGAATGAAAATGAGTTTGACATCTGTGTCTAAAACGGTCAAAATATGTGTTCAAATCCCACTCAGTTAACATGAGCAATGAGGAATCTGAAGTGCATCAAGGTGTAAAATTCTTTTGGATATTATAACAAGAGTTCCTACACATTTTTCAATAAAAAATGTACAATTGTCTTCATAAACTATACACTTTGATAGCATAGCACCATTTAGCTGCTTTTGTGGCAACTGAACTAAGGTGGGTCAACTCTACTTTCAAATCTATAACTCTCTCAAGAAAATAATTGAGCCTCCCACAATAAATACAAGTTCTTTGAAACATAGTTTGTAAACTTTGGTACATTTACTTCATTTCCTAATAAAAAAACAAAAAACATTTAGTGTCTTTGCCATCTGAACCAGACCATGTGACAGACAAGTGAACTGTTCATCATAAACAAGCAGAGTGATTCTTAATGTTACAAGATACAAAGTTACTGAGCACAAGGGAAAACCTTTCCGTCTATGTTCCAGCCCTCACTTACACCAAACATGAAAACAGGACAGGAAGAGCAGGATCTCAAATACAAGCAGCAGGTTTACAGCCTGGGAGAACTCGGAGTAGAGTTCCTGCTTCTTTTTTTTTTAAAGAACCAGTTGAGCTAGTTAAGAATTATGTTCTTAACTAGCTCAACTGTCCTAAAGGGAGGCTTTCCTGATGTATCAGATCTCTGATCTGATACATCAGATCTCTCTGCCGGCTTGGAAACGTTCGTTGTGACTTTTGCTCCTTACAAACTTTTATTGGTCAATATAACCTTTGTGCATGCATTTTTAATTATTTACTTTTTTATTAAAAACCGTTTTGAAAGTTGTAATGCAACACATAAAACAGAAATGAACAATAATGTGGCTGAAAGTGTGTGGAGGGAAAAAACAATTCATTGCATCAGCTCTGAAAGACCTGAGAAAATGTGATGTCTGCTTTAAAAGGAGTCACTTTTAGCTAAAGCAACCAATCAGCTGTGGAGAAATTAAAAAAAATGTAAAAAAGGGAACAGGAAGAAATGAAAAGAAATGCAGCAGCTGTGATTGTTTTCGACAGAACTGCTCTTTCCTTATTTCAGACTGAAGCATGACTAATCACTCCCTGTCTTCCTGTATCAGTGAGAGCTGAGAAATGACACCCAACCTTTTGGTCTGACATGGCAAGACTGGGTGTGTGAAAGCACGATGCAAACTTTCAATGAAAAGAAGTCTGTAAAAAGTTCTTATAAAATAAAGCATCATAAAGTTTGATAAAACAGTACAAAGAAGAATAAGCTCACCTTCTGGCTGGCCAGCTCCTCCCTGAGTTTGATTTGCTCCTGCTGCATTTGGTTCATCTCATCCTGCTGGTTCTGGAGGCGGAGCTGCATCTCCAAAGATTTGCTGCCGTTGCATTCCCCTGTTGGACTCCCAGAACCGCGTCTCTCCACGCCTCGTCCGAACTTCCCTGGTCCCCGCACATCTCGGAGCAAGAGCCTCTGAGGTCGATGACGATTTCGCCCGAAATCGAAGGTGAACGCCGAGCCAAAAGAATCTGAGCAAGAAGAGGAGCAAATGCAGAAAGGAATGCTAGAGCAGAATTCATCTCCAAGCAGTCGCGGATGAGCGAGAGTGGACTCACGTCTCTGTGTGTCCAGATGAGTTTTCTGTTCGGGGAAGTCCTTAGGGGGAGCGTCCAACATCTCCCACTCTTCTGAGCTGCTGTTGTGGTTGCTGGTGTAAAACACGCTGCGTCTGTTCTCCACTCGGCCTGGCCGCAGATTAGACATGGAATTCCTGAGAAAAAAATAAAATAAAAAAAAAGAGGAGAAACCGATTTAAACTCAACTGTCTGCAACTCTGTGAAAGTTACTAGGCTGAGTCAAAGTTCTAAATGTCAGTCGAGCAAAATTAAGCTGCAGAAAAATAACACAGATCATTCAGAAACAATCCAACTAAATGAGGACTTCATTTCCACAAAATGTCCTTCTAGTGTAAAACAATACAGAGTACTTCAATGAAATATTTATACACTTTCGGCTTACTCACATTTAGTCAAGTTACAAACAAAAACTTTATTTCTTCAGATTTTATGTGACAGACCAACACAAAGTAACTGAAAAGGAAAAGAAATCCCAAAATACATGCGACATTCAAGCAACTTTACTCTGATCTAAGAAAATAAAAATCTAATGCAACCAACTGCCTTTAGAAATCATTTAGTCAATAAATAGAGTAAAACAATGAGTATCAATGGGTATTCTCTAGATAAAAAAATATGTTCTGTGATAATTACAGCAGCAGCAGGTAACAAAACATCCTTAGCTTTGAATCTCATATAGCACTGTTCAGTCTACCATGGGAAAACCAAAAAAAAACAATAGATTAACTGCAAACTGATCAAGACATGGTCAGCAAAAACAGTCAGGCCAGGAAATAATAATTTGATGACGGAATAATTACTCACCAAATTTTGTGGAAGAGCAACAAGAAGAAAACTGCTATTGAAAAATGTTATGAGAAGTACCTACTTGTGCAGTGCTAGTAGATACATACTGAAAAAGCCTTGCATAAAGAAATTGAAATAAGCAGTTAGCAGTTAGATACCTAACTTAAGTACTTAAGTTTTGATTTGTTTTGTATTGACAAAAGTACAATAATTACAAATGAAAACCATGCATTTTAGATTTTTATGAGTAAACAAAATCCGAAAACATTTATGGGCTGCTCTGTGTTAACACAATTGTATGTTTGATGATGTGAAAAACATGTTGAAAAGTTCAAGATGACCTCAGTAAGGAACTTTCTATTCATCACCATACTGAATTAGTAAGAAATTTAACTCTGACGTACATTTGACTCTGACGTACAAACACTTTGTCACGACATGAAAATGTAATGCATGCTGTACATCAACCCATCTATTTAGGGATCAAATCTTTTGAGCAAATATGTCTACATACTAGAAAGAGGAATTGTTGAACAGTTGATAAACTGGTGAACTACAGATGTGACCACTTCCTCTACTACAGTTGGCCTCAGGCAGAACCAAAACGATTTTCTTCCCTCATTTAGAGACACAAACCAGACAAAGCCTGCAATAACTTGGCAGCAAGCCTACAAAAAATCCTGAACTTTGTAATAAAACAGCTGGAGGTACAAATTATGCTTTGAAGAGCCCTCACTAGGCTTTCAGCCTTACCTGAGCTCTGTACCAAAGTTTTTGAGGGAGAAGGGCCCTCTGGCTGTCTGGATTCCCACCATTCCTCCTACATCCATTTCTGTGTCCATAGCAAAGTCGCTGCGGACTTTCTCCATGCTTTCACTTAGCTTCTCAATGAAGACAGCATCTGAAAATCATAACAGAGTTTATTAGAATCAACTAATAAGTGCAATAGTCCAACCGCTTCAACGTAAAGGAAATATACCTATCAGTAAAAGGATGCAATACGTTTGAGTTAAATAAGGAAAGCTAATTATGTTTCAACTTTCTGATATCCTGCAGAACGACTCAAATCAGATATTCTTTCTTGCACGGGTGTATGGAAACATTTCATGAAGGATCAAGAACTTGTAACAAAAAAAGAGGGAAAAAACAGAAGAACAAAGTTGTTTGATAAAATTATCTAGAAACAGTGAGATCTCAGTCTGCTTAAATGTTCAAACTAAGTCAACCACTAATGTTCAAACTAAGTCAACCACTAAACAGCCCTGTTTCGTTTTACACTTCATAGTCTGATATCATGCAATCAATAACCTTTGCCGATCTAACAAAAGTTTTGAAATGTTAACTTTTCCCTCAAACCAATATGCGACGAAATTCAGCAGGCCTTCCAGACATTCTGGTAAGTTGCACAGGTCACACACATTTCAACATAGCTAAGAAAAAAAGAAGTGTACTTGTGTCAAAATTGAGAGAACACAGGATATGATGATGCAAATCTTTGACTTTGCAGACTGAGAAACATGCCCGGCTTTGAATCGAAGCGCAATAAACTGCAAGCAACAAACAACAAATATCTCTTTAAAATATTAGTGGGTGGGTGATTAAGTGCAACAAAGGCTCTGTTCCAGGATAATTGTGATTATAATATTAATCATCAAAAGGATTGATATTATGGTTTGTGTGGCTTCTCAATTCACAGTTCCCTGTAACCAAAGTTGCACTTAACTCCAACGTGCACTGATCAGCTCCACGAAGCAACAGTTGCTGGTCCACAAAGTCTTCAGTAACCATTGCTTGTTTTTCACTTTTTTATATAGTAAAATATAGTAATAAAGTATAGTATAAAGTATATATACTTATACTAAAGTATAAAATAAAGTATAGTATAGTAGTATAGTCTATAGTAAAAACATTAAGATAAAGAGCAACAGTTTATTACTCCACAGTTGACTATATTTTATGACCATCTGTGGTTAAAGGCAGTAAAGACAGATCAAGGTTAACTTGCACCCCACATCCTCTGCAGGCATACTTTAACTGAGAGCTGCCAATACCAGAGTCTTCACCTCCATCTTGATTAGATGTATCCAAAATATTAAGGCATCTGTTACCCAGATTTATTTTTGAAAATTAATTTAAATGCAAGACATCTCAATTTATTCAACAGCAGTCTCCCTTAAATCAATAAAACAATTTAAGTTTTGTGGGTGTTTTTCACAACACTGGAAAACACCCACTGCCAATTGACTGAACATGCAAATATGTGGCAAAACTCAGTGAGAGTACAACTTTTTTTTTTCTTAAGCTGAAATCTTTCTAGATGAACAACAACTCAACCAATATAAAAAAACACTAGAAAAGAAATCATGCCAATATGATGAATGCAGCAACCTAATAATTATTTCAGCTTTTCCATTATTTATACCGATAGCAACTAATGGTGCACTAATCAATCGACCGGCCCCAGTTTCCTTAATCTTGGGTGATCGGCAATCAATACATATAAGTGAAACCAATCTTATCCATCTCCGCAAAGATCTGAAAAGAAGAAAACAGGCCTATAGTCTAACCTATTACGTAAGTTTTGTTTGTTTTCATAATGTGACATATTAAATACTAAGTGAAGAGATTATTTTAGTCTAGTTAATTTAGTAGTTTGGAGAGCAATGGTTTTCATTTATATTTGAGAGCACTGCCTCATGTGTGGATAGAACAAGTTTGTATTTTTTCACAGGTACCATTGGATATTTTTCAATAAAACTGGAATGTTGAAGGTGTATTGTGACCTTATAAGACCTCACAGTGTCAGTTCTTTAAAAAAAAGAAAAAGAATTGGCTTGTTAGCCTTTTTAAAGATCAGTGATTGGTCAGAAAACTGCAATCGGTGCACACCTAATAACCATGCAAGTAAAGGCTTAAGATAAAAGAAAACTGCAGGGTATGTCAATATGCTAAATACATCAAGATTGAGCAGATATGTGTAGAAACAAACTTCTCTGTGGACACACCAAGACATACTGTACTATACTGTTACTCTGTCAAAGAAGTTTTAATATCAAATAACTCAAGTCAATACAAAAAGTTTTACATTTATTATTTCATTAGTTAAACCAGTCTGACCTCTGCGAAAAAGGAATTTGTCCTTAACCTAATAATTGTTTGAGCCACTTTGGCGCTAACAACAATCAGTAAAGGCCAATGATTAACAAGGAGTCTTTTACATCACTGTGGAATAATTTTGGGCCATTTTCTTTAAGATTTAAAGGGTTTTGTGTATCACAAACTGTTATTATACACTGTCACACAACCACCACAATACTTAACCGTAGGTATGATGTTATTTTTCATACCTATGCCACGACCAAAGACAATCAGAATTATGCTGACTTTGAGAATGCCTTAAAATAACAAGCAATGTAATAAAAACACCAAGTAATGGGACGTTTGCACCATGCTCTGGTTTGGAGGAAAACTATTAAAGCTGTAAAGCAAACAACATGGTCGGTTACGTACCACAGAACTTCAAACTTATCAGTCTTTATGATCAACTTTTTGGGTTTGTTTTAGTTTTTATGATGTTCTTTTTCTGAAAAGAACATCATACCTGCGGATGAGGAATGATGCAATAGGATGAATACCTTAATTTTAAAAAAAAGCTTTTTGTATTTACACTGACAATGTTTGACAATGACATTTGTTTTAAACATAAATGTACTTCCTCACAACATTGCAGGAAGTGGTAACCGATGCTAATTGAAGCTGATCAACTCCCTAAAATGCTAATTATTATTATTTGATGTGTGCTAATAAAAAAAACTTCCTTCTTTTATATGTTTAGTATTAAAATGAATTAATTATTCTAAAAAACAACAACGTATTTTTAACAATATAGAGTTATATCCATAAAATATTTAGCAACTACTTTTAAATTAAAAAAAAGCTAAAGCTCTTGTCAGAGATAAAAAAATGACTTCAGAAGTTTTGACCTGCATCAAGCTCAATTCATGTCCAACATGCTAGTCTAAACACTCTTACACAGGCCCAGATGAGGAAAGATAACTCAGGTATTTGAACATTATGAAGACAAAGATAAGAACAGAGAACACTCTAGAAAGGGGAAAACATGTGAGTTATTTGAATAGGAACAGGAAAGAAGGCAGGACCCATAGTTCAGATCACTCAGCCGAATGACAAAATATCTCCCCCCATAAAGACATGGTGCTTAAACAACAACAAATGACAAGACTATATAGGTGAAAGAACAATTTTTAACACACTTTCATCCATATGTTAAGTACAGTCAATATTTTTTTTCACGCTCAGACAGTTTAGTGCAACTCAAATGCTTTATTTCAAAGTAACAACAAAGTATACTCTGCTACAAAAAAGTTAACTTGTAAAGCTAAAAAGCAGAAATGATGAATGTGCACAAGAATTTGCCTTAAATACATTATTTTGATCTGTTTTAGAAGATCAGCAACATGGTCCAATACTTCATAATCTACTTTTTTATGTCACAAATTATTAGAAAAATCTCAAATAATAGTTAGCATAAAACTATGTAAACTCAATGATCTTTCTAGTAAATTCTAGAAGAACTGCAGAACATAAAAACATTATGATTTGTAGTGGTCAAATCCAAATAGTTTTGATAATCTAATTCAGAGATGACCCGGAAAGGGACCAGAAGCAAATAATTTTACTATTGACTGGCTCTGAACGGTCAGCCACTCAGAAGCTAAAAATTCAATAAACCCATCCCTTGTTACCAGGTCATTCTCACAATAACACTCTTCAGTGTAGAAGTCAAAACTGCAGGAAGAAATCTAAAAAGTAAGCCATTTTTAGTGTCAGTGAGGCGTTTAAAATGAAACCAGAGGAATAATTAGCTGTAAGAAGCTTCCAGGAGGCAAGCTGTGTTTGAATTTGATGACATGAAACATCAGTAACTCCACCCAGGTAAAATGTCATTAAGCAAAAACCTAGCTCTAATATCATTGATGTCAATTCACTTTTCTTTGTCTCTTGCATTCTAATTCTTTAAGGGCCTCACATTCCAACACACTGTTTCCAGAGAAACACAAAACCCTGAAACCAAATATTTCCGATAGTTCCGTTTGGAGCAGAAAGTAAATATTAATCTGCTGCCAACAGGAGGTCACAGTCATCTGATGTGTGAGAATGGTGAGGCCGTTGCTGAATGTGTGTGTTCTTGCCTACCGCTGTCCTTGCCCACGAGGCCGGTGGGAGGGTAGGCCTGCGTGGGAGAACTCCAGCTGTCTCTCTTCCCCGTGCCTTTGGTGTTGCTGTACTCCCAACGCTTCTGCTGCAACTCCTGGAGCCAGTAATGCATCACCTGTCTGCTGGGGGCCTGGAAACAAGTGCACAGACCCACAGTTATTCACATGTAGGGGATAAATAGAAACTTCCCCTTTCAAGTGTTGCAGTACAGCATTTTAAATAGCCATAGGGCAGTTTCCAGCAACAACGGAAAACTTTTTTTTTTTAATAAGATAAGATTTATTTGTCATTGTCATCAACAGATTACAACGAGATTGAGATTTGCTCGATTCGAGTTAAAATGCAGGTTATGTTATACATAATATACAATATACATACATAAAAAAGATAAAGAAATAAATAGTACAAAATGAGAAATAAATAGACATCAGAAGATGGTTGCAGCGCCTGGAGGTGTCGCAACAGAATTTACATTTTTAACAAAGTGGTGTCAAATACACATACCTGTATATATATATATATATTTTTTTTTTTTTCAAAGTCAGATTCAAAAGAACTCAAATTTGTCAGAGAAAGTTTTGGCCAGCTGCTTGGCACGAGAAAGAGTGATGCTTCCTCCCCCACCTGTTGCCGCAAACAAATAGTGGCTCCTATCGTTTTCCTTCCTTGCAAGAAACACAAGGTCACCTGATTGACAAGTTTTGGTAGATAACCTGATGTAGTCTCACTAAGCATTTTTAGTAAGGTATCAAAATTAAAAGAGTATTCTCTAAAATAAAAACATCTAAGTAAGCTTATTTCATCATTATTAATCAACCCCCCCCCAAAGCAAGATAAAGAACGAATGCATGAAACTATCAGTAGCAATTCTATGGAACAGCCATTATTGCTGAGATATTCTTTTTTAATTTTGTATTTAAGAGCAATAATTAACACCTGCATTTTGTCAGGACTTAGCTGGAGAAAATTATAATCTAATTTTTGTCTGATTTATGATAGCCACTTGATTAAATTAGATGACTAATGGAACTCAGATGCCCCAGCAAAACGGTAAAGTTGGAGGTCATCTGCATAAATGATAACCACATTTACAAGAAATCAGACTGAAATGTATTCTCCTGAAAAGGGGAGTTGTTTTGCTACAACTTTTCCCAAATTTTTGATTCAGGCATTGTGCATACTGTTGCAGGAAGAATAACCAGTGATTGTTATTCTGTTCACACTGTCCATCAAAAGCATAGCGTTGTCCTAGTTTGAAATGGTAAAATATGAAGTTCTGGCTCGTTTAGCCATGTAATTGAACAAGTTACAGCCAATGGACTTTGAACTTGGTAGCTTTAAGTAAACAGTTAAAATTGTGGATATTTTAACTGATCCAGTTGAGTTAATAAAAGTCATAGTCAGGTTTCTATTAGCCTTCTACACTAAGAAAGCAAAACATTATTGTACGCAAGAGGAAAGTGCAGATAGCTTATTTGGATCCTGTTGACGAGCAGTGCACAGCAACAGATGGGGGCGGGGCAGTGCAACATTATACGTTTCATAGCTAAAGGAAACTATAGTGCAAGTAATGTATTATCTGATCCCACATTAAGAGGACAATAAAACTGAATTTTGACCAGCAGTAACTCTTTAGAGTCTTGACACACCTTATTCTGCTTAAAATGAAAGCAGCAAGATCAAGTGTATGATACCACAAGAATCTCAAATCAGTCCATATCTAATTTTTAAAAAACAATGTTTCCACGCTGCAGTTACATTGAAAAAAAAAAAAAAAAAAAAAAGTTGTGCATTTACAGTCCAGGAGCTTTACAAATAACTGGTTACTCTTTGGCTCAGTCATGTGAAAAAGCAGAGAGGCTGGTTTCAGTCTCAGTTCCAGCCTCTAGCTGTACAAGCTGTTTGGTATTAGCCAGTCAGACCATCTGCTGAAAAAGAAACTGACTTTAGACAGTGGGAGCCAGGCCACCTGTCTTACTCACAGTCATATGACAGCAGAGAAGACTGAGGCAGCATCACATGAAGTGCTGTGACCAGTGAGCCCAATAGTGAGTGGATTAACACTCAGTTGATTAAGGGGCAAATAGATACTGCCTGCATCATCCCCTTATAACAGCTTTTCATTTGATTATGTGGGCGATAGTTTCGAGAATTTCTAAGGCTAATAAAAGTAAATTAGGCCAAGCAAGGAGTAGATTTGATCAAATATAGACAATATACTAGAGTCAGGATTTAACTCCAATGTTTCATTTGGAAGAGAATGCAAGTTGAATGCTTCTTTATTTTGAAGAATGAAGCATGTCTTTTGCCTGAACAAAAGGGCTGTCACAAGTGAATAATCTGAGTATTATTTTTGCCAACAAGCAGAACATTTACTAAATATTATTTTTTCTGAATATTTCCCTACATTATCTAAAAGAAGAAAAAAAGGGCAATTATTTTAAGCGCTGAAACTTTATTGCAAACATTTCGATTAATAATTGTCAATTTTGAAACATAACATTTTTTTTGAAACAGTCCATTTTTTTTTTTTTTTAGATACAAAAAGTTCTGGTTGGAACCTGTGTATTTGCACATTTCTGGTACCACCGTAAATCTGACGCACAAGCCACAAATACAAGCAATAGTTGACAATGCAACGTTTACTGTAGGCTATGTTTTGCTTCAAAAAAAAAAAGGACCATATGAGACACCAGTTGTATCAGCTCCAGTCCTTTTTGTCCTGGAGCTGATACAACTGTTTAATTTAGCATCAAGAGGAGTTTTCTAATTTAAAATGTTGCTTATTTTGTTGATTTAAAATGTGATTAACTGCCAGTCATTCATTGCAGTTCACATAATTAACTCAAAAATTTAATGAAGTCCCACCTCTACTTTTTTTAAGTATAATTTTGCATAGGAACATGTTACATATTTTGGTGAAAACTGAAGGGTAAATTATTCATTAATTTCATCTTTCTAAATGTTGCAGTTGTCTTTATCTTTTTTTTTTATCCTACATGCTAGATCTTGTCACTATCTAAAAGTTCTGTGAGTGCCTTTTCGGATGAATTTGTTTGCTTTGATAAACATTGGATATTTTCGTATCATGCCAAGTCTCATGATGTATTCATTTTAAAAAAGTAAAGCAGAGATTGATGCGGGTGTCAGAGAAAAACATTGATTCACTTTAACTAATTCATTGTTTTCTTGCTAGCTAACTATAATGCAAAACATAGCTAATTTTTCAATCCCAAATGTAAACATTAACAGGAAAACAGGGAGGTTTGTGGAAATGTGGAGGATGGTGGGCTGTCAAATGAAATTCTGCTCAGGGCCTCATTCAAGTTTTGGTCGGCTCTGAACACACACACACTATCAGCTGGTGAAGTTTCGGCCTGTGGTAGGTTATTTTCAACACAACTTCTCTAAAAAAATATCTGCCACTCGACACATTTCCACGGGTGTTTTAAAAGTAAAAAAAAAAAGACAATTTGTTAGAAAGGGTGTGTCTGTAGCCTTTCCTGAGACAGAAAGGAAACGACACATGACAAAAACAATTAAAGCTGCAAGCAGCCTCGGGCGGCCCTCGCAGCAAGCGCCGCTCCGGCCTATTGGCCACCGCGGGGGTTCCGGCCACCGCAGAAGCTCTCGCGCGTTTTCCAGAGCCGCAGCCCGCTCGCCAGTGCGGAAGCTCCGGCGCAGTCTCCAGCACCGCCGCCCGCCAGCCGCCGCAGAAGCTGTCGCGCATTTTCCCCGCCCGTCCACCGGGCGACACGCGTGAATGCGTTCGGCGGCGCTCCCCGACGACTGTCGAAAAATCTGGCGCAGATCGGTCGATGCGTCGAGGAGATACGGCCGATGTATCAACTTAGGGGGCGCAGTGGAGTCAAATTACATCTCAATTCCGTTGGGCTCTTTAGAGGTGAACAAAGGTCATACATATCCAGTTTGGCGCCAATCGGATGATCTATGCGTGAATAAGAGCCAAACGTATGCATATGGCGAGGGACTGATATTCGCCATTTTGCCACGCCCACACGGTTCAGCCAGCAGCGAGCATTGACAGAGTTTATCATCCGAATCATCTTGATTAGGTCAAGAGAGCCATAAACGGAGCTTTCCAAGTAAAAAAATAGCACTTCCTGTTCCGAGGGGGCGGGGCCTAAGTGATGTCATCATTTGACCATTGGATATTATTGGACACTCGATTATGATCAATCACTGAACGTTTGGTGTCTCTGTGAGTTTTTGTGTTAGAATTACTAATTATTTAATTTTTTCCTCCATTACAACATTGAACTTTCATTCCGTAGGGCAATGCTGCCCTCTGGTGTCGAATTACTGAAAAAATGAAACTATTTCAGTGGGCAGCAGAGGGCAGCATTGCCCTACAAACAACGAACATGGACTGTTTATTATGTAATTACACAGAAGATCTCTCTAATTCATTCTGAGGGGGCGGGGCTTAGATGACGTCATAATATGATGACATAGCATTGTCAGGCATCACACCAGGATGTGTCAGGCCAAGTTTGGTGCAGCTCGGTCGAAATATGTGGAATCTAGAAGCAAACGTATGGCATCGGCCTTACAGGTCACTTCGCCACGCCGCCACAGCCAGCTGCTTCATCGCAGCCAGTCAGGGCTTGAATCCTCAACACACCAACATGTCTTCTGTCTCTGGACACAGTTTCATGTTGATTAGGTCAAAGGGCTAAGATAGCGACCGTTCACAGTAAAACATGACACTTCCTGTTCTCAGGGGGCGTGGCCTAAGTGATGTCATCATTTGACCACAGGGTATTTTTGGACACCTAATGATGATCAATAATTTAAAGTTTGGCATCTCTGTGAGTTTCTGTGCAGGATATATAAGAGTTTCGTGTTTCATGGCGAGTAGGTGAACTTTGACCCCTGGTAACCCCCCTTCAGCAATCTCAGACAGTCACCAATTTGATAACTTTAAATCAGACATGCCTTATGATCAGACTGACCGAGTTTGAAGCCGATCAATCGAAATCCCTAGGAGGAGTTCGATCAAATGCAAAGGCTGTAAACGTCAAAATCGAGGTCAAATGAACTTCAATCTAAAATGGCCGACTTCCTGTTGGGTTTAGAGCATGGCTCTAAGAGACTTTTTTGTACGTCCCGACAAGATACACATGTGTACCAAGTTTCGTAATTCTAGGTTTAAGCATGGCTTGGGGCTGATTTTTTAAAATACTCTAGGGGTCGCTATAGAAAAATTAGGCCACGCCCACCAAATATCGCTATGGATTCCTGTTTGGGGATGGATAAGGATCCATCCTAGTGAGTTTGGAGCAGCTCACCCCGAAACTGTGGAATTCAGAGCCAAACGAAATTCGATGGCGTTCGCAACGCCGCCACGCCCACCTGCTTCATCGCAGCCGGTCGGGGTTGGAATCCACAACACACCAACATGTCTTCTGTCTCTGGACACAGTTTCATGTTGATTAGGTCAAAGGGCTAAGATAGCGACCGTTCACAGTAAAACATTACACTTCCTGCTCTCAAGGGGCGTGGCCTACATAAAAAAAAAATTTCACTGCAGGGTATTTTAGGACACCCGATGTCGATCAATCACTGAAAGTTTGGTCCCTCTATGTGTTTTTGTATAGGAAATATAAGAGGTTTTTGTTTTATGGCGTGTAGGTGAACTTTGACCCCTGCTAACCCCCCTTCAACATGCTCCAAAACTCACCAATTTGATAACTTTAAATCAGACATGCCTTATGATCAGACTGACCAAGTTTGAAGCCGATCAATCGAAATCCCTAGGAGGAGTTCGATCAAATACGAAGGCTGTAAACGGCAAAATTGAGGTAAAAAATGGACCTTCAATACAAAATGGCCGACTTCCTGTGATACTTGCACTATGACATTACTTGTAAATTCTGAGCGTCTTAGTGCGCTCTACAACTGTACCGAATTTCAAGTCTCTACGATGAAGTAAGTGAATAGCAATGGGTCTGTTGAAAATTGCTAGTTGCTGCCGTTGAGCAATTTTTTTTGCGATTTTTGCGGCGACCTTAAAATTCAAAAATTTTAAACCGCCTAGTCGCTTCCGCCAAGTTTGGTGAGTTTTTGAATATGATAAAGCCCCCAAAAAGGCGCCTCTTTAGGGGGGCAGAAAAATAAGAATAATTAAAGCTGCAAGCAGCCTCGGGCGGCCCTCGCAGCAAGCGCCGCTCCGGCCTATTGGCCACCGCGGGGGTTCCGGCCACCGCAGAAGCTCTCGCGCGTTTTCCAGAGCCGCAGCCCGCTCCCCACCGCAGAAGCTCTGCCGCAGTTTCCAGCACCGCCGCCCGCCAGCCACCGCAGAAGCTGTCGCGCATTTTCCCCGCCCGTCCGCCGGGCGACACGCGTGAATGCGTTCGGCGGCGCTCCCTGACGACTGTCGAAAAATCTGGTGCAGATCGGTCGATGCGTCGAGGAGATACGGCCGATGTATTAACTTAGGGGGCGCAGTGGAGTCAAATTACATCTCAAACCCGTCGGGCTCTTTAGAGGTGAACAAAGGTCATACATATCCAGTTTGGCGTCAATCGGATGATCTATGCGTTAATAAGAGCCAAACGTATGCATATGGCGAGGGACTGATATTCGCCATTTGGCCACGCCCACACGGTTCATCCAGCAGCGAGCATTGACAGAGCTTATCATCCGAATCACCTTGATTAGGTCAAGAGAGCCATAAACGGAGCTTTCCAAGGAAAAAAACGGCACTTCCTGTTCCGAGGGGGCGGGGCTTAGATGACGTCATAATATGATGACATAGGGTCGTCAGGGATCCCGCCAGGGTCACTCGTGCAAAGTTTGGTGCAGAAGCTATCAACCGTTCACAGTAGAATTACAAATTTTTAATTTTTTCCTACATTACAAAATTGAACTCTGTAGGGCAATGCTGCCCTCTGGTGTCGAATTACTGAAATAATGAAAGTATTTCAGTAATTTCAGTTATTCGACACCAGAGGGCAGCATTGCCCTACACATGACAAAGCCCTTTGTATTACACAGTCGATCA
Organism: Xiphophorus maculatus; assembly: GCF_002775205.1. Classification (NCBI taxonomy): domain Eukaryota; kingdom Metazoa; phylum Chordata; class Actinopteri; order Cyprinodontiformes; family Poeciliidae; genus Xiphophorus; species Xiphophorus maculatus. The sequence goes on from NC_036444.1 coordinate 8,873,441, forward strand.
CAGGGGAACTTTGAGCCTTGCTAACCCCCCTTCCACATGTTCAAATGTCACCATATTGATAACTTTGAATCAGACATGCCTTATGATCAGACTGATCGAGTTTGAAGTCGATCAATCGAAATCCCTAGGAGGAGTTCGATCAAATACGAAGGCTGTAAAAGTCAAAATCGAGGTCAAATGAAATTCAATCTAAAATGGCCGACTTCCTGTTGGGTTTAGAGCATGGCTCTAAGAGACTTTTTTGTACGTCCCGACAAGATACACATGTGTACCAAGTTTCGTAATTCTAGGATAAAGCATGGCATGGGGCTGTTCATTTAAAATACTCTAGGGGTCGCTATAGAGAAATTAGGCCACGCCCACCAAATTTTGTTATGAATTCCTGTCGGTGGGTGTACAAGGATCCATCCTAGTGAGTTTGAAGCAGCTGGGCCCGAAATTGTGGAATTCAGAGCCAAACGAAATTCGACGGCGTTCGCAACGCCGCCACGCCCACCTGCTTCATCGCAGCCGGTCGGGGTTGGAATAACTCAACACACCAACATGTCTTCTGTCTCTGGACACAGTTTCATGTTGATTAGGTCAAAGGGCTAAGATAGCGACCGTTCACAGTAAAACATGACACTTCCTGTTCTCAGGGGGCGTGGCCTACTTAAAAAAATAATTTCACCACAGGGTATTTTAGGACACCCGATGACGACCAATCTCTGAAAGTTTGGTCCCTCTCTGTGTTTTTGTATAGGAAATATAAGAGTTTCGTGTTTCATGGCGAGTAGGTGAACTTTGACCCCTGCTAACCCCCCTTCAGCAAGCTCATACAGTCACCAATTTGATAACTTTAAATCAGACATGCCTTATGATCAGACTGACCGAGTTTGAAGCCGATCAATCGAAATCCCTAGGAGGAGTTCGATCAAATACGAAGGCTGTAAACGTCAAACTCGAGGTCCAAAATGGACCTTCAATAGAAAATGGCCGACTTCCTGTTGGGTTTCGACCATGGCTCTAATAGACTTTTTTGTACGTCCTGACAAGATACACATATGTACCAAGTTTCGTAATTCTAGGTTAAAGCATGGCTTGGGGCTGTTCATTTAAAATACTCTAGGGGGCGCTATAGATAAATTAGGCCACGCCCACCAAATTTTGTTATGAATTCCTGTCGGTGGGTGGATAAGGATCCATCCTAGTGAGTTTGGAGCAGCTGGGCCCGAAATTGTGGAATTCAGAGCCAAACGTATGGCAACGGCGTTACAGGTCACTTCGCCACGCCGCCACGCCCACCTGCTATGTCAAAACCGGTCAGGGTTGGAATCCTCAACACACCAACATGTCTTCTGTCTCTGGACACAGTTTCATGTTGATTAGGTCAAAGGGCTAAGATAGCGACCGTTCACAGTAAAACATGACACTTCCTGTTCTCAGGGGTCGTGGCCTAAGTGATGTCATCATTTGACCATAGGGTAGTGTAGGGCACCCGATGACGATCAATCACTGAAAGTTTGGTCCCTCTATGTGTTTTTGTATAGGAAATATAAGAGTTTCGTGTTTCATGGCGAGTAGGTGAACTTTGACCCCTGCTAACCCCCCTTCAACATGCTCCAAAACTCACCAATTTGATAACTTTAAATCAAACATGCCTTATGATCAGACTGACCAAGTTTGAAGTCGATCAATCGAAATCCCTAGGAGGAGTTCGATCAAATACGAAGGCTGTAAACGTCAAAATCGAGGTAAAAAATGGACGTTCAATACAAAATGGCCGACTTTCTGTGATAGTTGGCTTATAACATTAAATGTAAGTTCTGAGTCTTTTGGTGAGCTCTACATGTGTACCAAATTTCATGTCTCTACGATGAAGTACGTTCATACCATTGTGTCAACATAAAATTGCTAGTTGCCGCCGTTCAGCAATTTTTTTTGCGATTTTTGCGACAACCTTAAAATTCAAAATTTTTAAATTTTCTAGTTGCGACCGCCAAGTTTGGTGAGTTTTTGAATATGATAAAGCCCCCAAAAAGGCTCCTCTTTAGGGGGGCAGAATCGTAATAATAATAAGAAACAGTACAGATACAATAGGCCTTCGCAGCGCTTTGCTGCTCGGGCCTAATTATCTGCCGAGTGTTGTGATAGAACTGTTGAAATAAGTTCCTACCTTCAAGAGAAATTCCTTCCCAGCTGTACGGATCTCGAACTGTCCCTCTTCCCCCTCCACGTCGTACATGAAGCAGGCATCGCCTATATCGATGTGTCCGAGAGGCAGGGCATCTTGGGGAGTCTTGAAATAATACAAGTAACATTTCCTCGGGTCGTACACGAACCACCTCAGTTTGTAGCCCCTGAGAGGCCCCTTGCCGGAGAGTTTGTTCAAGTAGCCGCACAGCTTGGAGGCCTGCTCCTTCGCTCCCTCCACCTCGGCCACATCTAGAGACTTGAAGGACAGCAGTCGTGAAGTTGTGCAGGAGCTCTCCCCGCTGCCATCCTCCTCTTCGTGCATCTTTCTTAGAAGTTTCTTCTTCTTGCAGCCCCACAGATGGCAACTCCTGGGTCCATCCGCATGACTGCTTTCCCCCAGAAAGGGAGTGCTGGGAAATGTAGTTTGACGTAGTTGTGACGCGTTAGTGAGAGGTATGCGCTCGCAGAGGGCTGTGCTACCGAGAAGCGCCACAGGGAGATGCTGTTTTATAAGGCAAAGAAAATAAAGCGACAGACCGGAAACAGAGGGTAAGCTCTTCTCTTCCTTGCGTGAGACTAAATTAGGACATTAAAATGTATTTTATTTGAGATATGAGATATAGTCTGTACGATTTAAAACAAAGTATAAATTGTTTTGGGCTTAAGTTGTTCTGTCCTCTAGATCTGGAGGAAATGTTAACCTACAGCTTTTAGAGATCCATCATACCCAAGAAATCTCTTGAATTTACTTTTGCAACTGATTGTAAAAGTGCATAATTCCTATTAGGTACATCTAATAGGGGGACTTTAATAGTCCCCCTATCAAATACATGTCAGAGTCACCTGTTGCTTAAGTTGCATATTCACCATTAGTCTCAGTGCCTACATCTATCTAATACTTTAACTGTCACTATTTTACCATTTTGTATTTAGGTGTTTTTATTAGTCAGGTGAATGAATGGATGTTGAATTTATGTTTGACAGTTTATGTCTGGTGAATCAACTTGGCAATTGTTTTCACAATACCCATTATCTAAAGGTATGTTTGAATAAGATATGAATTAGTTGTTGAATCTTAAAAATTCAGAAAGTGAAGAAGGTCAGCTGAATGACTGACAGGATGATATAGAAACATGCTCCGTGTGTGAGCCAGATCTAGAACAACACCACATTAAAGGGAAGAGCTGATGCCAGGCAAGTAGGTTAAGATAAGAGTTATCTTTTATTTTTCCACACATACTTAGTATGTATGTTATGCATTCTAGTCATAAAATTACTAATAATAAAAAACAAACTAAGTAATAAGTACAATGTGGATATATTTTCTGCACATCATGTTTTCCTTTCTCCCACACTTCTGCAACACCTGCATTGTCATTCCATCCAACACATGCTAGAAAGTACAGCTGCGAAAACAAAACATAAGATATACATATGATAAGAGATAATTATGACGTCAGAAATTTCCTACGTTGTGAACAGAACTGTAGTGGAATTTATAATCAATCTCTCTCCTTCTTGTAAAACTTTCAGCTGAAGATTAATGCTACTTTGGACTAGATTTATTCATATCAAAGCTGCAATCTCTGATGTGGGCGTATACTTAATGTATGTATTTCACAGTATGATTCATAAGAGGAGAAGAATGAGAGTTCAAGCTGCCGGAACTCACTCTGAAGGTGAAACAAAAACACACCTAAGTTATTCAGATGATTAATGGGTACAAACCTGTTGTACTAGGGTGTATGTGGGCCCCAGTACAGTGAGTAAACAGTAGGTGATTAGTGTTATGCTGGGAAATACACCTATTGTTTTTCCCATTTTGAACCAATGCTTTACAGTGAAAACTCCCAAACCACCTGTGCAACTGTCCCCAATTACAAGTTCTGATAATCCTCTGGTAAGATTTATATTCTAGCTACTTAGGAAAGCTTAAAGAGTTCAGGAGGTTGTTTGTTTTACCTCGAGCTCGAGGCATGAAAAGCAGACAGACGGGATGCGGTTCAGTTGCTGTGACATTTTATGGGCGACGAATTGTGACCTTTCAAGGATACACATCCCCCCTCTGAGAGGTGGGCTGTCATAAAGCCACTGTAACCAAAATAGTTCAAACAGCTTCAAGAACGTTCATTTTATTTTTAGGAACCTTTTATATTCATTTTTAATCAGTTGAATTTTGACAAATCATTTGCATAGCAACGTTTGTTCTTTTCAAAGATGGATACAGTGATAAGAATTTACCTCAAACCTCACATCTCCCCCAGAGGAGTGAGCTATGAATCACAAAGTGCTGTAAAACAGAGTCTGCACTGCTACCAGTATGCTGAAATTATAGGCTATGTTACTGTAGCGGTTGTTAGTCATACATGGAACATAAAATACGGTTATTGACTTATTCTTCACGTGTAATATAAACACAAAAAAATATCACAGAAAAATATGAGACCAGAATCAATTTAAAAAATGTTTAAATGAAATTATTATCTTATTATTGTCAGAAAAATAAGAGAATCATTTACAGTACCAAAAAATAATCCTGTTACACATCATTGCTAATAAATGACACCTGGTTTAATCCTAACAAATGGCCTTTAGAAATGGTAACAAGAAAAGAACCTTAAAACCTTCTTAACCATATTATTACAAAAATTACTGATAAACTTAACAAAATAAATCATAAACCAACCATATTCAGAAGTTTGTTGCAATGAGAGAATTCTCTTTTAGAGACATTGTGAAGAACATCTGATTTCCAAGAAGAAAAAAAAAAACGTTTTTATTAAAACAACCAATACACCTAACTGCAACGGCCTTGAAGTGTGCTCACTGCAAATAAATGCACCGTTAAAGAAAGAGCATGTTGAAGCATTAATACAGAACATTTGTAAGAATCTGTGAAATGCTTGGGGAATAAAATTAGGTTTGATGAGATCGAAGTTTATTTCTTTTTAGCACTGAACATCATCTCAAACAGTCTCCAGAGACTTTAAAATTTGACAAATTTGTGTGGTGAAAAAAAAAAAGGGTCAACATCGCTCCCACTGCATGCAAGTACAGTAAAAACTATTTTTCTTCTTATAGATTTATTTTGTTTTTACTTTTTGACACTTGTATGCAACTGATCATCTTATCATTTTAATGTCAGACAACATAACTAGCAGGGAAATGCAACTCTAAATTAAACTAAGGTAATAAATTAATTAATTCAGGAAAAACAAACTATCCAAGCTACCTGGGTCATATTTGAAACAGGATTTCTGCCTGAACTTAATAACTAGTGGTGCTACTTTTAGCACAGCATCAGAAGTCTTCACCATAACTGCTAAAGAGTACTCATCATTGTGGGAAATTTGGACCCACTTTTTTGTACAGAATTATTCTACTGCAGACACCCTAGAAGACATTAAAACAACGGCCTGTTTAAGGTCATACCACAAACCAAATTGGGTATAAGTTCAGATTTCGACTAGCCCACTCCACGTCAATACCTCCATTAGAAATATAGTTACCGACGTGTTTAATACTTATTTTCCCTACGAAGGGAGTAAAAATGCTGGATTTACGTTGCCATTGTAGAGGCAAAGTGAAATCATGTCTTATTTTGTTCTCCATGACACAGAGTATTTCTGCCTTTTGGCTCTCCCCCACTGGGACTTCCTACTGTGCTTTACAGAGCTGAACCTAAATGATTCATGACAACAGTCTGAGCCATGGGGGGAATGAGTTATGCTTTTTTTTTTGAGAACCTCAAAAGCAGACCCGGGGAAATGTCTTGTCTTTTCAGAAGCTTATTAAGCCCCATTGAAAACATATCAAACCTTCCCAAATATTTCCATCCCTCCATCTGTTTAGTCCTTCCTTACAAACCTGATCTGTAGTCACAGCACCCCCCTAAAAAACACACAGAAAAACACACTGACGTAACTTCTCATCCGTCACTACGGTAATCAGACGCTCCATGGGTAAAACATCTCCCCCTTTCAAACCAATGCATACGTTTGCTCACAAACCACTGTTTCTCTACACGTTACTTTCCTTTCTCTTCAGGAAGTGTTCGCTTTGTTCAGCAACCCTCAGCTCTCTTTGTTATGCAAATGACTGCCGTGCCGTTGCCGAGTAACTCTGCTTTCCAGACCAGTGGAAAAATGTGTGTAACTGTAAATGTCATCTGTCTATATCTCTCAGTGTGGGGTCACAATCAAACCATTTTCAGTTGGAGATTTCAGAGGTTCAGAAGCTGAGAGGAGAATTTTAATGTTTGCTGCAATGACAAGGGGTTCAAATCACACACTGGTAACCACAAGGACAGGTATGTACCCCACTCACTGAGAAGTATTTTACTATAACACAATGTGAGCTTTAAAGTGAAATTGTATTCATTTTCTTCAGGGATTGAGAGGAGCTGCTGCGCATTGTGTCGACAACAGAAAGCCAAATCTGAAAATATTTGCTATTTTTCACATTCAAGACAGAAGGAGGAATATCAGACGAAGACTCCCTGCATTAAGACACGTGTGAAGTTTTGTTTCAAGGTAAGAAATAAACTTGTCACTAGCAGCTTAAAGTTCATTCATGATTTAGCTATTTTAACCCGCCCGCAAAGTATATATTACAACAGTTTTGTGAAAAAGTGACATAGGTCAGGTCTTTTCTATTTTTGGATATTTTCCTATGGGTTTGTTAATGCTATTTAATTCTATATATAAACAGTAAACAAATTGTGTACTATAATAGACAGGATGGGTTTATTTTTCCCCTTGTGCCGTAATCATGAAAAAAAAAAAAAAACATACAACAAGAACATTGTGCTGCATTCAGGCTTTGAGTGACGCCTCCTGGAAAATAAGCAAATTAGATTGTTAAAATACTGACCTGCTCTGGGCAGTGGGGAATAAATCCTGCTTGTGCTCATTGGACGCCTGTGTTACTTTGATCAGGACAAAGTGAAGATGGAGCAAAGGGAGCCGACTGTGGATCCTGCTGCTGAAGTTACGGAGGGGCGGTTTAGAGAGTTGGCCACCAAGTGGTTCATAGATTCTCAGCTGCCTCTTATTGTCAACAACGGCCTTTTCCCCAGCTGGTTCCTGGGCTTCATTAGCAGAAAGTAAGTATTCACAGAAGATGTCCTGTTATTTTGCACATTTCACACTCATGTGTAATGTAAACTAGTTATTTTTAACAAAAAATCCTAGCTATTGCTATTAGCTTTGTGTTTGCATGCATGTTTAATTTTTTGATAAATTTCAAATTGAAAAAAATAAAATAAAAATAGAAGCTTAGCGAAGCAGTTATGTCCATACAAGCCACAGACATGTTATCTGTGATGGAAAGTGTCCACTTTACAGTTCGCCCACATACTTTTTGTGGGCTTTTTGCCCTTTCCTCTGGCAGACACTACACTCCTACATAAAAAGTATGTGGGACAGTTACTTAAGTACAACCAGTGTCAGCTATTTCGAAAGGGCATATTGTGAAATGGATTTTTCCTTTAAGACAGTGATACTTCCAAAGTGGAAATTTTTTGAAAGTGCTTTACTCTCCCAGAAAAAAAAATATGATATAGTAAAATGGGTTACAAATATGCTTAAAATTTATATTTGAAGATGGTCTGATTTTCACACTGTTCTTGGTCTGTCTACAGAGATGCTGAGGACATGCTTAGAGAAAAGGATCTTGGCTGTTTTCTGATTCGTCTCAGTGATAAAGCTATTGGATATATTCTGTCGTACAAGTGAGTACTGGTTCACTCCAATAAACCTGATTAATTTATTTTTAATTTTTATTTTAAGCAGATTTTTCATATAAAAGATAACTTCCTCACAAATTAACTCTGCTTCTTGGAATATATAATATAATAAAAACAAGCAGCACAATAAACATCCCATCAAATATGCCTTTAATTTTAGCACTCCATCAAAATCTTAGACTTTTGGAGCTTTGGAGACTCAGAAATTTCCAATGTAATTTTTTTAATGGCCCCTTTTACCATTAATTTAAAAGTTCAAGCTTTACATATAATATAATTGCAACAGCTTTTAAAAAATACCCTGTTTTTCTTTTGCAGAGGCAGAGATCGGTGTCGCCACTTTGTGATAAGCCAGAGCGAGACGGGACGGTTTATAGTGTGCGGAGACACAGAGGAACACAACACTTTGTTCGACCTAACAGAACACTATAAAACAAAACCCATTGAGCCCTTTGGAGAATATCTGACATCTCCATGCTACGGGGTGAGTTTTCACTCATTTTAAATTTTTTATTTTTTTTTTTAAGAGGATTTGATCAGTGTCCTAACTGGTGTCTTTATTCTTATAGGATGTAAATGAGGACCTCTATGATATCATTCAGGTCAGCCCCAAAGAAAAACCAGCTGCTCCTCTCAGAGCAGCAAAGAAAGTACATAAGCAGCAGATGAACTCAGCCACAGAGCAGCAACCAGTGCGGGCACCAAGGAATAACAGGACTCAAGAGGTGAGTCCAAAGAATAAAATAATAAAAGCAACATAAATGTATATTTTCTACATATTCTACCAATATTTTCTGTACGAAACATAAGACACACAAATATATACTTTTTACTTCTATTTATTTACATTCTTGTCAACTTCATTGTGTTTTGGTATTGTCTTTAATTGTAAATTTATGAGAAGGAAACTGCAGTTTCATTGTTGTGTTTATTATGACAAATCTATCTTGATCTAATTATATACTAACTTGTTTATCTGGAAAAACAACAAAATTTTACATGATGGCCGGCTTTTCAAATAAATGTTTTTGTTTTCTTAAAAATAGGAAGTACCACCTTTGCCACGGAGGACCAGGCCCTTTGAGAGCACCCCAGTCAGTGACAATGATGGGGTTCTGTATGCTCAGCTTAGGAAGCAAATACCTAGAGCCCATCACGCCTCTAGGGACAAGTCCCCTGGCTCAAATCAAGGCAAAGTCGAGAGGCTGAACACTAAAGAGCAAAACAACGGCAGATGTAGTCCTTCATCTGACCCTGAATCTCTCTACTCTGAACTCAACGCGCTTGACAGCAAGAGCATGTCCCTGCCTCTGCTGGACAGCATCTCTGACGGCGAGCAATGTTACAGACTGAGCGTGCCTCCTGACACGCCGCCACGACTTTCCCCGAGGCCAGTTCGGCAGGCCTCCCGCGGCATCTCGCAGTCAAACAGCAGCCACAGCCTGGACGGCCTGAGCGACCACTCGGTCTATCACCTGGCTGGCAGCCACAGCCCAACAGCATCTGAAACTGCATCATCCACAGAGCAGCTCGATGACTCCCTGTACGCCGAGGTCTCCATCGAAGCCCCTGTCATTGATAACGACAACACTTATGAGATCCTCCCCAACCACAAGGAGCCCGTCAAGCCCAAAGCCAAAAGAAACACTCAAGAGCCTGGGGAGGAGACCAAACGCAAATTTAACAATGGATCCTGGGGGATAAAGGTTAGTTGAAAGCTTTTCTTTCAGTACTTCTTCATTTATTATTTATTTTTGCCTTATTTTCTAATATTGACAGGTTATATATTTACTTTTTGCAGAATGACAAATGGAAATGGCTTTTCCCCGAGACCAAGAGGAAGTGACAAACCAACTAACGAAGAAGAAGCTTACCTAATTTCTCTTATCTAACACTACTTTGCTACTTCTGTTGTATATTTCCTTTCAATGTACATATTTATTTAAAACCGATCAAAATTACCCATGTACATCTGATTGAATTTATTAAAGCTGTTGAAAATTTATAAAATTGCTTTATTAAGCCCATTTCAGTAAATTAGGCATATTCAAATCACTTTTTCTTAGAGCTATACCTAAACTGCTGTGAGAAATAATAAGTACTAAATGCATGTTCACATATGGTAGTGTTTTTCAATTCCAATCCTAAGGCCCCCTGCTGTGCATGTTTTAGATGTGCCTCTATTCCAGAACAGCTGATTCAAATTATTGCATGGCCATCAAGAACTGAAGAAGGCTGTTAATCACCCACAGATTCAATCTAGGTGTGTAGCAGAAGGGAAACACCTAAAACAGGCAGTGCAGAGGGGATTGAAGACCGGAATTGAGAAACACTGATATATGGGCATGTAACTGCGGAGGAAAAAAAACAAACATTTAATGGAAACTTTTATGGAAATTATTATCATCTGAAAGGAAAGAACAATCTGATATTTTTTGTAGGGGAAAATGTCAAATGTATTGCTTCACATGAGTTGCTGGAGATGTTTTACCTTTCGTCCAGATTAATGAGCCAGTTTGGCCGTTTGAAAAGGAGAAAATAAGCAAGGTTAATGATAGATGACCTCTGCTTCCTAATAAGGAAACACAAATGCAAAATGCTGGGCTGCTAAGGAACGGCAGAGGCATTTCTATGTGTAGATATCAAAATGCAAATAACTCCTGAATTAAAACGTAGGAGAAATACCTCCCAGTGTTATCAAAACTCTTGCAGTGTATGGTTCGCTCTTGCCATGTGGCGCTCTTGCTGTTTAGCCCTCCGTAGCTGCCTGGAGAAGCATTCTTGTAATGCATGGCCTCGTGTGGGCACTTTCAGGGAAATGCAGTGCACTCACTGGGGAAAATTTGCTGAAAGGCGTGTAGCTGATATTTACAAATGTTTTTGCTGCCATCAGAGAGCTTCACTTATTTTTACAGGAAACTAATTTGAATAAAGATTTTTAAAAGTCCGCATTCAACAGCAATGGGGAAATAAGCAGAAGGTTCTAAAATGCCTTTTAGTATCTTTTATCATGTGCTTTTTTTTCTTTACTTTTGTAGTTACTGCTTTAGTGGGGCCTATAAACGATAATAAAGCTCATATTCATGCTCATGTGCCTGCATGAATTTGTATCTCAGTGTATCTGCACTTACAGTAGACGGCAATACATGTGCTTCAGTGTTGTGTTTGTGTTTTAGAAATTAGAATGTAAGGTGTTTCCCCTATAAGTCCTCTAAGGGAAACCAGGGTATGTTTAACTGCCAAAATGTTAATCATCCAGTTTTTGTGACCTTTCTGCTACCAGCTCTTTCACAACTAAGAACTGCATGATAGAATGTCACTATTAAGAAAATTAATAACAGTGTAAAGTCGTAGCAGATCATTACGTAATAAGCATGTGATTGTGCAACAGTGGAAAACAAACTACAAATGGTATAAAGCTGCAATGGATAATTATTGCATAAGTTCCTCATTGAGCAATAGTGGTATCTCTGTATGATATTAAGAAATGCACTTCATCTTCATCAAATTCACACAACATGAAACACTTCACATTTCACAAGGGTGGTTGACTTATTCTCTCCTTTACTAATGTTACTAAGTCTAGGTCATTGCAACACATTAATACACTCAGACTCATGTTTAAGGAGTGAATCTCCTCACCATCAACTCTTTCTGTGTCCCCTATGGTTTATGTGTAAAATGTCTTATGGCTTCAATGGGTTGGCAATCTTCCTAGTCTTTTATGCAATGTGTGAGTTTTTTCTCTTTTGGTGTCAGAAACGTTTAATCGTAGTCCTATTATCACGTCGCATTGTAGCTTTTTTGCTGATGATCCCAGTAAGACCAGTAATTATCGAGGCTCTGGAATATTTGATAAAAAAAATAAAATAAAATAAAATTGGGAGATAAGAGTAATCCACAGGTGTCAAACTCCAGTCCTCAAGGGCCGGTGTCCTGCAACTTTTAGATGTATGACCTAAAGCTCATACATGAATATCCAGAAACACAGTGGGCTTGGTACAGAGTGCACAGAATCAACACAGAACACTGTGCTCAATACATACATAATGCAAATCTGTAGCACCAAAACCAACACCTGGTAATCATCAACCATCATAGGCAAGACCATTTCCTCTTGGTTTCCAATGAGATCGCCTCTGTGTGCAGGATTTAAGAATGTGTTTGAATACTGGGGCAGATCATTCCTGACTACATCCTCCTGAAGTAAAATGATTATGTTAATTCCTAACAGAAAGCAGCTGTCCAAACCAACTTGACAGAAGATGAAAATATTCATCTGAGTTCAAATTGATGTCACTGATAGAATTATGAACACTGCTTTCTAGCAGAAAAGGAAAATGTCCAGGAAAAAGTTTGTGAACATACGCTCAAGCGTACTAGTTTTACACAGCAAAATAACAATCTGAAGTGCACTACCAAGTTTGTAATAAAGTAATAAAGTCCTATTTAAGTTACATGTCATGTCATTTAATTCTATTTTTAATCTGACAAAAGAGACTCATGAGAACACAGATTCTTATTTACTGAACATGTCTAGATTGGCTTTTGATGCAACTGTATACTTTTTTTTTTTTTTGTACCCCTCCAGGTGGTCTTTTTTGTGGGCTCTAGTGTCCCTTATATGACAGTGGGCTGACAGGAAATGGGGGAGGAGAGGAGGGAAGACATGCGGCAAATATCGTCGGGTCCGGGAGTCGAACCTGCGACGGCTGCGTCGAGGACTGAAGGCCTCCAAATATGGGTCGCGCTAACCCCTACGCCACCACGGCACGCCCAGCAACTGTATACTTTTACCCTAAATTTGGGATTGCAGGTTTTCTTTAGATAAGGCCACATTAAGAAGAGTTTATGTCTAACTGAAGATCAGAGTAGTGATGTGGTGGGGATAGCTCTGGTTCAGTCCCCAGGTTTATGAAGCTGCTGACATCAAAACGGTCAAATGATCCATCTCAGATACGGATATGAAAGGTGCTGAAAGAGTATTGAAAACAGCAGTGTTAATTTCAATTAATAGGAATGTTTTTTGGAGAAACAACTCTACAACATAGGGTTAAAACACTATTTAAGCTAGCATTACCTTAAAAAATCTGGAGCCCTGGTTATCATGTTTTCAAAGTCAGCGTAGGAGAGTTTATTGTCTCCATCCAAATCTGCCTCCTCAATGGCTTTCTCACACACCAATTCAACCTCCTCAGGAGTCAATTCCTCCTTTGTCAGCTTATTTAAAGTCTTCTCAAGATCCTCCTTGCACAGGTAATTATCCACGTTGTAATCTAAGATGGAAATAAATGTGAGTCAATTACTTTGAAACATAATTTCATAAAATTAAATGGTATATAAAGGCATGAAAGCCTTTTTACATGTTGTTATTACCATATATCTTAAAGGCATATATGGCTTTAAGTTCTCTTGGAGCCATTTCACTGAGGACTGAGAACATATCTACAAATTCATTGAAACTGAGGTTCCCCATCCCATCCTCGGAGAATGACTCCACAATCCGATTGCGGAATGGGTTTTCCTGCACATCAGGCAAAAATATTCAGAGTAATGCAAATGACGTTAAGCAAAAATATACTGAAAATGTTCTCATTTCACATGAAAATCACTTGTGGTTTTAGTAGCTGAATAGTTTGGTAAGACATTAACTTCATAATTCAAAAGAGTTTTAGAAACAGGCATGTGATTTTGCATATTGCATTTATTGGATTTTGCTGACCAAAAACTTCAGAAGATGCTATTCAAACCAATCTGGTCAAACATTTTTTTAATCAAAAATGTTTGACTTAGGACTGGTTTCTTTAAGCTTTATAGATTTAGATTAGGCTGATAAAAAATTATTTATGGTTAAAAATAAATTATGTCCTTTAATCAAGAAATAGATGTAAGTTAACAGTTCAGAATGCAGGGGAAATTTTAAGAAATAACAAAGTGACATAAATAAGATGTTTTGAAAACGTTTTTAAAGATGATTATCTTTGTTTTACCTTTAATTCTGGCATGTCAACAATCAGCGCTAAAGGCAGTTTACAATCCGGTTCATTGGTGTAGTCCATTGGTACAAGATGTGGAGCCAACTCATGATATCTGCTGTGCAACCTAAGGTGAAATGCAAAGCAGATTGGAACAAATGTAATTTATAATTTGCAAAATATATTATTATACATAATATTCCCCTTCTTTGCATCCATAGTGTTAAAAGTAACGTCAACCAAACCACCAAAGCTACAACAGCTTTGACCTTCCTTGCAAGGCTGTCTCTTAAGTTAAGGAGTGTGTGTAGTCATTTTTATCCTTCATTTAGAAGCATATTTGGTAGACAAGAAGGCACGGCTCTCTGCATACGAAGGAGGGATACCCCTGCTAGCACGTTGCTGTGAATTTCTGGAAATGTATGCCACACCTTTTAAGCACTGCAATTGATGGAACATTCTTTTTAAGGGAAAGTTGGCTATGCAAATTTAGTCTGCGTTGCCTCTGTGCCAAAAAGGAACTTACAGAAATCCGTTGAGTAATAGTTACATCAGTTACCATGTGGATTTTAAATAAACAACTGATAAACCCACATTTAACTAAAATTTTTGCTTTAGCCAACTTATTGTCTCCTCTTAGGACAAAATGTGGCTACCTCCCTTTGTTGGGACCCTCAAACTCATTTAATAGAAAGTCATAAAGAGCCCATCTAAACACTATTTACTGTCACCTTTACTTTTCACAACCTTCTTTGTGGATCTTTTTTTTAACGATGTTTTTTATGGCTCAGGCAGCCTTTATTTGAGAGTGGTTAGACAGGAAAGTAGGCAAAAGTGGGGGAGTATATGTGGCAAAGATCACCAGATTGGGACTTGAACTTATGACCTCCACATTGATAACAAGGGCCTCCATATGAAGGTTGTGCTTTACCCCTGTGCCACCACAGCCCCCCCTTCTTTGTGAATCTTAACATAATAGCTTTATTTTTCAACTTCTAAGAACTAAGAACATACACGGAAACATAAGCAACACTACTCAGCTCTCTGAAGAAAAATATAGGCCGTTTTTACATGTCAGTCTCCTGGTGAGTGATATGAAAAGAGAGGTGATGCTACCCATTAATTCAGTTGTGCATTGCTATAAATTTTCAAGATTTTGAAGTGTCCTCAAACTCCAATGCAACAACATTTTCTTGATCTCCATGGACAACAGCTTCTATCCTTCATATTTTAGTCAAGAGCAAGTTCTGAGATACTGAATGAGTCTTATTCACTGTCATTCTTGATCACAGTTTTCTGTTTGTGTCCTGACTGCGTCTTGCTTACTGGTGTTGATCAGCTCATTTACCTGTAATCACTTAGGAAACACTTTATGCAAAACAGATTACAAGTGAGAGACAACATTCAAGCTTCTTATGGTAACACACCTTTACATGAGTTTTGGGTGATAAATCTGGTTAAACTGCAGACTAAACGGCAACAGAAGAAGAGGGCAAGCTAAATCCGGCTTAAGTTTGTCAATGCTTTGGGTAACAGGAAAGGAGGAGTTCTTGGAAGACATCATTGAATCAACTTAACAGGAACCTTACCTCAGAACTACTCAAAATGTATCTGTTTCAACATAAATAGTAACAGAAGACTATTCAACAAATTCATATTTCATAAGGTACCTTTATCAAAAAGGTACCAAGATTCTCACACTATTCTGGTTAATCCATTATTTTCCAGCTGGGAACCGTCATCTTAGACTTTGAAATGTATTTCTCATAAATCTGTAGAAAATTGTTAGAACATCTAAGGCAGGGGTCCCCAAACTTTCTCCTGTGAGGGCCAAATAACTTGTCCCTTCTCTGATGGGGGGCCGGGGTCAGTTTGTAACAGAAAAAGTGTGACGATTGTAAGACTGCTAAACATAAAAATGTATTGTTTTTCAGAAAGCACAATCAAATAACCTTTTCTGGATTCTTCAGAGAACAAAAGTCAGGAAATAACACTATTTATGAAATAAATAATAACCAAATAACACTGGGTTCTCCACATAAAAAAAAGGGTTAGGGTCAATTATATGCATGTATAAAACAGTTACTAACTAGTAGTTAATAATAAATAAAGTTCATTACTAAGGAACATTTATTTTATTGCAAAAGTCCAACTTATCAAATAAAAATGCACATATATGAAAATGCTCTGGTATTGTTCAGGGGGCCGGACCAAATGTGGAGGCGGGCCGCATCTGGCCCGCGGGCCGTAGTTTGGGGACCACTGATCTAAGGTAACTTCCACAAGATCCCGCAGGCAGATTTAGGCAATAAAGCTTTGAGGGGAAAACAATCTGGAGAGGTTATTTTTTTATTGTAGAACCTTGTTTAACAAGGAAACTTTAACATACATTTAACATACAGTACAGGCTAACATAATCACTGATTTCATGGTCAAAACATGTGGTCAAATGTTAGTCTGGTGATCATCAGAACACATTGCCAATTAATGAGAATCAAACAATACAAAGAAAAATATCTTACCGCAAAATTTCTTTGCGAGTGAAAAATGTGCAGTCCTGCAATAAGAGAAGACAGAAGATCAAAGCTCTAGTTCAAAAGAAATAAATTATATATGTCAATCAGACACAACATGATATTTCCAAAAATGCAGTTCTTGTGTTGTATTGGTGTTGCAGCGTTTAGTGTCCATAAAAAGTGCTCCAAGAAAAGAACAGTGATAAACTGAGTCACTGCTGCATGTAGAAGGCAAAGAGGCGTGCTCATACTGGTCATATTATTATGCCTCATTAATTGATACATATTTTTTTAATGACATTGTTTGAAGTATAGCATCAGCCTGCATCAGTTACTCAGTGACCCATCTATCAAATCATATTAAATAGTGTTACAGATTTTCTAAACGTAGCACTGGTCTCAAACGCGGGTCCTCAAGGCCTTGTTCTGCAACTTTTAATTGACCCTCTGCTTCAGGACACGAATATTAGCTCATTAGCAGAGCTCTGTAGACATTGACTGCATGCTGGTGAGGCATTTAATTCAAGAGTGTAGGACAAGGAACACATCTTAAAGTTGCAGAAGTCTGATCCTTGAGAACTGCAGTTTGAGACCGCCAATAAAAAGCTTGACCAGGTGTCTGGTTTCTGTAAAGCGCTGATGGCTGTGAGAGTACACACAGCAACATGATCTGCTGTTGTCTAACATGCATGTGTTGGCACATGTGTTGGCTATATCCAATAGCCCAACTGAAGAACGCCTTGGTTTACGTCAGCCTTCTGTACTGTCTGACCTGTGTTCGTAGGTGTAAGAAACAGCACATAATACAGCTGCGGATTTCTAGAACAAACTGTACTGTAAATGTCTGGAGTATAACAGTGATTGTGTCTTACACCAGATGCTTTAGTTTAGTAACAGTATGTATCCCATGTTTGTGTAAATGCCTCTGAAGCTCAGAAAGACGCTTGAGCTGTAGGGGTAAGAGCCTGAAAATCTGAATAGGGAAAAATACTAACAGGACAAAACAAAGAGCAATGGGATTCTAAAAGGAATTTTTAAAGAGCACTATAGTAACCAGAGCGACTCTTGAGAACTAAGCTGAGTCCTGAGAGTAGAGTTTCATGACATATCACTGGCTTGGCATCAATTATTAATCCCACAGTAAATCACAAGGTGAACTATTGCACACGGAGTGCTGTATTATCAGACTGATACTTGGATTACTAGTTAAACTGGACATTTTTTTTTCATACAATGAGTTTGTGTCCATTCTTCAATGTTAAGTCTAATCTGAATGTCAAGTCAATCAGATCATTTTAAATCATTCCTCAGTGAACAAGAAGCTTAGAATACAATGTAATTGATTTTAGATACCAATTTCCTATTCTCAGTTTTCAATATGAAAAACGAAAAAACAATATATCATAATACAAACAGGTATAGATAATGCCTAACATAAAAAAATGACAGCAAATAAAATGGAGTACAAAATTTCACTTTTGCAATGGTATTTTTCTCTCATTGTCATCTTATTTGGAAAAGACTAAAGAGCAGGGACAATTGCATTGATAAACCTTAAAACTCCTACATGTTCTGTTAAGTAACCTAACAGAAACAGGAGACACACTTTTTACTTTTCTATAGTCCTCAGAGTAATAATAATAAAAACACAAACTCAGTCAGACCTCGAAGAAAAAAGTCCTGATTGGTTCATCTCTAACTTTATCTAAATATCTTTCAATTCAAAATGCTTATAATATATTTTGAGTAAGAAATATATTTTCTTATAAGGACGTTATGCATCACTTTCCTCCATCCTCCATCATAATACAAACATAGCATCCATTCATCTTACCTGATAAGCATCAAGTTGCTCATCTGTGAATATTGTTTGCTTATTACCCATCTTTATCAAGTAATTTGTTGCTTGTACACATTCAAAGCAAATAATGTCCACCACCTTTTCTCAGAGAAAGGCATTTAGGGAGTCGGTGGAGTCAAAGTCTCCACACAAGTTGAGCCAAGTATTGTTGCAAGAACTTAAAAAAGATTGTTGTTGATGTCCATTCAGGAGATTCCTGCCATGAGAGCAAACATTCGCTGGAAAATAAATTTAAAAAGACCGTAGAGCAGGTGTCTTTTCACAGTTGAGCCAGAGGATTTTTCTGCAAACCCTGTTGAGCGCAAACTGATCTGCTTCTCCTTAAGAACCCAGGTGGTGTTTCCAACAGGGTGCAGACAAACCAATCAGACAACCCACAGGCAGATAAATAAGTAAACATGAACTAGAACCTACTGGCAACAAGGTTGATATAACAGCAAAGAAGATCCTTTAGATAAAAACTTCTATTGAACGATCACATTATTTTATAAATATTGAAAAAAAAAATATTCTAAGGAGATCATTTAAAGAGCATCATGTAAAGTGAGGCCTAGTTCAAATGTATATATGTCAATTAAATCCTGTTAATGATCAAAAACCATATATATATATGTAAAATTTAGTTTTTATCAAAAAACCTGTTGCACCTGAAGTAAAATAAACTAGTTCATCTTCAGCTCCTTAACTCAGAGATGATCGCTTCCCTGAAAACTCTCCCCCCGTTGAGCTGCAGAGGCTGGTGTGATGTCCGTCTCTAATCCACCTGCCTGTTATTACAGCACCAATGAGCGTGTCCTTATCCCACCTCTGGACAAATGGTAATTTCACGCTTCGTAAATAATTCCTGTCTTGATTTGCGCTGGTTTAATTGTCACCCTTCGTGACATTTGTTTGATTTCTAACTACCAAAGTTGCCCAGCATGGACTACAAGCGAGAAAAGGAGCAGGGTAAGTTTCACTGATAGCTTGTTGCTACGTTACTGTGTTAGCCTCTAGCAGCCTGTGCTATCTGTAGCTAACTGTCCAGAGAAAAAATGAAGCTAACAACGCGTCTGTGCTTGTTATTCTTCCTGTTGCTTCGTCATCTCTAGAGAGAAAAAAATAAACATGAGCTCTACTACTATTTTATTTCACACACCCGCTCTCTTTTTATGTGATGAATGATTATCATAATTTTTCCTAGCTGCTGCCATAGGAACGACGCTCACTGTTAGCACAAATGTAGCTAACATTATTTAACGCTGCTGCTAGGTGAACGTAAAGAAAGTTCACATTTCTCATGTATTTCTTCTCAAAGATAAGACATAATTGGTGCTCCTATTTTTTCACCAATATTGTTTTTCTACTTGTATTTCCTCTTGTTTACAATTCAGTATGCTAAATTCAAAAAGTAAAATGAAATAAAATAACGGACTGGTATTTACATAAAGACACCATCCTCATTATCTATGCTTCAGTGAGTGAGGAGAATTCATGTGTAGGACTCACAGTGCCTTAAGCACAGTAAAGCAAACATAGCTCCCTCAGCTGTTACTCATGCATGCTAGTGGGATTATAACATTACACAACAGTGAGCACATCAGCACATCTGTTGTGACCCTCTCCTTTGGAGCTATCAGTAAAAATGCTCTGTGTGCTGTCAGGAAAAAAATATATATTAATATGCTGCTTCTATTTAAAGTTTCTTTTCCCCTCGCCTTTAACAGAACAAACAGTGCTTCCAGCATTTTCTTTTGCATCGCTGAGTCACAAATTATAGGATCTGTAGTTGTACTGCATATTTAAGAATAGAAAGTGAATGTGCTTTGTTTTGTACGGTCTTGTCACTCTGGTTCCCTCAGATGCAGAGTGTGAGAAGATCAGCGCTGTGCTGCTGAAGTCACGGACAGGAGAATTTGATTTGGAATCCATTCTGTTTCTGAAACTCAGAGTTCTTGGTAAGGATTAGTGCATGTTTTAAATTTTTATGTTCATTCAGTTACTATAAAAATTAGCTTTTTGTCTTTAAGGTATACATGACCTTGGATGCATTGGGGAATGTGTAAATTTGGAGAGGCTGGACCTATTTGGGAACAATGTCACAAATATAGGACCTCTATCATCTCTTCGTCTTCTTTCTGTGCTTAATTTGTCTTCTAACAGAATCTCTAATATAGGTAAGGCAAACAGGCTTTATTTCTTTTCCTTTTTTTCAGAATGACATTGTGTAAAATTTATTTATGTTCTCTGTTTTTGGTTGTTTTCCCAGAGCCACTTCGTAGTTGTGAAAATTTACAAACTTTAAATTTAGCTGGTAATGTCATATCCAGGTATGTTACAAATTTACATGCTAATAGTATTGTAAAACAATATTTTAATATTCTATAAAAATAAATCAAAACCGTTCATTTTGAATTGCTGGTTAATGTCACTGATTACAAATTGGATAAAGTTTTTCTGCCATTATTCTAGTTTTAGAATGTATACAAATAAACTAGGTTTTACTTCAACTCATTTGATAAATGCTGAAACCTTTTCATTATAATTAGATGTTGTCACTTATTTATTAAGGTCTATGCTGAATTAGATAAAAAAAAACCTTACTTCTAATGTGCTGCTTTTTGACAGCACTGAGAGCCTACATTGCCTTGTTTCTCTGAAAAAGCTAGAGAACATACGTCTGAGAGACAACACTTACAATTACAGTAACCCAGGTAATTTATGAGAAATTTATCTGCAATTCCAGTAAATGGAAGATGGTGATTAATGTTCGTTATGTTGCTGCTTTGGTTTTGTCAGTGTGCAGGAGTGCATCATACAGAGCTGTTGTACTCGAGATGTTCCCGAACATCAAAGTTCTGGATGGTAAGATTTATTTTTCTGTGATTCTTTATCTTGGCAGTATTATTAGTGAAGGCATTGCTTTGTTTTGGCTGAATATGCGACATATTATCCGTTTTAAATTACAGGAGAGAGAGTTGTTGGACGAGGAAGTGAATTGTACCAGTTATGCAAAGACATTGATGAGACCATAAAAGGTATTATTTTTTTGTTTGCTGCAAATATACTTCTACTCAATGACCAACAACAGTCTTACATGGATGTATATTTAATGCAATGTTTTCGTAAAATATTGTTGAAATGTTCATTTTTCTCTAAATGATCAGCTGGTTCATACAAGAATGGGCAGCTCATTGAACATCCCGATTGCAAGCCATGGGTAGAAGATGGTTACTGGGAGATAAAGCGATCCAACAATGCCATTATTGAAGAAGCCTACAAACAGTTCAATGGTGAGGTTTGCTGTATTTTTCTGATACTATTTATGCTGATATTACAAGTGTGCCTGAGTAGATTAGATGAGCATGAAAAGTTTATCCAAAAATATTTACAATTGTGTATATAATGAATCTCCTTTTGAGTTTCACTTTTAAAAATAAATAACAGTATTGAACTAACTTCACAGTGTCATTCTAATGAATTAATGTCACCTGTTCATGTAATTGTCTTTTTTTCCCCTCCAGATGTTCTTCATGAATGCAGACTCTTGAACAACAGAGCCACACATTTGATTTCCCAGACGGAGAGATCAATGAGCTTGAAGAAGCAGCCAAAGCAATACGCCATCTGAATTGGGCTATTTTGTACAAACCTTTTATGTAACTTTCAGCCGCCTTTTTTGCTTTGTAATGATGTACTATGACAGATGTACTGTAGCTTTTTTCCAACAACCATGCTATATCCAAATGCTTTTTAAATATCATTGCCTGACACACGTGCTCCTTGCCGCAGTGTGAACTTCGCTGTTACTGTATTCATCCTATGCATTGGTTAAGAGAATAAATACGGAGGCAGTTTGAAAACCTTGACCCATACTGATGCCCCTCAGTTTGGCTCATCGATGTCTTAACTTGCACAATGTGCATTTTGTACAATGCTGTAGCCTGAAGTAATGCTGATAGCTATGCTGCTCATTAGAATTTGTATTGGTCTTTGCTTACAGGGTGTCCTTAATTTTACGTTGCTGGTTAATTTAAAGAGTAAATGTGTCCTCTATTGTATGTTTTTGTTGTGCATATGCAAAGATTGACTGATTGATTGTTGGCTCTTTCTACCTGTTTTTTTTTTTTAATTATAGGATTTCTCTGTGCAACCAACTTGCTGAAAATACATTATTTAAAAGCCTGTCAATGTGTATTTAATTCTGACTTTATTTAGAATAAATTCAGATAAGATGCATACCACTTTCCGATCAGAGCAAAATATGTATATTGTGATGAATTTGTTTTTGTAAGTCATAAGGCAATCCCACAAATAATGCCATGCTGCCACCTGCTGGTGATTGTCCAATACACTTATAAACAACCTAACACAGACATTAGACACGCATTGGTCATATTTGATATTTATCTGTAATAGAAACGTTGGAATTTAGTTTACTGCTTTTCCTTGTTGAAGAAAGTAATTATTTGAACCACTATATACAGGTACAGTCATCGGTTTATATTTTAACAAATTTTGTTTATTTTGACAGCCGGAAGTTTGCTTACGTCTTTTCCAGCTTGACAAGTGCCGCCGCCGCTCCTCAGAGCTCGACCTCGTCTACCTCACGATCGCAGAAAACATGTGGAGGTCAACGAAGTTCAAGACCACTTTGACAGACTTGAAAAATTGTCTCTTTAGAATAAAAAAATAAAACATTTGAATGATTAAGGCCTCAAATACTAATTAGAAGAAGAGTGTCTTTTTTTGATCAGATTTCCTAAGTTCTAAGTTTTTATGTTGTCTTGCAATGTTAATAAACAAGATTTGTATTAAAATAGGCCTGTTAGATTATAGCTCTCTCCAAAATTTGCTCTCTAAACTATTTTGCAAGTTGCTCTTCACCCACTGCCCTTTTGATGCAGACAGGAATCATGTGAAGACATTTGAGAAGCTAACTTAAAATAACCTCCAAGGAGAGCTAACAGCTAAACTTCGCATTATGTTCACAGTCATGAAGAGCTCCATATATAAGCTCGATGCAAATCAGATTGTTAATTCAGTGAAATCTGGACCTATACTTTGTCATAATGCATCCAATTGAGAAGAAACTCTGTGGCTGCATTGAAACGCTTTTGCACTTTTGCAAAAACACATTTCCACTTTTCCCATTCATTTTTGCCAGCAATGCATGCTGGTTCTTATACTTTGCAACTTTGATATAAATTATTACATGCTTGAAGCACTGCTGGGTTTATGTCCTATACACAGAACACAGGCTAAATCTGAAAAATGCAATCCTTTCCACAAAATGAAAATTATGCAGATGTCTACAAAAAGCATAGTCTGGTCTTATTTATAATTTCAGCACTGACCCTAGCGTCCGAGTTAACCTTTGCTTCAGCTAATTTGTAGCAGGGGTTGCCAACATACAGTCAACTCGAGCTGCAAGGATCAAGCTGATTCTTTAAGGTTTGCACATCAAACAGAAAATAGTTTTTATTGCTTTTATTTAAACAGTCAAGAGTTGAAAATAATCTTGTAGTAGCTCCAACAGCTGTCTTTGCTCTTTGCATTTTTTCCAAGGACATCAGTACTTCGCTCAAATGTAAGCTAACCAGCCGAGTCACTTTAGTTAGACCTGCATATCTCAGATACTATCTGTCTGAGTGGCAGCAGTCTTTAGTTAACAGTATTCAGAGGACATCTTGTACCTTGTGATGTTCCAGCAGGACTCCCAATGTAACAGAGCAAATAAACATGTCCTCACAAAAGCATTACTGTCTTACACTTTGAAGCAGTGACTATCCTGCTTGTTCAGTTGTTTGTTTTAATGACAAAGGATTGTTAACCAAAACTTTATTTCTATTTGTTTTCCATTTATTGTGTATATCCACTTACCCTTGAAGAGCAGATGCCTACTATATATATATATATATATATATATATATATATATATATATATATATATATATATATATATATATATATATATATATATATATATATATATATATATATATATATATATATAAGGTCACCAGTCCATGACAGGGCAAGTTAAAGACATTGGACAAACAACCATGCTCACACACTCATACCTGGGAGCTATTTAGAGTGACCAGTTAACCTAACAGTGATATTTTTAGACTGTGGGTGGAAGCCGGAGTGTCTGAAGAGAACACACACATACTCAGGGAGAACATGCAAACTCCATGCAAAAAGACCCCAGACCAGGATTCAAACCCAGGACCTTCCATTTTAGCTGCAAGGCAAAAATGTGTTACCAACTGTGCCACTGACTGCCTTTATTTTGTAAAAAATAAATGGGTGCTAGTGAAATTCCTTCTTTTAATACGCCCATGCCCTGTCTCAGTCCAATCTGCATACTTATCGAAGAATTCTAGTGTCCATCTAATTTTTGTCTGTTATCATTTCAGCATATCCATCTAATTTTCAATGTTTCCACTGAGTGCAGATAATCCTAGAGGTAGCAAGGCCTCCTTGCCATCATAATCTTTAGCTCCCTCCACATATTCTCTGTCAGTCAGATTTAAGTAAGGACTGGGCCGCTCCAAAACATAATAATTCCCGCAATAAAAACATATGGATACATGTAACAGATTTTTGGAATCTAAATCTGTCAGTGGTAATTAACTGTTAACTGTTGTTGCTGAATTTGATTTGTATGTAACAGCAACACTATCCCTCCATTCCCCTCTCTCGGAGCGGTGTTGCATAATATTATTTGAAAGACCTTCACCTATTTCCCGTATTTGAAGACAGGAATTAGGTCAACTCATTCGAGAAGCCGGTTTGGGAGCGCCACCCCTCTCTCGCGCGCCATTTTTTTAAGCTCTGGTATTTTCTAGACTCTGCGTAAGTCTACGACACATCCGGGTGGCGCTGCCCGGAGCTCTCCAGAAACTTCTGCACAGCGGTTCGGCTATAAGAAGGAGCCGTGTCCTCCTTGTCCAGTGTCAGTTAAACAGCTCTTCGTCAGGGTGAGACAGAGAAAATACAGCAAGTAAGTGGGATACTTTTTTACTGTTACACTGATTTTTATAAAGCTACGGGCTACATTAAGGGAGTTTAATTAAGCTCAGTGGTAAGAGTAAGCTGCTGTTTTTAATATCATTTAACCAACCTTTAACGTCAAGTTTAATATGCAGTCTGGTTAATTCATTTTTGTGTATTAAAACTGAAAGAGGAAATAACATTTTAAATATTATCTTTATAAGAGGACACGTTCACAACTTGTTCTAATTTCTTTTGACATTTTTTATTCCAAGCCGGGTAATACAACGGAATTAAATAGAAGCTATTTTATTAAAATTTTTTTACAGTAGAGTCACCATGGTGCACGAAACTGGTTACTACGATCTCTTGGGGGTCAGCCCAAAAGCCTCGACGGACGAAATTAAAAAAGCCTACAGAAAACTAGCACTGAAATATCACCCGGACAAGAATCCAAATGAAGGCGAAAAGGTAAGCGAAAAATGTAGAGATTACTCTAATGTGTGAAAGTGTTGAGTTAGTGAACCGTTGCTTTCCGTTTTTAAACCTCCTTGTTGAGAGACGAGACAGGAGGAACTTTCTGGAAACATCCACTGCGCTGCTTCTGTGTTAACACCGGGGGAGATTAGACCGGAGTGGAAGAGCTAACCAATTCTGAAATGTATTATTATTTAAGATTACACATTGTAGCACATTACTTTTTATTCCATTTATTGGTTTGTGTGTTTTTTTGTTTTTGTTTTTCTTCAATTTTAATTGGAATTGCAGGAATTGCATTTTAAACAGCTGCAGTTTTTTAAAAGCTAAAATCCTGGGGTAATTTATGTTCCCCAGTCTAAATAGAAATCTCCATGTATATATATATATATATATATATATATATATATATATATGTATATATATATATATATATATATATATATAAAAACGTGTGACCTAAAATCACGAATGACTTAATTTAAAGAAGTTTTGGGGAGGATTTCCCTCAGTCTTCAGATGATCTTTAATAAATGGTGATGGTGACAAATTGATGCATGTCAGTGGGACATGCTATTAGTGCTAGAAAACTTTAAATAACAGAACACTGTGGTGGATTTAGAGAAACCTCTAATATAAGGCAAATCAAACACAATGTTGTTATATCAAAACTACTGTGATCAACTCCTGATATTTTAAGTATAAATAAAGAGCGGTTTTTGAGGGGAAGGCTGATCAGGTAGCACACTAATTTATCAAAACCACCTCCATAGTTTAGCTGATAGAAATATAAATGCTGTTTTAAAATCCAGTATGAAAGAAGAATCAGCCGTCTTTCTTTAGTAGAGAATAAAGTATGTCTAACATGTATAACTGTAAATTTAAAGCCACTTAAAGCTTTCTCTTTTGTTTTAACAGTTCAAGCTCATCTCTCATGCCTATGAGGTGCTGTCTGATCCAAAGAAGAGGGACCTATATGACCAAGGAGGGGAACAAGCTATTAAAGAGGGAGGCATGAACTCTGGGGCTTCGCCAATGGATGTGTTTGACATGTTCTTTGGAGGTGGAGGTCGAATGCAGAGAGAGAGAAGAGGTGGGATACAATTACAAAGTCTAAGAACTCCAACTTGGATGTGATGCGCGTTGAATATTTAGGTTTTAAATTGCATTTTATTTTTTCCTGAAGGAAAAAATGTTGTTCACCAGCTTAGTGTCACACTAGAAGAAATGTACAACGGTTCTACTAGGAAGCTTGGACTTCAGAAGAATGTCATTTGTGAAAAATGTGACGGTAAGTGTTGGACCTTTATTAGGATACTTTTTAAAAAGTCCCAAAACTGTTTCTCAAGACAGAAAATAAATGTACCTTGGTTTAATTTTAAAGGTTACGGTGGTAAAAAAGGGGCTCTGGAGAAGTGTTCGACTTGCAAAGGCAGAGGAGTACAAATTAGGGTGCAACAGATCGGGCTGGGCATGATTCAGCAGACCCAGAGCATATGTCACGACTGCCAGGGACAGGGGGAGAAGTTTAACGCAAAGGACCGCTGTAAGAACTGCAACGGACACAAAATGGAGCGCAAGAAGAAAATTCTTGAAGTTCACATTGACAAAGGTAAGATGTTCTGACTTGAAATATGCAAAAGTAAAATAATCCAATATAATTTAGACGAGGAACTTAGATAAATCATTGATTTTAATTGTTCCAGGTATGAAAGATGGACAGAAAATTACATTTCACGGAGAGGGTGACCAGGAACCAGGACTAGAACCTGGAGACGTTGTCATTGTCCTGGATCAGAAGGAGCACCCACTTTTCCAGAGGCAAGGAGACGATCTGGTAATGAAGATGGACATCAAACTTGCAGAGGCCCTGTGTGGTTTCAGAAAGACCGTCCGGACGTTAGACAACAGATCGCTCATCATTAGCACAATGCCAGGTACAGCAATTCTTTTGGTTGACCAACTGTCTGTACTTGCGTTACTGCTGTTGGGTTTATAGATGTATTAACTTTTTGTTCTCTTTCAGGAGAAGTCATCAAGCACAATGACATCAAATGTGTTCAAAATGAGGGCATGCCTATCCACCGGGATCCCTATGAAAGAGGAATGCTCATCATTCAGTTCCAGGTGAGTTTCTAAATGCATTTTACAAAACCAACACAGATTTTAAGTAGAACTTTTGTGGCGTACCAAGCAACTGGCTGATCATATTTTCTGCTTCCAGGTGGAGTTCCCAGAAAACCACTGGCTCCCAGAGCATCTCATGTGCCAGCTGGAAAGACTGCTTCCTCCCAGAGAGGATGTGATGATCACGGAGGACATGGAGGAGGTGGACCTCTGTGAGGTTGATCTCAATTCACAACAGAAACGCTACAACAGAGAAGCCTATGAGGAGGAAGAAGAGGGTCCCAGAGGCGGAGTGCAATGTCAGACACAGTGATTGTAATCTAGGTTCCAGTTCTTGGTTTTGAAAAAGGTTTGATTCACTGCAGTTTCAAAGTATGGACTTAAAAGAAAAGGACAACGTAAACAACACAACAGCCAATTTTTGATTTTTATATGTGCGTTTGACACAAACATGTAACTGAAGAAGTGGTCTTCTGTTTTGCAAACTGTATTTTCATGTCACTGTTTCTGTATTTTAAGAATTGTTTTTCTTTTATTTGTTTGTATGTATTTGTTATCAATTCTACACTCATTCTTTGTTTTCAGAGCCTGTAAGGATGATTCATATGCTTTCTGTGAAGGTAACGTCAACTGTGACACATTTGGGGTCATTTAATAAAGTATAGGGATCTTCATCTGGAAGTTGTTTTTAATTGCTTGTATTTTACATACACGTTTCAGCATGTATGTCATCACACCACTAGTTTGCACATTGTATTCTTGCCTAATTTGTTTCTGATAAGCAGATGGTCTGAAGGAGAAACCTTTCAAGACAAAAAATTAGTGAAGGTGAAGGAAACCTTTATCTAAGTCCAGTCTAAAGTATAATCACCAATGTATTGTCTATAAAGCCTTTTTTAATGAATGTTACTAAAGGAAGATGCTTTTTTTTTATCAGACTAAAATATTTAAAACCCAATGTCTCCCTAAAGGTCGGAATCCTGAGCAAAGCAGCTATGGCACAAGACCAAAGTGAATTTCTATTAAAACAACTCCAGACTCAAAACCAATATAAAGACTTAACTTATTGTTACATTTGCAGTTCTTTACATAGAAAAAATAAGGTTGGGAGAGTCGGGGTACACTACCTATGTGAAAAACGATTAGAATGTAAACAGCCATAGTAACTGCAAGATAGAAGAAACGAATGATATCACAGGTCTCACTTAACCTAATATAATTGTTTATTTTATTCTGTGCTTTACATTGATATTAAATAGATAATATCAATAATTCATTAGTTATTAATTTGTTTGAACATGTTGCATTCAAAAACATGTTTCACACAGGAAGACCATTGGTGGCGAACCCACCTCCTGATTCAATTTCTCATGTAAATAATAATGGACCTCTGTAAATAGGTGCCCAATACACACATGATTTTAATTTAAAGCTCAAAAATACAGTATTTGTACTGATATGATTTGAGACGTAGAAGTATTTGGTGTTGGCTCCTCTTGGACCAGTCAGTTTCAAGCTCTTGGAATGACTAACAGAAATTAATTTTAAGAAAGACATCATCCTCATTATTGTGAGAATCATTCACAACAGCTAAAAATTGAATTGTTTAAAGCTTTTTAAAATCCTGAACTATTGCGTGTTCTCATTGTACTTGCAAAGTCAGAGCTCTCAAAGTAACCGTAAGTTCTGTTTCTAATATAGCTTGACAGAATGTAGAGAAGTGTCAATGAGATGTAGTGCCAGCATAAACCAATCACCACTGGTTTGTAGCTTATTACACTTTGCAGTGTAAAGTATCTACTTGTGAAAATGTTTATTTTACTTTTTAACAAACAAAAAGTATAGAAATACGTGTTAACGTGTTATATTGCAATCAGCAACAAAACAAACAGTAAATCTCCTGCCCCCTCTCATCTCAGGTGCTACTATTTCTACCTTCATATCCCTTTAAGTCGCCGTTTTGTTTGAAACTGCAAATCCCACAAAGCAAAGCGAAAACAATGACGTCAACACCCCCGGCACCGGTTTTGCTGTGCAGCCAGTCTGCCCCGATTCGGCAGCCGACAGCTGAGGATATCCACCCCGGCGGACTCCGCCTGTTCCTAACGGCATTTTGTAAAGACCTAGACACTGGACTCTATTATTTTTTAAAATGGCGAAAACGTACGACTACCTCTTCAAACTGTTGCTTATCGGAGACAGCGGCGTCGGTAAGACATGTCTGCTGTTCAGATTCAGCGAGGACTCCTTCAATACCACCTTCATATCCACAATAGGTGAGTATCCCGAGGACGCCTCAAGGGAAAAAAAACACACACATTTTAAACTTAAAAATGGTTTACTGAACCTTCGACAAGACTCTGTTGGTAGTAACGTTTGTAAAATAGCAGCTTTATTGCATATCACGGAGACCTGCTTTGTGTTAATGATCTGTGAGGGTTTTAAAGCCAGACAATGGACGTGAGAGGCAAATGGTAATGATTCTTTCCTGTAAGCTTACGTCCATCAATTAGGTTCAATACAGGATACTACACTGATTAATGGCTGATACCATTGATATGATACTGATGTAGTCTCCATAATCTCAAGGCTGCTGTAGGCACCAATGAATATCCCTCTGTACCTATATTCTTTCATTGTTTTTAGCTTTTACAAAATTATCATTACTGTTTTTAATATGTGGATTAATAATGTTATTAGTGATCAACGACAAGATTAATCTAATGCTCAGAGGGCATACACTACTTGGAAATCTCAGGAAAAGTATGGAATTTGATTTGAGTATTTTTCAAGTCTGAATATATATGAAAAAACACATTTGGACAAAAATATTTTTGTTCTCAGACTTTATTCTATGTTAAATGACTAAGCAGAGGATTCTAGCTGTTAGACCATCAATTCACCACTCTTTCCAGAGGGAGAACATAAAATTGAAGTAGGCATTTGATTTAATTTCCAGTCAGTTCTTTAAGCAGCCCATCAGTAGCTACAAATCGTAAACTAACTTCACTTTGCATAGACAAATCATGGTATTCCCTCTTGAAACTCTTTACAAACTACAATTAAGAAACTCTGAGGTGAAAAAGCTAAATGTGAATGCATCATTACACAAATTCATGTCTTGCTGCCAATCACGTTTTGATAATCAGTAAACAAGGCTTGGAGATATGCTCCATTTTAGGGGAGAGTTGGTTATCACAAGAGTATTTCAGGCTTATTTCAACACACTTAATGTAATTGTATAATAATACAAGTTACATGGATCGCTAAGCATTTTATACTCTCCAACCTTGTATTTTTAACCTTATTTAGGGAGGTCAAAGCCTTAGATAAGAGGGTCAAAACTCCCATCACCCATAGTAATTTGCACCATCCAACATCCATCCATTATCCAATTATTTAGCCATCCATCCATCTATCCATCCAACTGTGCATCTAGGTATCTGTCTCGTCAAAACGTAATGTTAGTCACTAGTTTCTCAATTGTTGCCTGTATGTTGCTTTTATGACTTCATATTCTTGTGTTTTTATTATGTAAAGTACTTTGAATTGCCTTTTTGCTCAAATGTGCTATGCCAATATACTTGATTGATTGAAAAATACAGCATTTTGACATGAAAAATATGTAGGAACCCTGAATTCCTTTTTTGAGCCCATTTGTTTGCTCCAACGCAGGTATCGACTTCAAGATCAGAACCATAGAGCTGGATGGGAAACGAGTTAAACTCCAGATTTGGTAGCTAAACCTTTTGAGAGTTTAATCCTGAAGGGGGGGGAAGAAAAACTGTACGAATGTAGCCATATCTTGTTTTTCTTTAATTGATGTTCTCAGGGACACTGCGGGACAGGAGAGGTTTCGCACCATTACCACAGCTTACTACAGAGGAGCAATGGTAAGTCCCTGCCTTTTCAATCTGTTCACTGTAAATCTACCATGCATTTTCATTACAGGGTTGAGAAACTTCAGAAGTTTTTCTCCTCTGTAGGGTATTATGTTAGTCTATGACATCAGCAATGAGAAGTCCTTTGACAACATAAAAAACTGGATTAGAAACATCGAAGAGGTAACCTCACCTTACATAATAATGTAAAATACTTTTTTTTTTCTAAAAGCTGATAAAGAATTGTTAGAATTCTCATGCTTTAGCTTTGTTTTTACTCTCAACAATCTATTTCTTAAAATGATCCTTTTCAATATTTTTAGCATGCCTCATCTGATGTGGAGAAAATGATCTTGGGTAACAAATGTGACATGACTGACAGGAGACAGGTGTCGAAAGACCGGGGTGAAAAAGTGAGTGTCCAGTTAGTCACCAACACTAAAAACATCTCTAGAAAGCAAATGCAGTTTTGAAATAAATACTTTTATTTAATCTCCCTCAGCTGGCTATTGATTATGGAGTGAAGTTCTTAGAAACTAGCGCAAAGTCTGGCTTAAATGTAGAAGAGGTAAGTGAAACATTTTGAGCTTGATAAAAGCAATAGTATCCCTTGTATTTACGCATTTTGTCACATTACAAACAGTTTGTACAGTACTATGTTTGTACAGTATAAACTGTACAAACACAAACAAAATAAATTGCCCTGGCTTAGTTAGATTGAATGTCTCTGAACACCAGATTTTATATCTTGTTGCAGAATCTTAATTGGATTTAGGTCCAATGTATATGCTCAAATTGAAACTATTTGGTTTTAGCTCTGGTTATATGTTTAAGCTGGTGAATTGGTCACTTTTTAAGTGTTGGAGTATTTACCTCTAACACTTAAAAAAATTACAGTATTTAGTAACTAGGTGTTTTTTTTAGGCCAGTTGGTTGCACTGTATTTTATTTAGGACTACCAGAGAAAAGGAGACTGAATGCAAATCCATACCACACTTTTCAGATTTTTATTTTTTAGAAATACCTGTTTACATTTCATATTTATGCTCTACTTTATAGTGGTTCAGTCACGTGAAATTGAAATTGTTTTGAAGTTTGTAATGTAAAAAAAATGGTATTAATACACATAAAATAAATTATTTACATAATAATTAGCATTTTTTATTCTCCTTTTTTTCCTCTCAGGCCTTTTATACTATTGCAAGAGACATATTGAACAATCTGTGCTCAAAGACGGTAGGTAGTGAAGACATTCTTAAAAAAACGATGCTGCTGTTTTTCTTAATGACGCTCAGTTTGTTGCTTCTTTGACTGGTAGACTGACAGCAGTGGTGGAGGAACCGGAAAACCGGTGAAGATTACCGATAAGAAGTCAAAGAGAATTAAATTCTTCAAGTGTTCACTTCTCTAAGCAGCAGGCGGACAGTCGTCACATTTCTATCGTGACCTTGCTTATTTTAGAGGACTCCTTCCTCTCGGGCTTCCTCGCTGCAGCAACACTGCTCTTGCACACACGGTCTTACTGCCACCTGAGGTCTTGGGCAGTTGAGACTCTGCCCTGATTTGCTGATCAGAAGAGTATCGATGGAGACTTGAAGGCCTGATACTTTGTGTCTGCTCATACAAAAGACTCGTGCAGGGGTTTGTAGCTTTCCCTGCAGTGCCTGCTTGCAGTGGGCAATAATTCTGCTGCCGTTTATAATATAAAAAAATGTAGGTTGCACATTGTGGTCTTATTATTTTACATACCGTAGCACCATTTTTATAATATATATATATACTACCTATTATCAGAATTCCTGTGAAAATGCTTTGAGATATCCGGTTTAACCATTGATTGTATGTGTCTGTGTGAAGTTCATGTATGTTACTAAGCTTTTGGCCTTTTTGTTGCACTGACATTAGTTCTGCTGCTAAGGAGAATTGTGATAGAAATTAGAATAGCTAAAAAGAAGCATAGAAAAACAACTTGTATTCTAACATATTTTTATTTATTTATTTTTCATGGAACTTACATTTATAGATGTTTCAGTGTTAAAATGAAACTGTGGAAGGAGTGGTTTTTTTTGTGTTTTTTTTCTCAGAAGCAGGACTGAATTCACAGTGTTATACAAGTGTATTGATTTTGCATGAAAGCAGTAGGGAGATCCCAATGGGGGCTCAGTACTAAGCACAGAGTATCTGACAAAAGAAAATGTTTACAGATAGTATTTGAAAATGTCAACCATATATAGAATGTTGGTGTGTTTTGCTGTTCAGATTGTATATGCATGCATTTTTCTTATGTTTTTGTTTTTTTACTGAAACCGACAATATTTAGTAGATTTTCTACTATTTAGTAGATTCACATTTCCTCTCCATGAAAACACATAATTGGGGAAAAAAACTGTAATGTGACTGGTAGTCTTTGTAGTTCTCATATGTTACACCCAAAGAAAAGAGCAACAGTAAAGAAAAAAAATCTTCAGAAATTTCTTGTGATTTTTCTTTAACCCCTTAACATTTAACAAGTAATTTTACCATCACTATCTAAGGATGATTTTCTTTCTTGTCTTTGTTTTATAATCCATGTGTTTTTTCTTGATTGCTTTTATTTCTTGTCTTGCAAACCCTCTTGTGTTTTTCCCGCCTTCATCATCTTCTCTTCTTCCCATCCAAGGGCTGACACTCTGCTTGCTTCGGCGAGGTCTCGCTCACTGCTGGAGGCTCTCGGCTCTTTTAAGAACACCATGGGCTTTACTTTTCTGTCGCTGGCGTTGCAGCTCTTTGACCTGTGAGACCGCATATACTTTTCATCGGCTACAGTCAGGTAGTCGGTACCATCCGAGGGGTTTCTTTTGGGCTTTGTTGTCTTGCGGTCTTCGTCTTGCTCCGTCTCTGTTTGTCCTATCTCACTATCCGAAGGAACTACATCTGTGTGATTCATTTCTAAGTCTTCAGGTGAAGCAGCAGTTTGAAACTGCTGAGCGAGGGTTTTGACTGATGATGCTTTTCCACTAGAATGGACCTGATGTTTTAAATCTGCTGGCGTTCGAGTTGTATCACCTGCTTCAACTGGATCACAGATGATGCTGCTGATAGCTCTCTTCCTAGTGATGGGAGACGTTTGGCTGTCAACTGGAAGATCTCTTAGAGATTTTGCCCTCCTTGGAGAAGAGGAAGGTGCTACCAGAGGTTTTTCCTCGGTTGTAGGCTCAGTAGATCTCTCTGGTTTATCAGGGGGGTGGACAGTGATGGTGCTCCTAGATCTTCTCTTTGTTAAAGGAGATGAGGGCTGGTCTTCAGCAGGAAAGTATTTCAAGGACTTCGCCCTTTTGGCAGGTGATAAAGGTTTTAGCCTGTTTTGGTCTGACAGTTTGTCCAGAAACATTGTGCTGCCTTGCTTTATGTTGGTTATGGTCTCTTGGCTTGAAGCCCCAGATGAAAGCCTCTGTTCACATGGAGATATGAGAATGTCCACACATGAGCTAGGTCGCGATCTCTCCAAACCACCAACCTCTAGCGTTTGTGCTACATTGAGAGCACAAGTGCTCGAGGCTTGACGCACACTCCGCTCTCTCTCTAGGCCTACTTTCTCATCTGTGTCCTTCTGCCTGGTCGCAAACTCTTCCATGTCCATGTGGAAGCGGTAGAGACTGTAACCATCTGCGCTGTTAATACTGCCCTGCCGGAGGAGAGTGGAATGATCACACACAGACGAGTTTCTAGAGAAGGTTCTAGTTAGCTCCAGTTTGTCCAGCCCTGCAAGCTTTTCCAGTGCGGAAGCCATACGTCCATGGAGCTCTTCCAGCTGGGCCAGACGCAGGTCTACTGTCTGCAAAGATGCTTTCATGGTGTTCTCCCTTTCATTGACCTCCTCCAGACGCATTGACATGTTCTCAACTCTGCAGATAAGATGAGAGAGGGAGCATAAAACAGCTGTAATTGGAAATACAAAAGAGACAACTGAGAATGCATTTTACCTTTCTGAAGTAACCTTGATGCGTTCATCACTTGAAGACTGTTGCTCATCTTCTTTTTCCCGGAAATATTCCTCCACGCACTGTTCCTCAAACTCATACAGATTCTTTAGCTCCTCTGGATTTAGTCTGAGCTCTGCAAGAATCATTAGAACACAAAGTTAATCAGAACTTTAGCGTAATCAACAGAAACATTTTCTGGTAAAACAAGATCTTCATAATTTTGTTCAACTGAAGGAGACTAACTGAGGCCCCGATCCTTCTCATCAAGCTCTCCTTCCTTATTTTTCCTGATGCAACGCCGGAAAAGCCTGCTGAAGAGGATGTAGAGGTGACTCAGGATGATGAGAGGTGGAGGCAGGATTGGGCGGTCGTGGAAAGTCATGATTAGCTGGTATCTTTGAAACTTCCAGACCTGGTTGGAGATGGACTTGACTTCAAAGAAGGTATTGCTATAAGATAGAAAAGATAAAAAATAATGACTGTCATTTCAACCCTGAAGATGTTTCAATTAGTCATCTTTTTTTTTTTACTTGAAGACGGCAATGAGCAAGTTAACCAGAAGGATGTTTGCAACAAGAAGATAACAAGCCATAATTGCAGGTGTGAGCCATGCACCGGGGATGCATGGAGGAAGCTTTTTCCCATCTTCATCATATAAATGTTCTCCACACGGAGCTGTGAGGAGAGAGGTGAGAAAATTAGCTTTGCTATTAAACAAAGTTCAGCAGCAAACTGATTAGAGTTGAGAATCCATGATTTAAAGACTACTTACGATTAATTTCCATTGCATAGACTTATGAAAATACAAAGAAACAATTGCAGAAGGACAGAGAAAAAGTTAAAATCAATGTAAAATAAATCATGTTTTTGATTTCTGTCAAGGTGAAGTTGGTATATGAAAAAGGAAAAATCACACTAGAGCACTTCCATCAAATCGGGTGTTTATGAATGCTTTTGTCCCTGTATTATGTTTTACTGTCAATTTTGAGTTAAATCACATAACTAGTTTACAGTTTAAATTAGCAATATACAGCAGCAATGTAATCATTTTTAAATTTTATAAACCAAAGGTTAATTGAAAGCATGTGCATCAGCAGAGTTTTAAAAGTCAGACACAGTCTTAATTTATTGAATTTCTAAATGATGTTTATTCCAAGTGACAAACATTTCTATAACCTTATATCACAGTGTGAACAAATATTTGACCTTAATGATTTTGAGATCAATGTCATAGGCGGAGGAGAACAAAGCATATGAATTAAGAATAGAAGTTCCAGAAATCAAGACCAGCTTCTTTATTGGAAAAGAATAATTTTTTTGTCATTGGTGGGTTTAAATAATTTAAAAACATTACATGTTGTTTGCTGATTGCTAATTTTGACTATGTGTTGATGTCTTCAACTTGACAGAAGCAGTTTTCACAGAAAAACAAATCTTAATGGCTGGTGATTGTTAGTGAGAAGACATGTATTGTCTGTTCTGTTCCTGTTCCATGCAGCATTATTGCCATAAATGCCATAAGAATTGTCACAAATCTGCCAGCAGAGGGAGCCAAAGTATGGAGTGTACCATTTTGTACACAATAAAGTGTCAGCTTTACTGAAATTTTAAAAGACACTGATCATCTGCCCAGAATCAGGAAACAGAATCTTACTATGAATTCTAGTCTTACGGTCTATCGAGTCCGCAAAAACCTCCCCATAGATCATCCAGTAGGGCATGTAGAAGATGTTCCTGGCCAGGCGCCACGTCGGCTCTTCATCCGGATGAAGGATGGCTTGCCGAGCCACGCCAAAGCTCATCAGTACCACCAGCATGATCACGACAAAGTACATCATGTCAATCATCTGAAGGAAAAAGAAGCAAACACACTTGAGCTCAGTTTGCTCTTTTTATACCTGCTAAGATTCTGTATGACATCACTGTGTTTACCATTTTTCCTATCATCATCACGTATGGACCCAGATACTTGTTGACTCCAAAGATGTCCAGAACACGAATGTACCAGAAGATGATGTCTATGCAGTAGATGACTCTGCCATAGCCCATGTATGGTTCCGGCTGCAGCCGCAGCATCAGTGCCAGAAGGAAGGTAGAGATGGCAGCAAGGTCTGTGATGTTCCAGTAGTCCTCCATCCAAACACTTATCTTCTGCTTCAGCTTTCCTGGTTCTGACATCAGTATCTAGACACCAGGATTTATAAGTTAACATTGTACCAATCAATGTTTAAATATTATAAAAAATTTTTAGGAGGACCATTTTAGTATTTTAGCACCTGTCTAACTTTTTCTGTGCCAAGAGTGAGGATGTATGCAATAACCGTCCACTCTTGTAAAGATGGCCATCGCTCCATTTTCACAAGGATGATGTAATTATACAACATCAAATAACCCAGATAGGAAATCTAATGGGGAAACGACGTAAGAATAGATATTTAAGATAATCTTTATTCAGAAGATTTTAAAATGTTTGATCTTTGAGTAAGTTTTAGTTGAACTTACGGTGTTGAACCAGAATTTGGTAAAAGGGGCATCATAAAATTCAAAGAACCTTTTTGCAATGGGAATTTTGCGCACATTAGCATTGCCCTCCTCCTCATCTCCTTTGCGGGAAGTCCCGTCATTGTTAGGGTCCTACAAAAGCAAAGTCTTGTCATCTTTCATCATGACAATAATAGAATGTGAAACTAATCATCAGCATGAACGTTGACCTTGCTGGATTTAGCATCATCGTCCTTGTCCTTTCCCTCTTCTTTTTTTCCAGGTCTTTGATAAGAAGTGTCCTCTCCAATTCGGAAGTCCAGGAGCATAATCAGTGGGGGGAATATAATTCCCAGAATAACCTAGGTGGGACATCATCAATCTGATTACATCGTTATTTTTAAACAGGTTTCCAAAACTGCTTAGCAAAAAACTATTTAAGAATCCACCTTGAGGCCCGGATTTTTTCCAATCCTCAAACAGCCCATCCACATGTCAGTGAGCAACATTTGGCTGCAGGTGTGAGCAATAAAATCCCGCTGTTTTGCAGCCACCGCCAGCTTCAGACAGGTCGAGTTACTCCAGTTGACTAGCTCATATGTTAGGAGTTTCATGGCTACTTGTTCGTCGCGCTTGTAGGACTGATCCAACAGCTCATAAGCTAGTTGCCCAAATTCTCTGAAAAAAGATGACAGCTGTAAACATTATGTAAAAGACCTAAACAAGCAAAAACCAAAAACATTTCAAGTGTGTGTTTTTATTTCAATGTTTCACTCTGCAGCACTGACTTGGAATTGTTCTCCAGGTCTTGGGATATGTCGTCCACCAGTTCACTTTCGGAGCACTCGTGGGCCATTGCCTTATACAGCTTACAAGCTACCAGGGCCTTCGCCATAGCCTCCTCCCCACGCTGCCAAAGAAACAGCGCCATCTTCTGGCGCTTTAAAAGAACTGCCCACAGCATCAGCTCGTGGAACGGGTACTTGAATCGGCAGACCTCTGGGTCATCCACATCTATTTCCACCTCTTCTTCCTTTTTCTTTTTCGCCTTTTTCTTGCCTTTTGGTCTGGGTTCATCATCCTGAAAAAAAAATAAATCAAACTTGGACTCAAGCATTTCATTGTAGCTGTTAAATAAATGAACTAAAATGAGTTTTCAACCTCACCTCCATTCCCAGGAGCTTCAAAGCTTTTGGCTGCACAAGAGAAAAAAAGTGATCTATTGTTATTGAAAATTACTCTGAGTGGATCATCAGAGTAATGATGATCCATATTCTCTTCCATCTATGCATACCCTTTTTAGGCCATATAGATTATTGTAGAGGTTGCGGAAAGCCTTTCTTGTATAGTTGCTCCTGTAAGCTCCACCCATAAGGTATTCCAACACCAGACCAATATCAATAAGAGTGATCTGATAATCTGGAGGAAGATTTCCCTGGAGAATCAAAAGTTATGTTTAAGATATTTAGGACTTTCAAAAATATTTAGTATAGCCTGAAATATTAATGAAATTTAGATTTTACACTATTGAATTTGTGAAATATAATTTACCTTTTTAACATCTCTAACCACAGCATGCAGTGTATTTGCAGGGCCAAGTTTCTGAGAAAATTAATGATTGGAAGAAGGTCAGTGATAATGTTTCTGCACCTTTTAGTTATATTTTTGCCTCAGAACTCCATGAGAACTCTCAAATTTGCTCTCAGTTCATGTCTTTGTGTTTTAGACCCACAGTGTTGTACAGCTCCTCCAGTCTAGGGATAGTGAGGAAATGATGAATGTTGACCCCGTTCTCAAGCAGCAGTTTGACGAAGTCCACTCTGTCCAGCACCAGAGCATCCATCATAGCCTGTTCCAAAGAGTTCACCTAGCACATGGTAAGATATGGAACATAGCCATTAATTTAGCCTTAGTTATGTTTCCTCATTTTCCATGAAATGTTTCCTGCAATCTTCATTCTCACCCAGCGAATTAGCTCCAGCTTTCTGGGATCTGTCTCCTCAGGAGGTTCAGGTTTGGTCTTTCCTTTTCCCTTCCCCTTTTTGGCCCGAACCTTGCTGCGTGGAGCGCTGGATGGACTCTTTGGTTTTTCCTGAGTTGGGGCAGCACTAGTCGTGCTGGCAATAGCTCCAGCAGGCTGATAGGAAGTAAAATTAAAGAAAAAACTGTTGTCTCTCTTTTGAGTAGCAAAAAACATCAATCATTTTTTGTAGTCTTCCTCTAATTTGATTTGACCATCTTGCTTTTTTACATTGGAAATTTAATTTATTTTTTTATATCACCAGTATATCTTTAACAGAGAACAAGCTCTCTTGACTGAGCTTTCATCTACCCTGCTTAAGGCTGTTTCCCTTTTCGTCCACATCATATCCATATTTCATGTCTTAAATGCCATGTATAATAAGCAGTGTAGCTGCTGTGGAAAATTTCGTATTGATTGGATAATATACACAGACCACTCACTGGTAAGTTGTGCCCGTAAACGAAAATGTGATTGCGGGCAATATCCACTCGGTTCCAGGCCAGGGCCAGACTGAGCTGGTCTGCTGCAGATGCATTAGTGCCTGATGCAAACAAACAATCAAAAGCAGAGAGAACATGTGAGAAACAGGTCAATGCTGCCTGCAGTAATAAAAAATATTGCTGTGAAATTATTCTGCAAATACAGCACTGGTCAACATGATTCAGGACTGCTAATTTTAAAACTCGCAACCATTTATGCATTTTTTGAAATTGCCAAACGGCGATAATAAAAGCTCATTTTATGTAACCAAATACTGAATCTTAA
Source organism: Xiphophorus maculatus (assembly GCF_002775205.1). Classification (NCBI taxonomy): domain Eukaryota; kingdom Metazoa; phylum Chordata; class Actinopteri; order Cyprinodontiformes; family Poeciliidae; genus Xiphophorus; species Xiphophorus maculatus. The sequence continues at coordinate 8,914,408 of NC_036444.1, forward strand.
TGTAAAATATCCACTGGTTACAAATTATCCTAATAGTGAGTTAAAGCTGGAAGTGTTTGGCAAGTCTCAAGTGTTTCTGAGGATATTGTAACCCTAACTAAATATTTTCAGCTCAGACGATACTTGGTTGGTGCGTCATTTGAATGACGAATTAAGTAGTCTAAAATTTCTGGGAAGATGGCTTCTCTGACTTTGGATTTATAAAAAAGTAATTGACTAACACTAGAATACCTTTTAACAAGGCAGTCAGAATAGCCATTTCAATATCCTGCTGCCCCTCACAGCCCATTCGAAAAACAGTGATCTACATGCAGAAAAGGAGAAAAAGAGAGTAGTTTAATAATGGTTTAATGGTTCAACAGAAAACCGAACTAAATTACCTTATATATTATAATTTTTCTAGAAAATATTTTCCCACCCACTTCTGGTTTCAGCCAGAACTTCAGACTTCTACATTCTTTGTCCATCCGTATGAAAACAATCAGCCACTTTTCTCAGCAAGGAGGAATAGCGCTCGCTTTGTTAGAGATTCAGCTGTGTCCAACAATATTATGCAGACCATTCTGTCACATGCATTCATAGCAGATTGAATTAGACTTGCCTGAACACTGACACTGCACACCAGGCCACAAGATAGGTTAACAATAAGCATCACACAACACTGTAAAAAATTTTTGTGCATTCAATTGCCAGTTGTTTTGCCTGAGTTTGCTTATTGAATAAAAGTGTCTTGCTATTTCAGCATTTTCATCAGTTTAATCCAGCTGCTTCAAGAGGTGCACTTATCATAGAATGAAAGGATTGTATCAGGTCAACACACTTTCACCTGCTCTTAAAACATTGCAGCATCAAATTGTGTATATCCTACAGTGATATGATCTTTGAAAAAGCTGTTTAAGTTGCTAATCCTGGTCTGTCTGAGAATTATGCAGCCTAAAACATCCGAGTGTGTCGGAGGAGTGATAGCACTCTGAAAGCCAAGGGAGGATTAGCGACATAGAAACTCTCCTGTATCTGTGTGCGACATGCTTTCTATGAACACATAAATTAAGCTCTTCCACCAAGCAAGATGGAGTGTACACTGATCTTCCTCATCTAGATCTATATGGTTTATCAAGGCTTTATATGCTGGGTAATCCTCATCGCATCACGTGAGGATTCTTCTCCCGATGCTATTTTTGCAAATGTGTTTTGCGAACATTTTTATAATTGATTAATCTAGTGCACATTCCAAAACCTGGTCAATGCTACATTCAGGGTCTTGGAAAGGTGTTCATATACCCTTTTAACTTTTTCACATTTGATATGGTACAATCACATACTTTATTGTATTGTATGTTTTTATGGGGGGTTCATGTGAGACTGATTACTGCTGCAAGTATTTTGAGTGTCTCTAACAGCATTGCACATCTAGAGCCTGAAAGCTTTGCGTATTCTTTTTTGCAACAAAACTTAATCTCAGGGGAAGGAAAGTGTTTGAATTTAACAAATTTCAAGACTTGTCACAAATTGTTGATTGGGTTTCAGTCTTGTTCAGTAATGTTTTCTATCAAACCCATGAGACTTTTACATAGCAGCGGTATTTGAATTGTATTTAAGCGGACTCTGTTTACTAATTAAGGGACCTCCGATGTCATTTGGTTGCACTGGATTTTATTTAGGCTGAATACAAATTTCATAATATGCTTTTCAGATCTTCATTTGTAACAAGCTTGGAAAACCATGTCTCATTTTTTTACCTCAACTTCAGAGTACTGCATAACATTGAATGTATCACAAATCTTAAATACGGTGAAGATTTTGGTTGTAAAGTCATAAAATGTGTAGAAGTTAGAGGGATATAAATATATTTGCAAATGATTTTAGAAAAAGGTTATAATTGCCGACATGATCCAAAAAGCTAGAAACACAATTTATTTGGATCACGTTTATTCACACTGTTAATGGAGATATACACAGATGAGTGAAATGGGTATATGAATGACAATGGAGACAGGATGATCTCAGAAATGTTTATTATGTGACAAACACACAATATTCCCACGTGAAAGATGATTTCAAACATGAATAATACCTCCACTGTTACTCACCAACTCCCTTTTTTTCATGCACTCCATTACCATGAGCAGGATCTGCTGAGACTGGCTTTTGCTATAATTAAACGTCTTCTGGATTGTGACTAAGAGCTGGTCTCGGACATCATCATTAACCAGGCTTCAGGAGAGGATTGATAAATCATATTTAAAACTTCTTTGACCCGAGAATACCACCAAAGCATTGCGAGAGACAAATTATCTGAGCCCTCACCCTCCATCCTCTGAAAACTTGTGTGCGAAGGATATGATGTCTGAGGCTCGGCCGCTGCCATCACAAACCACCACTGGGATGGGAGGCTCATCCCTTAGGCTCTCTAAAGTGATGGAGATGACATTGGGACCTCCCTCCACTATCAAACACACAAGAGGAACACCCTGACCCAAACCTGGAACACATGAAGACAAAGAGTCAACTCAGACACTTAAAAAAAAAAAAAAAAAAAAGAAACCGAATTTCATGTGATGGAGGAAGAAGGGAGTGAAGTCAGTGGTGACAGCTGAGCATCCCTTTGCTGTCCCTGCCTTATCGAAGTTCCAGGCATAGGATGACAAAGGGAAGCCCACGGGTCACAGGGGAGCTCTCCAACAACTTGTCCTTTTAAGAACCTCGCTCACACTCGCAAGTTCTGCATATAAGCCCATATTTGTGTGAGCTCTATCAGTCTGTTGGATTTTTATCTAAATCCTCAAACTCATCCCCAAGCAAACCAGCTGTGAGAACAAAGCGTTGATGTATGCACCACTCCCACTTCTGTTATCTCGGTGCATTTTAGTAACAGTGTTACATTGCCGCATTCAGGGTTTGTGTAGTTACAATATTCTGAGTCAATGTTTTTGCATGGATGACATTTCTAGACAGAACTCTGTGCTTAAATTTTTTTTTATGTGGACAAAGGCTAAAGACATTGAAAACTAATATTGAACTATCAATCTAAGATAATTTGAATGCACCACTGGGACATGTAAATATTCTCTGACCAAGAGGCCCACAATTTCCTGAATCCACCCCTGCTTACGAGTGTTGATCTTCTGCAAGGAGATGTGCTTCTCCAACAGCCGACGGAGTTTGACCTCAGAGCCATACTTCCCACAGGTTCCGTTGTCGGTGAGGATGAAATGAGAATGGCTGCTGTTGAGCACTGCCAGCTTACTCAGTGGGTTTGCCATTGATTGATAGGGTCTGGTTACCTAGAAAAGCAATGGAGAAGAAATTGTCAAACAGAGCTATCAAAGAAACAAAAAAGAAAGAAATTCTGCTCTTACATCTTTTCCAATGAGATCCTCTTTGTTCTCCAAGATGCCCCAAGGAGCAATCCCTATTGCACACACCTTCCCTCGTGACTTGGATGAATGGTCCTTTAAGGCATCCCCAACGTGACGGATCACGCCTAAAGTAAGATTAGCAAAACAGATTACGATGAATAAAACCTTTTTCCAGAAACCTCATGGAGCTTCGTCATGGGACATACTTCCACACGAATTGCAATTTGTGCTAAATTTCCAAGCAATTGTTCTAATTATAGAGCTTAAATCTGTGACAATGTGCTTGATAAACCTCTTCCCTCAGGAAATTGCAGTAGAGGTGTTATGCAATAACATTTTAGAGTCAAGGTAATCTTCTAATGTCACAATCTGGTATTTCATTTAGCGAACAGTAAAAGCATTAGAATAACCTGTGTTCACTCCACCCGTGAAGATCCAAGCTCCTGTGGTGACGGCTGCTTTTATCAGGCCTTTCCCAAACACTTGCTTGAGTTTGGGTTGGAGGTCAAAGTTCTGGAGACCCCCATGCACCGAAATGAGCAACGTGGGCAGCTCCAGCTGCCAGTCCTTCACCATCAGATGCAGGAGGTTGTCAGGCTTGGTGTCATAAGAAACACGAATGTACTGCGGAAGAAAATCATTTCAGTTGGTTGTGTTTGCTTTAAACTGCATGATAAATGGGGAAAATCTCAAGTCACTCACCATCGCCTTGTTGACGAATCCTCCTCCCTGAAACTCAATGATCCCATAAGAGTCTGTAGGGTAGGTCCTGGTGTGCTTCACCACACTCCATTTATCATTTGGTGTCTCAATTTGCACCAGTGGGGTCGCCTCTGCTATGGAACTGGCACCAGGAGGGATGGCCACATGTTGCGTCACCAGCTGACCACAAGCACATCTGCAGCAGATACATTCCTTGTGAATTAAGAAATGCTTTGACTTTATCCCTCAAAGACTTGTGAAAGAAATGACCTGTATAAAATGGTTTTTTTCTGAAAGTGTCTTTTTTCATGTTCTTTGAAAATATGCACTGCTTGTCAGCAGCACACCAGGCAATAAGTAAGTTTGTAAAATCTCCAATAACAGCACTTTGAGCTTAATGAGCACTAAATAATTTAGAAAACCAATTGTACACTACAGAGAACATATTTCTAACAAAAAATAGAAGTATGTAGAATTAAATAGATATGAATTCTTTATTATTATTACAGGTCATTGTCATACAGGTTCATTGTCTTTTATTAATGTATGAAAAGTGGCCTTGTTGATCTGACAGTTTTTTTCTTAAATGTCAGCTTATGACCAACAAAGTTACAATGGATAAGATTTCTTATTTTATTCTATTCAACTCTTCTGAACAAGATCAACAACAAATAATTAGATTTTATTTATTCTTAAGAACTGTTTTACAGCATAAACATGGTTCGATATCACTGAATTTATATGAAGAATCTTACCACCACACTCTTCCTTTTTCATGACACCAAATTTAAGAAGTGCTGATCTAAACATTTGTAAATAATTGCAAACCCTTGTTGAAAATCTGACTTGTCACAAAATTATTTTTCTTTTCTTTTTTTTTACCTGGTTGGATCCTTGCTGGGAAATATGTGAACACATTCCCTTTTCAGGAATGTCCTCTCAATCCAAGCTTTTTGTGCCTGCGAAGACATGACAGAACCTAAGTGAGCATTACAAGCTATCATTGCTTCCCCAGGAGATCAGCCTCAGCAATCTGTTTGAATTTAAGTTGCACTTTCCAAATCCTCTTAGTTGTAATCCATGGTTAAAAGATGCTGATAGTTTGAAATGTGCAAAGAAAACATAAATAACTGACAGGAGAAAATATTTCAGCCTGAAATAGAGTGAATATAGTTAGTGGTGGATTTTGACCCACTGGCTCCAGCTTAGAAAACCAGTCTGTTTTCTTTTAATAGCGCAGAATGTTGCAGAGTGAGAAATTGATACAAGTTAAAAAAGAAGTATCCCACACATTTCTTGTTCTCCAGGGTGGATCAACGTTTCCCAGAACACGAAGCACTTTTTCCTTCTACTTTTCTTCACCCCCATCCCCACCTCAAGAGCTTTTTATAACAGTTGCAGTCCAATCAAATCTGCTGAATAATCTGCTGCAATACCTTCTAGGAAATCAATAAGAAATAAAATTCAGGCAGAACAGAAGGTATTAAATTATGTTAAAGCATCTACAACTGAGTCCCATGAGAAAGAATTAGAGGCCATGCACAAACTCTGCTGGTATCTTGTGACTTGTCACAAGTTCCGCAGACACAAACAGATCTCTCCCTGCCTCAGCACCTCAAACTCACATGTATTAAAAATTTAAAGGTTGAGCCTTTTAGTTTGTTTCTTCACCACACTTTGTTTAGGTCTTCTAAACCAGTGGAAACATAATATTGTATTAGTTTTATTTTTATCATTGAAATGAAAAGTATTTTGCCTGTTAATCAGCAACCCGTTGTATTTTACTGTTACCTTTTCCATCTTGTTTTTCTTTCCCTCTGAATCATCTTGGCTTGCAGTCTTATCATGCATCATTAAACAACCAGAGCTCCTGCTGTGCTGCCTGCTCATATTTAACTCATCTGAATTCACTCTTCAGGGTCTACAGAGCAAATTACATCCCAATCTATTAGGTATTTCTGAAATATTGTTGTAAATTAGGTTTGTAAATAGACTTACACGCAGCCTTCTGTTGTAGCCTTACAGTCCCCCTCTCCGGTACTACAACACGTTAGTGTTTGACAAGTGAAGAGAAGACTGCTGCTCCTTTGGTTGAGCCTTCCTCTCGTGCTGCATACCCTGCCAAGCTTTCCCATTGAATCCCACCGGACATGAAACTTCTTCACTTTATGAGGGCCGCCTAATATGATGAGCATGTGAGCAAGGTCTTTGTTCGCCCAAGTCCCATGACTCCAGTTCAAGGTAATCCTTTTGGGAGTCCCATGACCCCCTTCTGCATGCCCACGGGGTATTTTCATCCTTGGCTTGAAACAAGGCACAATAAATCTACTTTGATAACCAGCCCCTAATCTCCCAATTTGTTTAAACCTCATTTCTTTGTTTTCCCCCTGCACTTCTGTGGATGATCTTGTGGATGATCTTGTGCATGTGTCTGGGGAAGATGGCACAGAACGCCTACACTAGTTGGTCAGAGACTCTTCAGGTTTTCATCTGAAAATCTTCAACCCCCCTGATTTCCAGCCCTTTCCCCCCAAACTCCCTTGATATCAACTTCATTTGCATAATTGGGAGAATTGGATGCAGACATACTTTTGTGGGACACCTTGTTAAAGAATGACTGGTTTCCAGACGGGGGCAAGGTCAGTCAATGCTAATTGCACTTAATCTCTATTTCCACACGCCACATTTTAAGGAGAAAAGTGAAAAAATAGCAAATATATTCACACCCCTTGAGTTTGGTCACATTTACTCAACTTACAACCATTCGTCGCCCTGTTCTTTTACAAATAGAACATTGTAACTAAACACTGATCCATACCAGCCTTTTCTGATTAAGTTGTTAAAAACAATCAGGTTTTTTAATTATCCTGTCCACAGTTTAGCACTACTTTATTTTACAAAGAATGTGCTTAAACCATGGCAAAATAAGGTGAAATAAGGTTAAAAACATCAAGCAATCCTGCATTAAATGTATTCTGTCAACATTGTCATACGAGCCCCTTTTGTGGCTAAAGAGATCAGTTCGAGTCTGACCGAGCTGATGATAGAAAATACTGGGAGGGGGAACCCCAACATCCACAGACTTCACCTGTTTTTGTCCTGCTCAAGTTTAAGCCATTGTTCATTTCAGCACAGCAAAAGTAAAGCGCATTTTCAGAAGGGGATATTTGGCGAGTAATGACGCATTTATTTCAGCTTATTTAAACTCATTAACCACAGCAACTAAAGCCAGAATCCAATTGGCCAGCAAAACTGCTGCCCTCGTTAGGAGCTTGCCATTAGCGCTTAACCAACAAAGACCCTGGAGAATTTATTTGTTGCAGGAACAGATTGTGTCACACCAAGCAAGTAGTCAAGACTTAACCTTAGCATCGAAACAAAACCCAACATTCATTCTGGAATGCATGCTTTTCTGGGAAGATATTTGCCAAAAACAAAAGGAAAGTTGTGCAAGTTGAACATAAGTCCTTATTTGTTGAAAGAGATGAATATTAAAAACTATAAAACTACAGTTTTATAGGTTGTACAAATAATTTTTTGTTCTCTTGAAACTGTGACCCCTGACCCTATTAATAGCTCTCACATGTTTCTCTATAACTTTTTTCCCACCTACTTACAAATTGTAGATTTTCTGTACATTTTTAAACACATACAGGCCACATAGGCAGCATGCTATCCATTCTCTTCTTTTTTTTTTATTGAAATCACATGGTGTTGGTCTCCTGACCCACAGCTTAGCAGCTAATTTGTTTCAGTGAAGCTACAATTGCACCATTGAACCCCAAAAAGCCATTTGAATAAGTTGTAATGATTCATTTCAAGCTGCTATCGTGACCCCACTGAAGTGGAAGATACAAGCAACTAATTGCTCTGCTCTGATTAGCAATGGGGTTAGAACTTAATGAGCTGTGGCACAAAGAAAACACACACAATTGTAATAAATGTGCTAGACACATAAAAAGCTTTCTTTTATGAGGATTAACTTGAGGGTAGAAGATTTTTGCAATGATTTTTACATTTCTCCGATTTTGAAACTTTGGTTTGGCAAATTGGTACCCGCTGTGAGGCAGGCTGTTTTTAGACGGCCCTGCTTGTAAATGAACTCATTGTCCTCCAGAGTTGAAAATCCATTTAGGCGTCACGAGTCCGACATGTCACTGATTATCCCCAAGAATCAGAGGAGTCATAAGACATGTTTTAGAGCTGCTGTTTTTCCACCAAGGATAGAAAGGCAGAAATAAATGAAATCATTAAAACAGAAAATAACTGAATTTTGAGATACTATGTAAGTATGCAACATATCTTTTTGTACTAATGTGATGATAAAGGTGTATTTATCACCTTTGGAAAAAGAATGTTTAAGTGGAAAATGATGCAAATATAGTATGTAAGAGTGAACAGTTTTCAGTTGTTATTTTGAGTTTATGTAAACATTTAGGAGAATTACAGCCAATCTCAGAGAAACTAGATAGTTTGTATTTTTGGAGTAAAGATAGATAAAAAAAAAATTAAGCTGTGTAATTACATTTTTTACATGAAAGGTCATTTTTATATCTGCTGCTAGCTACTACTTGTTAACAAACTTGCAGCTTGTCAACACAAAATGCTCTGTTCTGCTTTCCTCTCTATTTTGAAGAGTATTTATGATAACTAGTCCTTTTTCTAATGTCATTCATGACAAAGATAATTTATAAAACTGTAATTTGTTGAAAATATCCAGTTACATTATATTCTTTGACAAAATCTTGATAAAAACTCAAGATTGGACATTTTTCAGTTCAATCTTGGGGAGATAGACATTCTACAAATTCTGACGCTTTAATAAATTTTCTTTGAATTTTCTCTTAAACTGTATAACTTGAGTTAAATATTCTGGGTTTCCTCCTTTAAGCTTCTTTCAATAGGCTGGCGGGGTTTCCTCTCATTCCTTCTGGCAAAACTGTGGAATAGAATAACACACTTTTCTGACTTGTCTAGAAATCTTCTGTAACTGAGATCAGGACCTTGCAATGAACACTTCAAAACATACCCTTTGTTATCCTTGAATCACTTTGTAGCTAATTTTATTGCATGGTTATGGTCATTGTCCATTGGTAAAATTAACTTGAGGCTAAGTTTTTACTTCATGGCTCCTGTTTCTGCAGTATCTCTACATAATATCCTTTCTATGGTACCATTATTTTGTGAAGTGTACTATTAACCTCAATTAAAACACCACCACAACATGGAATAAAGTTTGACTAATGAGATTTTTACCAGCTGCAGCCGACATCTCCACTAGGTATTTAATTTTGTTATCGAGGTTCAATTACACATCCCCACCAAAACATTTTAATCTCTGGAACACAAAACCCGTCTCCTTTCTTGAAGGATATGATGTCTAGATATTTCAAGAAGCTGTGGCTGTGCAACACCATTGCAGTTAAAGTCTGTGTGATGGAAGCTCAGTTTAACTTCCTGTTCAGTATTCATTCAGCTTTCAGATAAATACCACAGGGGCATATTTGTGCGATAAAATACAAGTAGGTTTCCACAATATACATAAATGTAATGCATTTTACACTTGTATATTAAGTTTGATTATGCTAAAAATGCTTATTTCTATTCAATGAATATTGAATTCATATCAGTATTTTTCTACATGTTTTATTAGGTCATCCAAATTTGTCATGTGCTCCAGATAATGATTAGTAGAATGTTTAATCCTTTTATAAACCTTCAAATTTAATCTAAAAGTTCCTTTTTTTTTATTCATTAGAACAAAAATCATTTTAGGTTATAAAAGTTGAGTACAACAACCACATTGCTTTTGTTTAGCATTAAGGAACCTTTCTGTAATGCTGCCACATTTAAAGATTGTTTTAATTTTCATGAGCTTTCTTCACACAAAGAGCCTGCTGTGCCTCAGCCTGAAACACTGAAACCTTGCTCTCAAGATGTGAGCCCTTAAGCTTTTTAACGCTCTTTGGCCCTCACCTGACCTGAGCCTGACTCTTACATCACACACAGTCATATGAGGCTGAAAATCACTGGGTTTGTTAATCAAATTTCCACTGACTGTCCTGCCTTTGTGTATTTGAACAATGTAAATGATTAATTTGCTCATAAAATTTATCCCAGAATTTCGCCCACCGTCAGGCTAGAGGCTTAATAGATGTACTTCTTTCTTTCATACTGCAAGCTGAACCTTTTTCTCAGAATAGAATGAATAGGCATGAACACTTTCCTAATTTCATTAATGGCAACAGGGTAATATAGTCTGAGCACACTTAGCTGAATGTGCTTGGTGATGCAGAACTGTGGCTAATGCTCCCAACGAGCATGGCATTTGCCCTCATTGTTTTAATTTGTGACCTTTTTTATAAACCTAGAAATCCTTGTCATTTCTAAATGACAAGGATGAAAAATAATTTGTGGTCCATACCATGAAATACCTTAAATTATGGTTATTTTGGAATAGAAAATTAAATCTCCAATGAAAGCAACCAAAATATTATATTACCAGAAAAATATTGAACATGGTACTTTGTTGATTTTTGATACTATTAATATCACAGAACTGTTCACTTTAGAACATAGTTTAAGTTTGTGAAATGCAAAACCTCATATAAAAAGTTTGAGGAATGTATATTCTAATTTGGTTGCACCAGAACATTTAAAGGTTGCTAAAATATTCACAAAAAGAGCATGGTTTATCATAATCTGTTCTCCTTAATGCCTAGTAATTATGTCTACCGTTTGATGTTTAACTTTTCGACATCGACCGAATGATCCAAAAAGCATGAAATGAACCATAGTTCTAAACCAAATGAGGGGTCTTTGTGGCATTCTGGCACTACTATGTTCTTCTACAAAATCAATAAAAAATGGGCTTATTTGTTGATTTGCTCTCTCTTAGTCCATGTAAAATATACAAGCTAGATCCTTCAGGCTTTCAATGATGTGAACTGAAGCGTATTAATCACATGAAAGCAGAGTTTAGAAAGAGTCTGCAATCTGTCATGACTCCACAGAGAGACCATTTTAAAGGATTAAAGTTGTGTTCAGGGGAAACTAGGTGCTCAGTTTTAAACACCACTTAATGGTGACTTTAGAGGGTTTTGGATCAAAATACTGACCTTATAGCCATACTTCTGCCCAAGTAATCTGAACAAAACTGCATTTCTGTGAAAGAGTCAAGACTTTTTTTGTTTTCATGGTGTGATAAGTGTGATCATATGTGGATTCCAGTGTTTTGTGCTGCAGTCTGCCTTTTTTAAATTCAGCCCTATTTATTTAAAAAAAAAACTCATATGAAACAAAATCCCATTCAGCTGTCGCCTGGTTAGTAAATTGAGTAAATATGTGCGACATGACCTCAGTATAAATACATTTATTTTGTGAAGCCCTCTGAGGTTTTATTAGAGAACATTAGTGAACAAACAGAATTATGGAGAACTAGGAACACAGCAGGCAGGTCAGGGAGAAATCTCTGAGGATTTTTTTTAAGCAAGATTGGGTTGGAAATCAGTATCCCAAGCTTTCAGCATTTCATGGAACACTGTTCAACCTATTGTCTGAAAAATCAAAAGATTATGTTCTTTTCTACATGGAAAATTCTGTTTGTTGAGGAAAACTAACACTGCATATCAACCTGAACACACGATCCAAACATGGCGGTGGCAGCATTATGTTACAGGGAGACATTACATCTGATGTGCAAAATGTAATGTTGTTGACTGTGTGTTTGTATTTTTGTGTTTTTATGATGTAAAGCACTTTGAAATGCCTTGTTGCTGAAAGGTGCTATACAAATAAAATTTGATTGATTAATGTTTTTAGGAGAAACATGAAATGTGGTCAGAGTTGATTAGCACTTTACAATTTTTAGCTTCTGTGTTTTTATCTATTGCATGAAATCCTAATAAGGTAGAATTAAACTTTTGACTGTAACATGAGAATATGTGAAAAAGTTCAAGAGGTAAAAGTAATTTGCCAAATGACTGCATGTTACTAAAACCAGACAACGTCAATTCCAGATGACAACTTTAAAAACACTGAAAATAATCTGTTTTCTGCAGGCTTCCTCTTACCTTTTGCGAGCCAGATGTGCTGCGTTTGAGGGAGGATCTTTTAAAAGTGCCAGCCTGACCCTTAGTGTCCATCCTGAAAGCTTTAGGACAGAAAAGGGATCCTCAATGAGCTTCAGCCACAAAGCTGAGGCATGACTGCCACCTCTAAATTCAAACTTCAAAATAATTAGGCCTGTGATTCTCCATCAGTGCAGGTCTGAGTGCTTCTCTCCCCTCTCTGCAGCTTTCACTCAACTGACAAGACAGATATTCCAGCCAGGGATATAAATCACTTGATGACACACTTGACACATAGACCCTTTTCCTCTGCTGGGCATCCCATAATCAGGCTTAATGCAGCCAGCTCTTGAGGCCTCAGAGTCTAATGGATAGAGATTTAATAAATGGTTATTGAAGGTAAATCTGCTTTGGTACACCACAACGCTGAAAAAGGCTGAGAGGGGCCGTGAAAGCTGCGATGCCAGTGTTAACTGGCCAAGAGCAGACAGTTGTTTCACCAGATGAGGCTTCCAGCTCCATGTGTCTGGAAGGGGAGACAGTAAGGACTCAGCAGGGTGCAGGTGAACAGACAGGGAACAATAACTTGCATCTACTCAAAAGCAGTTCCACTGTAGTAGCTGTACTGAATTATTTGTTCAGGTTTTCATGCAAAAATGCTAAAATGTTCTGAACTGATATGTTATATTAAATTATGTTGCCATGTGTTTCAGCATGTTCAAATTCCATTGCTTTTGAGTAACATGGACAGAGAGAAGCTCATTACTGAGTATTTTTCAAAGTTCGTCTTGCTCCAAATGAACAAAATATGCATGCTATTCACCAGCGCTCATTTATAGCCTTTGTGAAAATGTGAAAACCAAGACTAAAAAGTAAAACTAATGTAATTTAAAATGTATTGTTTCAGAAGAAGCAATGTTCCAGTTGAAAAAGTAGATATTCAACAACTCCCTCTGCTGGACACACATTGTCATGATCGTATCAGTGAAAATAAAAGCATTCAGTGGTGGTTAATGTGACAGTGATCACACCACATCACTTTTGCACATTTTGTCATCTTACAGCAACAAATTTTGAAGTGGAAGGAAAAAGACATGTGTTTTTCAAACACGATTCATATACAACAATCAGAAAAGTGTTGCTTGTTTTAGTATTATGACGTTTGTTAGAGAACAGCAGTGAATAAACAACCTTATGACCAAAGAACAGAGTTGACGGGTCAGAGAGCAGACAGTTCTCATTTTTTGAGGGTTAGGTTGGAAAATTATGGCCCAGGATTTTAATATTTTAGCGAGCACTGCTCAGTCCGTTACTTAAAAAAAATGGGAGTAGTATGGCATAACTTAAACCCTTCCAAGACATAGACATAAGAATTCACCTCTACAGTTAGACGTAAAAGTGTTCTGATCAGATGAGACCAACATGAAACTTTTTACCCTAAATTCAAAATGGTAAATGTGGAGGAAAACCTGCAGCATGCTGGTGATAGGATAACATTGTGTTGACGCTTTTTTTCCTCAGCAGGAATCAGGAAGCTGGGCAGAAGAAGATGGATAAAAATCCAGAGCAATGCTGGAAGAAAACATGGTAGAGTGGAGGTTCACCTTCCAGAAAGACACTAATTAAAAATGTTTCAGATCTAAACTTGTGTGTTAGAATGACCCAGTCAAAGTTCTGTCCATAATCTAATTGAGTATTTTGGGCAAGGCTCTACATCCATTCGAGTGAGCTTTAATTTAAGAAAGAATGTCAGCCTCTTGATGTATGTAGTTGGTCGAGACATTCTTCACTTGCAGCTAGTGAAATATGGTTCTACAAAGTGAAAACTAAAGAGGGACTGAACACAAATGCATATGCCACTCTTTCAATTTGTTTTATTTGTAACAAATAACTTACAAGAATGTCTTATTTTCCTTCCACTATACAATTATGCAATATTTTGCACTGGCTTGCCATATAATCCCAATGAAGTAAAATAAAATGACAATCTGAGCTTTACAATGAGATGATAGCTATCAACAGCTATCCTGAAGAAAAGGTGTGCAGTATTTAAAAACTAACAGGAGACAGTTACTCTCCTGACTCTACTGTCAATCACTATGAGCCATGAGAAACAACTGTACCTGCTGTAGTCAGATCCCCTTCAGTAATTATCACAAGCATTGCATGCAAACCACTGGCAGATGACTTCCTTGTTTTGGTGTGTCTAACCCATCTGTGAGTCTGGCTGAATGCGTCTCATAATTTATAATGCGCAATTTCTCCTCGTAAGCAGGCACAAATGAGCTTTATTATCTGTCAGTGGCTTTGCATTGGTCAGTGGAGGAGATTAGTTAGCCCCAGTGAAGAGTGGGACACATGGGGGGAGGAATATTCAATGAAACATGTGGCAACATAAAAATCTATCTAACTGGGGATGATGGAGGCCACTACTGTAAACATATAAACAAAGTTTGTTAAACAGAAGTGAACTTTCACATTTAGCCTGGCATTTTGTGGTTATGTGAATTAAATAGTGTGAGTAATTGAATTAAAATTTTCAAGACAGTATTTCGTTGCTGTATAAACTTTCACCATTGACTTAAATATTGATGGAATCAGTTACAAAGTAATTCATGCAGACTTGAAGTTTTACTTTTCCATGAATCAAATTGTCTGTGGTTTGAGTTCTTATGTTGCGTAACAGTTGACTCAAAAATCATAGTCAGTAAACTGATAAGTCATATCTGGCAATAAGTTAGAGTCAAAAACTTCATATTAAAACTTTTTTAAGCAACACAAAATTGACCTCAAATTAGCACTGAAGAAACCTCCTATCAAATGTAAAAAATAGTAAGTTTATCCACAAGAATTCATTTTCCTTTAACCCTTAACCTCTTTCCTAGCTTTATGTTAATGAATGATATGCCTGCCTCATATTAATTATTAGCAGATGCACTCTGTATTACGTCCTGATTATTGCAACATTCAGACACAACTAATCCTTTGATTCTTTGTTCTTTTTCCAAATTATTTTGTCTTCTAACTATTTCTGATGTTTTTGTGCTACTTCGGTCTTTTAATTATTGATTGGTTCCACTCTATCAAGCAACAAATGGCTTGGATTTCTTCTAATTCATAACTTTGATACTTTTCCTGAATAATCTACCATAGCAATTAGGGTTGTAAGAACTTTTTTTTAAAATCTCTGAAACCTTTATTCTTGAAAACCAAAAAGAGGTTCACTTATGGGACTATTCATGGAAGAACTGCCACTGTGTGAACCAATTCAGTGAGATTCTTAGATTTATTCTAAGATTTATTCTTTTCTAATGTTTCTGCAAATTTTAATTTCTCACCAGTTGTTTCTGCATCTGTTCTGCTAATCCGTTTCACTTGAAGCATTAAGAGAACATTAATGCAATGACTGCTACCTGTTTCAAGCAGAAAAGAACACTAGAGACAAGGGCAGTTCTCAACTGCGGCCACTAGAGGGCACAGTGTTCAAAGGGAAGGAGTGAGTTTGTTCACAGTGCTGGCCCCTGCTTGTTATGATCAGCTGTCTCAAAAGTTGTACTGCTTCAAAGGTTAAATACATAAAAAAGAAATGTGCATGCTCAAGCAGAAAAATTGGGTCTGGATTTATACATTTGACGATTACTACAGTGTCCCTGCTTGCTCCCTATAATGCGAGGCTCAGTTTACCTTCTTGTGTTTTATTTGACGATTTGTAAATACATGCTTGACTCATCTCATCATTTAAACCAGATGGCATAAGGCCAGCAGCTGGAATTTTTTTTTTTTTTAGAAACTGCTTCCACGTGTGTTTCCAAGAGGGAATACTACTCCTTTCAGGAAGGGGAGATGATTCTTGTTGTAGAAGTTGTTCTTTGTTTTGGTGAAATGTCTATTGATTCAGCCTCGAGCAAGGAAACCCAAATATTGAAGTGTACAGAACAGTACCACAGAAATTTGTTTTTGGAGAGGTGGAGGGTTCACCACACCAAACAAAGGTATGTGGTGTTAGTTTTTTTGTGTGCACTCTGGCTTTTATCAAATTGATCAACACTGACCTGCAGGAACAAATCAGCAAAATTTGTTTGTTTCTGACCTGGTGATAATGTTTGTCCTAGTTGCTAAGGAAACAGACAACACCCTCACCGGAGACTTTGGTGTTTCAGGTGTGTTCAGTCCCCTTGTGCTGCCCAGGAAGAAAACACGCTCATCTGATAATACAGTGCACAATGTTGGAAATATAGATAAGGTATACAAAACATTCAGAAGAATATAATGCATCACATAGATGATGACCTTTAAGACTATAGACAATTTTTTCTGTCTTAACTGATGAAGGTGGGAACTTTGGTGAAGGAAGTGATGCTTAGAGATTTGGGTCATGTACTGACATGTTCCCTACATGTGCTCTTCATGAGTTCCCAGAAAGCATTCAGGTCTTCTCATGTAATTATAACCTCTATAGCGTAATAAGATAAAAGCCGTGTGCCCAGAACCCAAAATAAAACCAAATTAGAGGGTAACTTTACATATCCTTAGAATTTTGTTGAATTATCTTTTACATGTGCAATGCGTAATGAGTGAGTGCTTCTGCTCCTTTTCCCCCAAGATAACGGCAACTTATCATGTTTTAGATTTTCAGTGTACAATAAAAGTTTAAAAGGATAATAAAACACGCATCTCAAATCCATCCATGCTGATGGGAGGGTAATGACTTTACCTAGTTGAACTGCTTTTCAGTCTACATTTCAGACTCATTCCATTCTCTGGCAAAAAAGTTCCACATTGGCTTGTCCTTCTACTAGACGTGTGAAAATTCATCCATCCATTGTGTATACCTGCTTATCCTAAAAGAGTTGCAGGGATCGAAAGGTAGAGTACTCACTGGACAGATCGCTAGTTCATCACAGGGTAAAACCACAAAACACATGATAAACAACCATGCACACACATTCATGCCTAAGGGCAATTTCAAGTAACTAGTTTACCAAACACTTCTGTTTTTGGATTGTGGGGCGAACCCAGAGAGAACCCACACATGCATAGGGAGAAGATGCAAACTCCATGCAGAAACAACTCAGACTAGTATTTAAACCCAGGACCTTCTTGCTGCAAGACAACACTGCTGCCCACACTGTCAAAGTGCACCCATATATAAAAGCATTAGGTATAATTTGTGGCGGTTACTAAGAAATCAAGAAAACCTTTGAATAAATAAACTAGTTGTACTAAATGTAATTTTAAAAGCAGTAAAGTTCATTCACATGCCAAAAATCCTTTATAGTGGAAAACTTTGTGTGTTTCTCATTTCACACTTTTCATTAAATTAATGGCTGTTAATTAAAAGTAACAAAAAGTTATTTTAATCAGCTGTACAGAGGAGATTGGAATTCGATTGCTAAGTAGCATGTTCAGCGAGACTAAAATCTAATGCAATCATTAATTTGGTGGTGGCTGATCTGTACTCTCATGTCAGCACAAACAGAATTTTAAGGAAGTAGGGAGGAGGTGTGATAGACGCTAGGCCTCCATGTGGCTGACAGTTTCCTAGATGAACACACAGGCTTCTGTAGACTGCTCTGTCTGCTTGTGTTCACAGTCTGGCTCATTACACACCGCTATAGCAAGGATATTCCTGGAAAGCCTTTTTCCCTGGAGAAATGGGTTCTATGAATCTCATACTTTATCAGGTAGCCAACATACTTGACTCTATTCCATTTTTTTCCGCTGGCGTAAGGAATTTTCAGCATCGACAGAATGGAGGCCCACACAAAGGTTAAACAGGGAATCCATATATTGTACTGGGACCATAAAACAAGCTGGAGGAAGTTCCCCCAACTGCTGTCTTCATTTCACAATCTGCCCCTCACAGAAATGAAAAGTAGCTCCTTCCTTTGATCATAAGAGTTTCATAAGTCTACATGTTTATGAGAACTGAGTCTGTACTTTCCCAGAGAGCAGTGAAGCAGAACAGTTGCCTCAGTCCTGCGCTCAGCTGCGTAAACTTCCAGAATCAGGTCACAGGCCAACATCCAAACACCCCAAAGTGGGATTTGAACTTAAAAGCCTTATTTCCGAAACACTTTTCCTGACCTTCTAATGGAACCACACAGATTTACAGGAAAAAAAAGATGAATAATCTGATCTGGTCTGCAGTAACACTCTGGAGATTGAGGATGGGAGCAGACAGCTAGACCAACAAAAAGCTCAAAACTGCCGATCATCACTTCTGTACCAGGAACTGAAGCCACATGGGAAAATTGTCTTTGCGTCAGAGCGTGACCACAGTATAGCAGATGGAAATAAATGTCAGAACACCATGAAACAAGTAAAAATCAATAATTGGTGCTGTGCTTGTTTGATTTTCTCATCAGCTTAAGAGCTGGTGTGAAAAGGATTACTGAGCATTATGAGCCCAAAAACAGTCAATGTTTTCAGTGCTCCAGCTGCTATTAATGCTGTGGTGGCTCTTTGTAGTCCACCAAAATGTTTCTGTTACCGGGTCACACATAAACATCCGTGTGTGGCATGAGACAGCCATGAGCTCAGAGTATTTTGTTCTAACTTCAACTCATGCTGAATTCCAGGATTCAAAAAAGTACAGACATTTTGATTGGTTCATTTTTATGACAAAGCAGTGGATGTGGACTCTGGTGATGAACACATGTGAACATACAGAATGAAAAACATCTGGAGTTGCATCACATTATTGTCAGAATGTACTGGATAGACTAGCCAATTTTCAACTAATTTCAGCAAATTCAAACACTGATTTTCTTGCAAGGTTGAATGTCTAAAGATATTTTGAAGGGAATTCTAGATTTACAACTCTCAGATAGAAATACAGAATTGGTAGAATTCACTTGTATTAGATGACTTCCTTGTAGAAACTCAGTTTTAAGCATTTGGCTTTACTTAAACAATAGGTTTGAGGACAGAGTTATCTAATAAGCTGATCCATTCATCCTTTCCAAACCTAGTTTCCTGGGTTCTGGGATCCATATTCTGCTGGAACATCTAGCTTTGCCCAAAGCTAAACCCATCTAATTATTGATATGTGGTGGAGTTGATGAAGTTGGGACTAGTCGCTCTCCTTCATTTTGTCACTCATTTATGTAATGCACTGCTACCACCAGCAACCTTATTTTACACCTTATTGTAACATCATTTTAGTAACATCATCCTCACCACATTTACTGCCACCACTACGTTTTATGATGCAGATGCTTCTTTTTCAGCAAGGACAGGAAATCTAATCAGAGTTGCTAGAACGATGAGGGGAGGAACAAACCTGGAAGAAAATGTGATAAAGGTAAATAGTTGAGATCAACTCATCTTCCGGGAGGACAATGACCAAACATGCAGCCAGAGCTACAATGGAACGGTTTTGATTAAAATAAATACATGGCCTAGTCAATGTCAATACCTAATTCCAGCTAATAATCCATAACAAGATATGGACTGTTATGAATATGATTACTGATGAAATAATTTAGATTTTTTGACATACAATTTTTTAAATTAAAAATGTAATGAAAGTCAATAAAAAAAGAGTTTTGTCAAAACTGATATTGCCTTACATAGTATTACCATTGTTTCAGTCATTTCTATTTCTTTTTCTATCGGAAACAAACTTCTTCGTTGAATGCAAATAATATTAAATCTAAATTGGGCAGGAGAATAAAAAATTTAGAACTTATATGTATAGCAAGTCTATATAATTTGCATTTATGCTTTAAGTTGTAATGCTATTTCACTCTGGAAAGTAAATTGTTCAAATGCTTTAATCAAAAGCGTATGTAAACTTCAGACTGACACTGTAATAAAACGACTTCTTTATTCCATTTAAGCCACTGTTATGAAACTTGTCTCCACTGAGTAAATCGGCAAACAAACACCTGTTGAAGAAAGCTGCAGACAACAGAGGCTTTCCATTGATTGTCTCGGCTGTGCTGCAGACCACACAGACCCAAGTAAAAGCAAGTCGACGGGCACCTATCTAATCCTGCTGATCATAGCAGCATTGTCATTATCTGTGGGCTCCTGGCAGTGACTGTAATTAGAACTGCCTTGCATGATCTGAAACACAGATGGTACTGGTGAGCCTAAGCAAATACCACATGGGTAATCTGTTGAGGCAGTGGCAGCAGTCAAACCAGTGAAGAACTGAACTGAGCTAAGGCGAAATGCCCAGCACAATGAGCCAAACCAAACTGTCTGCAGTCATTTATTGTAGATTCAGTGTCTTGTGTTAAATATGGATTTGGACCAATGGATCTTCATGGAAATGTAGGTGTGTGAAATGAATAAAACAAATTCTGACTAAAAAATAAATCCTATGTAGGCAGGCTCTCTGGAATGTGTTCAGTCACAGCGAGACCCGCAAACTAGTTTTCACAGCCTTTAGTTTTATGCCCAATAACCACCACTCACAAAAGATTCTGTAAGCTGCAGGTGCAAACTATTTACTAGAATCTGTGACGGTCTGTATCCTTTAAAACCAGTGGCAGCTAATAGTGTTGTACAACTTCTATTTATGAGCATGTTTGAGCTCACAAAATGGAAGAAAATGAGTTTTTATTGGCTTGTATTGATGACAATAATAAGCATAGCAGCAAATTGTAATTCCCATAGATTTTTCACCATGCAACTTAAATCTAGTGTGACATAATCCCTGGGAATTTAACATTTGGGTACTGTAAATGTATTACATTATAGGTGTATCTCAAGCTATTACAATTCAGTTAAATTACACACAAAAAAAGTTAAGAAGTGCAGTTTTGGCAGATTTGTCCTCTGCCAAATCACATATATAGTTCAACACTTGCAGGATTGTTTTACAGAAATGTATGTAAGAGAAAGAGTAAAGCATAGTATACAAGAGATATATAAGCATAGTCATGATTTTGGTTGAAAACAGCCCAATCCAAAACAATTTGTATTTCACTTAGTTTATTCAACATTAACCCATAATATGGCTCAGCAAAATTCTTTTTATTCACAAGATGAGCCTCAAGATACTTGTTTTTATATCATTTATTTTGTTCATCTGTCCTATCTTGGCATTTAAGGCTAGGATAGCATGCCATATCCTTTTCATCTCCAGTTTCATGGCTGTTTTGGTCTATTAAAATGATATTCCAGGATAATCCCTACTCTTCATTAGGTAGGCTTTATTAGGTGAGACCATAGAGAAAGATTATTTACAATCATTAAAATTTGAGGGGAAAAATGTTCTAACAATGGGTATCTTGTGTTGAAGATAGCCTATGTAACATCTTACGTGACGAACTATTACCCCCAATTTTCACATTACTTAGCTTTAGTGTTTCTTTGGGACGTTTTACTTGGTACTAATCTGATGGGAAAAGAATACTACAAGAACAAAGACAACTGTTGCTGTAAAACCATGCAGCCACATTAGGTCTGGAAGATATGCACAGATGGATCATTGTGGCCGAGACACGATCTCAGTCTGTGAGCTTTTTGTTTACATGCCTGTAAACTAACTGAAGATTTCCCGCATTAAATCAAAAAGAAAGTCGCTGCAGTGGCTTCACACTGCTGTTGACCTATATTCAACTTGCCATGTCAGCCCAGAAAGTCAGGCTGGGCATGCATCCTGCAGACGGGAGACTCCCAGAGAACATAGCAACAGAAACTCTCCTCCCACCTTTCCCTCCCCTCCCTCCCTGGCTGGGGCTGGAGCGATGCGGGCCAGGCAGGCAGCGGGCTCGTTGCATTCAGCTCCTGCTTCAGCTTTTTTCTTGCGGGGGACTGGTTTAACATATGGCTTTATTGTGCATTGCAGGCTATAGCTTTTCAGATCTCCAACGCTGTGCAAAGGCCACAAACTAAAAGTGCAGGATGCATGATTTCAGGGAAGCCAAAATCATGGTGTTGCTGATGTGCGCAAATCCGAGCAGCTCTCTATTAAAACTTTAGTGCGCTTCCTGATTGTCTTGTTGTCATGGACAGACTCCTTAATAACACCGTGTGCAACAGTTTAAAAGCGGTAATCACGCTGGCTGCCCACACCCGCAGACAGCTGGTCGAGAATGACTACCTGTTTGTTTTGGAGCGGAGCATGTTGTTGGCACAGTTTACGGCCCCGTTGCGTGCCTAGCAGAGCGGACCGCCACAGTTTGGTGACGCAAGGGGAACTATTAATATCTAAGGAACGGGATGTTCTCGTTACAGCGCAGGGGTCACTTGAGGATAAACAGTCCCCTATAATCGGTGTCACTGTGGCGAGGCAGGAGCGATGGATTGACGAGTTTTCTTTCTTTCTTTTTTTTTTCTTCCAGGGAGCCACTCTGGCCTCCCCCCACTCACGCACCCGAAATATCTCCGCGGTCAAGCGGGTTCATGCGTCGAGCTGCGGGGGTTGTGTGCGTGGAGCCTCGCCCACTTATGAACCCAGTGACACCAGTGCACACACTGGTCGGAGCCATGAAAACAGCCATGTGATGTAAGAACACCTCTGTGGAAATCGTTTGTTTTGAAATTCAGCCTGCCTGTTTTTCGTTTGAACTTTCCTTGCACCGCGGAGTGTTTAAAGGGGGCGCCAAAATAAGGACAGCCTATTCTCCCCCATTTTTAAATTGCAAGTCTGTCATGCATCTTAAAAGTGCACGGCTAAAAATTGTAAAATGCAAACTTCATAATGGAGTTTCAACAAAGACAACAGTTCAGGAGTAGAACAGTGCAGTGTTTACTCTCTTCAGATATTTCTTCTGTTTTTGATATTTTAAAAAATAGAAACTTAAATGTTTTAGATTATAATGCAGATTTTAACACCAGATAAAAAACTAAAGTTACAAGAAAATCTAATTTTGGACTGGTGAGTTCAGATTCACAAGCCTTACCCAGGCCTGGTTTCTGCCAAACTTTAGAACCTGTAAATGATTTACCAGTAAATACATAATTTGCCTCAGCTAAGGTCTGTGTTCTTAATTCAATAATCATCAAGAGTTTCCTGGAGATATTCTTTGGACTTAAGAGACAAAACTGGAACTTTTTGAAAACTGTCTTGTATCTGATCTCAAAACTAAGACAACATTTTAGAAATGCTTTAATATAGAGAGCCTGAATTTATAAGTACATCCTGAAGGAGAATCTCAGACTATCAGTTGTTACCTTAAGCTCAAGTGTATTTAAGCTAATTAATTAGGGTAATTCAGATTGAGATGTTGGTGGATAAGCAGTTGATGCTCAGAAACACAAAATCCGATGGTGACTATGTTAACTAAAACAATTCTGCAAGGAAGAAAGGGTCAAATTCCTTGAAAGACTTACTTGATACAATAAAGGATATTGTTATTCTTTTCTGTATGTAGATGCACTGTCTACTGTTCCAATGCTGCGGAAGAAAGTATAAATGCTAAAAAGCACATTTTTAATTCACAAGAAAGTTTTATGTTGAGTTCCCTTTTTCCAGTCACATCTCCTCATAAGTTGCACGTAATGCGGTGGATATGTTTTTTGCATACAACTTCCTTAGAAACAACCACAATAACAAAACAAAACAAAACTCTTGTGAAATGTTTCATTTTATATATAGATGGTGGTCCACAGTTCAAAAGTAAATAAATTATTACATTTTATAAGAACAGATACATAGCTAATTGTTTAAATATCTAATACATCAAATGTATGTTTAAGTTACAAAAAGCTTACATGATTATGTCACGGTTTATTAAATTGTGGTTATTTGCTGAAACACATCATGGATCTGTCAGCCCAAAAATCGTAATCAGTGTTATTACCTCTGTTTTTATCATTGTAATTGGTCTGAAGCTAAACTGTTGTGCACATTGACCAATCAGCTCCTAGAATCCAATAAATAATTCTGAACTAATTATTTATGAATTTACTTTTGATTTTGATGTATTATTAACATAAAAAGTATTTTATGCCTTCTATTTTTTATTTTATCTTCCACATGTGTGAAAGTGAAAAGTAATCCTCAGTTCCTCATGTGTTGCTTGTTTCACCTTTATATAGATGTTCTGATGGAGTTCTTTTTCAGTGTGTAACGACTTTTGTTTTCATCAATGTTTATTCCCAGTGGGTTGCATGTCATTTACACTAAGTGCTCCCTCTGAATGGCTCTGAAAAAAAAAAGTTAGTCATCCCTACAGCACCAAACTGCAAGCTGATGCAGACTCTGCAGACTGAATTCTACGTTTCAGAATCAGGATCCCTCACCAGTTGCCGAGTGCCCCAGGCCCTCGACATCCACACACTGGAGTGATCCATGCAGAGCTGCTGCCACCGAGCAAATGAAAGCGAAAACAAAACTGTGTCGCCTTCACTTTGCTCTTTTGAGTTGCATTGTGTGGAAGAGACAAAGCCCCCACGCTGTGGTGAGGATCAACAATGATGGCAGTACCAAGTCATCGTGGCTAGGCATCAGCCTGGGGTCAGCTGACTGACGCAGTTATTGTGAACTCAGCTCAGTTACATACATAAGGGTCGTCACATTTGCGTCACATGAGAAAATAAGTGTCTTATTTTTTGAAGTTATGCAGAGAAGTACAACAGGGTTTCTCAGCAATGACGGGCAGCGCTCTGTTCTTTGTGGCGGCAGCAGCATGGCGGGGGATGCAAGCAGGATTAACATAGTGTTGAAAAAAGCAGCTTCTGTTATGTGCCTGTTATGTGGCTGAATGTTGAGAGCCTGAAGGCAGAGGGAAGACAACCGAATTCAACTTTTAGGCCAAACATATCCCAGCACTGATCAGGCTCATCTCCTTCTTCTGTACTGAAAAACAGAAAACAAGACAGATGGCAAAAAAAACGTTGCAGTTTATCACACAGACTACTGACGCTACTTAAGGAACTGTGACCTAGTCACTTTAAAGCATTGTGTGTAAATAAGAGGACTAGATAAATAACAGGGAAGTTAAGAGAAACTACTTGAAATAAAATACCACAGCTTTCCTATACAGAAAATCAGAAGAAGCCAAAGACATTCACCAAATGTGTGTAAGCAGTGTCAGTCTTCTTTGTCCCGTCTTCAGCTGGTCCAGAATGCGGCTGCTCGGCTCTTAACTGGATCGCGGAAGAGAGAACATGTTACCCCGATTTTATATTCTCTGCACTGGCTGCCGGTACATTTCAGAGTGCATTTTAAGATTCTTTTATTTGTATTTAAATCTTTAAATGGCCTTGCTCCCTCCTATCTCTCTGAGCTGCTACATATACACTGTCCTCCTCGAGCTCTTAGATCAGCGAGCCAAATGAACCTGGAGGTGCCGAGGACTTCCAGGAGGCAGAGAGGAGACAGGGCGTTTGCTGTTGCAGCTCCCAAACTTTGGAATTCTTTACCTATGTTGGTAAAACAGGCCCCCTCTTTAGCAATTTTTAAATCTGCTCTTAAGACTTACCTTTTTCGGTTGGCCTTTGATTCAGTTTGAGATGCTGCTTTTCTGTATTTATCTGGGTATGTTTATGTATTATATAGAGTGTTTTATGTCACTGCATTGTTGGTTTTTATGTGTTTTAATTTTGATTTTTATTTGTTTAATCTTGTGATTGTACAGCACTTTGGTCAGTGGTACTGTTTTAAAGTGCTATATAAATAAACTTGCCTTGCCTTGCCTTGCCTTGATATGTATCATGTTCTCGTCATCACATGCCCCTCTTTCAAGCATTGCCAAATCAGCAGTTTATAAGTTTACAGCTTCACTTGTTAAGGGTCTTGTACTGAATAATAATAAAAAAAGACTTTTTTTTCTTCAAAAGTTGATTAGGGGACTTTTTATACTTCAGTCAGCTACATTTAAGCCAAAAATCCTTTCCGTCCTTGACAGATTTAGATTTAAAATTGTTATCTCCATAACCCCGAGGCTCAACGGACTCCTTGCCAGCACCCTCATCTTTTGATCGCTTCATGGTTCTCTTCAGATTCAAGTCAGAACTTTGGCTGAACCACAACTAAAGGTTATTACTTCCAGTCAAAACACATAAGTAGATAAAATAAAAATATTACTTTAAATCTAAATCTCAGTACTATAAGTAATTCTGGGATTTACTTTATGAAAAGTATTCAGCACCATCTTTGCTGCTAATTTTTGAGTCAGTCTGTGTACTTCCGAAGAGTCTTTCATTGTGTGGGGCATCAAATTCAACAAACAAAAGAAAACATAACACAATATCCATCCATCCATCCATCCATCCATCCATCCATCCATCCATCCATCCATCCATCCATCCATCCATCCATCCATCCATCCATCCATCCATCCATCCATCCATTCATTCATTCATTCATTCATTCATTCATTCATTCATTTTCTGTACACTCTTGTCGCAGAAGGGGTCGGGAGGGGTGCTGGTGCCTATCTCCAGCGAACATTTCAGGCGAGAGGCAGGGTACACCCTGGACAGGTCGCCAGTCTGTCTCAGATAAGACAATATAAACCAAAAAATATTCAGATGGAGCATTATAAACTGTTTCAGTCACAGTTAACAACATTGTAACTTATTTTAAGCCATTCTAGGACACAGCAATTAAACCTTCGGAGTGTCAGAATGAATCAAACAAATTAAATATTATTTACTTTTCATTTATTACTGCATATAGGAGTTTGATGGTACACCCAGCTAACAAGGACAAGAACAAAGAACAAATTTTAATTCACATACTCCATTCAAAAGACACTATTTTCTCACTGGTAAATAAGACTAAACTTTTTCTGTTTAAGGTCATTTAGTAAAATCAGAATTATTATTAACGTCAGACTGTCAGTGAAGATGGTTATATTCAGTGTATTAAACACCTGGTTTGAACCACAAGGAACAAAGTCCACATTAGAAGAATGGATTGGTTAAAGGGAAAGAACAAATATTTACACAAAATCTAAATTTGTCCTGTGTCCACCATCTTTCATGAAATCCAATATGTTTTTTTTAAAAACTGATCTTTAATCTAAGTTAGACTAAATATCCAACTTACTATTTCCACTTATTTCATACATTCATTTTTACATTTATCTACAGAAAATATCTGGCTTGGTTCAAGTATTGATTGGAACTGAGTTTTAAAATTTCTTTTGGTCAAACTAAGGTTTCAACCACCTCAAACTCAGAATGGCAAATCTCAAAATGTCCAAAAACGCCAGAACAAACAAATCTTTCAGGTAAGAAAATGGGCTGGTGTTGAACATTTTTGAACTGTTAATAAATTGGATCATGTGGCAATGAATATGAGATTCCTGCATTTCTCAGCAAAATAAAAATTCAGCCAAGCTTTTTTGGATGACACAGTATGGAGGTTGAGAATAAGAGAGAAAAGTTTTTAAGATCATGCCTGAGACATGACAGTATTTGCATATGTTCACCCTTTGCCCACATGTGCATTTTTGCCATCTGTTGGGGATCTTATGACAGTTGAATGTTGATAACAACCCAGTAACACTGTAACCAGTAAATCCTGCTGAGCGGCAGGCAGGCAGGCAGGCCTTACTTTGTTACAACTACATGTAGTTTGAACTTGTTTTCTTGTTTCGGCTACACTTGACGGATTCATCAGAGATTACTGCATTCACAATCTGGTGTTTCTTTTGCTTCCTGGTCAAAGGAACAAGGAACAAGGCACTTGCACTCCAGTGAAACACAAACATGTGGTAAGGTGGGCGGGTGTAAGCTATGTGTTTACTCACGTGTATTAAACGTACATGTTTAGACTTTAGCACCTGCGTGTCTTTTGTATGACTAATCTTATTTTCTCTACAGGTGAAAATATGATCTTGTTTTGTCATCATTAGTCATGAGGCCCAACTGCTGATCTCTAGTGTGTTATTAACAATGAGTAAGATTGAAGAGGTGCAACACAAAATAGAAACTGTGTGTTTTCATACGCTCACTCTGGTATCTCACTACTCTGCTGTCGTCAAACAACTATTTTTGTGTGTGTGTCAGCGAGTTCCCGACTCACAGTGTCTAAATTACAAAGAAACTGATATCAGATAAGAAAATGTGACATTACCAGAAGTACTAACTTTATAACTGAACTGAACTAAAACACTTTTATGTGCTTTATTACTTCTTCTGCTATGATTAGTCAGTTTTACTTTCAGAGATTTTTGACAAGTGCCTTTTTAATGGTAACAGTGGCTTAAAGGAAGTGGTGACAAATTGTTTAAGTTAATAAATTATTGGGTTTATGAGCAGTTACATTTTAATTTAAAGCAACCAAGGTGGCAAGGAGATGCTTAACCGTAGAACACTGGGTCAAAGTTGTAATTTGCCTGAAACTTTGGTCCCTTAACAGTAAAACCATCCACATATCTTTATGGAGTTAGATATACACTCTGCATTAACAAGATTAAGATTTTAATCATGGCACTTGTTTTATTATTTTGAATGTGTTACCATTTATTTGAGAGAGCTGCTGCGCTCAACTGCGGTGCTGCAAAAAACAATTTATTTCTTCTGTTTTTGCTTTCGTGGCTCACACTAAATGTGTCAGATGAAACAAATTTTAAAATTGGACAAAGATGGCCTGAGTGAGTACAGAAAGCATTGGGCACACACACGGTGCCCAATCCCTCTTTGTGTATATATACCTGTTTTACCTGCTTGGAAGCATGAAATGGAGCACAGGATATTGTTATTTACTCTCAGTTAAACTATGAGGAAATTTCACTGGTTTGTGGTTTTCAATGCAAATACAGTTCAGTTGGTTGATGTCATTCCTCAATTAAAGGTCATAGAGGTCATAAAATTTGAATTTGGGAAAAAAGTAAAATCTATAGACTTTCCTGAAAAGTCTTTGTTTATCTTTACTCACATAGGTATGCTCTATTTTTTACATGATATTTTTTTATAATACAACCATTAGGTATGCAGCCTTCTTTTGTAACACAACCACATCTTTTCATTGACTTGAAAAACCCATTATGAGGTTGACAGGTCAGTGGATGTAATTGAGAGTTCGCTATGTTTTTTTTCTGATAAACCTACATTTTGTTTATGTGGTTTGTTTTTGGTTCTCACTTTGTTCAAAATTTAAACTAAGATTTCAGTCTTTTGTCAGCCTTAGATGACATTTTTTAAAAATATTTTGTAATTTCAGATGAAACATGCTGTAAAAAGCATATATAAATATACATAAACTTGCTTACAACAGTTGACAACTAAGCAGAAAAAGTTTTTAAGTGTACAAATAAATATGTCAGTAATGGTATATAAATCTACAAAAGTGTGTGGTTTCTTGTTGCATTTGACATAATGTGTTATTTTAACTATAATTTTTTTGGTTATAGCTCTCAGGAATGTGCAATGTAAAGACGTGAATTTAAGTCGAATCATGTTCCTTAGTTTTTCTAAAAGCTTTGCTTTTTTAAAACAAATTTTCTGTCTGAGTTTCACTTCCTTGCACACTGCAAGGATTTTTGCACTCAGAAACAACAACTGCATAGTACTGCTTTAAAGTTTGGCAACAGCGTCTTTCTTTACTCAAACTTTATCAGCCTCACAGAGTTCAGTATTTTCCACTGATCACCACAACCTTCTGCCAAGAGAAGAAAACCTCATTTAAACTCATTTGTGTTTGAGGCTTTTATAGCAATTTCCTCTGTTGGAGGAGGGGATCTTCTTATTGTTCTTCCACCAGAGCTTTGACACAACAGTCCAAGCAGCCTGATTGTTACAGTGGTCAGACCGCCCTGTGCTCACACAGAGGATCTTTTCCACTGCAAACAGAAGTGAAGAGGCCAATCAAATCGCTGTCCTTGCCTGAGAACATTATGTCAGTGCCAGACAGCGTGTTGTTTGGACACTGCGCACCGGGGGTTGGTGCTAGGATTTGGGAACATACAAAAGCTCTCTTGAATTATCACAATGCTCCAGCTCCACCGATAGATAAACTCCTCTTTGAATTTGAGTTTAAAGATCACTTTTACCGCTGCTTTTGACTTCACTCAGAATCAGTTGTATAATGTTCTCTTCTCTCTGTCTCGCTTGGCTTTCTTGCACTTGACGCCCATCGGTAGCTGATAAACACTCAGTTTCTGTACAGCTCTGGGAAGCAACTCTGTGAAAGAGGAACTATACCCTCTTGCTGTGCTCTCATTAGAAAAGATTGCTAGAGCACCAGATGAAACACAAGAACGCCACTTTTTTTTTGTGGTGAAAGAGTATGTAAAATAATACAGCCAGATGGCCCTCTGAATGCCACATTGCCTTGCTCACACTGAACACTGGGAACTTCACTGTGTGAGCTTTTGTGCACAATACAGAAAATGTGCATTCATCCTCACACAAGGATTTCAGCAGCTGCAGGAAAATAGGCTTTTTTGGTAAAGCATGAGTTGATTCCTCTTAAAACTTTTTTTGTACCGAGTTTGGCTTCACTGACTTTTAAACATGAAAAAGAGAAAATAAGATTATCAGATTTTGCCATGCAAGGAGAGAAACTAAGCAATAGTTTATTAAGGGCCAATTTGAGTAAGCAAGGAAAAACAAGCATGTGTGTCACTTTAATCAGTACTGTTGACTGAGTTATGACTTTTTTTTGTAATTGAATGACTTTACTGTGTTACTTCACTGTTTTAATATTAAAAAGCATAAAATGCATTAAAGGCTAAATTTGTTTTACCTAACAGTTTAATCAAACTTATCAAAATCAATAGTTTCATCACCTATGTAATAGCCCAGTAACTAGAAAGCCGTCATGTTGCAGTGCTTTGTAGCTTTCCTCTTTTTTTTCAATAATGGTGTCGCTTGTCTCTTGCTGGAGGATAAACTAAGGAAGACTGTGTTTGTAGCTCCTGGCTGGATTTCATTTGGCTCAGACCAATGAGCTGCTCAGAGCAGGGGTTTGAATCAAATTGCTGGTTTGCTGAATTGCAGCAATGCTTTTCCAAAAATGCACAACACATGCATTTAGAAGGACATTGCATACTACGATATGATAAAACACTGAGACTCCACAAAGTTATTTTGGATTCATTAACACATACACTTATCAGGCACTTTGTTAGGTTTGTCTGTTCGATTCTATATTTGAAACCTAAAACCATGGCTTGGATCAATCCTGACTTGTATCAACAGATAAGGTTGGTCCTGTTGGTTTAATGTTGTTTGGGATTCTTGGCACACTTTGGGCCCCCAAGCACTAAGTAAGGGTCTGACTATTGTGCTGGTAATGTCCATCCCTTTTTGACCACAGTGTTGCCAATATTCTGACGTTTACTTCCAGCAGGATAATGCACCATATCACAAAGCATCAAACAATCTCAAATAATCTGGCATATTAAACCTGACAATGGATTCACCGTATTCCATTGGAATATTGCTCCTCTCATATATCTGGCCTTTTTGGTCACTCTTTCTGGTAGAATTTGTAGAGTTCATTAAAAATGTTTGGCTGCAAAAAATTGCAGGAAGACAATTTTTTCACTCATCTGCTGTTGATAATGTGAGCGGATGTGCTAGTGAATTAATAATGACATTGTTTAATTGTGTGAATGAACTCAAGAATAGTTGATTGATTGATTGATTGATTGATTGATTGATTGATTGATTGATTGATTGATTGATTGATTGATTGATTGATTGATTGATTGATTGATTGATTGATTGATTGATTGATTGATTGATTGATTGATTGATTGATTGATTGATTTGGGAAGACAATTCCAGATGCCTAATGTTAATTTGCTTTTTCAATTAATGATCCATTTTCATTGTCTTGTTGAAACATCCACTCCCAGTTCTAATTATCTAGATGTGAATCTGGGTTAAAGTTAAAGATTTTGTAAAAACTGTTGGCTTTCTCTTTTTTTTTACTATTTACATTTTCCTGTGCACCCCACCAGTACTGCTAACAGTGACACAGCCCCCATCCTTCCAACATACTGGACATTTGGAATACTGTTTGGTAATTAAAACCCTACCTCCTAAAGTTTACTCCTATCAGCCAAATTACTTGATGGTTCCCCAGAAAAATGTGTTCTTGTTAATGTGGGCAGTAACATATTTTAGAATTGTCCGTTTTGGACAATGATTTCTTCTTGCATCATCTGAGCTCCTGAGCTTCAGTGAAGAATTAAATTGTATTTATGGTGCTTTCTACTTCAGGAACAGGGAGTGACCTTGGTTGTTACTGTACTGTGCCTGAACATCATAACCAACCTTAACATAATGATTTACTTGTACTTAGTTGAACTAGAGCTCTTGGAATCTGCAGTGATTTAGGTTCCAAAGGACTTTTCCAACTTGTGGAAATCTATAATTATCCTTCTTGAATTGTTACATAAATACTTTTTCTGAGTAGGGGTTAACCCAATGTATGCTATCTAATAAAATAAATTATAGTTTAACACCAGCAGAACTACCATCTGAATTCAATCATGATAGCTCATTAGAGGTCAATTTGCATTGACCTTTTCAAGTTAGAAGACTTTCTTGAGCCTTCAGAGTCACTTATTAAAGGATTTGTCTGAATGTATGTTTATATTTGAATTGTATAGTCTGGCCATTTACAAAGAAAATCACTAGTAAATTTAAACGTCTCCAAAAAACTCTTATTTTTTAAACCCCAGCATTTTTTTATTGCATCATCATCTGACCCTGGAAAAGGAGCACAACAGTTAAATCAAAAGAAAAGCTCCAAATTAATATGACCTTAATTCCCACGATGAGAGTCTTTAAACGTCTGACCACACCCAGACACTTACATGTCTATTCTGTTGAGAACGTAATTAAACTCATTTGAGATCCTGTGGTGGAGAATTATTCTCTCTCTGGGGAATCTCAGCAGAGTAAAACCAATAATTTGGCAGCGGTAAATGGTTCAGCTCTCTTCTGGTGTTCTACTTCAAGTCTCAGAACCCTTCCCGTGTGCAAAACTGTTCCAAAAAGATGACATGATGCACATAAAACTTTTGGAAGTAAAACTTCATTTATTCAGCACCTTTCAATATAAAAATCACAAAGTTTTTAACAAAAGATCTATCTTCATCAAACAATAATTACACAGGACAATATTAAATAATAATAATAAAAAACATAGATAATGTTTTCTCATGCCTTCAAAGGAAACCATCGAATCCACTGATCTTAGAGTCAGAGGAAGGAAATTTCAAAGTCTTGCAGACACAGAAAATAATGGCTCTTTCTCCTTTGGTTTTCAATCTTGTATGGAGGTCTATCAGAAGGCTTTGATGACAGGACCTGAGGGCCCTAATGGAGGTGTAATGATGCAGTACTACAGAGATGTAGACCGGTGTCTGATGATGTAAAGCTATCCAGGCCAAAACAATTAACCTTGAAGTGCACTCAATAATCAACCAGGAGCCAATGAAGTTGCATTAGTAATTGAGTCATGTGACAAAGTTTTTAAGATCTAGTCTGAAGCATAGCAACCGCATTTTGTACTGAGTACAGCCAGTCTTAGTTTAACAGCTGAAAAGCGCACTGCAATAATCCAGCCAAAACAAAACAAAAACAGGAATTAAAATTTCCATCTCAGATTGGAAAACTACTGGGCTAAATTTGGCAATGTTTTGCAAATAGTAAAATCGAGATTGATCCAACAATTCTACATGATTCTCAAGCGTAAAACCAGGTTCAAACGTTATTCCCAGGTATTTTTTTTTTTTTTTTACAGAAGAGTTAACTGAATAACCAAGAGGCTGAAGGATCTGCTTTACCTTCATATCTTTGGAACACCAAATTTAAAATGACAGGAAGGGTATGAGTAAGTAGATAATTTATCTTAATGATACAATGCACTTCTGTATTATGGGTGTTTTCATTCATTATTTTTCTCTTCATGTATCACTTAATGATAAGGACAAATTCATTGCCCATTCTGTAGCCTGCTACCTGTAAAGAATGTTTAAGATAAAGTAGATAAAACGATAAATTACAAATTTGTCATCAACTCAACACATCTCTACAATAAGTCCATAACTTTTGATATATTTACAACAGGTGATTATGTAATATTTTTTGTGGTAAAAGAAAGGCTCTCATCTAACTCCCAAATGATCAAATACAGATGTTTTCATTAACATTTGTTAATGTGGTTTTTGTCCTGGTGACTGGAAGGCCACATGTAGACTCTCTCTTTATTTTTATTGACACCAGCAAATGCAGAGAATGATGTGACATAAAAGCTTGTGTAATTCATCTGTCACTTATTAACTTGATAGAGCTGCGGTTGTAAGACTTTTCATAACAACCTCAGTAATTGCTGTTTTTCATGAATCACTATTATGGCAGCCATTTTAGAACATCAGTTCTTAAGAAATTTTGTCATGTGGTGGGTTGTCATTAATGCAAAAAAGAGGAGTAAAGAACATACTTTTTCATTGACTTATTACATGTAATTGAAATATGCCATTTAATCATGCTTTGTTTGTATTTGAAGTTCCA
This sequence comes from Xiphophorus maculatus, assembly GCF_002775205.1. Lineage (NCBI taxonomy): Eukaryota > Metazoa > Chordata > Actinopteri > Cyprinodontiformes > Poeciliidae > Xiphophorus > Xiphophorus maculatus. Next base: position 8,948,924 of record NC_036444.1, read on the forward strand.
AGTTACTTCAAAGGTAAACAGAAGTTGCCATTTTTAGTGGCAAAGTTAGTGGCTTTTCATCATTCCAGCACCACTAAAGCCACGTACCAAGAACAGATCTCATGCCACAGCTGCAGAAACATGAAGGTCGCTGCATAATCTCCATTTTGTATGTTACTTAACTCTTGCAGAAAAATAGAAGTGGTCTGACAAAGTTCTGTTTGTCAATCTTTGGCAGGCATTAAGGGGCTTTCAGGCTGAATATTTCACTAACTCTGCTGTGCTCTCAAATCCATTCATTTATACTGCATGCTCTGTGCAACAAAGGTTTTGCTTTGCGTAAAACAAAGCTCAAGTGGCGCACAGCTCCCACTTTGCTGTGTAGATGTGAGCAGTTTAGTGGAGCTTGTATTGCACTCTTTCCAAAGCTGGAATTTGCTAAACTTTAACCGTGGTGTGTGGCCGGCTGTATGGTTGGCGGATACTTGTGCAGCCAATGGAGACGAGGTATCTAGCTATCTCATATCTCACAACAAAGTGTTCATTTTTATTGATGGTTTTAGCACAATAAAAATGCATTTGCAGATAAAATATGGCCATCATCTACTTCTAATTATGAAACGTCCACTTTTTTAAAACTGATGCGGTTTAATAGAGAGTGGCACTATCAGAGGTATTTTCAGTTTAGCAACACAGGTTTCCCTGCAAAACACCCAAGGGAAGTTCAGCAAATGCTGCATTCGGTCTGAAAGCCACTTTATCAGGAAATTACGGTAAGTGAATTCATAGGAATAGACCAGCCATCGTATGTCCTACTGCATCTCGTAAACAAACCCAATAAGTATTTCTGGCTTGCCTAGAAGCATCATTCAACTTTAGAAATGCAGAAATGAAGAATCTTCTTTCTCAAATTCCATTATTTTAAATTATATTATATCTTCAAGACAAGAGACTCATATTTAACCAAGTCTTTATAGAAGATTCTGTCCCCATAGAAACCATAGAAAGCTTCCTTCTTTGCAAATTAAACATTTTTGTTGCATGTTGAAAGCAACCATATTGAATGCCACCCAAGTTGGATGTACCAGTAGTGCCAAAAATCATGCCAAAAATGTCTATCTGTCCATCCGTCCTTACTTGAACTAGAATTTTGTTTGCCCTCTTTGGGCAGATTGCAGATTAGCATGGTGAAGAGGCACAGTGGGGGTCCCTGCCCTCTTTTAATATTTAATTACATGTTTTGCAACTATAAAGACACAACCACACCCACAGAGTTTATACACATTTTATTTGCACTTTCTAACCTAAACATTCACATAAAGTACAGCATTTACAGGCATTTTTGCCACATTGACATTCTGCTAACAAAATTTAACTCTCACGAAATTTGAGTGAAACAAGAACTCAAGTTACTGGGACTATTTATTACATTTTGAGATGTTCATCCATTAGAAATTGGAAACTTTTCCGCTTTCTTCTTTTTTTCTCAAATTCCATCTTTTCCAGACTTATTACTGCAAATAAACTATGAATCTGACTGGTCAAGCTCCAACCAAGTAAACAGAGCATTAACCACAGAGTTGTAGTCTTTGAGGTTTGGTGTCTTGCAATTTTTGAATGTGTCCCATGTCCAGCACACCATAATCAAATGACTGAATGATCGCCTCATATGCACAAGTTCTACAGACTCCTGTTAATTACTCAATATGTAATTGATGCAGAGGTGCATCTATTTGTACAAGGTCCTTGTGTATTTTGAAGGCTTGTGAAAAGTGTCATTGCTGTCATTGTTATTATTAATGAAAACCAGGTCTAATTTTTCCTCCACTTTGCAGACTTTGTGTTGCTGCAACATGTTCAATCCCATTAAAGTACTTTGAGATTGGAGGTAGTGACATGACAAAATGCTAAAAAGCTCCAAGGGTTAGGAATACTTTTGAAAACACAGCAAACCTGATTCACATGAGTGTATGGTGTGTGTTTATCAGTTAAGGTATGTGCTTTGATTCGTCTTTTTTAAGAGATAACCACTGTGACCTGGGTCGCACACGGAGGTCACGTGACACTGAATGATCTTAAAATTTCCCTGGTGACATTCCTCAGCCCATCTGATCAAAAATGCACCAAATAAGAGATATCTAGTCACGGGTTTCTACTGCATCAGCGTGACTGTCTCGACAATTCCTGGCGGCAGGTAGACGGCTGCATCCTCGCGGACGCATAGAAACAGCGCAGCTGAAACTTTCTAGTAACTCGTGTTGCTCGGAGCACTCGGGGACAAGCTGTACCCAATGAATGAGCCACTCCTCTGACGATGCTGCCGAGCGCTGCCCGGCTCGACACGCCCCCAGCATGGATACAGCGAGCTGGAGCAGGCGCTCGGGAGACGCGCTCACTGTGCTGGAGACAGTCTGAAGCCGCAATGGGAGTTAACGCATCCAAGTTTCAAGAGTTCCTGCTACCGGTGTCGCTGCACTAAACAAAGACTCCGGTTTCTGCTTTCTCCCTCCCTTTCTCTTTCTCTCTCTCTCTCCCCCTCTCTTTCTGTGAGAGAGAGAGAGATCTTCTCTGCGTTTTTTTTTTTTTTTTTGTTTGGTGCGAGGCGTTTCTCGCACAGGATGTTGATGATTTTGGAAAGCCGGGTAAGATCATAAAGTCAGTTCTCTCTGATGAGAACGACCTCCACCTCACCGCCACTACACAAAGGGAAGCACGGCGCAAGTACTTTTTTTTAAAACAGCCTCCTACACGCGGATTTATTTCAGAATTATTTTTTTCCCGAATGTCATTAAGAAGCAGAGGAGGCTGTTTCAAAGACAGAATGGATCACTTTGCAGCAGAGTGCCTTGTTTCAATGTCCAGCCGTGCAGTTGTTCACCCCCCTAAGGGCAACAGGGAGATTAAACCGGAGATCCCAACCTCTTCCAGGACAGGGGAAGAAATAAAGGAGCCCCTGGTGAAGGAGAACTCCTCGATTTTCGTGGTGGCGAGGATCCTGGCGGATTTTAACCAGCAGACACCCAACGGCGTTGCCGAGCAGGCAAAGATAAAGGAGGAGAGCACGCCGAACCTGAGAGAGGATGGAAACTCTGCCACACCTACCGCCACCTCCGATCCTGCGCTCAGACAAAGAGGCAAGAGATCGAGAGGTCGGACAGAGCAGGAGCCACCTCAGAAAAAGCACAAATGCAACTATTCTGGCTGTGAAAAAGTTTATGGCAAATCCTCCCACCTCAAAGCTCATCTAAGGACACACACAGGTCAGTTCGATCGGATGCAGGTGTTGAATGCTGCTTTATTGTGTTCCCGTTTCACACGAGAGTAAAAGAAAACTGAGAATACTGTCTGATCTAAATAAGATATACATTAAAACTGTTTTATTATTGGTGAAATTCAAGAATCCACCTAAATTAATAAAACTAACGCGCTCGTGTTGCATAGCTTCATAATGATACATAGCTCTGAGTTATATAAACTTTATAATGTCCTTTTAATTTCTGGGAAGGGAGGCTTGAAAACAGTGCCACTCCCACTCAAGTCTTTAAGCTTTGTCCTCCCCCCTTCACTCCTCCTCCTCCCCACTGAACGCACGCACGCACATCCACCACCGCATTGGACAGTATGTTCAAACTGAAACTGCGGTGTACACGTAGAGAACTACATTAAGCTACGTTTCCTGAAGAAGATTGCTCCTTTTGAAAAAATAAAAATAAATTGTTTTCTTCAAAGCAGCATGAGTTTCTAAAAAAAAAAAAAAAAAAAAAAAAGCAAAACAGGTAGCCATAGATGCATGGGCATGCAGGAAGTTTGCAGAATCAGTCCAAAAAGTCCAATAAATGCGCTGCGAATCAACAGCGTGTCGCATGTGACCTTCCCACACACACCTACACACACCCCAAAAAATGACCATACCTCCAGCTTTTAGCGATTTGCATTCCACAGGATAGGGCACTGAAGAAGGGAGGGGAGATACAGATCGACTGAAATTGGGGGGTTGATAAGAGCCGTGCAGTCAGTCGCCTGTCTGCCCACAGCCCTTTGTTATGATGTGCCACACCCCCGCTAGACAGACTTGCCAGCTGATCTGGCCAGCAACAGACTCAGCTAGCTGAGCCTCGACTGAGGAGTCTCACTGCCGTTTCCTCGTGATGGGAGCGCTGCAGCTCACACCTCATCTTTTCGCTCCTCTTCTGCTCACGCACACACATGCATCATCTTGACAGGGCTGAGAAGAAAACTGAGCTCTCTGGATCACAGGATAAAGCACCTTGCGTGAGCGTGACCCACATTTGAGTCACTTGCTGCAGAAACGTGCAAGCATGAAAAAAGCAGCTCGAAACAGATGCAGGGCACCCTCATCTTCAAGGCATTTTTATATCCATAGAAACAAAACAATAGTTTTGTGTCATACCTTAGTCTGAGTCCCAATTCTAACATTTTCCCCTTTTCCCACAGCGTTTAGCTCATGTAGTGATTATGGGAAATGGGACACTCCTTCAAGGAGTGGATTCATCATCAGTTCCTACTGATTTCTGCCAGACTGAATAAAGCAAGCAGTCTAAATAGCCACTCACATATCATACTTTTTAAATATTTATTCAGGAAGAACAAAAAGTAGGCTTTGGGTCAATTTGCCCTTTTATCAAAACTTATTGTATTCTTCCTCATAGTTTAGTGTATTCATAAATGATGGAGATAAGTTATAAAAATGTGTAAATCTCACATATAATTTAATTCAGTTGTTTGTTAGAAGAAATTTGTATTACACTCCACTTACATTGGATTGTGGTTCTGAATCCTTGTTTAGGCTATAAAATATAACAGATTGTAACAGAAAACAAATTGGCTAACCTCCTGCTGGTATTATTTGTGTTTATAAAACATATAATCACATTAGTGTACAGGTGACTATAGAAGATAGAAGAACATGGAAAATGACTTTAAATCGTTTTTAAAGTGGGCAGTAAATGTCCCGAGGTACATGGGCGAGACTTTGAACACTGACACCTGCAAAAAATTAAAAAAAAACAAGCCCTAATAAAAATCAGACTTTTGTTTTTTGCATAAGTTAGTGAAAAATATAAGTATTTACATATGCAAATATTTACAATTGTTAGACAAATTGAATCCTTCTGTTCTTTTTGTGTTTCTGAGTAACAATCTACATATACAGTCATACGATATTGCACCACAACGACTGAAATATTAGTATTGCTGCTGCAAATGAATAATAGGATTAATAAAAAAAGAGGACCAAGCATTTTTTTTAAATATACTTTATTAGTTTAAATTATATAAAAGTTCAGTAATCCAATATACTAACCATTTCATACATAGTTGTTACAAAACAGCTGATTTTAGTACAATAGTCTCCAAAGTTGAAAGGTATTCCTTACTATGCTGATACATTTTGGAGGGATATATGTACACACACACACATATATATATATATACACTTGAACACATGAACACTTTTTATTTTACCATATGCAGATTAGCAATAATTAACAATGAAACCACATGTAATGCAATGACATTACAATGATTTTTGTGCCGTCAAAAATATGTTAACCAGGAGTCCATTTTTAGAGGGTAGAAAGCCCTCCTCCTGCTCTACAGAAAGCTTTGAAACGCCACACCCCTAAAAACAACTCTATTGGGGAAAAATGGAATTCAGCCTTTGTCTGTCCTTCATCTCAGATTCATTTCCCTGTCTGATTTGTGTCACTTTATTGGTAGGTTTATCATCATTCATAACAACTGCACAAAGATATAATATTCAGTGAAAACAAAAAGAACAGACCAGCCTTAAACACATTGGGAGACCAAATGCATGAGGATTTTCTCTGTGGCTGGTACAGAGTCATTTAATATTGGTTGGAGTCAACTTTTACTGTTGCTCCAGTAGAGCCGACTGCCGGCTGTTAAATCACCACTTGTTAAGAAAACGCTAAAGGAGAGAAATGTGACTTATAATTACAACAAAGAAGATTGTGTCTATTGTAATTACTGTTTTGTTTTGTTTTAGTGCAGCTTTACCACAGCTCATTATTCGTTTTGCCTTTCAAGCCTTTTCTTTTGTCTTGTTGCTCAGCTTGTGTCCCTTAATTTGTGTTAATAAGGTTGGTTTGTTTTGATTTAATTGGTAAGTTCCAGAAACTCCTAATTTTGCTGCCTTGTCTCAGAGAATGCTCCAGCCTTGCTTCCAGCAGTCAGTTCCCCCCTCCATCAGCCCAGACCATGTGAGTTTAGTGCGGTTTTATTGCTCCGTGCTAGCCCTGCCCTCGTCTCCGTGCCTAATAAGCGTTTCCTTTCGCCTGCCTCTCTGTTTGGATATGCTCCGTCGTCTGGCTTGCTCCACTGGGCAGTGTCCTATAAATTTTGGTAATAATGACCCTCTCTTCCCGTTTTACTGGGCAGGTCCAAAATGTGGGTCATCTGAGTTTAGCAGGGCTGCTTCAGCCTATCTTAGCATGTTTTCATGGAGTCAGACTCAGGCAGCCTGCTTCCTTTCAGCCCATACTAGCAGAATCACGAGAGAACGGATCCCAGCCTAGTCAGGTTCAGCCAAGTGCTGCTTTCTAATTGAAGGAGAAACACTATAGACAACAAACAAAGAGCCAGGGACAAGATGTTCCCTCTGGCTTCTGACACTCAGGTTTGCCAGGTTTTTTTTTTGTAGAGGCCTTTAAAAGGATTTTTTTTTTCTTTCGTTTACAAAATGTTCATGACCAATAAAAAAACCCTGGCCTAGTACATTTAAATTGTATAATGTTATTTGAAAATTCCTGAAACAACATGTAATTATAGTTCAGTTATCACTTTTAGTTTGTTTAAATATGTTGCAAGCTGTTAAAGGGTTTGCAAAGGCCCAGTTCCTCAAAACATGAACAAAACTAAAGCATTTATTTTATGCTGCTAATTTGGTTTAGCCCCTTACTTTCTTTGCATTAAATATTCTAATTCTTCCCTTTCTTAAGATGTAAATACACATTTCTTCTTTGGTCTGTGATTTGAAATCTTGGATCTCCAAGTTTGAATGTATAAACAGCTACCGTTTGAGGGCTCCCCCTCATTGGAGATAAATAGGTTGCATTTTACGTTTCCTTTTGTTCACGCTGGGTTCAACGGGGACATCCTGGGTGTAGCACACACAGGAGTACACACTGAATTTAAATCACTCATTATACTGCATTGAGTTTGATGCTTAGGAATCCAGAGCAGTTAAGGGGTCTAAGGTTACCAGACGGCTTTTGTTTGGTATCCTTATGTTGGAGGTGGAGCCATTTTTTTCACTGCAAGCGTCCTGTAAAACGTGAAAAAAGCAGAAAAAATGTGGTGACTTCAGACTGATCTACAAATAGAATGAGTAGTGGTCTATATTTTTTCAAGATTAATTAAAATTTTCTCTTGTCTTAATGTATTAGACCCACCCAGTGGTGTGTTATGATTTTAAGTAAAGTCTCATTAACATCCCGTAATCATGTCATGCACACTGCCATCTCCAGAAAACTGATGGCCCCTCGCTCTTCTTCCAACCAAGCCCCCCCATAGCCAGATCTTACAAAAGCCCATCTTTTCAGGGTACAATACACATGTGAAACCTGCTGGTCACACAGAAGGGCCTGGGGCCAATATTTCTTTACAACAAAGAGCCTAATGACATATTCTATAGTTGGGTTAATGTTTTTTTCTGAACCTCTTTTGTGTTCTGCTTTGGTACCACTAATTTTGTTAGATGGTTGTAAAATCCTTTACTGTCCTAAACAATAAGTGGTACCACCTGGAAGCACAGTTACAGCCTGGTTCTTCAAATGTGCTACCTATTTTTAGTCAAATAACTCTGGTTAATGACATTTTTACATGGGAAATTATCCCAAATTCCACATGGAAAGAGCAGCAGGAGTCCCTCATTATTTATGCTTCATCCCTGCCAGTGGTTTTATATTTGGCTGAACTGTAACACAGAGTGCTCAGTGTTCCTGTGTGGTTGGTGGCAGTGATGAGGTATCAGGGTGGAGATTGGGTTTTCCTGAATCCATTCTTGGCACGCTAATGGGTAAAAAAAATAAATAAATAAAAAAAATACTGAAGGGCTGAAGAGTTCAGTCTGCCTAACTGACCAGCAGCAGGAGTTCCACCAAATAATGCTGTCATACAGCACATTATGAAACCTCTGAATCACATTCAGATATTTAGATAATGATGTCGGATTTTGCTGCTGCTACATTAATGACATAGCTAGCATTTTTATATAGGGCCTATTCAGGTAGAAAATGACTTGCTCTGGACAAGAAGCATAACCTATAAGGGCCAAGATACGTTGCATAATTTCAAATGTTTTTTTTTTTTTAATACCCATTAGGCCAACTATGATCCAAGTATGGTTTCCTACAGGTTTTGTCTATATGTACAGTATTGCATTTAGCCAAACCATGTGGATCAGATATACAAAGCCTATTGTGAGCCCAGGCCCACTTAGCACACATCATCATGTATGTGTATTGGAGCCAAGTATAGGACTCCACACAGTACAGAGAGGAACATCCTTTTATGCGGCAACATAATGTTAAAATGTTAATTTTTACAGTGCTTTGTGTTTCTCACTATTTTGCAATGGCAATTGAGTTGAAATTTATTCAATATTTTGCGGCAGCCATAAGAATATTTCAGCCAAATTTAAATCTGGAGTTCCAGTATGTGGAAAATCGGCCAAAGAACATCCCAAATGCTTTTGTTTGAGGGTTATGGATTTTAATTGCCTTTAGGTTTGATGCAAGAAAACTATGGAGAAAGGTTTGGGCTTGTACTGTATTTGGCAAAGACATATTAAAGACATATTGTGCAATTTGAACTGCCTTTCCTAGATATCTATTTGAAAACCAGCTAAGACCTATTTAGGGTGCCATAATGGTTTTTGACAATGTAGATTGTATTTTGTAAATTTAAGTGGTCTCATGCAAGAAACCCATGGTGAGTTCAGGTCTACTTTGTACCCAATCAGCATGAGCAAAATCCATTTTAAGGCCACATATGCAGTTATATCCAGTACTCTTTCCAACTCCTTTTGAAGGGTTTTGAGAGTAGGTTAGTATTTATGTCATATTTTGTAGTCAAGACTATGAGCCTCTGGACATTTATGTATGAGGCTCACACGAGTAGAGAATGGGCTGATAATGACCCCCAGATGGTATTTTTCATAGATTAGTTATTGCCCCAATTTTAACCACCAATTAAATGTTAATATAGTGCAGCCCTGAATAATAAATGGGGTAGAGTTGTGTCAGGCAACTGAATTTATTGATACACATTTGAGACCTGGCAATGACCTCAAACCCATACAAGACACCTGTTATTTCCTATTTTCACCCATTAAGAAAAGAAAAATCCACATGGGAGTCATGTACATATCTGGTCTAGCCCTTCTTCTATTAGCCTACTTGGCCCTGTTAACATTTTGAAATATTCTATGTATTGTCCTTTTCATTATTTTCTATTTGAAATTGAGCTTAAAATATGATCATGAGCAAACATCCTAAGCTTTTTGTAATTAAAGTCAAATTTCACTGAGTTATAGAAAAGTCAACATTACAAATAGGAAAGATGGAGACCCCTGAGCCAACCTGATCTCACTATTCAGTACATCTATCATACATTAAAAAAACATGTTCAAGGAGGAATAAGCTTTAATTTCACATCTGACTTTGTATAATATTGAATCAGAAACATATGTTTCAGTAAAATCTGTTTGTAAAAATGTGCTTAAATGTATTGATTTATGAAAAATGTTATTAGCCGGTATTGCTGAGAGAAGTTTGAGCCACAACAATTAGCATGCCTTGTCTGCATGTTAGCTTTCGTTACTTTAGTCTAAATTACAATTTCACGTTGGAAAACCTTTGCTATACATGTACAAATGTGCCTTTGTTGCAGTGTATATTTTGCTATTCTGCTGTGAAGCAGCAGTGTGCGTCATTATAACTGGTTGGCCCTGAAAAGCCAAGTGGAGCAGTACTTTGTGTCCACAGAAATAAGGTATTAGTTCAATCTACTTGATCCTCATGGTGATAATAAAGCCAGAGTGGAGCCACCATCTTGCCTAGTAATCGTCTGGTGCAGGGTTACTGTCCCACTGAAGATATCTTGAAGGCGTTTCTTGGTGCATATGCTAACCATATGTTGTCCTACATATGCTGATAGCAGATCAGATTCTTGATAAAGAAGCAATAAAGAAGCAATATATTCTCAATTTGACTGTGAATGAAGCAGTCGAGCATGCAGCGCTGACAATCATAGTGCTGAATGGCCTCTGTCAGCCCTAGCCCTGACTGTGGTGTTTTCAGTGGCCCCCAGGGTTCATGTATTCTTTAGTTAGCTGTGGAGTAACTCTATAAAAGCTGCTCTGTCCTCTCCCATTGCTTTCCTGCCTGAGAATCATAGTAGGCACTGAAGCGGTTTGTGTTGAGAGATCAAGATCTGGCCACGTCTTGTGGCGTGGGGTTGATTGGAATAGAGAGATACAGACCTGTGGAAGACTGTGAGTTTTTCTCCACAACCACAGTATGAAAACTGCTACATGTCGCATGTGATGAAGGGATCTGCAGCACAAAGACGGAATGTACAGTAGAGTGCGGCAGGATGGGGGTGGGGTTGTAAACCAGGGTATTCACTGTCAGTGTCATCTATTAATGTAGGTCATTTATTCAGCTGCAGCCAATTTGATTAAGGTTTGTGGGTGCACAACCTTAGGAGCAGAACCCCCTTTGGTCAGAAACTTACAGTAACTGTGTTCACTCTATGTTGTTAATAGCTGGTTGAATAAGAGATGAACTTCATGCACTTTCGGTGGGAGTAGTTTATCTCAAGTCTTTGTGTCTCAGTTTGCTCCTCTACAGTATCTTGTAAAACCATTAGTACCTCTGGATTTTTTAATTTTTGGCAGGTTACAACTGCAAACACAAACCATAATATTTCCATTCTTGGATGATGGGACAAAAAGTCCTCTAGAAAAGTTGAAAGCTTAGGATATTGTTTTATAACCTAACTGCTATAAAGTTCTCTTCAACTTTGTTTCTGACCTTTTTGTTGTGTTCCTTGGTCTTTGTGGTGTGGTTTGTTTTCTAATGTTCGCCAACAAACCTCTGAGGCCTTCTCTGAACATATGTTCTTATATAGAGTTTAAATTACACACAGGTGGGCTCTGTTTTTCTAATTATGTGACTTCTAAAGTCTGCTGATGAGACTTTGGGGTTAGCAAAGTACAGGGGGCTGAAAACAAGTGTATGGTACACATTTTAGATTTTTAATTGTTAAATAAATTAAATTCAGTTTGTTACATGGTGGCATAAAAGTAGGTCCTGAGTTTCCCAGCCAGGGATCTTTCTGCATGGAATTTGCATGTTCTTGACATTCATGTGTGATTTCTCTCTGGTCCGTTCTGGCTTACTCCCATAGTCTAAAATCATTATCTTTAAGTTGACTGAATACTCTAAATTCTCCTAAAGCTGAGTATCCACTGTGCAATTTTTGTGCCATTTCGAGTCAATTTTCTAATCGTGTGATAATTTTTGAGGTCGTACCGAGTTTTGGTTTAATCATGTGTGGAGCCATTGTGCATTGTGTAGTACATGGGGACAACAACAAACGATTAACATCTCAACACTCACTCTTAATCAACAATCTTAGGATGACACAAAAATCAAACCTGTTTGAAATTCTGTTGACCCCTCATGAACGTTAATTAAAGCAGTGCCTCAAGTCAAATTTATATTAACCTCTCACGTTGCGCATGCGTCAACACAGAAGGGGGAGTGAAAAAGGAGTAGTTTTTAAACACTTCTTACACTTTTCTTCACACGGAATGCCAAGCATTGCCAAAGATGTTTGTTTTTGTTGGACATTATCTCATTCTCAGGTGTGTTTTCCTTCGCTTCTGGTTTTTTTCCTCCTCCTTCTTTATTGCAGTTCTGTATTCTAGAGACTGACTTGTTGCACACACGTACAGTGTGAGCAGTCAGGTCATACAATGTGAGAACAATTTGTGAGCTATGAATTATTAAACCCTATGATGTAGTCATACAGTTTGAGAAGGAGCTGAATGCAATTACTCAAAATATAGTGTAGTGTATGCCCAGCTTTGGGAGATATACCGCTTATACCACAAGTACAAGCAGTTGTATACAATGTATGGACTGAAAAACTAAATTTTAATCATGTGTCTTTCTTCTTCTACATCACAATTGTAAAGTACTTTGTGTCTGTCCATCTCAACATATCTTTATTTATTATTCATAAATAATGAAATGTACTTAAATTTCTGGTCATTAAAAACTGAATTTGAAATAGTATTTTCACTGTATGTGCAATGTGTGGACGGCGTGAACAATAGAGTGTGTATGACTAAATGACCAGTTATTTGTTATGAGTTAAGGAAGAGAGTGGCTCATTGTTTTATCAGAAAAACTTCAAAACTTTTCTCTCTTCTCCGCCATTTACCTTTATCAAGGCAACTGGAAATTTCTCCAGCCTGCATCTCCTCCAATCACAGCGTTATGTGGCCTCACAGGATCTGGCCTTTTTTCAGTGCCCATGGAGGATGTTGACATTATGGAAGCAACCGTGTCAAAAATGTCATGTGAACTGGCATCATCCTGCTTGACAATTGTAGACAATGATTGAACATCAATGTGGAGTCACTGTAAACACCCTTTAATGACAACAGCTATTTGTCTGCTGTCGGTTAACTTGGCTTTGAAGCGTAACGCTGCCTGCAGCACATCTAACGCCATGTCCTCAGGTCTAACACAGTGACTGAGTGTTGGAAAATGTAATGAGATGGTCAATGCAGACTGCCCTTCCCTAAATAGTTGGATGGATGAAGTAATGTGTGTCAAAGTGTGAGCAGGAATCAGAGAGTCCCACTTAACTCACCTCCATGGCTGTATGTGAATGTCAATAGGCCTGCAAGCTGGCTGGTGGGAGAGAGTTACGGTTAGTGCGAGCAGCCCATTCGACTGAAATGCATTACGAGAGAGCCACTCCTGCTGGGAGAAAGGCTGCTGCTATTGTTCTCAATTTGACAGCTACCAGCTAATGAACGCCAAGCCAGCTAGGTCCATATCAATAAAGGCAAAAGATGATAATACAGGGAACATAAATGTTTCTGAAACACCTGACGTCACCTTAGGTGTTCCAGCAGAGTTTGTTTGCAACTTACTCTTAATTAAGGTGCCAAAAAAAACATGTTACTACTTAGTGATTTTTTTCCCTGCTAATTTGTCTTCTCTCCCACCGAGTTATTCTCTCATAGCCGAGCAGACGGATAAACAGTCGCTCTGATCACAGATGTGTTTCGACTGTGTCTTTCTGCAGACCACAAAACTTTTGCATGCCTGTGTTGTTATTTTTGCACATCCAGAGCCTGTGTATGCTGCTTTGTGAACAATGAAAGGAGGAGCTGCAGAAGCCTTAATGTATATTTTTTTGTCTTGCCCACACGTGTTAGCGTTTATATCGTCTTGGCATGTGATGGTGCGTGTAAAGGGAAAGAGGGCGGGTGCGGTGGGTTAACCCCGTCTGCTCCAGCAGTTTGTGGCAATGAGGGACTCGGTGATCATTTTGGTGTTCTTCAAAGCCAAGCGACTGGTCTGTCTGCTGGCTCCTAGCTGGTTGCAGGTTATAGTGTTGTAAACATGAGACGAAATTATTGGGTTGTGCTCAGCTCTACCACTGGAGTGAGTGTCCCTCTCATTTCATGTTGCCAAGCTGGCTGTTCCACTAAACTGACACAAATGTGGAATAAATCCAACTCCTATAAGGTACTGCCTGCATTCTGGCTAGAATAATGTGTTCCCTTCTTGAGACATTTGCTTCTAAAATTCTTTGCATGTTTAAAGAAATGCTTCAGGGTTTTTCATCTGAGCTTCGTCAAAAGGTTAGCAGCAGTGAATATGCTACCTATGCTACCTGTCATGGCTTCCTTCAAGTTATTTTTGTTCAAACTCAAGTTAAATCCTTAATGACCGAAATTTCCATTTTGACATTGCAGATGTGCCATTTAGTCTACTTACAGCACAGAAGGTGTTAATTCAAGTCATTAACCTTAAGCCAAACTTAGCACATAAAAACTACACATGTTAATTATTTTCTAAATATTGTGCACGCAAAAAGTTTTAAAATTTAATCATTTATTTTAGAAGCCTAGTAGGTTACAATATTTGTCTTACTAAAAATGTAATACTAATTAATATTGAATCTCTGAATTAACAGGATGTATTTTTATTATAAAGAATCAGAGGTGTCTTTGGTCTGCTGCCCTAATTTAACTGTATTAGAATAAAATGTCAGATTTAAGCTGTGCTTATTTTGCAATAACCTGGCCTGAAGTTATTTAATGCACATTTCAGTTTTTGAGGCGTTCTAGTGGTACTTATCATGATGCTAACAATTACAATTAGAACCAGTCATTTTCTTTTGCGAAAGGAACAATATTAGTCATTACCTCAAATTGTTAACAACTACTGGCTTACTTTGATTCCTGATAACTTGAGAGACAGTTGTTCATGGGAAAATCCCAGACCTACGGAACGAGTCAAGGTCAAGCATTAAGCCTTTGTTTTTGCAACTTAAGAGTGACTCATGAAGACCCACCTCTGGCATTGCCATTTAGTAGAAATCTAGGTTTATGTGCAGTTCATATGGAGGGGTTAATAAAGAGAAGACAATGACTATTTTAATAAAAATAATAATAAAAAAAAACACCAGTTAAATTTTCACAAAAATTTATTTTGTTAAAACGCTTAAAGCAAACACAATAATAGTTTAAAAGTGTGTAAAATACCAATCACGTTAACTATTCTGGCATCTTTGAGTTTTAAGACAGACGTCTGCTTTGGTCTTGCTCAGAGTAGTTGTTTGTGTCAGGGACCAACTAATCCGGGTTTATGCTAAATAAAGATCTCAGGACCATTTTCAACTGCGGGGAAGATATTAGCTGCTAAAATCCTTTAACCAAAACTCCACTATGCCAAAGTATCCAAAAAAATATGTATCCAGGTGAGCAGGAAACAGAAAGTTAGCTTCAAGGTGATCTTTGAATTATATTCAGAAACTGTAATTTTTCCTATCACCCCAACTAAGGAATTTTCTCTTGCTCACTTTTCTGGCAGGGAGTCATAGAGTTTTTCAGGTGTATGCTGTGTGCCTATGCCTGAGAATGCAACAGGAATTTTATCTACATTTAGCTGAAATGCTGGTAGCTGTTGTTGGAGCAGGTGATCAAGTTCAGTTCCTGCACCGGTGCCTGCGTCAAAGAGAGATTTGATCTCTCCTTTGCAGATAGAGTCCTTTACACCTCACGGATAGATTCCATTTCCCTCGAGCGTTTTCTGCAGAAACCACTGAGATATGAATGAGTTGAGGACAGAGGGATGAGCTGCTTATTTACTGACCCACTGGACTCAGTGAGAACAGTTATATAATTGCAGCACCTGTGACATAATCACACCACCTTTGAGTGGGGGTGTAAGGGGGGACACTAGTGCTTAGCAGAGGTGGTTTTTGCGTGCATGATGTAACTCACTTTATGGGTAACTGGGTCACTGTGTTCGTTTGAGAGAAGCTTCCCTCCTGTCTCCCTCCACCAGCCCCTCCTTTTGCCCTCGCCCTCTGCAACTGACACGTTCTGCGAAAGGCAAACCATGCATGTGGCAAGCTGCCAGGGATGGGATAACCAATCAGTGGGGCCTGACATCACAGTCACCACGCTGCCCCGCTGTGGGAGGACTCTAACTGGATGGGAAGAAAGGCAAGCTCTGGTCACATTCTTTTTTCAGCAGAGATGCTGAGTAATCGCTGCAGTCTACAAAAATAGCCTGGACAGTGACATCCCAAAGGCGCACGCAGTGTTATCATTTTCATTCAAAGCATCTAAACATGCACCAGTAGGGTTTTTTTTTTGTAGTGTAACAAGTGAGTCCATGATAAATCTTTTCAAAATTTCTTCCATTTTTTTTTCATTTTTATGTAAAAATTTAAGTAAAAAAAAAAAAAAACAGGTTGCAAAAAAGTGGCCACTCAGAATACTTTTTTGGAGGAACATCTTTTAATTAAATTTTAACAGTCTTTGATGCTGGGAGTGGATTAGCATCCCACTAATTTATCAATATTTGCTCTCTCTGCCCTGTAGTAACTTTCCAAAACTATCAGATTGTTAAAACAGCTCTAATCCATAGCTGAGTTGAATTTAGATCTGGACTTTGCCTAAGCAAATCCAAAACTCCAATCTTCATTTTACTAATTCAGTCTTATGTGATAGTATGCGTGGACCCACAGTCATGCAAAAAGATTAAATTCCTCTTCATCGATGCCTTCAGGTGTCTGCGTGATCACTTATGCAACCAGGTTACTGCACTTTTTAAAAAATTTTTAACACTTGTCCCCTCACCAGATTTGTTTCTTTTTATAATGATTTTATGTGGCCCCATTTCACATCACAAAACCTTGGAGCCTGCAGCATATTAGTATGTGAGACCCAACACATATCAAAGAGTTGTTTGGGACTATGCCTGTTTTTCTTGTTTAAAAACTGTAGTCTTTAAAGTCAAAAGCTTTTTGAAGTTTATTCAAAATGCTTTAGGGATTCTTCTAATTTACTGAAGTTAGATATCTGATGCTTCCACGATACGTTACTGTATCAGGCCAACCAGACTGGGTAGCTCAGCTTTTCAGCTGTTCAAATATTAATGTTGGTTGGATCTGTTTCTCTGGTTATTGACCCCTAAGCAGCTTGCAGAACTTGGCTCTACTTTTAGGGCAGTAACTCATTTTGCAGTGGCAGGAGGGCAGCCCAAACTCCCTTCTGCTGCTAATATGATACTAAATCAGTCCAACATGACACACCTCAGTCAGATGAGTGTCTAGTAATTTAAACTCCTTTTTAACCAGCCACTATATGTGTTCCTTCTGTAGTTTCAAGCTGGAAAATCAATGTGTTTTTACTAGTTCTCATAAAAAAACACACACATTATGTCCATATGCAAATTTATATGCATCGGTTAGTGAGTTTCATGAAGTGATGCATGAACCTGCAGGAACTGCAGTAGGCAGGGCCGGCTGTGTTTGTCTGGAGCTGAGGTAAGGCGTCAGAGGCAGGAACACAAGCCATACTGTCTAGACTTGCTCTGTCTGTCTGCATGTTTTGTAAGCATGCAAAAAAGGGGGGTGGAGGGCTAGGAGGAATCTAGATTCATAGTGAACCGAGTTCATGTTTTTGAGACTCTCTGGCATATGCTAGCATATGAATGTTTGACGGTGAACAGTGCTTGTTTCCATTGTGGCCCACAGGGGAAACCAAAGAACAAAGAAAGCCTTTTGCGGCCATTTTTTTTTCTTTTTGTGCCATCTATAAACATTTATGCATCTCATTTTCTCATTCATGCCTCAAACCATTGGCATAGGTTTGTATAATGATTGATAATTCTTATTCAAAAGAGAAACCCTAAATGTTTAAAGATTAAGTCTTGTGTTCGCTGGATGTGTTATTTTATTATTCAGAAACTCAATGAATATGTACTCAACAGCATGATCTATCAGGCAAACTTTGTGAGTTGGTTTCATGCGTAAAGTTTACAGAGTAGAATGACATAAAAACATGATGTGTGAGGTAGCATACAGGGGTTCTTAGTAGATTTGCTTAAATCCTCACTTTAATTGCATGATGTAAGGGAGAATGTGTAAATTTCCATGTTCCAAAGCACAAATAGCTACATGTTTGAAAATGGGTTGGGTAGTCATTGTGAGTGTGATTAGCATCTGGAGCTGTATAATTAAACTGTGTCTGCTAGTTCAGTGTCACGCCAGTTTGTTGGTAATTTATCACTACTAAAGCAGTTACAGCTTATTAGTTTTGTCATGTTTTCAGATAACTCTTTGATTTTTAATATCCTTCTTACAGAGTTATTAGACTGTAGGAATAACATTGTTTATTTATTCACAGCGAATGAGTCATCACTCATTCGCGTGATGAGGTGTTTATCAGATTAAGATAACCAGTGTTATTATCAGGTTCCATATGGCTCACTCACATACACTCAAACTATTAGTGCTGCCAAGCAAACCTGGTATACCAAGGTAATCAAACATCAAATAAAAGCAGAGGCCTGTTGTGGCCCATTTACTGCTAATCACATACCGTTTACATTCCTGCACGCTATTGTCCAAAAAATATTTTACCTTTTTAGAAGTCAAATCATGTTTTGATTGTGTTCTTTAAATCTCCAAACTAGTCATTTGTATCTCACCACAGTATTAAAAACACTCCCTTCTAGTTTTATAATAGGGAGCATATTTATATATTTAAACATTTAGCACACAAACAAGATGGCTACAGTCAATACTTTATATTAAATACTAAAGGGGATGATTTCATTTCCACACTAAAACCAGCATGAACATAAGTATATGTATAGTACAGAATAATCCATAAGTTGTATTACACATGTAGTGATGTTTGGGTTAACTTAACTGATTTTTAGGTTTACATTAGTTCCACAGTAAAACATATGACTTTTAAAAAAAACAAACAATCTGATATTGGCTACGCAGAATTAATCAATTACCAGCATGAATGTATACCAAAATTTTAGAATTTTAATATTTTAAACCAACCAAATATTTCCATGATTTTACCATTCCTTGTTTTCCTCCTGTGAAAGAGATCTGGAAGTCTGATTGAGTCATTAAGTAGTTCAAAATGGCAGCCTCTAAAGAATCACAAGAATCCTACTGCTTTGTCCTGTAATTGAACAAAATGGATCACAATTTTTTATTCAGCGATCCATTGACACTACCAAACTTATGCTGCAACAGCACGAAACCAGTATTTTGGCAAAAGAAATGACCCAGACGTGGCTTTGTGCGCATGTGTCTGTACGTGTATGTGTGTGTACACTTAGCATGGGAACTTGAAATTTCTCAGTTTGGAAGCAAAAGCCACAGAGAAAGTTTCTATTGTACTTTACACGTTACACGGGCTTCTTGAGTTTAAAAACAGTGTGGCCTCACACAAACCTTACGTAATGTATTTAATCTTCTTGTAACATTGGAATCAATGGAACCCATCCATCTTTGGAGGTTATCACCCCATTAAATGGACATTATCTTGTCTTATCTCTCCCTTGTGGCCATGAGGGGTCAACCTCTGTCTCTAAGGACCCTATATCAGACATTTTCACTAATCCTGATAGAATACATAAAAATCTGCAGAGATTACTGATGACCAACTTGTTCATCAGACACATCTCATTTGGCATGCAGCATTCTGCTGCCTTCTTCTCCTCATCTCTCTTGCCAAAAGAAATTTCAATCATAATGAGACAATTTAGCCAGACACTAGAGGGATCTAATTGTTACGCCACATTTCTCTTGTCTGTGTTCTGCAGGTGAACGGCCCTTTCCATGCACCTGGCCCGACTGCAGTAAGAAGTTTGCCCGTTCTGATGAGCTGGCCCGCCACTACCGCACCCACACGGGAGAGAAGAAGTTTGGCTGTCCACTTTGCGACAAGCGCTTCATGCGCAGCGACCACCTGATGAAGCATGCCAGGCGCCACTCAGATTTCCA
Organism: Xiphophorus maculatus; assembly: GCF_002775205.1. Taxonomy (NCBI): domain Eukaryota; kingdom Metazoa; phylum Chordata; class Actinopteri; order Cyprinodontiformes; family Poeciliidae; genus Xiphophorus; species Xiphophorus maculatus. Next base: position 8,968,523 of record NC_036444.1, read on the forward strand.
GCCCGGCATGTTGAAGAAGCCCCACGGTGGCAACGCCACGCGCCCCAGTTCTCTCAGCGACTACAGCCGCTCGGATGCATCCAGTCCCACCATCAGCCCCACCCTCAGTCCAGCCAGCTCGCCTTAAACTGAAACCTGGTCGCACTTTTCAGGCCCACAGATGTGAGGCCTGCAATTTCATCATAACACTTCTGTTGCACAGTTGTCAGCAACCCGCTACCCCCTCCTTTGCTATTCCTGCGCTTGCTGTGGTGTACCATACTGTACATAAGTGCTTATTGTAGTGCAATTACTTGTGTGATCCTAAAAGAAGATAATGCCTTTCCCAGATGGCGATATCTCCATTCTGTACCACATGTCTGTATTTTGACTATGGCTAGTTGTTTATTGTATATTCACAGTTTAGAAGAAGGAAAACAAAACAGACACCATCATATGTCTTCTCAAAATGTTTTGATTTTAACAGATTTTTTTATTGAATGGGTTAGGAGAAGGGGTTCACACACACACACCTCAGGATTGAAGACAGTTGCTTTTTTCTGTAATACCACAGTACTCAAGAGTACTCACATTGACTGCACAATATACTCATCACTTTATTCGAAAATTCAACAGGGAGTTGAATTTTGCGCCCTGCTCAGGGATGGCCTTGTTAGCTTGAAAGAATGAACATGGTGAAGAGAAACATACAGTACATACTATACTTCAGCCTTACACTCAACACAATTTGCACTCTATGCTTTGTTTGTTGGCTTTCACATTTGAAGAAACCAGACATAAAGTCATGAGGTCATTTTGCTAAGCTACAGTTTGTGTTCTGTCCTACGTCTAAAGTGGAGGTCAAATGTAACTCTTCTTTTCTGAGAAAACAATCATTGAACCTGCCGTGGAAAACAAATACATCAGTGCTAATACTTTTTGATATTACACTGGGTATAAGATGTGCACTGCATTTAAAAGTTCTAGCAGAGCAAAGTGTTTGAATCTACATTTTCAGGCGGATTGGGATTATATTGGGTTAATATTTTTTATAAATGTACATAGATTTAAAAAAAAAAGAAAAAACAACTAAACCTTTACACACTGAGAATGAAGTTTAAAAGCAGCTGTTGATGCCTAAAAGTAACAGGGTTCATGCAAGTTACAGTAAGTTCAATGAAATGCTTTTGAAGACCATTTTGGTTTACATTAAAGACCTGCGTGATTTATGACGAATAACTTAAAAACACATATACTTAAAAGGTTGTAATTAGCTTAATTATTAGCTTAAGCAATGTAAACACAGCGTTGGCAACTTTAATCGGTATTTCCCAGCTCCTGGATGTGTGTTGAGTTCCTTTACATTAAGGCTGCTCAACCTTTCAATGCATTTTAGGAGTTAATGAGGTACATTAAACTCTTTTAAAGCCAACAAATAACTCAGTCTCATGATCTGTAGTGTAATCTGTCAAAACATCTTCTTAAGGGAGATTTTTTCAACCTCTTAATTAAATAAAAAGTTGAATCTAAAAGACTTCTGTATAGAAAATCAACATAATTAATACCCTACTTAACATTTAGGGCACAAAAGTTGAAAAATAAATAAACGTCCAAGAATTAAGTCTACTATGAATGAAACATAATCTTAGTCGGCAGGCCTCTTATTGAATGCAAGGGTTATATGATTAAATGGCATCTAAGAGAGTTATAAGCAAAACCTATAACTTCAGTTAGGGTCACTTTTGTATGAGCAAAATGTTACACAAGTTAGGAAAACAGTTAGAAGACAATGATTAATAAAAACCAGCTAATACTTTTGAAGAAAAAAAGAGGAACTTAACTACAGATTAAAATTGTCAAAACCATAAAATCTATACAAATGAGCAGGAGAACGAATAGTCACTGGAGGTGAAAGGTCAAAATCAGGAGGTCTGTGGACTTTCCTGCAGTATATTGTAAGCTTCAGAGAAATTACTGATGATGGGTTTTAGCCAAACTAAAATCCTTGTTTTCACACCAAACCTCTTTGAATAAATGCTTTCCTATGATGAAGGAGCTAGTTGTGGATAACAACAAGAATTCTTAGATTTTGATTATCTAAACATTCAATTTTAAGGCCAAATAATGCTTTATGGGGTTTGTAGTTTTATCACTGCATGAAAACAATAACATTCCTTAGCCACAGCTACAAATCACCAACGTAACATTGCCAGTGCGTTTTTAAAAAAAGAATATATATATACATATATTACAACACACAAAGGTTAATCAAAGAAGCAATGAATGAATGAATGAGGTAAGCCATAGCTAAATGTATTTTAGGATTGAATCTGAAAAAAAATCAGGGAAGATTTAAGACACATAAGGCCTAAACTTGAGATAGCTGAAAGTAGAACTTTTGAAAACCTTGCAAAAACCCTGATTACTCTCTGATCAGCACACATTTAACTTAAAATGGAGACAAAACAACTTCAGTAGCAGCAAGATATTTCCAACTCATCAAGCACATAGGAGAATGTACCAAAGAAGCACTTCTTATTCAGTGCTGTAGGGAATATTGAAGGTAGAGTCACACACTCAGTCACTTCCTCCTGGCTCAAGTTCCTTGGAGGAAACAGCTGCACCCAAAAGAAGACATTCCCACCCTGCTGGAGGTAGTGCTAGCAAGTCGTTCACCCAGCAAGGCTTTTCTCATCTGGCTCTACCTGTTCTTTCAGCGAGCCTGCTGAATTACATTAGTATTGCCTAATTAGGAGGTCAGACGTTGGCTAGCGCAATTGTCTGATCTGAGCTGAGGGAACAAAGCAGATATCAGCAACAAACAGGCAAGAGAGGGCAGGTCCTGATAAAAGAGGAGAGGTTTTATCACAAGCCGAACAGCACAAAGGAGGAGACACACAGAAGCAGACACCCCCCATTTCCTCCTCCCTCCAACTGTAGAAACAGCCAGCAGAAAAAATAGCTGTAATTGGTAGCTTGATCTGAACTGCAGGATAAGAGGAAATGTGTACGAACAAGAGCTGTTTGTAGACAGCACTAGCAGCGTGGGTGGGAAGTGCCTGACTCCATCCAAAGCACAAACAGAATTCCTTCTCATACAAGCCGGAGAATCAGATTTCACAATGCAGAGGAAACCGTCACTCTGGGCTTGCACTGATAAACCTGAGCTTCCAAACAGCTGCTTTCAAACTTCCTGTCTCTTTACAAGTTGGGGGATTTGGGGACTTTCAAAGAGTTGCAAAAACATCGAAACCAACATCAACATATCAGCAAATTGCAGCGCTCACCAGACTAATGTCAACCCAGCATTTGAAGCTCAAATGTCACTATGAGAAAGCTGACAGACATGCCTCAGTAAGTCAAGCGAAAGTGGAAACAAGCACCACTATCAAAACTGCTGCACCCCTGCCGGTCTATATGTTATTCCCGCACTTTTTAAGTGCTTCACTGCTGCAGTTGGATCCACATCCAAGCAGTTGAGACTCCTTCAGACTTACTGCCATCAGAGCTAACTCGAGCGTTATCTTGTGTTCGACGCTACATGCATGTTAACTTTGCTCTGAAAGCGAGGAGTATTTCCTTTTTTTCCTTTGAGTCGGTCTGGCAGGTGTAAGTTCATGAATGTCAGGCCTTGTCCTTTTTCCTCAACTGCAGCCATCTTCTTTTAAAGTCAAAATGAATCCCCCTCTCATTCTCCCTTATTTAGCTTGAAAAGCAATGAATTTATCTCAAAACATAATCCTTTGTATGATATTAAAATAGTTTGCAGGCTGCAAGATGACACTTTGAATGCCACTGATCTGCAGCTCTCAAAGACAGAGGGGAGAGTTCACCATTTTTTCTTGAAGCAACAACTGCTGTTGATCAGCTTACCTTCTGTATATTCCTGTTTTGGTTATAATTTTTCGACCTGGTTTAAAGCGTTCACTTGCAAAAGAAAAAGAAAAAAGGTGAAAAAAATTACGCATTAATCAGTTTTTAATCTATAATCTGCACATTTTCCTCAGGGTCAACATCTGCCAAGCAGATATGGGACAGTTTGTGGATTTTGTTGTAAAACCAGTCGCCGCACGCATCAGGCTGCCTGTGGCTGCCCATTGGTGGTCCTCAGTGCCCAGTGTTCACTGCTGGTCAGTGTGTGACCATGCTGGTAACACAGGACTACCTCAGTGCAGCCCTTTTCGCCTATTACATGTCTTGATAACATTGCACAGTCCTGCTATCGATCCACTGAAGCTGTTTTAACTTATACAACCATTTGAACAGAAAAAACCTGTACCTTCAGCCAGACTGCAAAAGTGACATGTAGGCATCCACAGACCGAGCGTCTCAAAAACCTTTACTCTCACTGTAACTAATGTACTTGAATAATTCCAACACGCAAGGCCATTGAACACAATTTTGTACATGTCCGATTTTACTGTTCTTTGCTTTTGCTGTCCGAGCCTTTGAGAGAAAAAGGCATGTAATCGCCTGAGTTGGGGTTTTTTTCTTATTAATTTCAGATTTTTTGTCAGTTCATTTCAGTAACTGTTTTAGAGTTCATCGCAGCTCGAGGTTTGAGCTTGTTTATGTATAAATTAAAATTTTGTGCGCTATTAACAGGGTTTTTTTCCCCCTGAGTACTCTGTTGATGTCAGGGATGCGGGTAAATCCTGTTATCTGCAATTCCAAAAAGTTCCTTTAATTCATGAAATGAAAAAAAAACAAAAAAAAAACTAAAGAAACTTTGGGGTGGACGGGGATTTTCGTTTTGTTTTTACCTCTGTGTAAGTCAGTTTCAGAATCAGTGATTGATTTCTTTTTATTGCTTTAGATTATTTGAAATGTTTTCCATATTATTAGAGACCACAGAATTGTGAGTTAGCAATGTAGTCATTATTTGTATTATTATTGTTATTATTATTATTATTATTATTATTATTATTGTTGTTGTTGTGTGAGGTTATGTTTTTATTTTTTGCAGAATTATACCTCTTGAGATAATTGAATTTTCATTTACCTTCATATCTTTTCAGAGCATCCATCATGTAGCTTATGTTTGCTTAATGAGTAGCAAAAAAAAAAAAATGTTGGTTTCATTTATTCCTACTTGAATGAAGAAGTAGACAAAGAGAGTTTGTTTTTATTCCTGTAAAAAACTAAAACAGAAACACTGGGCTGCATTTTACATAACCGTTCCATATTGCCAGATCCTGCATGTAACTCAAAGTACAAGGAAAAGAAACATCTTTCCTGGACAATATTTGTATATTTTTTATTGCTTTATGCTAAGAAGCTGTTTGAGTATCAAAGTGATCCTAAGCTTTTGACTTCAGATCTATATTTCTGCTGAAGATCACATAATTCTACATGCAAGGATTCTAAAATACTGACAATACATGTACAAATTCAAGCAGCAAGCTAACAATTTAAAGTTCACAGTATATATTTAATTAAAGACATCAGTGTGTTACTGATCAAACATCGTCAGCAGAAGAGCATGATCCACGCAATCGTGTGCCAAAACTACAGCTGCAACTTCTTAAAGAGGATACAAATGTCGAGCGTAAATAATCTAGCTTTTATCAAACGTTATAAAAAATAGTACTCTTGTATAGTTTTATATAGAGTTTGACCTGTCAAATGTTATGTACAGGATTTGATCAAGCAGTTCTGCTCTAAGTTAAATGTTTCTGTTCTTTATGCTTTATGTGAGCATTTTGCTTTGTGTAACTGTGTTGTTATTGTTATTAATTTTGCTCCTTTTTGTTGTTGTTTCTGTTCAATGCTGAAGCAGTGTATATTGCTTACTGCAGCTGTTTTTAACATCTTAACAACTTTGATGATAGTCGCTTGTCCATTCCAAAGGATTTAAGATTGCATTTGCTCTGAAAGTGCTGCTTCCCTTGACCTGATATTTTTTTTCTTTTTTTGTGGGTTTCTGAATACAAGTGTGTCCTGACAGTCTACAAGGTACTTTTTCTAATGCCCCACATGCATTAGACTATGTTTAACCCAATTTGAATGAATATCTACAAAATGTAAAAGTTACAGAGCATGTCTTCCCACACGACAAAGACCTAAAGCTTTTGCTTTTCACAGTCGGGGTTTTTATTTTATTTGTATTTTTTTAAGAGGCAGCCATATAGAGTTATAGAAGGGTTGTTGATCTTTGTTACCAAAGGCTCTGAAAGGAAAAGAATGAATGTTGGAGTAGTTTTGAATCCAGCTCTGTTTGTACCAATGGAGTTCAAATTCAATGTGTTGTACTAGTTGATAGATGGATGTCATGCTTGACATGGACCTTTTTCTACATCTCAAGTAGGCAACTTTTCTTTACAAAGTAATTTGGATGAACTAATGTCATTCAGTCACCCAAGCCAATGTACTCAGATTGAGTCTAAAATGAACAAGGCAAAAAAAACAACAACAAACAAACAAACAAAAAAAACAAACAAGCAGATCCAAACTGTTGGTACTTTTAGTTTGAACTTGTCTGCTTGAAGAGACGCTGTGCAGCATCTGTTCCTCACTGCAGAGAAAGTCTGTTGAATAATGTTTGTCCTTTAAGGATTAGCTCGTTTCAGGTTATGCAGCATACAGTGGTGTCAATGACCTCTTTGACAAACAGAGAGCCTCTCACCAGCCTTTTCGGTTCTGTTTCCTGTACCTGTTTGTCTTCAGTGTACCTCCTCCGTGTAATGTTGCTCTCTTGATACCTCTGTGTGTTTTTTCCTCTGCATCCTCACCATCAGTTGCCTGTTGTAGTGACTTCATGGTGCTGCTTCCCCCTCTTATAGCACCATTATAATCTGTTCTGTAAATAACTCTCAGCTCAGCTATGGCCAGTACATTCCTCTCAATGACCTCACTTAAAACCTTCAGGTGACTCTTATTCTATTTTTATTATGTTTTTTTTTCCTCAGCAAACCAAAATCACTACATTCAAGTATTACAGCTGTACAGTTCAATGAATTCAACACACATGTAATGTGCTGGTCTTAGCTGCTCTATTGTATCTTTTTATGGCATTATTTTTTACATGTTAGACAATATATTGTGACCATGTCCTATGCAAATATGAGAAATAACAGATTGTTGAATAATGTATGTTGTCATAACTTGTATGCATGAAATAGTGAGTTTACATTTGGAAATAAATTCATAAAAAAAGCCACAGTTATTATCTTTGTCATATTTCCAAAAGGTGAGAGTAACTAAGCATCATTTAAAGTTTAATTAAGCCTCATCAAACCTTGTAGCTTTTTTGTGAACTGCTACTCAGACAAATCTCTGTAACAAAGAAGTAGATCTACAATATGCAAACACAAACACAGTTAAGGTGAAAAAACATCCTTATCCTTTTGTACTGCCCAGCTAATGTAAAAAAGAATCTATTTTTACCCAAATATTGAAATTTCCAACTTTAATGGTTGGGGAAAAAAAGGTCTCTAAAAGTCACAATACTGAGCAGGAAACTCGATACTTCAAAATCCAACATGTCTGCCTTTAAAACTTTGCAACAGATGATTTGCATCTCAGAAAATCTTTTGTACATGGCATAACGCACCCTTCTTTAGTGACAGCTAAAACTAAGAACAGTTAGTTTTCTCAATGATCAATTCTTCTAGTTCTCAGACATGAAATCTGTATGATGTTACAGTGAGTCTGGTATCAGTACAAGCTATAATAAATTTTAAATTAAAGTTGTCAGTAAAAACTGGTAACTTTTTAACCCATCTGATGTAGACCATTAAAGAAATTAGGTCTTGTTTATCTTTCTCTATGCAATATACTTTACACGAGGTACCTAACGTAATGTAGCGCAGCTAAAACACAGCTAAAAAGGGAAGCAGGTCACCTGTTTCCAGAGGTAATATAAACAACAACCAGTTTGGCATTCTGTAAGCAACATCAGGAAGTCACTAAAACACTGCTCATATCCAGGTATAAAGACAACTCTTACTTAAAAGGTGATATCTTAAAATACATTTGAATTTATAAGGATTGAATGAGAGAAAAATTACACCAAAACTGAAGCAAGCATTGACTGGTAAATTCTCTACAATATTAAGTAAAATATCTTAAATACTTATTCTTACACCTTCTTTTAGCAGAATAAACACTGAAGCATGTGTCATAAGGAAGAAAAAAAATACTTAGACTTACAACTCACTGTGGTCAGATAAACGTGTTTAGAGTTTTGCTCTGCTTCATCTTATCTGATAATAAATAATTTGCTTGTGATCTATCATCAGGATCCTACTAAATTTGATGGGATGCTTAGGAAATCATTCAGCCATTTTAATAAAGTGTGTTGGAGCAGACATGCATGTAAACCATGTACAGTCCTAATGCAGAAGTCATTTTTATGAAATATGTCTGGCATATCACTGTGAGCAGCCTCTGAAAAAACTGCTATGCAGCCTTTTCTAAAGTTTTCTGAATCACTGACAACTATACTGCGAATGTCATTATCTTGTTGTGATGTACTATAATTATCCTAATTATCCTCGAGAACATTAGAGAACAAACAACATCATGAAGACCAAGAAACACAGCAGAGAGGTCTGGGAAAAAATGTTAATCTGTTATGCTATAAAACATTATTCCAAGCTATTGACGTCCTACAGTTCAATCCATCATCTAAACACAGAGAGTATGGCACAACTGCAACTTGAACTACCAAGTCAACAGGAAAACTATTAATCCTGCACTACATGAAACTAAGAAAGTCATTGTTGAAAGAAAGCCTCAAGAAATCCAGTGTAAAGTTTGCAACAATGTAGGTCTCATTTAGCCAGAAGAGTACTTTTCGAGGCTACATAAGAGAGGTCTGACGAGAAGGTGCAGCGCTGTGTATGAAAGTTCTTATTTTTTAATGCATTTAATGCAAATAAAGATAAAAATCCAGGTTTCACAGGTTAGACATTTGGATGTGAAAGTAAGTGGAATTAGTGGTTTGTCACGTACATACAAAGTGTCTGTAAGTGTTGCAAAGTGGAACCAAAATGAAGAATGACACAAGAGGTGTCAGCTTGCTGGTGGGAGACCACAAAGGAACTCTAGGTTACATATAGCTTAATCAGTGTTACAGCACACAAGTAAATGCTTTCTTCTGCATGGGTCATAACAATGCAAATGATTTTCGTGCATCACACATTTCATACATTTAATCCTCTAAAAATCTCAATAAGCAAACACTAGCAAAAGCTTTGTTAGACTGACCAAGTCAAGAGGGTGTCGTAAAGATTTTTTTTTGCACCTTTAGTAGTGTTTGAAGGACTATTTTTTGCCAGTCCCCCTCCTGCTACATGAAGTCTGGTCTTTCTTTATTACTGTAAATATGTTCTTGGGAACAGAAGCACAAGTCACTGAACAGTTGTAGAGCAGTACTCCCCAGTTACACTTCTCACAAGCTTGTATTATTCTTGCAACAGGAAGTTCACTTTGTTCCTGCATTTCCCACTATACGATGCATGCAAATATTTACAGTAACTGCTGGGGTATCATAAGAGGGTGGAGCAACAACTGCTGGGGACTCCTTCCTTCCTTGTTGCACTTCAGGTCAAACTGAAAGATAATCTGTGTATGGTTCGGTGGAAGTTGCTACAGTTTACAAACGTGCTTCAGCTTCCGTTTGTGCAGAACACACAGTAGAGTCAACCTGATAGAAGCCAACAGATTACCTCAATTCATCTAGAAATACTTCTAAAGCAAAATCACCAAATGCAACCCCTTCCCCTTTTTATGTGAGTTTGGCTTCTGACACCAGTAAAGGCAACAGATGTGGCTGAAAGTGAATCATATGTGGTTTTAGATTGAAAGAAATACAATGCCTGCAGGCAGTATATTTTTCCAATGAAGAGCCCAATATTCTCCTCCTCATTCTGCACTCCTTTTGATTCCAGGCAGGTTGGGGCTGCAGACACAGACAAGCTGTCACCCCTGGCACCACCACAGCACAACGGCTGGCCATGACAGGCGCCATTTTCCAAAAGCCTATTTTTTTGACGGCATTTTAGGGATTTTGATATATAATGCTTACAGGAACGCACATACAGATTCCTTACTCTTTTCACATTTTGGCTTATTCCAACCAGAAACTTAAATTTTTTTATGACAGATATGGACAACACAAAACATGGCTATAAAGTTCAAGTAAAATAAACAATTCTTAAATTTTCTTTTAAAAACAAAACAAATCAATCCTCTTTTACCCCTAAATACAATCCAGTACCACAATTTGTGTTCCCCCCTATATGCATGTTCATCTCAATATAAATGTAGATGCTCTGTGAAGGTCTCATAGTTTTATTATGGAACACAAGAGAACAAATGGCATCAGAATGACCAACGCACACAGAAGATAAGTCAGGTATAGTGTACTGGAGAACTTCCTAAGGCAAGTTTGGTTTTTAAGCTTTGAATGTCTCCCAGAAATATATCATTCAAGGTATGAGTTAAAAAAGGGTATGGCGGAACATAAAAACCTACTAAGAGTTACCGGGATTATAAATCAAAGAAACAACCAGTACAGTACCCAAATCTCAGGGCACATCAGAGATATACATTTTAGGTGAGAAATCTGTGTGTTTCACAAATATGTTTTTTATGGAAGAGTGGTAAGATATATATATACATATATATAAAAATTCCCTTCTCACCCACCGCGGGTGGTTCTTATCCTCTGGGCTCGAGTCCTCTACCAGAGGCCTGGGAGCTTGAGGGTTCTGCGCAGTATCTTGGCTGTGCCAAGGACTGCACATTTCTGGACTGAGATGTCTGATGTTGTTCCTGGGATCTGTTGTAGCCATTGGTCCAGTTTGGGGGTGACTGCCCCGAGGGCCCCGATGACCACAGGCACCACTGTGGTCTTCACCTTCCAGGCCCTCTCCAGTTCCTCCCTGAGGCCCTGGTATTTCTCTAGTTTCTCGTGCTCCTTTTTCCTGATGTTGCAGTCGCTTGGTATTGCTACATCTACCACAACGGCTTTCCTCTGTTGTTTATCCACTACGACAATGTCTGGTTGGTTCGCCATTACCATTTTGTCTGTCTGGATCTGGAAGTCCCACAGGATCTTAGCTCTGGTGTTCTCCGCCACCTTTGGGGGTGTTTCCCAATTTGATCTCGGGGTTTCCAGTCCATATTCTGCACAGATGTTTCTGTACACTATGCCTACAACTTGGTTATGTCGTTCCATGTACGCTTTCCCTGCCAGTATCTTGCACCCTGCTGTTATGTGCTGGACTGTCTCAGGGGCCTCCTTGCACAACCTACACCTTGGGTCTTGTCTGGTGTGGTAGATCTGGGCCTCTATTGCTCTGGTGTTTAGGGCCTGTTCCTGGGTGGCCAGGATGAGGGCCTCTGTGCTGTCCTTGAGTCCAGCTTTTTCCAGCCATTGGTAGGATTTACTGATATCAGCCACTTGGGTTATTTGCTGGTGGTACATCCCATGTAGGGGTAGGGGCTTGTCCTTCCATGATGGTACCTCTGGCACCGTTCCCTGTTGTCTGAGACATTCACTGAGCACATTCACTATATATATATATATATATAAATTTTAACATTTTAATTGTTTTCCACAAAAATATAATGCATGACACAAAACTTATACTGCACTGCTGAAAATTCCATCCACACCATGAAATATGGTAGCGGCAGCATCATCTTGTGGGACAAAGAAGACGTTGGAGTTGATGGGAAGGTGGATGGAGCTTAAATGAGATTGCAAACAGGGGAAAGTATCTCTCATTAGAACAGCAAAGCTGGCAGAGACATACACCAAAACACTTGCCGCTGGAATGGCTGTTCTATTGACACAGAGGGAGAAATTGATAATTCAGGCCACACTTTTCAGATTCTCCAGTTTCTTCCACATTGCACTTTTCATAACAGAAAAGTGTTATGACTTTTCTGTGGAAAGGTAGATTAAGTACAGTAGATTATCTTTGTTTTGATGTTGGCAGAGACTTAGCATCTAGCAAAATTAAACTGATCACATCAAAAATGTTTTGGTCCTACATCTTTCTTTAAGCTCTGGTCAGACAACAGTGGAGTGTATTGGAGTCCTTTCACAAAACACCCAGCTGATAATTAATACTTACATAACAGAACTACACAAAAGATGCAGGGCTTTGCAAATATTCTGTCTAAATCTGATGGATTTTAATGTCACGAGAAGCCAGGCTTCTTCTTTTAACTGAGGTATACTGCTGCAGACGCAGGGCAAAGTACAGACATTTATACGAGCAGTGGGAACTCATCTCTGCTAGTATCACCCTGCAGACAGGATGTGGGGGTGGAGGAGGCGGTTTCACTTTGATTGATTTATCTCTATAGACACAGTTTTTCTTTGGATTGTCAGCACAGTTCCCACGTGAGATTTTGCACCCAGCAGAAAGTTAGGCTCAGAAACTTAAAATATTCCCTAAAATATTCTTCTTTTCTGAATAGAGGACAGTGAGTACAAAAAAGCCCAACACAAATGAGAGAGCGTTTGGGTGGTACTAGTTGTCCTCAAATCATCTGTGGCGTGGGAGGCTCCGCTGGCTGGAAAGGGTCTATGCTCCACTGAGGTGTGTGGGCAACTCTGATTTGAGAATCGGTGGAATTACTCCACAAGAGGGGGTGGGGGGTAAGGAGCTGGTCAGAAGCCGCAGGAGTGGTGGTCTTAATCACACTGGGGCCTCTGTGTTTGCACGATCTTCCAAGCCAACTCCCAAAACGTAGGACGGCGGGCCATGTGATGCCACCCACTCTCCAGTGTAGAGTACGGCCGAGCTGGTGCTAAGATCTCACAGTGCGGATGGGATGAGTGCACATATTGGAGGCTGGCACTGGCTGAGAATAAGGCTTAGCTATGGGAGGTGGGTGGGAAGGGGCTTGGCATACCACTCAGAGCAGTGGAGGCATCAAATGCAGAAACCCTGTTGAAAACAGACCTGTAAATGCAGTCAGGTAGAGCAGGCTCCAGTTTACTGAAAGGGAATTGTTAGGAGAAGTGTGCAGATGAAACTCAAATATAAATTTATATAATTAAAGGAGGAGTTTATTGATTCCACACTTGAATTTAATTGGTATTAATGAGATGCCTGATTACCATAAGAATCCAAATTTATGAGCTATGTGCTCAGGTAAAGGCTTCAAAGGAATCCTAATCACAGGAGGGAGGAAAAAGATGCAACAAATACAGTATTTATGCAGTCTTTTGGCCCTAGTTAGAAATAGACTGAGTCCATTTTACAATATGTCTGCCTTAAATTAGGCTTCTGCCAAACAAGCAAACCAAGCAGTTGTTCTTTTGAAATTTAAAAGGAAGGCTCCTCATGCAAATTCAAAAGACAGAAAATCTGAGAAGGAGAACAATGCGCTCAGTCTAATTCAGGGCTTAATATAGAAGCTGCCTAACAGAGACGCTGAGGAAACACTACTGAGAATGTGGAGGCCCTGAGGTAGCTTTGTGGGACGAGCAACGGACATACAGATACAAATACAGCTCATGAAGTCATCAAGATTTAAAGGAATAGTTTTCAAGTTTGGTTACTTTCAAAGGTGGTAAATGTTTAGCCTGCCCACATTTGTTAGTTATTTACATGAAAAATACATGATTTTTTTTTCTGTTTGTTTTGTCTGTATAACCAGCAGTGGCACTGAGTTTTTTGCATTTTGTAATATGTGTGTTGTGACTTTGCATAATCTTAAAGTTCATTTGCCTGATCACATTCTAAACACAAGCACTATACTATGCATGCAAATATTTTACTTTATCCAGATCCATTTTATGATATTACCCTTGTAAATATATTTTCTAATGGTAGTATTTCGTTCTCCAGATTATATCCTTCTGAATTCAAAGGTCTTTCACAGATCTCTGTGCGGTGTACGTTATCGAGTCTCTATACTTTTAATCTGACTGTTTATATCATATCCTCACCGATATGAAGTTCAAAGGGTCTTCTTCGTTTTAATGCAGATATAATTTGATTTGCCAGAAAAGAGGATCTTTTTACTTTATGTACTTAATTTGCACACATTTATATATAGTGCTGGAAAAACAACTTAAGTTGTAAATAATATTAGCAAAGTAAGACTGGCCAAGGTAATTTTACAGAAACCAATTATTTCTTGACATGGATCTCCCCCACATCCCCACTGTCTAACTCAAATCTAATGTGCTTTTCTTACATTTTACTGTGAGATGTGTTAACTTCCCATTTTCCAGGGGTGGTAAAACAGTTTAGAGGTACTTCAGAAATCAGTTTTATACATATAGAAATTAAGACCTCACCTGCCTCAAATCAGTCAGACAAAGGTTTTGGTTATTTCAAAAATGCCCTGAACCTAAACCACCCAACTCTCGAAATCCTCAAATGACTCTACAGTTGATGGGTGTGTTTGTGGTGCACAGGAGAATGCACACTAAGAACAAATGTGTGGTTCTTTGGTATGTCGTGCAACTGATTGGTGTATTAGTCAACATTCATAAAGAATGCAGCCATTATTTATTGTAGAGGAAGATGATTCTGGAGTATTTGGCATAGGGTGAACAGTAGGTTTGAAACTTACTTTCAGTTTTTAATTAAGAAGGCACTGAACAAACATGAGAAGTTGGTTCTGCATTTGCAATTGCTCTTCAGCTTGCAGAAATAAGGAAAATCTTGCGGGTTTGAAACAACCTTAAAACATTTTCATAATGAGGATCCACACTGTAATCAAATTTATATTTCATTTGGGAGCCTTAATTTACTTTGCCTTCTCTGTTAACATAGTTTTTTTTTCCACCTGCATGTTGGCATTTAACTCTTCAATGGGAAGGAAAGCAAATGCAGTCCGACATAAAATGTTCACTTTTGATGTTCTTTTGGATATAACTGTGAATTTATACACCAAATTCCTCCACAAAATATGTAACCCTAAAGCAGAGCACACCTTCAGCTTGGAGATCAAGCTGTTATATTTATAAGTTATATTTAATTTTCAGGTTTTATCTTCATGGATGAACATCTTTGGATTGAAGAAAAGGCCTTTCAGTGATTTTTTAAGCCATATATGAGCGAATTCTCAAATTAATTACAACATTTTCATAGAAACGGTTATTGCAGAATTACCAACCCCCTCTTCTTTGGTTACGCTCAAATTATGTGTTTGGTGTTTTGCAAGTTACTCACAGATTTTAGGCGAATACACCCATCAGTCACAAGATTTGGACCATTTATGGTCATTTCGTGTGTTCACATCGCAGGATCAGTTCAAATTCTGATTGGTTAAAGCTGTTTTCAAAGCATTTCTTAGTCTCAACAATTTACGTTTTGTTTTCAACACTGCTGGATAAACATAGATGGCAAATGATTTACTGATTTACATCACGACTCATCTTTTTGAAAGAGCTACAGCATGAAACATGTCTCACAGAACTGTTCCTAAACGGCAACCCTTCTTGCATTAAAAGATTAAATGAAGCCGTAATTAACTTCAGCCCCACACTGCTGTGATGATAAATAAATCTCTCAGAATATCCCGTGAGTCAGTTTGTGGGGTGTTTAAAGCCATTTTGTCCCAACATGCTCACATGCAGAAAAACCTCACTTTTATTTAATGATCTGAGAAACTTACACACCTCTCACCAAAGTGTTTGCAGACCTTTTCTGCTTTTCTTTTCTTTAGCACCAGTTTATCAGCATGATGTCGATTCTTCTGGCAACAAAGTATCTCTGGAGTAAGAAGGCACAGTTACAGCTCTCAGCCTGGAAGGCTGTCCTACTTGGCAGCTCACTGAAGATTCTCATCTCAGTAACCTGAAAGCAATTTTGGTAGGAGTCATCCCCCCCCCAGACTCTGGCTCAGGTCATTTAAAAAGAAGGAAAAACAGATCTTTTTTCTTCCGAGCAAAACTCCTGTGCTAAAAAAAAAGAAGATTGAGTATGTTCTTTCCAAACTGGAGCTATAAACTCTTATTGTGAATAAAATTAAATATATCTATCCACAATTTTAAGATACAAGTGTCCTTTGTTTTATTCTTCTCTAAAGTTTTAAAACTTGAATCATTTTAACAGTTTTTTTTTAAATTATAGCTATCCGTAAATGCGTAAAACAAAGGTTGATGGGTAGCTGCACCTCCTCATGGTGGCAAAGAGATGCAGAAACTCAACAGATCAAAAGCAGAGATGTTAGCAAAGCCATAGTTAGCGGTAGCACTGTTTAAAAGTAAACAGCAATGAAAACAGCAAGGCTAAAAATGACTGACGTGTTCACTTCTTTACACAAGCTAGCATTACAGCTGTAGCGCAGCTAGATGCTGCAAGAAGTGAGAAAAGCATTTTGTGGTTTAAAACTTCAACTGTTCAGCATATTAAAAGTTATTTTTGCAGGAGTTTTGCAAGGATTTTGCCCCCTCCCCCTAATATTTAGCCAAAAAATAACACTTTGTTCAGTTGATTTCAGTGCTGGCTTTGCTGAAGATGTTGGTTTAATGCGGATGCTTAAACCAACATTCATTCTCTTGCCATTTTTGTTTTTTGTTCTAGTAAAAAGCTGTTGCAGAGTACAAGTTTACGAGGAATTTTTTTGAGTACCAATCATCTGTATTAAACAGCTTACATTAGGTGTTTGTGCCCTCCATGTTTTAATATATCTTTGTCCTGTGATGTAATTTAGCATGATTCTAGATATGATCTCTATATTTTTTCAAATTTAACAGCCCAGCGGTGGACTTTTTTGAAACCAGCTTGATTAATTGCCCAGTGTGCTCAAGGGTGTGCATTTTGAAAAAAAATCAACCTTTACCAAAACTGCCAGTTTCTCTAGTAAGATGACTTACAACACTATTGATAACCCAAGAAATCTTCCAGATTTTGCCATGTTGCAACCTCAAATGTCAATTTATGCTTTAAACTGACAGGCCAGGTATGAAGAGCATCAATCATAGCATATGATGAATCTTGTTGCGCTATAGAAATTCACATTACAGGTGGGAGAATGTATTACATAACTACTAAAAGTTAGACACAAGCTATGCAGGGCATGCAGCAGTGGTCAATGGAGAGCAGTACTTCAATTTTTATCCTAAATCTACCATATATGGTAGAAAGCAAACATTGCATATCAGTTTGAACACACCATCCCCATGGTGAAACCCAGTGATGGGGACATCATCCCAAAACCTGATGGATTGAGAGTGGCAAGGCTCACCTCAAAAGATAACAACCCAGAGCAGATTTGGGTTGTTATCCTTCATGGCCTACTATCTGAGAAGTGAAAACTGATGTTAACTGATCAATTTCAGTCTGCTTGAAATTGAGCCATGTTGTAAAGAAGAACATGCAAAATGTCTAGAGGTGTAAAGCTGACAAAGACATAGTCCAAAACATTTGTAGCTATTATTCCATGATATAAAGCATTACATCAGAGGGTTTAATTTGCACTATCCTGTGTGATAGTCACATAAAATCTTCATTAAACACATCAAAGTTTGTGGTGGTAATGTGACAAAATGTGAAAACATTTTAGAAATATCAGTGCTTTTGCAAGACACTATGTGAGATTATAGCGGTCTACCTGCTTGATGTTGGTTAACTTCAAGTACTGATAAAGCTGAGTTTGGATAAGAAACAACAGGAGAGCATCATCAACGTATAGGACACCCATCAAAGCAGTTCCAACCCATCTCAAAAATAAATACACAGACACGGCAGGTTTGTAACAATAGACTATTTTTTTTCATATTTACATTTGTACCTAATGTGCAAATTAATAATTTAAAGTAGTGTAAAACTCTCAAAGGAATACAAAATCATATCTTACAGTCCTAACATGGTGGGAGTCCATGAACTGGTCACAGAGAAACAGAGGGGAGCAACACTGCAGTGTGTACAGGAGAGAGACAGAAGCAAACCCAGGGAGCAGTGGACATCCTTGGCCAGGACACACTTTGTTAAGGACAGCATGGCACATTATCCAAGCGTCACCAGGACAAACAGCAACACAAACACTGCATCTTTACAGTAGTCATGTCAAATGAGCAGAAAGCACTTAAGAGGCCCCGGGTTTTCTTTTTTTCTTTAATCTCTTAAAAATCCCACTGATTGGTTAAAGCACTGAAGATCACAAAGGCTTGAGGTGCTCGTAGCAGCAGGTGCTTATTTTGAACCGGCCTCTGGATGAGGAAGAACAATAACCTCACACTGACCTGGCGACTTGGTTTCCTTTTGTTTTCTGTTTTCCTGCAGGTCACCACATACCATAGTGCTGTTAGCATGATTGCACGTCGTGCTGTGTGGGCGTGGGAAGGGGGGCTAGAGACACGTAATAACACTTCAGACAAAAAAAACAAGAAGAACAAAACAAAAAAAAAAAAACCCACATCAGCCTGCTGTCACGACTCAAGAGTTTGTCTCATCTACACACATTTACGGAGCTGATTGGTCGACAGGCAACTCAGAGAGACACACTACAATCACTGCATATTTGAGAAGCAGTTGTAAAGTGTTTGGCACAGAAAAATATTGAAAATTTTGATTGTAATTAGTTGTTTTTTGTTAAGAAGCCAGCGTGGCAGTGCTTGTGGATTTTAGGATACGTGCAAGAATGTGAAACATGATATCACACAATATTTCGAGTCCAATTCTGACACGGCAAACCCCTTCAACATGGCAAAAAACCTGAAACAAAAGGTACACAAAACAAATGAGAGTTCAACATTTCATTCTAATCCAACATTACAGTCTAAAACTCTTACACGTTTTTAATTTCTGTATCTCAAATTCGTTTACAAAAAGCACACTGTGACGTTCCTTTACGAGTCACAAGACACAGTTAACCTACAGTATCCATATTATTGGTGCATAGACAAAACCGGGAGAGAGTGTAGCAAAAAATCACCAATTTATTGCTTTAAAGTCTAATATTAACCCCCCATTAAACTTCTTTTGATTGCAAAACAACTACAAATATCCCATGGAGAACCAGGCAGAGGTATTGCATTCAACTGATTAAAAGAGCTAAAATGTCCCTTCCTGATGAGATGCAAATCTTTTTGCACTTTGAAAAATAAAGAGCTTTCTTGCACATAAATTTACATCACAGAGGTAAACTTTTACTCTAAAACAAGTAAAAGACTAAATTTGATGGGACAGAAGTAAAAAGAACTAAAAAAAAAAGAAACTAAAATCTGGCCAAAGCTGCTCACTGTTTCAAGTTCTGCTTTCCTCATCGTGAGGTAACAAGGGATTGGGGACAGGAACGCACGAGCATTACTCAATAAACCCAGGAAATGCTCGATATTGTGTTTTTTTTTCAAATGCGGAGAGCGGATGGTGTTGTTCCCTCAGGTGTCCTGCGGCCGCGTTGATGCTGAAAGTAGCGGTGATGGCTATACAGGCCTCTGGACCTTGCCCTCCCTCTCCCTGCGCTTCAGCTCCTCCCTGTAGCAGTAGGAGCAGTAGTTGTCCGTCTCCGGCCTCCCGTAGAAGGAGCAGTTCTCCCTTTTGCAGCGGCGCTGCTGAAAGCAGTACAAAGGGCCCCCGGAGCTCCGCCCTTTGGTCTTGTCTGGACCGAGCCAGGTGTGAGGCATGCTGTCCTCGTCGGCGAACTCGAGGCAGTCCTGAATGTCTCCCGCATTGAATCCGTTGGTGTATGTGTGGGACTTGTGTTCGCCAGGCATGTTGTAGGACAGCGTGTCCATGGTGTTGACTGTGCGGACCCCTGATAGGCGCGCGGGGCTGTAGCTCTGGGAGGAGAGCGTACGGTTCTGCTGGGGGTAGGTGGCACATGTCTTGAGGGTGCCCACCACTGGCTTGTAGGGGTCATCTTGGAAGATGGAGGATTGCATGTTGACATCTTGTAAGTGAATGACGCTGTGCCTCTGGATGGGCGGCGTATGGCTGTAGTGGGCAGACACAGGGATGGGTCCGGGTCTCTTAGCACCGATGCTGGGAGAAGAGTAAGGCGCAGGGGCTGAGACAGGGGTTGGGTGGGAGATGTGATGCGAGCTCGGTGGAGGGGTGAGAGGAGGGACTTGGACAGTAGAGAGATTGGCTGCAGGAATGGGACTGTTTCTGCCCTGCGTCTTGAGACTGAGCAACGGTTGTTGGTTGCTGTAGGTGTGGTGGGGCAAGACGGGAGAGCAGCTCTCCGGAGGAGAGCTGTCAGACCTCTCCCTCTGGAAGACGCTCTCGTGCTCCGGCTTCTTTGAGGACCCTTCAGTAGTGGCAGGAGGCTTCTTCTCTGCCTCCTTCCTCTTTTGCTCCTGCTCCTGGCTGAAGCGCTCCTGGGCGTTTGTCAGATAGTAGCTGATCATCTCCTCATGGAACTGGTGTCTATGGCTGGTCAGCAACAGTCCTGCAAATATGAACTTGCGCTCCCCCTGCATGGCAGCCCGCAGGATGTTGAGGCTAAGCTTGACATCTGTGCTGTATTTCCAGTTTTCCAAGGACTTGTCCCCTGAGCCTCGCCCCGTGCTGTCCTGTCTCTCAGTCGGGGAAGAACTTGATGGTCTGTCTCCATCTGTAGGGGAGGGACTTGTGGCTTTCTCGGAGGAAGTGGAGCTGGTTGAATGGCCTGAATCTTCCTTGCTCCCTTTGGTTGCCTTTGACTCCTTCTTCTTTGCCTTTTCCCCTCCATTTTCCCCATTACGACCTGAGCCAGAGTTCGACTTGTTCATTTTGCCGTGCACAAGTCCTCCCAAACCTCCCATGTTCTTCTTCAGTTTGATACCGAGCGTTTTGCTAAAGCTTCCTAATCTGTTAGCTACAGAGTCGGTTCGACTCTTATCCTTGCGCTGCTTGTCTTTGTCCTTTTCTTTGCTGGGCTTCCCGGTGTTAATGTTTGAGTTGCTGCCGACAGACTCGTGGTCAGAGTCCATGGACTCAGCAAGAGACTGGACATCCTCACCTGCAGAGGCTGTAGGAGACTCTGGCTGAGCCAGGGGAGCCTGCAAAAAAGCCAAACACACACAAAAATAAATACATTTTAAATTTGATCAGACCATCTTAAACATTTTCTGATTTATTTATCATTATGTATTTATTTGGAATTGTAAGTGATAGGCTCACAAAAGTAGTGTACTATTGTAAAATGAAAAAACAGAATAAAAACAAAACATTTTCACAGAAAATAAGAAAAAGGTTTGTAGTGCCTATGTATTTAGTCTTCCAGGTATTCTTCTAAGATTATACTGTGTTTAGCTCCAAGCAATCTTCTTCTCATCAATGCTTTTCCAGCTTTGTATCCCTTCTGAAGAAAAGCATGCCCTCATTGTAATGCTGCCACCATCATTGTTCACCAATGGTGGAATGGTGTGCTCATGTAGATGTGCAGTGTTTGTTTTCTGTTATACGTAGTGCTTTTGTAGCCGTAAAGTTAAGTTCTGGTTTCACCCCACCAGAACTGTTTGCTGGGTCTCCTGTGTGGAAAATTTTTAAGTGAGACTTTTTATGACTTTCTCTCAATACTGACATTCTTTGTGCTAAAATCCAGATTTGTAACTTGTACAACCAATAACTGTCCTCTTGATAGATTACTGCACCCAAGTCATGAATTTCTGTAGCTTCCTCGGAGTTACCACTGGCCTCTTAGGGCAGCTTTTCTGACATTTTAGGTGGATAAATATTGGTAGATTTGAAGTTGAGATGTACACTTTCTTTGAGATGCTCTAAGCTTTGCTTATTATTTTATAACCTTACCGTGCTTTAAATGTCTCCATAACCTTATCTCGGCACTGTCGGCTCTGTCCCTTGGTGTTCATGATGCTTTTTGTTTTCTAATCTCTTAACAGCATAGTGGGGCTTTCACTGATCATCTGGATTTATATTGAGATTACACAAAGGTGGACAAGGTAACTTTTGAACGAAAATGTTGGTACTGGGTTTTATTTAGTGGATCAGAGTAAAAGAGACTAATGCATGCCACACTATTCAAACCATGTTTCCTGTTTTCAGTTTAAAGATATGCATGAATTTATGAAGGATTTTCACTCAAAAACCTAACATAACACATGCAAAATAATCCAAGCGGTATTGATCTCTTCGCAAGGTAATCTAAGCAAGAACTGGAAAGATCTAAAGAATAAATTTTCTAAAAACTGTTGGGAAATAAACAATTCTCTGGTTTTTCGTGACTCATAACCACAAATGTGAGAGATTATCGCATTCTGACACTAAATAGAACCAACTGATGGGAATCAAAGGGTTTCAGAAACATCTGGAACAAGGGAGTCTCTATCGAGCTAAATTAGCCATGACAAATACAACACACATGTGACAGATGAAAAAAAAATTACCCTTGTTTCAGAGGGAATTCGGATCCATGTTACATTCATGTAGTTGTGCAGCAGGTTGAGTTTGGCCTCCAGGGACAAGATCAGACTGTAGAACAATGTGAATACACTTTTTTAAAAGAAGAAAACACAATTACATCTGACAAACATACCAGTAACATGTCTATTGGAAGCATGCAGAAGGATCACATAAGCTGAGCTGTATGAATGATATTTGCAGTCCTCTAAAGGAAATCCATGAAGGATACACTCAGAGATGGACAAAGCATTTTTTCTGTATGTTATAGTGTAGTTTTTTGGCACAATAATCTTAAAGAATATAAAACCAAACCCCTTAAATAAACCTTTCAAAACTCAGTGAAGGTGTTGCAGATTTCCAGAGGCCACTTCTGGAAAAATGCGACACCTGCCTGAAATCTTTCGATCTTTTTCTTTATGAAGTGACCCAAAGCCAGAGCCAGTAATCACAGTTAAATCCCAACACATAACACGTAAGGAGGTGGATAGATGGACTGGCAGAACTGTTTACAGTCAGTAATTCTGTGCTTTGCTGATACATATCAGCTGGTGATGTTTCAGGCTTACCTGGCTAGCTTGGTGTTGTCATTGTCGTCCCTTCCCCACTCCCAGTCCACACCAGGATCCACAGCAAAATGAAGTGCCAGCAGCTTGTGCTCAGAGTCGGTCAGAGGGATGACAGCTGAAAGAGGGGAAATTGCCGTTACATTACTTTGGTCCAGCTTAATCTACAGTAGCAAGTCTAAATGACGCCAGTTCTCACATGCGAATGTGGCACCAAAGCATTTGGACAGTTTCAACTCATTGGAGCTCAGGGCTAGTTTGCTAAGAGCAATGTCAGAGGAAACTTAACTCAGTTATCCAAATCCTCTTTTCCCCACATTTTCATGTCAAATTCTGTATTTTTCCAGGGTCATTTTGGGGTTTCTCTGTCATTTTCAAGAACATTTTAAAATATAAATGCAAAGGCTAATTAAAAATTTTAACTAAGTATTCAATATGGAAGATTGGATGGAAAGATAAGTAATTTTCCTTAGTCTGTTTTTCCTTTGGAAAAAGAAAGAACAAATAAATACACAATATAACTAAATAACACTGCATAGATAAAATTCTATTTTTTTCCTTTGACTTCTCAAGATTTCACAGAAACTCTGTAAATCTGCCTACATTATTACCATATTTGTTAACTTTCGTTATCTGTGGGATTTTGGTTTCATGTTCTCTAGTTATACACTTTCTTGTTCTTACCTTTTATTTTTTATATGGATTCATGAAAAAAAAATGTTTAAGATGAATGCAAAATATAAAAAAAGAGTTTTATTTTTTTGCAATTGAACTTAAAACACAGCATAATTTTGATGATGTTTAACATGTTATATTTGCAGTTTTCTGAAATTTTGGGCTCTGTTTGGTGCCTGTGTTTAAAAATTGGCTTTTTGTATTTCAGTTTATGTGGCATTATATTCATTTTAAAATTTAGGAGCATTCTATGTTTTAATGTGTTTCATGGCATTTGTTCAGTTTTGTGTTTTTTATTGTAATCCTGTTTTTAATCTGCTCCGTAGATTTGAAGCTTAGTGCTACAGTAGACTGGGACAGCATGCCTTCATTTTGTTTAGTGAACGACTAAGATCAGAAGCAGTGTTAAAGTTTAAACAGTGAAGAAATGTCGCTTTTATCATGGGCATAATAAACGACAAAAGAAAACAGCGTTAATCTTTATCCAATATGATAAACTACTTACAAGCAGTAAAAGAGACTTCAGCACCAATCAGTGGGTAAAGAACATAAAACAGGCACCAGGCCGGGCTTCCTCTTGTGGGAAATGCACATGCACAGGGCAGGAGTTTACAGTAGGCTACATGTTTCTTTCCTCTGAATGTGTGGGAGTCTTTTAAAACAACAGTGTAAGATGGAGTAGCTGGGCCTTGCTGGCCCACATAACGGCTCTCATCAGGCTACCTAGTGTGGGGGCTGTTGTCTGCATGACTGTAAAGAGAGGCAGGCTGTTCAGGCTGAGGACATTCCAGCCTTCCCTGTCAGACCCAGATGGAAGGCACAGTCTTCTCCTGGCCTCATCAATTCTTCCACTGCCAGCAGGCTGCTGTGCTCTGTAGGCTTCATGGAGACTGTGAGGAGCAGAAAGAACTACCTGTACAGAGTCCAAATGGATGATTCAGGGCCAGTCTCCGCTCTTAGTGCATTTCTTCTCCTCTGCATAAATACAGAGTCACTGTGCTATTGCATCATGCAATCTCTTAGGGCTTTGTAAACAAGTATTTATTCTATTTTTTAACTTTTTCACACTTTACGTTACAACAACAAGTTTCAATGTATTTTATTGGAGTTTCATGCGATAGATCAAGGCTCTACAACTCCAGGAAAAATTCAACACACTGGACCAACAGCTGAAATGAGAGATGTAGTCAGGTTGAACCCTGACTAGAGCAACAATAGGTGAATGGATGACTAATTGTGTTTGTCTATGCGTCAAATCAGCTGTTACCTTAGCACGCAATACACTTTATAGTAAATCCCCAAAACAAAAAACGAATGACTAGCAGTAATAGGATGCTGGCATGCCAGCATTGTTGACAAAGAGGAAAAAAGGATTCCATTAAGTAGGGTCTTTCCAAGAACAGTTTTGCCCAGACAGTTCTGTCTCAATACAAATAAAAAACACAAACACGGCTAAGCTAAGAAGAAGACAATAAACTTGCTCCCTCCTTAGTTCCCACTCGGGTCATGCAGCAGCCAAGTGCAGGTCTGTGAGGTGGTGTCCCCGCTCCCACGATGCAGCTGGCCTCCCTTGTGTGTGGGTGTGTGCACGCACGGCTCTTCCAGCTTGAGCCCGGTCCAATTTCAGCTCTGCCAACTGAACTCTGGGGGACTCAAGTGTGCTGTAATATATTTACTATCCCCTGTCGGCAGCCGTGTTTTGTTGTCCTCCAATAACCGATTCCCACAGTCAGTCAGTGCGAGGATGACATCATAGCCTTCTTTGGAATACAAGCTGTGCAGTCAACGTCATAGCTGCTGCTAGTTTTGCATGCTTGATTCAAGAATGATACAGAGAAGCGGAGGACGAGCAAACATGGGTGTGACCTGTAAGGAAATAACTGCTGGAGATTAACTTCTCCCAGCTTACATTCGGGACACTATGCTGGAGATAAGCTTATTCTTTTCTGATTTGTTAAAGAATCTTAAAGATATAATGCATTGGGTTGTGAGAGCAGACTAACATCCCCTCCCTTATTTAACTCAGCTTTAGAGGACAATAACACCTTTCTTTTACATGATTTGACTTGCAACATTTAGTCAGTCTTTCAGCTGCAGTGAGATTCAAGAACAATTTGTGCAAACTGGAAAAGTAACAAATTCAAATTCCTGAGTTAGTGCTCTGCACAGCTGCAGATTTCCAGGCTCTAAATCACTAGAGTAAAAAACAGTGGTGCACATAAACAACACTGATATGTTCACCACCATTCCAACTGCAGAGTCAAGGTCAGCACATCTAATCAGTGACTTGCAAAATTATTGATAATTGAACTTTTTATTATGTGACAGAGCAATAAAAAGAAGAACCCAAATGAAAAGTTTTGCAAATTAAAAGTCTAAATCGTGTTGATAAATATTATCTTTAAGTAAATTTTATTAATAAAACACATTTTTCACATTATCATTATATCAGGACAGTATAAGACAGATGAAAAAAAAATGTATCCCCTTTGCTGTTTCCCTATGGTGCTGTTGTTATCGGAACAAATAGACTGCCCTGTCAGAAACAACCAATCAAAGCCAAGAGGAGGGTCTTAGCACTGTCAATCACCCTTGTGTACGAGCTCCTCACACCATCCTGATTGCTCTCTGCTGTGCTACAGAGAGCCAGCAGGCAGATAAACGGTTTTCCTGGAATGGCAAGTTGTTTTTGTTTTTGCATTTATGCACTGCTTGTTGGTCTATCACATAAAATTCCCCAAAAATACAAGGACATTTGTATTTTTAACTTGACAAACGTGAAAAGTTCAAGGAGTGTGAATTATTCTGCGAAGCACTCTCTAATTTCAATAAAGAGCTGTGTGTTGGTGTAATGCAAAGATGGAAAAGTTGAGTAAAACAGTGAATCCATTGAAAGATCAAGATCTAACCCCCACTGACCAGAAGTTAATGGTTACACCACGCTCTCATGTAGGTGGTCCTCTGGCCAGTTTATGTAACCAGATGGGTGCAAGAAGTTTATCAATAGGATGCCAAAGAAAACTTGGGAGTGTTTTGATTTATGGAAAAGAGCTTGAAATAGGCTCAAGAGTTTTCCAGAGGGTCAGTTCCCCTCACATGCTGCTGGACCGCATAAGCACAAACAGGCAGATGAAAGACCTTTGCTAGCGTCTACTGAGGGTTTACTCATTATCACACAGCAGGTGAGCACTGGTGGGTTGGGCAGGAAACACACATCCAGGTACACTTGGAGTAGAAAACCACTTCACCAGTTCTCCTGGGATGTAGACATGAAAAACTGAAAACAAACAGAAATCTTAGAACAACAACACTCGACCTCAGTCACCCCTCCTGTGTTCTTTCATCATTTATGTAGCTTCACATTCCTTACACATAAAAAGAAGGAGGACCATAACTTGTCAACCTCCTGGACTAGGCCTTGCAAAAGTATTTACACCCCTGGAACTTTTTTTTTTACATTTATCGTATTGCACATAAAATGTTATATGCATTTCATTGAGATTTTATTTGACAAGACCAACACAAGTACTGGAAAATTATGAAGTATCATAATAGGTAGTTTTCAAAGTTTTGTTTTTCCAACTTTACTACTTTGTCCTTTACTGAAGTTATAAGGTGTACACCGATTGCAGTTTTCTGGCTGATCACCTGTCTTTAAAAAGCCTGACCTGTTGGTTCTAATTTTGTCCGATACAGATTCTCTTGTTTGAGGTTACTAAATAAAATAACAAAATTGCCACGTTAACAACAGTGGGGTGACTATTGCTATCCGTGCACGAGCGGATGTGACCTGGTGAGCGGGTTTGTCCGTCTGTCAGTCCTCTCTCACAGCAGAGCAAAAGGGGACAATTGCTGACTTTCAAATGTTTGTCGAGGTAGATAAAATTGGTGATTAAATCATTTCTCATGCAAGTGTCGGCAGATCGCTAGAATCTAGAATTGAGGAAATCCGGGCATATTTATCGACGTAACCCTAGTTACAGCCATAAGTGTTTTTGGGTATGCTCATTCCTTACTGCAAAACAGTTTAAGTTGAGTCAGAATAGATAAAGCACATCTGTGAACATCAGTTTTGTGACCCTCAAAGCCAGTATCATATCTTTTGCAGCCTACAAGTTTTTCTTTCCCACAGTATGATGGTCCTTCCACCATGCTTCACTGCAGGGACAGTGTGGTCATAGCTATGTTCAGTGTAAAGTTACAACTAAGCATATGTGACATAGTAGATGTTAAGAGAGTTTGAATCTTTCAAGAGGTGATGCAGAATTTAATGGCATAACATGTAATTACTCTAGAAATAGAGGGTAAAAATGGCTTTTTGGGTTATAATTGTTCCTGAGGTCTTTTTTTAGGCAAGCCCCTTTTGTCCTGGTAGCATTGTACAATATTCTTCCCATTCCATAGATGGCATAAACAGTGTTCAGAACTTACTTGAAATAACTTTCAGCAAATGTTCCTGTTTGAATTTGTGTAGTACATAAAATTACAAATTAACATGCATTGATGTTTGTGGCTATAGCATGACAAATGTGGAAGAGTTTAAGGGTATGAATACTTTTGTACAGCAGAATGGGTTTCCACGACTGTTTTCTTCCTGAAGAAACCTCCAGTCCTCTGACACCTGAACACACACCAGACCAGCAGCCCCTCTTAGATGCTCTTTGCTGAGTCAGGGGAAATTAACAGCAACCGTCCACCTGAAACGTCCACACAGTGGACTGACTGTTTAGGCCTGAGCCGGCCGGGATTTTACTGCTGAGAGGTGATTTGCTGAGGACAGACAGTGAAGTATCTTCTGGTCTGTCTGGCATTAGCTCAGACAAGAGAGCCATAACTTGCTTCTTTTGATTCAGATAAAACAGGGAAAAATGCAAAAGGCCACTTTTTATTTTATAGTTATACCGTACACCCTGCAGATTTGCATCGCTGCTACGTAACATGAGTTGCCACATGACTTACAACTGCACTGTCAAGAGTTCAAATGTTTTCATAACATCCTGGAGAAGTGCAGACTTTCTGATCTTATCAAATGAGGACACAGTGTACCAGGATGAAAAAAGTACAACCAGGCACGGTTTTGTGATTATGCTGTGCCATTTTATCTGGACACATGCACCATCTGGTGGATGAGCAGAGAACATCCACCTTTGGCTGTAAAACACCCACTAAAGTGCTGATTAGTCTAGAGTGGTGGGGTTAGCAGGAGGATCTTCTGGGGCTTTGTAGGAGTGACTAGTTAAGGAACAGTCAGAGGAGGAAGAAGGAATCCATTTGCATAAGTGTGTCTGTGTTCAAGGTGACGTCTCATTCTGCGTTAGAGTGAGACGTCAGCAGCCCACACGAAACAACGACCGGGTGACTCCCAACTGCCGTGACTGCCGAGGCCGGTTGTCAGGGAGATCCACTGTTGTTGTCACTTACAGGAAGTCTGTGACCTCGAGGCTAAACTGTGAGCGGGAACACGGGGATTTGAATTGGCAAAAACAAGAGTGCCTCCATAAAGTGAGAGGGAAATTTAAATGTGTACTATGATTGCCACAGCTTAACAAAATCAACATATTCTGAAAAGCTCTGCATCACAACCTCTTCCCCACCGTGACCGAGGAAAACGCATAAACAGACACACCTACTGTGAAGACCCACAGCTGGAATGTCAAGACAAGAAAAAAGTGCAGCAGATTTTGCAAGCTTGAATAATTTTGTCAGCATTTAGGAGTCGAAGCTGGCCGGTTTCCTCAGCGATGACCACTCCCTGCTTGATGCTGCCAACTGGGCTCTTTTAATAATGGATCTCAGGTAATTAGGCTGCCGTCTCATACATTATTCACCTCCGACAGGACAGACAGAACCTTCCTTTTACCCTCCAATTCTGCTAGAGTTAAGAGCAAATTCCACCATGCTGCAACGAGAAGCTTTTTATGGTGGAGGACGCGTGCTTACCTTGTTCTCGCTGCTGGTCTCTCTGCTCCATGGACACCAGCGCTGAGAAGTGAGCCTGATCGTAGGCCAGGACCAGGGGGGAGCAGTGACAGCGGCTCGGAGGCACTTCCAGAGGCAGGTAGAGCCCTCCAAACGGGATGGGAGCAAACGCTGCTCCCAAGGGAGGTTAGAACATGGCCGGGTCACTCCTTTGCTGTTTGCCCTGAGCCACATATGACTGACTGAATGAATACACAGTTTCCCCACCTTCTCCTCCGGAGTCTCTGAGCATCGTGTCGGCCACCACTACAATCGGCCTGCGTAACACATGGGCCAGCACAAACACATGGAACTCCTCCAAACTCTCGTAGACCGGATCCTCAGAGTTATCCACACTGGGGAAAGAAAAACACAAAACATGACAGCACACTGATCTACATGAGTCAGAAGAGATCCTCACCATGTTTGATTCAAATCTGTGTGTAAAAACCACAGATTTTTACAGTCTAAACTCCATACTTCAATTTCCAAAATTCACAATATTTTTTTTATCCCAGTGTTAAACTATAAGATATTTTATTTTGAATTTACTGCTGATATTTAAAAACTAGTGAGGCTTGTATCTGTAACATGCATAAAAAAGCTTCAAGGACGCATAGATTGAGCAGAGAATAAAGTTTGGAAATACAAATATTTTTCCAAGCTTTCCAGATTTTTGCAGAAGGAACATGGCCCCTCATTTTCTCAAAGCAGTGCTCAAACAGGTCAATAAAATCCATAATTTCGTAGTCATGCTAATTAAATAAAATAGGGGGAGATGGGAGGAAGAAAGGGATGCTGATGGAGAGATGGATAAAAAGCACAGGCAGCACTCTTGAGCGTGCAACCACCAGAGAAACGGGGGATAAGCAACAATTAAGCTGTCAGCCACACAGCCAAATTCGCTCTAATAAAGAGCCTCTTAATATGTGAATCCCATTCAGCCCATTCACAGGCTCATCTCACACTACGACCATCAAACATCCCTAACCTTATTACTCTGTTACAGTCAAGCTTAATGAGAGGTTCAAACATTCACAATAAATAAGTAAATTGCTCCCCTGAAAGGAACATTTTCAGCATTGGAGTTTTTTGTACTTAAGTCTGCTTCAGTAATCATGTAGTGAAAAAGTTACTTTTGTTGAAGCATTAAAGCCTTTAGTGAAAAATGTCACTTATCTAATCTAAACCAACTGCTGTTCCTGCTATAAAAGATTTTTTTTTCATTCCAATCAAATTTTCCCTAAACGTTAAATGTTTTTTTTTTTTTGGATGCACTTGAATGACATTTTAATCTCGGCTGAAACTTTCTGTTGTTCACACGTCTTCTCTTGTTCCACCGGATCGGCAGCCTACCTCAAAGAGCTGAAGTGTGTGACAACATATGTGTTTATTTCAGTGAATATGGAAACACGGTGAAAACCACAAGGTTTCTCTGCGTGGGAGGAGGAAACCAGAGCGAGTTTCCAATCCGCCTCTGTAGCTTGAGAAAAAGCCACTCTTACGTTTATTTGTGCAACCTGCTGCAGCTAAAAGTAACTCAAACCCAAGATGGGGAGGGTGGAGGGTTGAGCTCTCTGAGCAGAAAAGAAAACTTACGAAGAAGCCAGTAGGTGGCACCGTTTCACGTTGTGATTTTGCAGAGGAAGACGAGTTTGATTTGCATCTGCCTTTTTTAAAACTTTATTTTAAGATTTGTACATTCATGTGCGTTGGTTAACTTACCCTCCACTGGTGTTCCCGCTTTTGCTGAGATGAGTGCGAGGCTCACTGGAGGCCAACTTCAGCAGCTCGTTCCACTCTTTTTCCCATTCTTCTTCTGTGTAAACCAGCCCTGACTGCACAAAAAAACACGGTAATGAAATTTTAATTATAGTTTGCCATAAAGTCCCTGTTAATTCAAAGTCACTGTGTGCTTCTTTTCACTGAAATGCATTTTTTAAAATGAAAAGTCAAGAAATACAGCACTGTATTAAGCTGTCTCCCATTTGTTTACAATTTACCATCAAGAAGTAAAATGGTACTGATCAATAGTCCTCCAGGTTTTCTAAATTATTTTTAAAGCCATCAAAAAAAACGCATCAAGTATTGAATTGGTAATAAATATAAAAGCCTAAATATGATGGAATGGCAAATTTTCATCAATTCAAATAAAGAAAGAAAGAATACTACTTTAAAAGGTAAAAAACATTCCAGCAACCTTGAGTAAGATATAATATTATTTATGCAATTTCACATTTTAGAACAGAATATCAAAACAAATTGAAATGCTAACCATAACTCATTGTTGTGTAGTTATTAAACTTAGTTTGAGGAGAGTTTCATTGATTTCTACCGAAACGTTTAGTGAGAAGATTTAACTGACCACCTAACACCAACTTGTTATACTGGCTTACTTTATAAAAAGAACTCCAAAAACAAAATCTGCGTGTTGAGCAACTGAAAACCACAATTGTATTTTAGTAGGTGATTTTGCTGTATACTGCATGTCAAACACAAATTAAATGTTATAGTTAATAACATTTTAACTGTGATAGTATTTTTTAACAGCAGAGGAATGATTGGTTTCCAATTTTTCTGAACAGAAATAAGATCATGTTATGCACTTTACATGTGTTTGTCGTGTAATTATTGTGACTCTGAGGTTTTTTTAAACATGCTGTGAGAATCCAGCCGATGTCTGCTGCCATGCGACGGCGGTCCCTTCCAAAACTCAAACCAGAACACCTCCTTTTGTGGAATCCATCTTACATAACTGGGCCAACTGGAAGACTGGAAGACTGTAATTTTCAAACATAAACATCTGGACAACTTCTTTGCTTGGTCTATCTTTGGTGACACACTTTTTCTCATAGATTGAAAAAAACTTTAATCCGACATCAGGGCAACAGGAGGAGGCAGAGGAAGTGCAGAGGATTTGGCAGCTTTACTTGAACTGCTACAGCACTAATGTACATTTAGAATCACAGAAAATCTGTTTCCAGATTGAGTGAGGCTCAGTTAAGAAGCAAAAATCAGCATTACTTTAACCAGAGGTCTTCAGTAGTTGATCTATTGCTCCACTCTTATTAAAGTATCATTTGCAGAGAAGGCATTGTGTTTGATTTGCATGGATGGGCGCTCGGCAAACCTCCTTGTTCTGCTGAGTTTGCTGCCACCTCCACCTCCTCTTCAGAGCGTCTCTCTCTGCTCCACTTTTCATCATGGTGTACAAAGATTTCCTTAGCATCAGGTCTCTGTCGTGGAAGCCCCACATCCCTGGAAGACAAAAACACAATGTTAGGAACAACTCTGACTGAGAAAAGAATGCACTGATCCCTGGCTGTCCTTATGTTGTCGTTCTTAGATGACCGCAGCTCCTTAACTAAAAATGTCCTCCTCAGACCGAGCTTGTCAGGACAGATTACAATAACTCTGGTGCCTCTAGACCTCGGCTGCCCTTAGAGCCCTCGCACTGGGGAGGAAAAAATCTGAGGAGGGTGAACATGCCATGTCTCTAGAACACAAAGTACAGGTGAGCTATTCTTTCCTCTTGTTCCTGTCCTTTTAGCTTTGACTTGTCCTTATTCAGCAAGATTTTGGAATCATTAGCTGTGACACAGCACTAGATGTTTCCAATCCAGGAACTAGATTAGTCTTCTGGTGCCAGAGATTTAATTTGGTGTTGAATATTCACAACATTTTGCTTCAGTAATTTCCCAGTTAAACACTTCAACAATTTTTACTTTTGGTTAACTTTAAGTTACACATATGATACAGCAAGTACTGTAGTTTCAAAGCGCAAAATTCAGACCTTGTTACTCTTGTTGAATGTCCCACTGTGTATCTCACTGTGCTTACATTCAAATACAAAATGGGTTAGCATTAGTAAAAAATATTCATTTAAGTACACACCTATGGTTTTAGTGTGTCTGGAGATGGAGTAACACTCAACGTTTAAGGAGTCTGAACTGCAAAAATTAACATCTCAAGATTGTGGATTGTTAATTAATTAATTAATCCAACCTATGACATCTATTTTTGTTTAATTTCAGGGTGAATAATAAGTCTCACCGAAATCTCACATGAATTTTTAGTGATTTTATATACATAATAAAGTGAAATTATAGGTTTTAACAGTTTTAACACAGGAGCTTCTTTCCCCACTTTTCTTGCACACTCATCACAATTTATTTAAAATTCATTGCAATTACACATTTCCACCAAACTTTCAAGTGACTTTTCTGAACTAACCAACTGTAACCACTGTTAAATCATCTGAGATCAATGATGTGCTGAAATGATAGCTTTTTGCAGCATTCTGGTGTTCCTGTGGTAGTTAATCCATCTCCTCACTGAAGCTCCAGAAATGTGTTAAAAAGTTGCGCTTGCAAACAACAAATATTCCATGTGTAAAACTGGAATTTACCCAATTAACATGCTATAGAGGTTAATGCATTTTACATAAATGCCAAGGTTTGCACTTTATAATAGAAAGGAAACCTAACTGAAGATCAGTATAAACCAGAAGGATCAGGGCAATAGAGGTCTAAGTAAAAAACCTTCAAAAAACAATTTTTGCACCAAATTGCACAGCAGAATTTGGGGTTTTTAGGGGTTACTCACCCAAAGAGGCGGCATGGAGGAGGCAGTTACCATCCCCTGTGGTGGCCAGAGGAAGAAGCTTCTTACAACTGGTGCACATGGTGGACCACCAGTTCAGACGTCCTGAAAACACAAGAACACTCAGAAAGTCGCCTTTGAGGACAAGCACTGCAGCCAGCAGACAAGCTATGTAAAAATTCACACTGTAGGTCACAGTATCATGAGTGTTGGAATTCAACACAGAGTGCCACTGAGCTTTGCAGAACCATGACGGCTCTTCTTCACAATCATACAATGTATACATGTTCTTCCTACAGGTTAAAGACAAACACTACAAAACTGACATTCGAGGTGGTTTAGGAGACAGTGTAGTTTAGAATAAAGAATCTGAACTCTGGAAATCTTCAAATGATTACATTGAACTTAGCTGAGTACATGCATCTTAATACCAGTTGTCCAATTGTGAAATAAAGAAAAAAATAATAGAAAGTTGTTTCACACATTGCACTCTGCACATGCATCAGTTGGTTATGTTCCTTTTAGCCTGTATATGTTTCAACTTTTTTCAGGCAACCACAGCAGTCCCCCAGAAACCACTCCCTTTAACTTTTCTAAAAAAAAAAAAAAAAGCGAGAAGGAAGAAGAGCCCTGAGCGCGACACACAGGCTGACTGCAGGCGGACCGCACTGCTCTGAGCCTGGCTGATCTGGCTCCATCATTTATTTAACAACAGTAAACACAGTGGAGCCTCTGAATGATTTAGCCTTCACTGTAGTCACAATTAAACAGAATACTTTCTTTTTTCTGCAATTTGCAGTTCTTTATTTCTGAGCTACTGTGACCTCCTGTTGTTTTATGATGCTGGCCTCATGGCGTGCTCCACATGCAGCACATATGGACAATTCTACCTGCTAGGAAATACAGAAAGATGCATATCGGTGCATTTTACAGTAACTTCTGCATAATTTGCAATAAATAAATAAATAAATTTTACTGACTGAAAAATTATTATTTTGTATTATTTTTCAGCAAGCAAAAGGATTTGGCATGCAGTTTTAAGACGTTTTGTTTATGCCTTATTGGTAAAATATTCAAATTTTCTGCTCGTTTATTATAACGAGTTTATTATAACATCAGAGTGAGAGATTCTCTGCAAGATTCAAAACTTTTGAGCAGGTTTCTCTCCTTCAGTTGAAAGTGTCAGATGGATCCCTCTGGGATCCGGGAGGCTTTGAATTAGCTGTTGTCATCCTCCCTCCCGGATGCTGCTGCTCTGATCTGTTCTGTCTCACTGGGTCAGTCTCATCTTGTGCATCTGTCTGTATTTCAGACTTAATGGAATTTTTTATTCCAACTACTCTGTTTGGTTTCAGTTTACTTTAAACAGGCGAAGAATTAAAGAGCCTAAAATTAATCCCTTTTTTTTTTTTGCAAAATAGCTAAATATCAGTCAATGTCTTGTGGACATCTATTTTTTTAAATATTGGAACAGAGTCACAATTCTATCAAGACCTGGACTTTGACTGGACCACTCTAGCATAAGAGTATGTGTTAAACTAACCACTGCTAGAAAGTGAACCTCTGCCCTAGTTTCAAATCATCTCCAGCATCTAACAGACTTTCTTTGAGGTTGTTGTGTATTTATAGCCATTTACATGCAGCTGCGCAGAGATTCCTCCACCCATGCTGCAGGTCAACATGGGCCGCTTAGCAGCTTCTCTGATTAATCCTATGTAGATATGCAATTGTCATAGTCCTTCAATATTTAAATGATGGATTGAACATTTGTGGTAAAGTTTTGTGACCAGACCCTGATTTAAACTTCTTCACGCCTTTTTCCTTCACCTGTCTGCTGTGTTCTTTGTTCTTTGATGCTGTTTGCTCACTTCTGAAGGTAAGTAGTTGCACTGGATAGTAAACTTACAATTGAATTTCCTTCAACATCACAATGATGCACAACTTTGTGTTGGTCAATCACCTACAATTCTAACAAAATACACCAAGGTTTGTGGTTTTAACATGACAAAATGTTCTGCACTATATCCTCATCAGACTCACCCGCCTGTTCCAGAGCCATCATGGTGGACTGCTCTATTAGATCCCTCTCTATGAAACTCCTAAAGTCCTCGCTGTAGACGCTGAGATCGGGTAGCTGGAATGTGTAAATGGGCATCTCAAGAGGGAACTGCTCGCTGGTGCACTCATTTGCCACCTGCAGCCGTGCCAAGGAGACGATAGCAGAGC
The DNA here is from genome assembly GCF_002775205.1 of Xiphophorus maculatus. NCBI lineage: Eukaryota > Metazoa > Chordata > Actinopteri > Cyprinodontiformes > Poeciliidae > Xiphophorus > Xiphophorus maculatus. The sequence goes on from NC_036444.1 coordinate 9,004,800, forward strand.
TGGCGTGGGAGATTCCACGGGACAGACGCTTCTCTAGAGGTGAAGACAAGCAAGGTTGTCCAGATAAAACATAAGACAAGGTTCATGAGAACAAAAACAACAACAACAAAAAAACACCACTGCTGATGCTGAACTGGTTTTACTACCTTGTGCATTGTCCTCCTGCTTCTGTGCACACGGCCTGTCGATTTTGCTGACATGGCTGGGTGTTTCACGTGTCTCTGGCTGTTTGTAGTAGCGGCCCTCGTTGAAGACCTGCGGCAGGTTGGCAGTGTGGACCTGCCTGAGCTCCTCATAATCATTCAGAGCAGCACTGAGGTCCCAGTTTTTACCTGAAGGAAAAAAATGGAAGTCAGAGTTTGATTACAAACAGGAAAAATAAACCTCCATTAAGTAATCTGGTTCGATTTCATTACAGTCCCATGCATGTAAACAGATGTTAGTGTGCAAGACTACACCGCGCACACACTAAAGTTTACAGTAAACAGTTACAGTTGCAGGTCCTGGAGATGAATTAAATAACACTATTTCACTGAAACATTTAAACAACTTGGTATGCTTTTTTCACTTTTGACTTTTAAATAATTGAAGAACATACTTTAAATCTCTAACATAAAAAAAACACATCTGTCCACATAACTTCACAAATTCATAGCTTCTCCACAAGAGAAGATGTTGCAGTGCTTTTATCAGAGGAAAACATGCTGAATCATAGGGAGGCTGGGTGTTGACACAAAAATAAAGTCAGAGAGGGAGACAGAACCTTCAATATGGTGACAGCAATATCCTGACATGCACAAAGAGACACCTCTGGCTGTCTCCTCCGAGTTCTGTCTCTTTAACAGAAATCCCCTCAAGGTTTAAGACAAGCAGGTCGGTTTTTCATACACCACTCTCTGACTTATACCATCGTCGAAGGAATCATGCAAAAAAATAATAAAAAAAGAAAAGCACACAAATGCCTACGTCTAAATTCACTGCAACCTGAGTGTATTTGTGAAACTCGATCTACTAATGACCTCGGCGTGGTGAAGACCCGAGGAGGAAGAACTCGGCCTTCCAGACAGGATGTCTGTCTGTGAGTCTGAATATGAATATGAAAGCATGTCCTGCTACACAGCAGCTTTTGCATTTGTCAATGCAAAACACATTTCATGGATTGAATTTCAGCAGCATGAGCTTCAGAAACACAGGCCTACAGCCTACAGTGCAGCCTCGAGCACCATTCAGCACCTTAATGCATCATCTTTAAATGCTTAAGTGGGAAGCTTTCTTTCAGGATCATGATTGATATTTAGCACAGAGACACTCTTCTGAAGCAAGAAAATACATAATCAATATCCATTAGAAACACTTCAGATGTATAAGTCCAGATTCTGATACAAGATGCAAAGCATGGACCAATTATGGGTGTCATGATTATACCAAGAGTTTAAAAACGTACAGCTTCAAAATTCTACGGTTCCTTCATTCAATTTAAAATCTGTCTTATAGAATGCCAGCATAAATGTAAAAAGCACAGATATGCTCCTTCCCTGTTTGTTGCTGCACACTGCCATCAGCTAGCTGAAAGAAAAACGTAACAATTTTCCCAAACTTAAACAAGTTCAGATATTTTGAAAGAATTTCCACAAAAGCACAAGCAGAAATGGTGGGGAGACTTAAATGCACCTCCTATTGTTCTAATTAAAGGAAACAACAGCATTAAATCTGCAGCTGACAAGCAGCAAGTCTGTTAGGAAGCAGATTGCAGACTGGCAACCGGAGCAAATAACAGCTTTATGTTTGACTCCTTGTTCTCTAGAAAAAGCAGGCTACTACTGAAAAAATAAAAAAACTTTATCGTTCTAGAAAATAAGCACTTAAAAACTACTTAATTAAAAGGGGCTCTATTGTTTTAAACCATAATCCTACAGTATATTCTATAGCTTACTACATGTATTTTATTTTTTCAGTATTTTTTTCCAAAATTTGTAGTAGTAAAAAGAAACAATTAAATTAAATGCATAGCATTATTCTAGCCATAAAAACAATATATGTTAGTATTACATTACATGATTCTCATGTTAGACATTTTTAAAAAATGTTTACACAACATTTAATGCTTTACTTGTAAATAGTTAGCAAATTGAGGTAAAACAAAAAGTATTCCTCGTACCACAGTCTCTAAAATGCGACAAAAGAAACTAGAAAATTTCGGAAGAAATTTAGCCGGGGCCTGCCAAGGCGTGCCCGTCGGTTTGGGCCCGGCGTTGTCACGCTACAAATTGGCATCGATGCTAAAGAACGCCGCAATGTAATGAATAGCATGCTGAAAATCACAAGAACGTTAAGTAAGGTGGACGTGCACCATTCAGTATGATTTAAAATGTTGTCAAGGCTTTTATTTTGGAAGTTTTGTTAAACTTCATTTCAAAGGGCCAAACTAATCCCATGCGTAATAGTCCTTGGGTTAAAATAGTTATATAATGCTCAAAACACAAGTAGTTGATGTAAAAATATTAAAGGCTTTTATTTTGAAATGTTTGTTAAGCTTCATTTCAAAGCGCCAAACTAATCCTATGTTTATCAGTGCTTTGGATGAAAAAGTCAAATAAAGCCAAAAAGAGCAATTACATCATGTAAAAATATTCAAGGCTTTTATTTTTAAATTTTCAGTATGCTTCATTTCAAAGGGCCAAACTAATACCATGTGCAACAGTGCTTTGGATGAAAAAGTCAAATAAAGCCAAAAAGAGCAATTACATGATGTAAAAAATATTCAAGGCTTTTATTTTGGAATTTTTGTTAAACTTCATTTCAAAGGGCCAAACTAATCCCATGAATAACAGTCATTGGATAAAATCAGTTATATAATGCTCAAAACACAAGTAGTTGATGTAAAAATATTAAAGGCTTTTATTTTGGAATTTTTGTTAAACTTCATTTCAAAGGGCCAAACTAATCCCATGTATAACAGTCATTGGGTTAAATCAGTTATATATTGCCCAACAGAGCAAATATCTTATTTAAAAATATTCAAGGCTTTTATTTTGAAATTATTATTATGCTTAATTTTAAAGTTCCAAACTAATCCCATGTGTAACAGTTACTGAGTTAAATCAGTTATATACAGCCCATAGCAGCAAGTAGTTCTAAAGGCCAGTTCAGTCCTGATCTGTTTCAACTGAGGGTTCCAGTTGAAACAGGAACAAATACAGTGATGCGTATTTGTAGTCCTAACCACCAGCCAATAGCCTCTTGAGTTCCGTTGCTATGGTAAATAAGTTTCTCACCAAAGTGTGAACTGTTAGTGAGAGAGCCTGAGACAGCCTAGAAAATCCTGTCGCATGACTTTGCTCTGAAGCACCGTGACAGAAAACCGTACGGTCTAGATAAATTTCGAAAACATTTTACCGGAGCAGACATGTGTATCAATGTGAGGACCGATTTTGATACCAATCGTGCGATATTTGTGGGCGTGATGGCGATTTCAAAATTATTTTGGGCTCAAAAAATCTCTTCATTTCTCACTCTAGCCGAGATCGGCTCTCACTCTAATTTTCGGAAAAATGAGAAACTTTGGGTCGCTTAGAGACAAATTGTGGACAAATCGTAACTGGTATCGACGAGCCGTCTTCACTTTCGAAGAGATCACAGACGTATCTACAAAATGAAATTTGAATGGCATTTCTACGTGAATTCGTGACGACACAGAAAATCCTCAAAAATAGGGTATTTCTAGGATTTTTCCCATTGACTTATAATGGGTTTTTTTTCGTAGTTTTTTGCGAATTATGTCGCCACGTTAAGCCCAAATCCCACCAAAAGTAATAGCTCCAATGGCGTGAATTTTCTGCACGTTTTGATACCTCATTTGTAGGTGTGCACCCAGCGGTATGAGCCGCATTAACGGTTACGGATGAAAAATAAAGAATTGGGAGAATAGCAATAGGTTCCTGCCATTGCTTTGCATGGCAGGCCCCAATAAAAGTCAGAGCAAATTAAAAGGCAGTTCAATACCCAATACAGCCTGTAGAGAGCACCACATGTAGCACAACTGCCTCGTTTTCCTCCTGGCTGGTACCGGAGTGCAACAGAGCAGCTGGTCTATCAACGCGGGTCTGTGTCAATGCATATCCTAAAGGCTAAGCTAACATCAGGGGGCAAAAAATAAACCGAGACGGGACAATCGGGGCTTGAGTCTGCGTCGTCTGAGTGCACTGTCTTGTTTGATGTCTGCTCGTGTCACACATATTCCACTGAGGCTTCGCACCAGAGCAGGTTTTGGGGCAAAGCAAGGAGAGAGAGATGCAAGAGGCTTGAGAACAGGGACACATCTTGTGAACACAGATGAAGATGTGTCCCGGATGTATGTACATTTTGCTCAATGTGAATTTAAATGTAATTTAATATTGAACCTGACTTGACTGACATTCATCCACCTCTGTGCTGTGTTGTTTCTTTTATCAGAACCACACATGTGCCAACAGGCCTCTGCTACTCAGTGAGCGCCAGTGAATGGACACAAAGCTTCTCTTGGGGTGTTGCACTCGTAAACCCGTCAGTCCTGCCTCTAAGATCAGCGAACATGCCTCCTGTTTCAAGTACCTCTCCTCCTGTCCTTTGATTTTGTTATCTTCCTTCCTTCTCATTCCCATCTCATTTGTTTCTCTCCCCCTCCCTCTGCTCTCTTCAAACAGAAAATCTTACCTTCCAGCAGGTCTCTTGCCAGACCCGGTTCTGCCCCCGTGGACCGAACAAAGTCTGACAGGACCGCGTCCATGTCCAGAGTCATGTGATCATGTGTGTGTGCTGCCCACGGTGCAGCGGTGGCCTTGGTGGACGCCAGCCTTCACGTTCTCATCTGGGAGCAAACAAAGCAGAGAAGGAAACATTAGAAAAAACGAGGACGCTGTTTTACAGTAAACTGTTTAGCCACACCTTAAAGATCTCATCCCTGGCAAGTCCCTGTGAGAAAATACGAGCGAGATTGCCTTGTCTCTTATTTCAGTCTTGGCTTGGGCCTGTTTGTACCGAGGCGTAATGCTTCATGGAGTGCTCCTGCCAGGAGTCATAACATAATACCCAGCATCAGAGATATCAGCAACAGCCAGTGCTTATTTTTCCAGGACACACCTGCCCACTTCCAAAGGCTTCCCTCCTCTGTCAGTAATCACAACACAGGGTTTGTACCATATATCAATTTCAAAATCCCAGTATTTTCAGACAATAGTTTCTAGAGTTTTTCTTTGTTTTTCTCCTGACATTATAAACATTAGTGGGCCCAACATTTAACTTGAGGGATTTTATGATGAAAGAAATCATTGAAATATGATATATCTGACAACACACACGCAGGTAAAAGATCAGCAAAGGTGGCACACCATTCCTGAATATAAAGAAATTCAAGAACAGATGAGAAACCAAGTTATTGTAATCAATATGTTGAATAATGTTAATAAGATAATAATGTTAATAATGTTAATAATAAGAGACTGGACAAAAATGGCAATAGATTTTGGACTGATCAGACAAAACTTTAACTTTATGAAATATTTTCTAAAACAGCATTTAAAAAAAAGAAAAAAGAACAGCCCAATCTTAATGAAACATGGTAATAATGTAAGGTTCTGGAGCTGCTTTCCAGTTCATGACCTCTTCTAGTAGTTGAAAATAAAATCTTTTCTCTGAAATCATTATGGAGAATGTCAGTCAATCAGTTTGTGACCTTAGGCTCAAGCACACACTTGTTGTGCAGCAGGACAATGATACTAAGCACACAAAACAGTGAACTACTGACTGGATAAAGAAAAAAATTGAAGGCTTTGAAGCGGCCAACTCAAAGTCCGGACTCAAATCTGGTTCAGTTGTTGTGGCATACCTGTAAAACTGGCAGTTCGTGCCAACCAGTCAATGTGGCTGAATTAATTCAACTCTGTAATAAAAGTGGGACAAAGCAGGACTTTGCCACAAAGAGGCGTATCGGTTATCAAGTTGAGGAGCACTTACTTTTTCATACATTTTTTATGCATCACTGTTAGACAAAAATTGAAATTATTATGTAGGAAACCAAGATCTACGGAAGTATTGATTTTATCCCATAGAAACAGATCAGAAGTTTTTTCCAAAATCATTTTATAATTTTGCATGGAACAAGGAAAATGATCCAATCAAATTCCATATTTTTCACATTTTTCAAGACTGTGTAGGAACTTTAAAGATATTTAGCCTAGAACAAAGTATTGACCAGAAAGCTTTAGGTGTTTGTCAGTAACAAAACTTTATTTTGTTTCTGACAAACAAAATAAAGTTTTGTTTATCGAGTAACTGAAACGCCTGGCGCCCGATTCAGTTACTGTATGATTAAGCGCGATGCTATTTAGTTGCTAGCTGGAGAGCATATTTGAAACTAAATAGCACTGTGAATCTAATGATCAACAAGCGAGACACTATTGGGTCATAAATAACAGTTAACATGCAGATGCATTCACTCCCGTTGTTTGGGGAATAATTGAGTTCATGCATAACTTTCATTCCAGCAGAGGCTGGGTGGGTGACAAAGGAACTGATCTCAGAGCACCAGCAGAAAAAAAAACAAACGCCCACAGGCTGGAGACTGTGACACCAGGCCTTTGTGTGCAGACCGGCAGCCTGAAGGCTGAGGGGTTATTAGTGCACAACCATGTCAGCAGGACGGTGAACAACAGAAAAAAAAACTGGACAATTGAGTTTAGTTCTGGAAAAAAATATATAATGTGAAGAAAATGTATGTTGATCCATTTGACCATAATTAAACAGATCATAATAAGATAGATCTGAGTAACACTAATACAATACTTCTCTTTTCTTTTTTTTTTTTTTGTAAATAAAAAACAAAATGCATGAGGTTCCTTTCACTTCCGCAGTATTTGTGTTGTCCCACCATAATAATCTTGTTGGAAGGCAATGTTTATTAACAAACTGTTATTCATATAACATGTCTGAGATTTGAATGTAATCAGTTTATTGTCAAAGGGTCTTTGCTGCAAAACAATTTAGTTATGGAAACGGATGTTTAAAATGTTGATTTTGTCAGTGTCATTAAAGAGAAAACCATGTTAACAGGAACCTCCATCAGACCTAAGCACAACTAAGGAGGAGTTTTCTTTCTTTGGGGAACTAAAAGACTTCACTACTGCATAAAGAACTTAATGGGTGAACTTTAAGCTAACCTTTAAGAGAGAATATTGCTTTGTAGCACTAAATACCTCGTTCCTTGTAGTGTGGAGCAGAGACTAAAATAGTGGATTATTATAAACCATGACCTCACTTTCCCCCAACCTGTAAGCAGCGTTGTTCAAATAGCTTTTCCACGTGGGAGTTAATTATGACTCAGAAACACCGAAAAGCGTGGTCTCACACCTGACGTAAAACAATGTGGGCCACAGAAATGTGCTGTCCAGCTTCCTCTTAATCAAAATGACATTTTAGCAAATTTGTCAGCTATGATGAATCAAGCTTACAAATATGGAGTAGCATTGCAGCAGCAACAAAAACAAAAATTAACAGAATTCAACTAAAAACTCCACTCTAAGAGAAAACACAAGACGATTAAACTATTTCTACATCACAGCTTTACAGACAGGAAGTACTGGATTTAACAGTTGCTGGTGTTAGTGAATGATTATGCATGATGATGTGAAAATGACATAATATCGAGTAACTAGTTAAAACATTCTGCTCAGTTTCAACAATAATATACTAGGATAAATTTAAAAATGAACAATTTGTTATTTAAGTTTTGGGGTAAACAGCAAAAAGTATTTTAAAACAACTTTTTTTATTTCATTTTATCTTATGGATTTCTTTTAACATTTTTCATGATAAATGATTATAAATTGTATTACATTTGTGTGTATGCATATATATGCTCAAATACAGTAGAATACCAAAAACACAACTGCTATACCTGGCAAAAGAAATCTAAACGTTAAATGTTCAACAATAAAATAAATTATTCAGATTTATTAAAATAAATGATTATTATTAACAATCCATAAAATGTTATATAGCAGAGATTTGTAAAATACTATAAAACATATTTTTTCCAAGGGTCAAATAGGTTTTGTGGCTCTGGACAAACTGTATTATTATTTCAGTAACATAAAACTCTTTGCATTGAAAAATGTTGCTAATTTCCAAAATGAAGAATTTCCCACAGGCATATTTTTTTATGGCCATCATTAATTGGGAATCTCTTATCTGTCACAAATACAAAAAAAAGTGAGTTCTTAGTTATCCCACTTACTCAAGAGACGCCAACACCCTCAGCACACAATCATGAACCCTGGTGGAAACAATCACTTTTCTTTGTTGATATATTAAAACCAGCCCATATAAAGTAAATGTGAAAGCCGAGGCAGTGGAAACTATGGAAATCAGTTTGAAGAAATGCCTGATGGGTTCCGCTGGAACAAACACAAACTCTCAGAAATAAAACTCAAAACTTAGCAATTAAAAGTAAAACATCCTTTTTGTTTTGCATAATTTCATAATAAAGAAATAACAATAACAGGATGTTGATTTAATGTGAGTCATAGAACAGTTAAATGTGATAGTGTATGGAGCGAATAAAAGCCCTCTAGTCTTAGTTCGTCTCTAAACTTACATCCAGAGTCTTTGCTGACAGTTGGTGAGAAGCCATCTGATGACCACAGGACCGCCAGGATCAAACGCTGATCTAGTCCATGGCTTCAGTGGCAGCAGAGCAGAGGAAGACCCTGGGGAAGCAGAGAATCCTGGAAGACACAGAAAAACAGAGATCTTCAAAATAAGTTACCAGTCTTACTCTGAATAAGAAAAAAAAAATACACACTAGACTAAATGCATATATATAAAAAAAAACATGTTGTGAAGAGATTATAGAAACCAAATCCTGAAAATGGCCGAGTTGAAGCATTAAGTTAATCATTTCTGAAATTAAAAGGTGGTACTGTAAAATACTTTTAGCATCTTAGTGTTGGTATTTCCGCTAGTCTGTTTCAGAAAATGTTGATCTCCTGGGTTTTTCACTCATTGCCATCTCTCAGGTTTGCTGAGAATTGTCCCAAAAAAAGAGAAAACATCTGGTGATTAGCAGCTTTGAGGATAACAATGTTGTTAGAAAGGCAACAGTAGCTCAAATAACCACTTGTTACATCTAAGGTATGTTGAGTACCATGTCTTAATGAACTACTCATTGGCATGCTGAGAGGCACTCCAGTCAGCTAAGAACAGGAAACGGGAGCCACAATTTGGACGCACTCAAGATTTGGACTGACAAAACATTGTCTAGTGTAAGAAGCCTCTATTTCAGCGCCAATATTCAGATGGTTGGGTCAGAATCGGGGAGAAATAGCATAAAAGAATGGATCCATTCTGACTTGTAATCAACAGTGAGGCGACTGGTGGTTAAGAATTGATGTGAATGTTTTTCATTGTACACTTTTGGTTCTCTCGCTTCACTTGAGGCCTTCACACTAAATATCATTCCAATAGAACAACCTTTGAGATGTGATAATAGTAGCGGTTTGCAATATGGATGTGCAGGCTAAATAAAATTTCAGCATGATGCCATCATGTCAGTTTGGACCAAAATCTTCTAAGACAAAGCACAAAGCAAAAGAGGGTTGGACCCAATACTATCAAGGCATGATGCATTGTCCCTGGTGAAAGATTATGGATAATGGATTATGGATATGATTCAAGTAAGGTTGATACTCTGAGTATACTGCATCTTTAACAAGTTAATTTGGACAAGATATGTTGAAAATACAAATCATTCTTTACTTATACTTTCAGAAGTGAATGTATTTTCTTTTAGTTTTAAAATAAAATGTCTTTGTTTTGTTCAGTGTTTCAGTGGAACTAACAAGATGGAATAATATAAACACCACATCAGGGCAACTGTGTCTGATTGACAGTCATCATCTTTATTTTAAGCGTAGAGATTTAGAGATGCATCAGTAACATCTTGAGTGATAATATTAACCTAAATTGTAAAAAGTACAGGCACTAAAACAGAGTTGTGAGGGACACCTTTTGTGATATTTAGGAAACAGAAGGAAACAGACCTTTATAGACCTTTAAAAGGTCTATAAATTAATTAATATGAGTAGTTACTGTTAAGATTCAACAGCAGGGATTTCTGCTCCTTGTATCTCCACACAAGTCATCATTTATCTAACTTAAGAACATAGTTGTCAAAAAACTCACAAGTGAAAGTTGACAATCTGATTCATTAGTTCCCACAAAAGTTGTTTCAACACACTATTGCAAATACCTGCTGTAGCACTTTATACCTGGTCAAAAGATATAGCTTTGTTTGTCACTTCTATTTATGTTTGCGCCAGAGGAGCAACCGCAGTTATACCTTTCACCTTGTGTAGACAGTGTCGCTTCAGACAGAAAGCCACCATGTCATTGTCACTTACCGTCTCTGGTCTGTTTAAACCTTGAGTTTCAATGCTGCACTTAGTAGTGCAACACATAAAGCACACTGTGTTGTTTACTTCCTGAGATCAATTGGCCCAAGGGCACTTCGATGTAGTTCCTTCAGGTATATGGGGCAACTTTAAGGTTTAGATTATCTGAATCATCCATCCATTCATCCATCCAAAGCACACAGTGCTTCACAGTCGTTAAAAAAAGACTAATCTGAGAAAACTAGAAAAATAAATCAAGTTTCAAATAAGGAGGAACTAAAAGGAGACAATAGTGCAGTTTACTGAAGAAGCTATAAATATTTTAAAAGGTATTAATAAAAACAAATTATATATTAATATGAAAAATAATAAATGCAAAAACATAGAAACCTCTGTCAAGGATGAACGGTCCCCCGTAAATGAATTTTAAAATTGATTGATTGCTCAGTACTCTGTTGCAGATAAAGATGGGATAAAATATTTTTCCTGAGAAATATTTTTTGGCACTTCTCATTAAATGAAATTAAATGAAAGTGACAGAGTCATTTATTCTTGAAAGCTAAAGCATATTTTTCTTTAAACTTTAGTCTTTCTCTAACATATCACAATAAAAAAATTAACTGTGACAAAATGAGGAATGTGCATAAAAATACAATCATTTTAACTTTAAGTGGAGGAGTGGAGCAAACATTTAAATCTAAAATAAAGACAAATAGCTGTGCAGTTAAACAGATGACATCTTCACCAATATTGTTAATAACTGGGAACTACTTCATTTAAAAGCCAAACTGAATAGATGCGTCTTTAGTCTGCTTTTAAAAGCACACAAAAAACCCAACACAAGCAACAGTTGGAAAATCTAAAATAAATTAAAAAGTGTCACATTTCTGTGGTAGTTGGCAACCTCTGACGTAGTTTTAATTTTCTATAAATAAAGCAGATTGTCATTATGCTGAAACTCACACAATTTCCCATAGTAGATATAGATTTAGGCAATGTTTGATCTATAAGCAATCATAAGGTTGTTGGGTCAACTGTACTGAGAAGTATATAATTCTGAAGGTTATTTACTATTTAATTTAATAATTCATGATGTCTTATATTAATACATTTAAACTTTACAGAACATAGCCATACCTGTGTCAGTCACTTCAAAAAAATAAAAAATAAAGCATATCTTCTGCAGTTCCAAATGACAGTAAAGAAAAAAGGTAAAGAAGCTGGCTAATTTAAAAAAAAAAACAAAAAAAAACTTACTGTACTGGGAAATGGCTCTGAAGGAACCTTATAAATAAAATGCCTCGCAGAACAACACTGGAAGCGACCAGAAACACGCTTCAACACGATCCCTACAGTCAGAAAATTATTTATCATTCAGAGCACTTTTATACATAAAAATGAAAAAATTTGAAATCTGCATATGAGCTGCTGGCAATTTTTCCATGATGCACATCTTAATGTGAATGTAGCCATCTTCCAGTAACAGGATGATTTATAGCTGAGATAATTGTCTCCATAGTGAGCAGTGATCGCCCACATGTGAGGCTGGTACACAGTAGGTGGGAGGTGAAAACACGCACTGAGACTCCAAGCTTTGCACTCCAGCTTTTCCATAATGGCAAAATATTAATTTTTAGGGTCAGCAAGGGTTTATGCCTTTTTTGTGTGAGTCTAAATAATATTTTAAAAAAGTTTTTTTTAAGTTTATATTTATATTATTACTATTGTAAATGTGAGTGAAGAAAACATTTAGGAAACACGTGGGCTTTGACAGAAGTCATATTTTGTTCATTTATGTACATATAATATTTAGTTTAAACCTCCACATAGGTGCCTTGTCAATTTTTACTTTATACTAGCTTCAGATTTGTTTCATTTTTAGGCTTTTAATATTTTTTCAAAAGCCAGCAAACAGGTGTACGGTTTGTAATACAAAGGAGAAAAAAATCAAACAGAAGCAGGCAATGCTCAAGGAGTCCAGACACAGGATATCCCTTTCTAATAAATATCCAGTAATGTCGCAGAAGTACACAAAAAATAATAAATGAAAAATCAAGCTGTAGCAACAAAAGCTGAATTTATGTTAAAGCTTTTTATACATCTGCTGCGATTCACTGCCACGACTTGCTAAGGGTGCTGGCCATAGCTGTCAGGTAGCCAGTGTGTAACTGAACATAAAACAAATACTATACCTAATGCATCTAACTTTGAAAAAAAGAAACAGTTCATATATAAGCAGCACTTATCTTTTGGCCACAGGAGTCCATGTATAGTAACATGAAATATTTACACAGATTTTTTTTATTTTAATGAAATACATATCGGTAGCATTTCGTAAATAATTTTCTGATCATTGAATGTAACATGACTGTTTAAAAAAAGGAAAAGTCATTGGTTGCTATTTTTAGCTTTTATTTTAGTCGTCTTCTTCAATGTTGGAATTAAACAGGCTCACACACATTTCCTAAATCTCTCTTTCGTTGTCGTTCTCAATGCCACTTTCATCTCAAGGCAAATTCACTGTACTTGTTATCAAGTAGCAGACTAGCCTTTCAAAACCCCTTGGTAAAAAGCCGTGTAATGTTCAAAGTGTGAGAAAAAAGTACTGGCTTCTAGTCTGGAAATTACGGTAATCCTCATGTCCAGTGGATCCCTGCAGCTCCACCAAAGTTACTATGGGCCTCTTCTCTTCACTACTTCACTAGTTAAAGCTCTGCCAGCCCAGGATGTTGTGTGTCTTGGTTTGCAGCTGTGCAATGGCTTTTCCTTTTCAGAAGATGGATTGAATGGTTCTCTTTGAAATAGGATATTGCTTAATAACCTACAACAATAGCTTATAAAACTAGGAGAACTTTCAGGAAGAAATTCTCTTCAGTTTTTTTTCCTGGCCTTTCTGATTTTGTTTGTTCAATAATTTTCTTAGACCAACTGCATTTCTCCTTTCTAGACATGTTGCAATGAATTTTATTAATGGACATTGCATTTATACATTACAATGTATCCTGGCGTACCACAAAAATGTTGAATAAAATGCACTAAAAGTGTATGGCCGTACTATGACAAAATAATACAGTTCAAGGCTTATGATTACTTTTGTAAAACTCAGTAAATTAATAAAAAATCTGTGAGACAGATCCTTCCCTTGCTAGTCAGATTTTTTTGGTTCTTCAGGCCAAACAGGGAGTAAGATCTACTTTGGCTTGGTTGAACCGCTTGGCCGGCGGGCCAAACTGTGGCTTCATCACAGAGAGAGTTAAGCTGCAGCTTCAAGGGCCAAGCAGCAACAAGCTGTAAACGCTGTGTTCACTTTTAGATAAACAGCCCATGATCCCCCCTCTCTGGAGAGCACAGGAACACATGCATGCGTGTGTATGTATGTGCGTGTGTGTGAATTTTACTGTGCTTTTAATATGTTAACCAATCTCAAAGCTAGCAGAGCAAGTGCTTCCACAAAGCATGGATAAAACACAGAAGATGAATAAAAGAAGGCATTCATTCCTACGCCGCACTTGTTCACATACTCGTGCGCAGCAAAAATGTCAAGCCACCCTCTCAGTTATGGTCAGGCCGAAAAAAAGAAACAAAAAAAAAAACAAAGCACAAGCCTTTTATTCCTACAACAATGGAAACAGCACAGATATTTCTGATATGCTACTAGACTGTGAAAGCAGAGAACAGTTTCAACACCGCGTTGCAGCAAAACTGCTAATGTGCAGAAGCTAGAGAGATATGTTGAGGAAATAAATGAACACGCTTGTGGAAAAACACAATTTCCACCCCACATCAATATTTAATAATCACCAGTCTATTAGAATGCTTGAAACAAGCAACAATTTGCAAGCATAGGAAATTTGTGTAATGGGGTGTTATGACGTACCACGAAAAAAACTAGCAAAGAAATGAAGAAATGATTTTTTGTTTTTTCTTTTTTACGTTTAGAGCAGGGTTAATCTAAGACTTTCAGTTTTGTCTTAAAATTAATCAGTATACCTGAAAAAGTGGGCCTTCTTCCTGTACTGCCAAAATAGAAAGATTTTACTTGTGGTGTTTGAACATATTTAACCACAAGTATATGATGTATTAAAAACTGATGTGCATGGTTTGCACTTCTAAAAAGAAGGGCACAATATTCAGAAAATATTTAATTGCAATTATACTGCTGAAAATTGCGATAATGACACTGATCATGTTTAACCCACGTTACCTGGACGCTTTTTTTTGTTGTTGTTGGTAGACAATGTCTTCATCACTTTCCATTAGCTTCATCATCTCAACCACTAATTTGAGATGGAAATGTATTACTAATATGAAGAGCATGAAACATAAAACCCAATTCCGATATTGTACACATCACCATTGTGAAGAAAATTACACTTCAATATATTGTACAATCCTACTTCTAAATAATTTTATTAGGATATGTTTCAAAACTGCAAAAGATATTCAATCCCACCAGGGACTCCATAGGTCCCAGCCTATCATGATAAACCATTCGAATTGAATTATGTGGACTTTAAATTAAATTCTACAAAGACATCTTCCATCTTTCTTCTTCCTGAAATTAAAAAGATGAGCTGCTTTGTGCATTCTGAGGGAAAGATGCTGCTGGAAGCAGTGATGTCTCTTTGCATCTAAATGCTGCTCTGCACACTGCCTGCACTGTACATTTATGAACTACAACTTGTGCTGTCAATTTGCTCTCAAGAATAATCACAATTTTCAATACACCACAAATAAAATGGAAGGCTTTTTTGATACAGAAAAACAAGATTTTGACAATTTCCAAATTTTCCTGACATACTATTACATATATCCTATACAAATAAAATGAAAAACATTCAATATAATAGCAAGAGAATATATCAAAAATGAAAAACTGAAGTAACTTGACTGAAAATATCTACACATCCTGAACTTTTTCATTCAATTTCAGGATTCAGTCTTCTCAGGTTTATTCGTATCTATACTGAAATGTAGAATCCAATTCCATTTTCCCAACACATTCTTTATGTGAAGTCGTAACTTGCAGAGTTTACAAAAGATGTAAAAGAAAATTATTCCACTGTCAAAGGTATCAGCTAGGAGAAGAGTGTAAAATAAAAACTGCCACCGTATTTACACATAATATGTGTAAATACGGTGTGGGACAACATAAGATGTGGGACAACTTGGTGAAAATTTGCTGACAACTTTCCAACCACTCTAAACCTGGCCAATATTTTCCAAAGCTTTGATGGAAAACTTTTTATGAATGAAACCAAGCTTTCATTTATAAAACCAAACCAAACTTGGACTTGGTATAAAAACAGTGACATGTCATGGAAAGACACTGTGGAAGGCAGAGACAATATCATTATCTGGACTTATATTTCTTCAGACGGAACTGAAGTGTTTGTCAAGTTATGCTAATTAAACTGACTCAACCAGAAAATTGAGAAGAAAAGAGATTCCATTCTTTGTAATTACAGTGAGTCACAGCATGCATTCAAATAAAAATATAGAATGACAAAATTAGGGGAAAATTAAAGATTTGAAATTTAATGAAACTTTAGAAAAAAATCTGACAGAAAACTTGTATGGTCACCAGAAGAGGACAATGGGATAAGAGAAGTATTCACAATCGGTTTGGTTAACTATTGCAAAGGAGAGGTGGCAAATATTACAAATAGATTGATATTATATAACTGTCAAAAATATATTTTTGTATTTATGCTTAAAAAATGATCGTTTTTCTCCCGTTGTGTTAACGACTGTGTTAGGCTCTTATCCTGATATTCACAATAAGTTTGAAGAACTGTAGCAAAGCACCAATCTGTTGTCCATGCCATTTATACCAACAATCTGAGCTTTTACCATTTATGGCACCTCTGAGTCAGAATCAGAATTAATTATCACAGCAATTATGCTGCGGTTACCCAAGTGACATTTACTTACAACAGGAAGACTCATTATTATCTAACATATCTGGGGGATTTCTGCCTGTAAAATCATTTCCTTTCATTAAATCTAATAAAATGGCCTTGGCTGGTCATGCTGGGAGTTTGCACAAATAACTATGTCTCTATGTAGACCCTATTTTAAGGTGTAGCCGACTCTCTAGCCCTATGGCAAAAAATCCCTGCTCTCGTGATCTCGAACACAACAAAATGGTCTTAGTTATGAAAAAAAGTCCCATTTTCTTGTATGCTCTTTTTATGTACAAATTAATTAAAAGAAAGCATACAGAAAGTGAGAAACTACTTTTTGAAAACAGCTAATAATTGCTCTCCTGTCCTCAAAGGTAAATCAGCTCTTCCTTTCTGACAGAGCAGCAGTTCATCCAAACAAAGAGCCTGGTGCCAAGGCAGAAAACTAGATCATAACCCTTTAAAATATCAGTCTTCTCAAACATTCAATACCTTGACCCTAAGTGAAACTTTTAGAGAGATATACATAAACAGACACCTACAACTTTTTTTTTCTTCTTACTTTTTTGTACATGATGCATATTACAAAAAATAAAAATTTTAATTTGGCATCAAGAAAAGACATGGAAAGACTAAAATACTTAGCCACTCTCTCCATCTCCATCCACATTAGATGCTCAGGGCATCAATCTAATCATCATAATAATGCACATGTTACTTTTGGTCAACATCTGCATTGGCTTTTAGAACCTGATGTAAGACCAATAACATAACTGTTGCCGTCAACACGTCATGTTCAGAAGAAGGATATAGCTTAGTTTGTCCTGATCTCTGCTTTGATTCTTTGTTTTTATTTCAGAAATAAGAAACACCCACAGTCATGCAGCTAAGCTGCCTGGAAATAAAGTTCTTTATAATCTCCTGTCAACTCAATAAGTCAGAGCGAAGCACTGAACTATGTCAGGTTGGTCTGATCAGGTCATTCTATGTCAGAGCACAAAAAAAACCTCTCAGTTCAGGTCAGTGAATGGTACCAAGTACCTAAAGCTCTGCTCCAAATTCTTCTAAGTCAAGTATGTATTTAATGAGACCTCACAAAATTGAGCTCATTCCAACAATCTCTTTGATGATTTTCAGCTTTGCCTTCATTAACATGTTTTGCAGGATTGGGTTGACTTTGTTTTTCATTTTAGCCAAAATAATAAAAATAAACTTACTGAACAGAATCATTTGGCTGCATTTGATCATTTTCACTACACATTAGAAATATATTTATAATCTATTTTATTTATTATTTTTTAAAGCAAAGAAAAGAAATGTGTGTTTATTGCCAATACTCTTAATGCAACAAAAATGTAATTGTAACTATTAGATATACAATAAATAAATAATATTTTATATTTATCATATCTAGCTACTTATCCAATATAAACCAGCTTCAGGACAGCTTATTGACATTGTAAAACTATGTATTTAGAATCCAAATCAGTTTTATTCACAACGTTTGTGCACATAACAAACAACTAATTTGAACTTTGGATCAGCTTCACTCTCAACATCTGCAACTTGTTGATTTTGAGGTTTCCGGGCTCTTTATGGGTTTACTAGATATATCTGAAGCTGTTTGATCTCAGAACTCTGACAGAACTCTTCTCATGCAAAAGCTTTAATGTGCTCATCTTTGAAGGATAGATTTATTTCATAAATATATGAAAAATATTTAGAAAGCAGAATTTTACTGACTTTCCTTTTCTTGCAACAAGTGCAGACCATGGTTGTCCTATTCTTGACAAAAGTACCTTCATTCTAAATGCCAGTCTAAAAACAAATGAAACTCTTTAGTTTTCTCATCAGAGTAGTTGGCCCTCTTACCTCTCAGCAGTCTGGGTTGGGACTCTCCCTGTCACTGAATGGGTGTCTCCTAATTATACTAAATTAATTAGAAAGTGTGTGTTGTTCGATTCAATTTACCGTAATTCAGTTGTTTATATAGTTCCAAATCACAACAAATGTCATCTCAAGGCCCTTAAAATAACTCATTTCAGTTTAGTCATACATCCAATTTATGCTACTCTCAAACAGTGCTTTACGTTCAGTTCATTATTCAAATGACCTTAAATTTAATATTTAGTGTATTTAGAAGAAAGCAGAGGAGGCAGGGTCACAGAACCTCTGTTTGATGTAGCATCTGAGATTTAAAAAAGGGAAAATAGTCAAGAAACTGGACTTGCAGATTGAGGAAAGCTCCAGAACGAGTGAAGAGAGACGCCACAGACTGTCAAGAAAGCAGTGAATCTGAAGCATGAAATCAAGATGGCTTTTCGGTAGTTATGTTCTTAGGGATAAATGATAAAAACACACCCAACCCACTGCAATGTGAGATATAAGAGAATTTGAGTAAATACAACTTAAGTAAATACAACCACTTCCTGTTTTGACTGATCTGCAAGCTACTGTAACTTTGACAACAGACATTTTAAGCTTTGTCTTTGGAAAAGCAACAAATGCAGGGCAGAGGTCATCTTTTAGGTTTTCTAAGGCACTGCTTGGTACGGACAATGCCTTGATGTCCTTCATGTGCTAAATCAACTCTGAAACACAGTCAAGCAGGAACAACTAGGAGATCTGTCAATCTCAATATTAGTGAACCATGAACTGACAACTCATGTCGTATCTGAAAGTATGGAGATTTCTGGAAGATTTTGTTTGCATTTGGCCCAACCTTTTTCAATCTGGTTGCGCAGTAGGGACAGTTCTGGGCAGGTTTCACTGGCAGAAGTGAACTCTGGAAGAGAAATGGCACACAGTGACGCTTTAAAAACAGCTGCAATCATGTCAGGTTCCTCTGTTGCCTCGTTTTCAGCAGTTTGTGGTAGTCTGGTCAGGCAGTCAGCAGTGACATTTTGGTGTCCTGGGCGGTAAGTGACATCATATATGAAGCAGAGCAGTCGAGCGGACCATCTGGCAATAACTGGTCCAGCACGGCCAGAACCTTTAGAGGTGAGTAAATTCGTAAGTGCTTGGTGATCTGTGCGAAGAACAAAGCGACAACCCCAGAGGTAGGTTCTCCAACTTTTCACAGCCCAAACGCAGGTGAGAGCTTCACGTTCGACCGTGGAGTACTTGCGCTCAGTAGAAGAAAGAGTTCTGGATGCAAAAGCAACAACTCTCTCACAGCAATAGCAGCAGCAAACGTGTCTCCGGTATTCAGCAGGGTGTGGAAAAGCCTTTGGCCCTCAGTACCCAAGGCATGAAGTAGAACCGAACGCTTTCTGGTATCAGGCCAGCCATCCCCCGATGCAGCTATCACCAACATGTAGTTATCGTACATTTTTTTGTCATGTTGGAAAGGGTATCGCTGGTTCCCCTGGGCATGGCATGAATGGAGCAGGTAAAGGCACAGAAATAGGCATCCTTGTCGCCAATGTCGTGGCATTGCTATATTGAAATAGTGGAAAATAAGCAGCATCAGACGTAATTCAGCTTCAGTTCTCTCTTGCATTCTCTTCTTCTCCACGTACAGCATATTTTGTCACATGCATATTCAGAGCTCCCCTTTCTGTCCTTTTCATGCAATAGCAGAACATAACAATATTCAATAACAGAAACTAAATTTGTACTTTTACAGATCATAATGTAATCCTAAGGTCACACTATTTTCTTCACTTAGTTGTGCCTATCAACTAAGATTTCTTAGACTAAACTTGATTTCTTCATTCCATTTTAAGGACACATTAGTCCTCATCTGATTATTGCAGTCTGAGTAATTGTTCCTCATTTTAACCTCCCCAGCTAATTTTGAGCATGTTTTATAGCAGACTTTCTGCTGCAGATGCGTTCTCACAGCTGCGTCCTGATCGAGCACAAAGCGAGGATGTGACGCAAAAAGCATGCTATGAAAATCGCAACGTTTTGTTTATAGTTCTTTGGGATCGGACAACAGGGCCCGTTATAATCGGAGCATCAGCAAAAAAAATACATTGAGGCAGCAACTTGCGCCAGCAAGCTCACGTTTGTCATAAATTCATATTTATATCTTTATTTACTAACTACTTTTACACTTTCACATAGTCTGTCACTTCATAAAGAACTTTTTGAGAGGCTTATTTTAAAGATTTAACATGCTTTATAAGGAAAAGATAAGGACAAAAAACAGATAACCATGCATTATTTTTTTTAACTTTCAGTACAAAATGACAGACGTAATGAGTGGCCTAAGATACGCAAACTAACTTGCCAAGCTACAACGTCTCAACAGCTATAAATGTGATAGAGTGACAACACCCTGAAAAACCAATCCAGTGGGAGGGGGGTTCACAGAGGAAGAAGCGTGACCTATTTTTCCTGAGTGAATGAAAATGACCAATCTTGTGAATCTGAATTAAGTCACCAGGGGTATCCGGTGCAACCGTGTTCTGTTTGATTTATAAACGGCTCCCTTGCTGATTGGAAGGCAGAGCAGGGGACGGCTGTGCCCTGTAGGCTTTGTGATGGGGATGTTACAGTGGCAGACGTTTCCAGGAGGCACTTTCCTACCAGACTTGGCACCAGACAGGGGAGGCAGCAACGCAAATGAAATGAAGTGCAAGATGAGCAAAGGCCTAAAACAAAACACACTGTCTGACTTAGATGACTACATGCATCACATTTTAACTCAAAAATAAAAAGGTAGGTCATATACAACACTGATGAACAAGTTGTTATCCCTTTCTTTAAAGCTTAATCTGAAAGAAATCCAAAACAAGCAAAATACTATTATAGACCCATCTTTTATCTTAACAGCCATTTCAGGTACCGACCATACTGTGTTGTACATGTAAAATTCATATTACATAAACAGTGGAGTAAAATAAAATGCAAATACTGTCTGTAGTATATTTTGACTCAACATGATACTACAAAACTAGGTGTTGTTATGTAAACCTGAGAATTTCATAATGGTCTATTTAAATTGTCAATGAAAAGTTAAATCTAAGTGATACAAGCGTTTTCTTTTAAAGTAATTAGCCAAATTGCACAATCTGTGATTGAAGTACTGTTGTGTATAATAACATATAGTTTTGGTTCAAGAATTTGAATTGAAGATATCTTGTTTAAAGCTAAAACACTAGCCTTTAAACTAATCTTTAGATTAGGAACTTCAGGGAAATTAGCAGATATAATGTTCGGTTGGAAAAGATACGGTAGTTAGCAAAGTCTGGCCAAATTATAATAATAATGCAACGTTATCTTTTCCCCTAATATTGTGTATTTACTAAACAAATGAATTAACAAACTATGCAAGTTTTCAGATTTGGAACAGGAACACCATTAGATAGGGAATGATGCCAGATCCAAGTCTGGATGTAGATCAACTCATTTAAATTAAAAACTGTTTAACATTATTCTGTAAAAGATTATCTGTGTGCTTGCAAATACATTACAGACATACTTATAAGTTCTGTTGTCTGCACCATTATGTCGTATCAAACTTTGACATTAAAATCTATGTATTTGGTTGGTTAAACGTAGCTCTTAATAGTACACAACACTGTTCTGCTATCAAGTGATATCTGAGCAAAGCAGCAACTCTAAGATGGCTACCACAGCCTCATCACCTTTCTCCATTATGATTATTTAGGACCCCTTCTGTGAGCTTCCATGAACTCTGGCTGACCTCTTTACCGAATGGTAAGTGTTGTGAATGGTAGACACAACACTTACCATTCGCTTCTTCACCTGCAGATATGTCTGAAGAACAGCTCCCACTTCAAAGCTGTGCACTGATTGAACCATGATTACAATAGGCCCTTGACTCGTTCATGTCCTCTAGAAACTAAACTTTCAAAGAATCAGGCATGAAGACTTGTGGTTCTTTTTAAAAGAAAACAGTGGATGGAGTGTTATTTGCAGGTTCTTTTAAAGTTATTTAGTTTCATTATATAAATTAATAAAAGGGAGCTGCTTATTTCCCAATTCCAACACTGCGTGTCAGACCCCATGTTTGTGGGGATGACACAGAGTTGTGTATGTTCTGATCAAGCATTAGTTTGTACCCACCAGGTAATGGTTTAGTAGCTGTTTCAACAATTTGGATTAATTTTCTATAACCTACCTCTGGTAGTAAAACAAATAAGTAGACACTAATAAACAATATCAGCTGGACTTATCTTGGTGAGGTTAGGGTGCCTAATTTGTCATATTTTCTAAGAATTGTTTTCAGATGAAATAGGGTACAATGCAAAGTTTTTAGATTATATCATAATCTAATTTCAGTGGAAATAAAATGTCTACATGTATGTTATGATGCCAGATTTCTGCAAATTAAAATAAAGTAGACCAATAGAAATCATTAAAGCTTAATAAATCATTTTATTTTACCATTAATGCAACCTAAAAAACTCATGGCCTATGTCCTTTAAAAAAAAATAACTGTTTATACTTTTTTCAATCAGATATTTTATATTTTAAAATATAAATTAGTTATATAAATCAGTTATTTTATGTCTTAAAATAACTGATTGAAAAAAGTGGATAGATAACTGAGTACACCCTTTTTTTTTAAAAAGAAGTGTCTGTGCTCAGTATAACCCAACTCATTCAAACTCATGTTAAATAGGAGTCAGTACACACTTGCCATAATTTAAGGCCATCTGGTTAACACCAAATAAAGCTCATCTGTTGCAACAGGTGCCCTGCAATGGACTGGAGACCTGTCCAGGATGTACCCTGCCTCTCTCCTGAAATGTCTCGCTGGAGATAGGCACCAGCAGCTCCTCCTGACCCAACTAGGGGCAAAGGTGTAAGAAAATGGAAGGATGGATGTTGCAACAGGAATCTCCTGTCTCTACTTAGTAGCACAGCCATGGTCCTGAGAGAGCTTCCAAATTATCAGAGGAATCTCATTGTCAAAAGATAAGAAGAAAGAGTAAAAAAAGATTTCCAAGTGAAGAAAATGTACTTGTTTGTTTGACAGTTTTTATCTTGACTATTTCTAAATATTCTTAATAGAATGTCGATTTATTTAATGCATTTGTTTTGCTTGGTCAGCCCTTTGATTGTCACTTGAAAAGTGCTATATAAATAAAGCTGAATTGGACGGTGCTATTAACATTTTCATCATGTTTCGGACGTTAACCGAAACATGATGAAAATGAGAATAAAACTTCTCAGGGAACCTGGTAAGAGGCTTACAGCAATACTAAAAGAGCTGGAGAAATTACTGATAGCTACTGGCTCTGTAGAACATGTGACAAAAATCTTTTACATTTTTACTAAAGTCTGGTCTACAGGGTCTTTGTAGGATCTTTGTAGGTCTCCTGAAAGCATGTTAAAAGGTCAAGTCTTATTACATCAAGGTTGTCCCAAACTTTTAGGAAACAATTCTAAAAGGTATCTTTGATGAAAAAACAACACTGCATAGCACCAAAGAACAATACACCCACAGTGAAGCAAGAGCGTGGCAGCATCATGCTTTGAGGCTGTTTTTTTTTCCTCTGGAATTGAGTCAAGCAGGAGGAAATTATGAATCGTTCCAAATGCGAGTAAATGCGTAGGCCTGTTTTAAAAAGCTGAAAGACAAAGAGGAGCTGTATCTTTCAGCACAATAACAACAACCACAAGCACACATCCAGATAATTTTTTCTTAACTCGAAGTTTCAAGTTATGGAACAGACCAGTCATTGTTCAGAGCTGAATCTCACTGAACGTTTTTGCAGTGATTTCAAAATGGCTTTGGCTAGGAGATCAGTTTGGGGATTTTTGTGGGAATTTTTTGCAATGAAATGTTCATGAACAATACTAAGATGCGCTATGCAGATAGACTTCAATTCAAAAGGACTGAGTTCTGTAAATAATACTTCAAGAAAGTATTAACTGAAGTGTAAGAAAACATTTATGAAAGCATTTAGATTTAGGTTGTTTTGTTTTTCTTCTGAAAGATTTCAGGTTGTCTTTAGTTAAGTTGTAGAGATTATAAGTCACAATAAAGAATAAAAATTCAAAGACAATGTATACTGGTCTCATATTTTACCCACACTAGAATAAATGACAAGTTGGACATGAATATCTATGAATATTTAGCTCCATTATTCTTAATGCATACTAATCCTCTGGGACAGACGGATGCACACTGTTTTAAATATCTGGAGTCCATTTTTTTGTTTGTTTTTGATACAAAATGAGTCGAGAGAAACAAGCTGACAACACTTTGGTTGGAATTAAGTAATTCAATTGATGCACAGGTGGACTGAACCAGAGCAAATAATGAATAACGAGACCAGGGGGAAAAAATAACTTATTCACAGCTCAAACTTCAATTTCAAAGTCAATTCTTTTGAAATTATCTCATGGAGGTATCTCTTTGCTCGGGTATTTGATGTGCATGGTGGACACAGATGTTACAAGGGCCTGTCATTCTGGATCAGTCCAGGAACGATTTGATAAAGCAGCACTGCCTCAGAGACATGAAAGCCCGACCAGGTTCAACAACAACAACAGCGACGATAGTCGTCTCTGGCTCTGCTGAATGCCAGAGACTGAAAACAGAATTCACTGTGGCAACTGATCAGGTGCCAGGCGCCCTGTCCCCAGTGCCCTGCTGCACCCAAAGCCTCCACAGAGCTGACGTTGGCCTGGTTCGGCCCGGCAGCCACGGGGCCTGCTTTAGTAGCTCTACCTATCAACTATTTGAGCTACCTGCTGTCAGCTGCCTGTCTTACGAATCAGACCAAAGCAATCAGACATGACGGGAAGAAGTTGTATAGTTGAGATGACCTGATGTTAAAAAAATAAAAAATCATCATCATCCTTTAATTGAGGTAGGAGAAATGTGAAGCAGCTCAGTGTTATTATGTAGGTCTTTGTCAGGGAACATGAGTAGGGTTTAAAAATACCACAGCAGTGAATCAGTGGCCTCACTATCTTCACAGGCAGACATCGGTAGATATTACCTACAGTAATGTAAAGACAGACAGAGGTGTTCTTCCTGTATTTCATAATGTGCATCTTAAAGTGGGACTTGATGCTTTTCTTCACCATCAACACGTAGAGCCATCTGGCCTAAATAAACACTGATTTTTAATAGCCAATATCTGCAAATATCAAATATGATAACAATAATATCTCTATGGGTGCACACCTTAAAATTAGACATTTTAATGATCTGCTACCATCACACAATCCACCCATTAGTCTCATAATTAGGATATAATACATCGCTACTATATGGTTCTACATGACAAAGGTCTGTGACTAAGCATGCAGATGCATGTTTGTACGGCGTTTTACTCCCATCAGCCCGGCTGAAGTCTCATCCCAAAGAGCCGATGAGGTTTTTAGGGCCCTCAATGTGTCTGCCTTCGAGCTAAAATAAAGCCAAGCGCACGGAACCTGAAGTTGATTTCATCGAAGCACGTACTCGCATAAAGACAGGTGCACCTGTCTGCAGTGTGCAGCCTTTTGTTTTCAACAGCAAATGAGCCACGGATCGTCCAGTCGTGCGCATAACGTGAGGATTTTGTTTTAGAACAAATGAAATCGGCTCAAGCCGTCTTACCGTTGCCTTTTCAGTCATTGCTCCCCATCATTACGTTTTCGGCCCAGACCTCTGACGAGCCGTTTATTCCAATCAGGCTGTCTCACTCACTCTCTCACTCCCTCCCTGCCTGTCTGCCTCCCTGCCTCTCTCTCTCTTTCTCTCTCTCTCTCTCGCTCATCCCCATGTCATGTTTCTCCGCTGCAGCAGAACCAAGCCGCGCCTCCTCCGCAAGCGCCGTGACGTCCGCTAGTGACCCCGGCGGCACCTCCAAGGGGGCTCCGCAAGGTGTCGCTGTCTTTGAACAAAAAAAATATATAAACAAGTCAGTGCATTGAAGTTATTTTTGTTTGTTTTGTTTTGTTTTAAATTGGGGTTTTTGGTCTTTTTAATGTAAAAAAATAATAATAATAATCAAGTACAAGAATTAATATTAATACTATAAAGAAAACCACAAAATAATTAAAGACGGCCACACATTTCATTCATGCATCTTATCTATAAAGTCCATTTTTAAAATCAAAAATACTGGTTAGTATAATAAAAAAATTTACCTTGTTCCTGATATAGTTTTACATGCTCATGTTTATCTTTGTCTCGGTTATTTAGGCCCAACATTTTTTATTATGAAAGCAAAACATTGCTCGTAGCAGGAAGCAAAAAGGCTTCAATGACTGAAGAGATTTAAGCTTATGAAAAAAATCTGTTTCTACAAGTAAGGGGCACAAATCCAGATTCACATGCTGCAGAAGTTTCTGTTTGATCCAGCTTTATTTTGTCCTCAATTTCTGTCTTAATGGTGAAGCTTCATCAACATTTCCAGCTCCTTTGTCTTTGTTACTAATTGTGTAAAAAATCTGTAACTTCAACTTTGACTGAAATTTGCAGCCACTCACATGGACTATCAGTAGGTCGGCATCATAGTGTTGTGTATTGAAGAAACAGTCCTTACTTCAGTTACTTCAATTCACATCAACAGAGAGTTGAAACTTTGTCACAAGAGGGCGTTTCAACAGGACAATAAACACAAAAACACACCAAAACTGGTTTGGAAGAGGACAAAATTGGTTATTAGTTTCCCTTGAAAACAATTTTTCCTGTTTTAATTTTTTTCTCATATACTCAAATGACTCATATCATCAAACAAAATAAAACAAACAAAAAATCTTTCTTATTGTTGAATCAGGAAATCTGATCTCAGCTGATGAGGTACATGAGTTTTGCAGTACCTTTAATGTTATTCTGGTTTATTTTGTGACTCCTGGTTGAGTTACTGGGTAATTTTGGTAGGGTGGCCACCCAGGTGAAGGTTTATTCCCAATATAATCACATTTGTGGACAGTGGGCATCACTGTGCTTTACTCCCAAAGCCTTAGAAATGGCTCTATAACTCTTTTCAGAATGACACACAATATATAGATTAATTACACACGGTTTGAGGTTTGCAAGCTTTTACTTTAGTTATTTTTTATGATTTTCATTTTATAGCTAATGAAAACACATTTCTTGAAATATTAGAATATGATATCAGACCAAATAAATAAAGGAATGTAGGCTGGATGAAAGTATTCTTACAAACTGATTAAAAGTTGTTATTTTCAAAAAGCACTTTTAGTCTGATTAAAATGCCTCATCATTCAATTTGTTGAATCTGTAAACTCTTCACTTAACTGACTAAAGCTATTCAAGAACACCTTCAGGTTATTTCAGAATAAACTAAATTATTTTTTGATTCTACCGCATCCACTTGAGATAGTCCAAATGAGTTTGAAGAAGGTCTGACAAACAGTTTGTAAAAGGTGAATTATTTTAATCTGCTGTGTGCCTAAAAATCTCAACAGAATGTAGCCTTGTCCTTTTCCCATAATAAGAATATTTCACATCCCTCTGAGTCCTTGACTTCTGCATACAAAAAGAAAGATATGCTTATCATTTATTTTGGAACACTCTTCCTCTGTGAGAAAGTAAACAAACACTCTTCAGAAAAATGGTGGAATAAATTTTTCCTAGTGGTTAGATGTAGAAAAAAGTTTAAACAGTGCGTACTTCGACAGATGAGTCAGTAAATCAGTGTGAGAGATACCAGCTAACAACTGCGTCTACAACAAGTCTGATCCATTTATTTAAAACTTGGCTCTGATGTTTTTTGTTCACTCGAATGTTTTGAATCTTTCAGCAAGATAGATTTTCTGAGATGCTGACATTTCAAAATTTCAAGAGTGGAACAGCATTCCAGCATTAAAGTAAATCACCCGGAACGGCAGCACCAGTGTGAGTCACTGTTGACAATATTTTTTTCTTCAAACAAGGACAAGCGACCTAGAGCAGAAGCCTGAGCTGGTTTTGAGAAAGTAAACAACATTTGACCCAAAATGGAGGTACTCCCATGACCTGTAATTTAATAAAGATTTCTGGTTGTCCTCCACACCTTCCTATGTTGAGACCCCTTTCATGCATTCTTCCAAACTTTCCCTAAGACCAATAAGATGAGAGTTAAACTTGTGCATGCAACTGACTTTATTTTCATTTTTGCATAAATTAAGTTTGTGCTTATTTTACTGTTCCAGAAAGAAATTGTGAGAAATAAGATTAAATCTTTATCAGCAAACCTGAACATTTACTCTTCAACTCCTTAAGATAGATTTCATCGTTGTATCTGATTACTTATTAATAATTACTTTAGCTTGATTGCTCATAGTTCAAATGTTGATTCTCTTAGTTACTAGATGCAAAATATACAGCTGAAAGACTGAATATCCAGTCTTTCAGCTGTATATTGAAAGATATTTTAATATATCTTTCAATATTCTAAATATTTGCAGAAGAAGATATTTAAAGTACAATCAACTAGTTTGTTTTGATACAATTTAGACTCCCATAGAAAGATAATTTCCTCTTCAGATCTATGATGAATTTGAGACTGCTAATATTTTCTTATGAAACAAGACTGATCTAAGCTTTAATACTGGGGCTTCCAGTAAATCATGTGCTAGCTTTAATATTCAGAAATATATCAAACCTACCTATCCACGTCACAACCCTTTATTAACGAGATCTTTTAGCCTACTTTGTGTCGGTAAGGGCTGGTGGTATATGGCAGGCGGAGCTGTAACTAATCACAGTCAATGCCTTATTTAACAAGTGGCTGTGTATGTGACAGGGTGGGGGAATGGTGTGTGTGTTATGTGTGTTTGATATTTGGATCTTTTTCACGCAGGGAAAGATAGTTTTGAATAGCTTTTCCTCCTCAACTGAAATAATTAAATGGACTATCTGCTTGCAAACTGATTTTTGTATTAACTCAGATGATCTGTTTCTGATGTAAAATATGACATTATTGATGTCACATTAAGTGCATGCTGCTGAAACAGGTGCTTTGCTCTAAAATTGACGTTCTCTCGTGATCGTTTATGAAATGCTCACCGCGGTCACTTCTCAATCTCCTGATGCGTCACTTATCAACTGGTCCAGCAAGTTATTTCTGTGTAGCCGCACACACATCCACACACATCCATCAGACAGCCAGCGCACCTGCAGCGCGGACATTGCGTCTCTCTCAGACCTCCCTCTTCGCCGCTTTCCCCCACTTTCACTCGTAGTACTAGAGCGCAGCCATGAGCTCCATCTCCGCGCTCATCTTCCTCTTCCTCTTCTTTTTGTGCGCTGGATTTATTGGATGTAAACCCTCGTCGTCTTGTCCGAGCGGGCAGTTTCTGCTTAAAAACCAGTGCGTCCTGTGTCATCCCACCTGCTCCGAGTGCGACGGACATGAGCTGTTTGACTGCACTACCTGTGGAGTTTGTGAGTGAGCGATTTTTCCTTAAATGACCTGAACTGGGAATCAGCGTTAAACTGATAGCTTTGTCAAATGAAAGATGAGGGTTAAACTTATTAATTTCCCCCAGAGCCACTTTTCTATGGTTCACCTTTACTATATAAAGGTCTCATTATTTAAAGTCGCAATATATCCAGAAATGTAGACTTTCCATTGCTTTCCCCCCCTAGTTTCTGTTCGTTGTTGTGTCTCTTGTCCTCTAAATGCCACCCAAGTTCAACAATCCTAGTTATCCTTTTTTTTCAAAGGGGCACTATTTAATGGTTAACAAAGCTGAGTGCTTTGTGTTGGAGAAGGGACATGGTCTATCCTTCCCTCTTGTTAAACATTCAAAGAAAAACCATAAAAGTTGCTGATGTTTCTACCTGAGGGGCAAAAAAATGTAGGTGCAAACATTTCACTGTCTACTTTTCAGAGTGTAATTTGATCATCTCATAATGGAGCCTTTGTTAATCAAACGGGAAATATACGAAGTTGTATTGACTAAAAGTAGGATTCTTGTGACAGGGTTGTGGCTGTCTATTAAAAATATGCATTTGATGAGGAAAACAGTGGGGATAAAAAAAAAAAATATGGCTGACACAGGTGCAGCTACAAGCCCAATGTAGTGTGAAAAATTAACATTAAACACATTAGGATTTCTCTTGATAAATATATTTCTGAAAAACTACTGATGTGAAATTCACTCCAGATGTCAGTCACAACCCAAGTGATTTTCACAAGATAACTACTGAACAAAAATTTTAATTGAAATTATTCAGTGCTTCACAAGGAAACCATTTTTTTGATACCTACTGCCTTTGCCATATAGTCTGTCGGATGCATTGTGCAGGTGTGATTTTCATCAGTTCCTGCTCAGAAACTGTCTTTAAACTACCTTAAAGAAAATCTTTAAGGATGGGCTTTTCCATGCACATTGACGTTCAGTTCTTTCCATAGAATTTATGTTCAGTGGCTGAAAGGGTCAATGTTTGAAGTTTTATTTTATTTTCAGTTTTATTGGGTCTGTGTTTGGAATCATTGGCTTGTTAAAGAAATCGATATCAAGATAATAAACTGCAGTCAATCCCTTTATTCAATTACTTAAGTTTACCAGTACTACGTAGATAAATAGCTCAAAGCTGTGATGTTCCTGCCTCCAAATTTCTCTGCTGGTTCGGGGGTTTAAGGCTGATGTGGGGTGCCATTGTTCCTGGTGTGCAGTGACATCTAATTACATACTGTGGTATACTTTGGCTCAGATACTATTGGATAAATAATAAATCAATTTCACTATTTATCCAAGTTGTCTGCAGCAAATTTCAAACAGGCTTTTAGATACTCTTTCTTTGGTTAATGGTCAGGGCAGTTGAATGTATTACTTATTGTTATCATGATCAAACAGTGCCAGCTAATTTCAGATCTTTCTGAAGCTCTTTGCATTGCCTTTGGGTGTTGGTTGATTCTGCAGTCTAACGTCTTATAAGAAACACTTGGTCATGACTGTTTTAAAAGGAAACCGTTTTTTTTCCCTTCACTGATTATGTTCTCAATAGAGCATCCAGAAATTTGGGAACACAACATGTCTATAACAATACATCTACTATATTTTGCAACAATGAGGAGGACTAAAAAGTGCTCTTTGGTTTTACCCATCATGACATGCACTTGTGACATAGCTTTGTAAAGAGGAGACTTTTCATAGTCCATCATGATTAAAACAGCTAATGTGAATTTGCACTGACAAGAAGTTGGATTTAATTCCAATTACTGACAGATCTTAACTATTTTTAGTGTTCCATATCTTTTTGCAACTTCTTTTCATCACATGTTCAATACCTATTCCCTTTACCTGTCCATTCTGCTACACAAAACTTGATTCATGGAATTTTTTGTTTTGGTTCCTATCTCTGTGTTTATTTTGAGTACTGCCATCTGTTGCGAATTTTATGTCAATAGGACCGTAAAAAATATATTGACTGAAATAAAATTATTAGTGTGCAGAATACTTATTTTCCACACTGTAACAATAATAAGCCTCTGAATGAGGCTCTGAGCCTGATTACTCTCATTTGAAGCATCACCAATCAGTCTCTCTGCAGCAATCTGTTAGCTGTGGTCAATATGTTTGAGATGCAGTCATTGCATGCTGCTGTTATCCCATTTTATTACTCATCTGATTGATTCCCGGAACGTCCTGGTCCTTAATCATTCACACTGATTCGCTCGGTGAGCTTTTCCATCTGTTTTAGTGACAAATACTGAACATCTCTGCAGCAACTGTGCTGCGTCATCTTTCTTTTATACCTTGAATTGCATTTATGCCCTCATTTATTGTCAGAAACATAATGATTTATGCATCTTTATTAGCAATAATAATACAATATCGGCTTCAAGGCTGTAGGTTGAGCGTCTTCCTCTTCCTCCACAGATGAAGACGGACAGGAGCGTTTCCTGCACCAAGGTCGCTGTCGGACGCACTGCCCCAGGGGATTTTACCCTGACAGGGGTCACTATGTCTGCCTGCCCTGCATAGCCAATTGTGAACTCTGCACAGATGGCAATTTGTGTGCCAAATGCCGGGAACACTACAAACTTCAGAATGGGGTCTGCCAACCAGCGCTGTGTGGCATAGGTAAAAAGGTGAAGCAGAGTCAGTGTTTAGGCTGTACCTTGATAGAAAGACCTTTATTGTTGCTGGTCTTGTGTGTTTCAGGACGGATGCTGGACCCCGATACAGGAGAGTGTATCAACTGTGAAATGGCCTGCAAAACGTGTTCTACAGGTAAACAGACTTTTTTTTTGTTTGGTCCCCATTCTCTTACCCCTCATGTAAAAAAGTATTCTTACATAAGGGGTGATGATTTTGGTGGAAAGTGCCGTTTGCTTCTTCGTCTGAATTCTAATTAATCCCCTTTTCTCCTTTGTACTGAGAAGACCCTGAGATTTGCAGCAGCTGCGTTCAAGGTTACTTTCTGTGAGTCTTTTATCTTCCTTCAGCGTTTTTATTCAATAAGTAAAATTTCCATTACTTACATGTTTGCTGTTAGAAAAGTCAGACATTGGGGTGTGATTATAACCTGTAACAGAAATGCTGCACCAGTTTATACCCAAAGCTTTTTTTTTAATCATGAAGAAAGAATTATTGCAGTTCTCAAACTCTTTTGTCTTGCGCACTATGTCTTGTAAAAGTAATCACGCTCCTTGATCTTTTTCAATTTTTTTATGTAACAACTGCAGATGTTGCAGACCAACACAAAAGCTGGGCATGAAAGGAAAATTGTGTGCATTTTTTTTTTTACAGCTTAATGTTTGAAAAAGTGTGAGCGGAACAATAGCTTTCTTCTTGTCACTCTCTCATAAAGGTCATATTTGTGAAGTCACCATTTTAAAAAATTGCCCCGCCTTTAGATGATGTTTGTTCAAAAATATTTTTTAAATATTTTTGAACAGAAAAGTTGTATATATATTAAAAAGTAAAATACACACTGGTTAAATTACACAATGCAGAAGGAAGTATTTTAAATTTGTTTTTGTAAAAAAAAAGAAACATGAAAAGCACGTGTCACATTAATGTGATATGCTACTTTGTGTTGGGTCCATATCTGTTTTTTCTTATTTCCATAAATATGGAAATGACTCTGGTGGCAAGTTCTTTTTTTCTCCTTTGTAGATGTTTTCTCTTTATTCTTAGATCTAAAAGTAGGAAAAACTAATAAAATAAATCATTCTTACCTTATAACTTAACATTTTAAACTCAATTTGTAAATGTTTCATGTTTGATAAACAAATTTTATTTTATTTCAAAGAATGCAAAAATGTTTAGACTACAAACGGCTGTCACATAATCCTAATAAAATACATTAAATTTGTTGAATTGAATGGGGCTTGAATACTTTTGCAATTCACTGTGTTTTGCTCTAAGATGTTTATCTTAGGGCTGCATGCTGTTTCAGTTGTTAATGGCGTTGCTTTGGAACAAAAATGTCCTGGATTTGAATCCTTGTCTGAGGTATTTGAATGTTCTCCACATACATATGTTCTCTGTCAGTACTCTTCCTCCAACTGTCAAAAATTATACATGGCAACTTAATTGTTCTCACTGAGTGAGTGAGTGTGTGCATCTGTGATTGTTTGTCATGTGTGTCTCTGTGTTGCTTTGTGTTGGACTACTGACATGTCTAGGGTTCACCTCAACAGTGACCACTGAAGACAGGCAGGATCACAAGGGGGCAGTCAGTGGGTGAGAGGCTGGGGACATTCTGGGCAGGTGGCCAGTCTTTCTCAGTGCAACCAGCGCTGGAAAACAATTATGCATGCACACAAATACATCGAGCGGTAATTTACAGTGGGCAGTGGTCCTAATATGTGTGTTTTTCCCCAATTGAAGGAAGCTGAAGTAACCAGAGAGAACCTATGCATGCATGAGGAGAATGTGCAAACCCGTAAACTCCTCTGAGCAGCTAACTGAACAGACTGGATTCAAACCCAGAAACTTCTTCTTACTCTTAAATCTTACTGTTTTGTTTAAAAAATATATCTTAGCCTCTGTAAATGGTAACATTCCATACCATTTTCTGAACACTTCAGTTGAATTGCCTTCTTTATATCACAGGAACACTTTGCCTGGATTTCTGTTTACAGCAACTTATCACTTATACCCAATGAGAGAAACTGGTTTAAGAGCTTGAACAGAACACCAATTGTGTACTTCCCCCCCGAGTTTAGGCCTCCTGGTATGATGTGAGTCAGGTTACCTTCCACTTTCAGTCACAAGCTGTTACCTGAAACTCAGTTTGAGCTTAGAAGAGACCTAACAGAGCATGTTATGAAGAAGAGGAGTAGAACACAGAGAAACAAATACATGAATACCAGACTTTACCAACTTCCTGTGTGAATGACAGGAGATTATGTCTTAAATGAAATTCTCCACTTACCTCTTTTCACAGGTTTGCAGAGATACTCAGTCTTTCTCAGTGCATGTAGCTGAGTCAGACTAATGACTTTAAAAATGTAAAATGACAGACCATCTCAGTAATTCCTGTAGCCACAGTTATTATTGCATCTACCATGGGTAGCACAAACCAATAAAAGAAATCCAATAAACTATGAGTCAATCGTAAAGTGAAAGAGCCACCTCTCTGGGATAGATTGTGACAGTTCCCGGTGCTTTAAGAGCTGCCGATATTTGAGTTTCTGCTTTCAGCCGCAAAGTAAAAATGTTAAAGGTTTTGAAGATGGACATTTTTGGTGTAACTATGAATCCCTGGGGCCTGTGTCACTGTTGAATAAAACACTTGCTATTGGACAAAATCTCAGCATGATGGATGCTTGGTATTTGTTGGCATTTATCTTTCTCCCTAAGGCGCCAACGAAGTGCAGCTAAACTGGAAAATTGCTGTGCTCAATTCGGAATATAGCTTAAACCACTCATTTTAGGAATTTTATTTAAAAAAATATGCACAAGCTAAAGTGTAGTTACACCAGTTAGCAACAAAATCATGTGGTAAAAGACCTAAATGAAAGTTGCAAGGGATTGCTAATGTGCTCTCCTGGAATGCATAGGCTAATATTTGCAGATAGGGTTTCTTAAACATCCCACAGATTCTCAAGCAGAGCATCATCTCCTAGCTTTGAGACAGACCCTTGGTCTCCATCTGCAGCTATTGTGAGTGAGCTGATGGATGTGGTGTGGCGTCTCCAGCTGTTCTTCCTCAAACAGATACCACATCTTATCACCAAACCCACAGCAACGCAGTT
Source organism: Xiphophorus maculatus (assembly GCF_002775205.1). Classification (NCBI taxonomy): domain Eukaryota; kingdom Metazoa; phylum Chordata; class Actinopteri; order Cyprinodontiformes; family Poeciliidae; genus Xiphophorus; species Xiphophorus maculatus. Next base: position 9,040,218 of record NC_036444.1, read on the forward strand.
GGAAGTGCAGCTTGGACTGTCAGTGGCCATATTCTGTCATAGAGGAACTTGTCAAAACAGGCAGGAAGAGGGGGTTCTATTACAAAAGCTGGGGAATAATTAATAGGCACAGGCTGCATATGAGCTACAGTAATTAGTTTTACTTAACATAGAAAAGCAACAGTTATTCTGATCCTTCCACGTACACAAAAAAAAATCAAAAGGATTGTCTGAATTCAAAAAGTATGATACTTTCTTGCCTATTGCATTTTTATAGATAAACACACTGCAAAATTTGTATTTTTCTGACATTTTGAATTTTATTACCTAACCCTAACCCTAACCCTAACCCTATATCAATAAAACAGATGGGTGTTGCTCCTTTAGTTTCCAAAACAAGACTACCAATGATTTTTGTGTCTGGAAATTATTCCCAAGCCATCACATTTGTAATTTTTTGTAAGCATGGCCAAAGTGTAACAGCTTTTGTTCTGCCAGACTGTGACTGTGTAGTGACAGATGGGGGAGGGGTGTTCTGACTTACTCTCTAGTTCATAGCTGAAGAAAACATAAGGCACTCCCCTAAGTTCAATGACATCCCAGTAAAATGACTTCAAACTATTAGAATGATTTGATTTACATTTTTAAACCAGCCCATGCTTAGCAGTAGCCAATTTTAAATTATTTGCTAATCTTTTTAAGTTTAATTTAAATTTGCTTAAAAATGGCAAATTTACGTTTTAATTTTTAAGCTTAAAATTGCAACTTAAACAAGAGATTCAAGCTCTCAGAGAACAGAATGAGAAACCATTTTTTACTTTCTGTTAGAAAAAAATGCTCCTCTTTCTAAGCTGTCATACTATTGTCTGAATGAATAAAGCTTTTGAAGGAGCAGTGCATTGAAGTCAACAATGCAGCTGCAGGTGTGCCATGGACTGACACAGGGCATGTTAAGGTCCCTGGTTTCCAATTCATCTAGTCTCAAAGTTGAGTGTGCTGTAGCCGCTTGCAACAGCAGTCACCTTCATCACTGTGAAAACAGCAGCTGTTTTCCATGGCCTGTTTCTTCCTGCACTTTCACCAACGCAAAAAAAGAAAGGAGAAAAAAAAGAAGAAACTTCATCTTGTTTAAAAAGCATGACAGTTAAAAGTCAAACGGTCATTAACCAATTACAAATACTTGGAGCGAGACAATTAACTTTCTAATTATTATGGATTTTTAATCTATTGGATGCAGATGAATATTTGGAATGGCATTTGGTGGTATTTGAATGAACCATTCCTTACAGTTTCAGACAGAAATGCCGCAGACACTGCCCTCAGAGCACCTACGAGGACCACGTCGGTGGAGTCTGTCTGTCCTGTCCAGCGCCATGTGAGGACTGTAGTACCAACACCCGCTGTCTCGCCTGCCAGCCGGGTTACTTCCTGAACGGTACTACTGCAAAAACATATATATTTCCTTTACTCCTTAATTTAAAAAAATGAGAGTGAAGTGCAAGTGACAGATCCTGACAGTTCTTATTATTGAAAAGAGCTTGGTTTAGTTTGTGTCTCTGAGCATTTATCCTTATTATAAACAAATAATGGCACTCCTGAGTCTTCATTTGGTTTGCAAATAAGGTGAGTGTCAGCAAATCTGGGAGGAAAAGATATGCAAATGTATGGTTTATGCAAAGAATGAATTAGCAGTGCGCTGTTCTCTATCAGCAATAAGCTTAGAGACTTATTGTAGAAAAAAACGAGGAGAAAAAAGGTTTAATATTAATAAAGATGAGCAAGTGTTCTGTCACTTTGTTCAATTGGACAACTGGGTGTCCTTTGGAATATATAATTTGGAATATATAATTTTATTATGTGTAACCGCAAGGTTCAGCCTTAAGATGGCTGTTGTGGTTGTATGTCCAGTAGAATTTGGAGAAAAAGCAACTCTGAAGAAGCAAATGAGAAATTTAAATTGTTGCTTTTTTTTAAGAGGAACTACAATACTGTGAAAAACTAGTGACACTATTACAGATTTCTTTTGTTTTTCTTAGTATCACAGCTAAATGTTTTAGATCAGAGTTTTTCAAAGTAGGGTTCACAGCTCCCTCAGGGACCACCAGAGGGGCCTCAGAAAGCTGGAGCAAAGATGAGGGGGAAAAAAAGGAATCTTATATTATTTTAAATCATACATTTTAATCTGTTTTTAAACCATAAATAAATAATTTATTGAAATGTTTTTTGTCATGCTCATCTGTCTGATTGGGTGCCAGTCAAATTTATCGGCAAGATAGCACAGCAAACGCAAAATGGAAAAAGTTTCTTACAAGAAAAAAACTGAAGGAACAGCCCTGCTGGGAAGGACACTGCTGATTTTATTGTTTAGGTTGATTTGGAATTTTTTTTTTATTTCCTAATTATTAAAAACTACTTTAATTATTTACTGTGTTCATTTTTGTCTGCAAAAAAAAATAAATAAATAAAAAATTGCTTAGTGACATCTAAATAAGGGACACAAAAAGTCACAAACAGAACAACTCTAAAGGTAGTAAATACTTGCTCAAATTTCTACATGACTGATATTATTTATATTTAAGCAGTTGAGTTTCAAAGTATTCATATATTGTATCATTAGTACTATTTATGTTCAGTGGAATAAAGCCACTTTATTTTTTGCTGTTTCAGGAGAGGAGTGTATAAAACAGTGTCCATCGCAAACCTTCAGTGACTCCAGTGGGTGGCGCTGTCAGCTTTGCCACAGCTCGTGCCAGACCTGTCATGGGCCTCATTCTACAGACTGTAATCTCTGTCTGAGTGGGAATCTGCCTCTGCATGGACAGTGTCCCCAGGTTAACTGCCCACTTGGCCAGTATTTTGATGGTAAGTAGAAAAACCAATATAAAACTTAATTTAATTTGGCTAATGATGAAAGTAAGCTAGCTTGCTGAAGAAAAAAAAGGCCTGAGTCCAGATTTGATGATGAGAGTTGTTAAGTAGCATTAGAAGGATGCAGTAATCAAGGTGCTTCACCATCACATTCTGCTCATTGCTGCTAAACATAAATCAGGACCATAGATGCTGTAAATCAGAAGGGTTTGTGAAACAAAGAGAGAACACAAGGTCAATAGTTTATCAGTTTCAGCTCTGACCTTGTACCAACCAGTGTGTCCTATTAGTACGTTTCTTTGTGTTGACAATTCCAAAGAGTTTCATTAATTATCAATAAACTGCCTTTGACATAATTGATGACAAATATCTAACACAGCCAAATCTTGACTTTCAAAGGAAATCAATGTGTGTAGAATATGATTAACTAAATTACTGACTGGTGCAGATTTCTAATTGAAATGTCTTTTCATGTACAGTTCTTACACTCATTTTTATTTGTACTCCTTTCTATTTCCATTTAATGTGTTGGTCAACATTTCCTAATCTTTAACCATTTTAAATTAAGTGGTGCAAATGTCCAACTGAAGTTTTTAGTATTTTGACATGTTTTATCAGCATCCTATTTTATGAATAAAGTCAGAGAAGTGTCCCCAGCCCAGCCTAAGGCTGGAAAAGATGGCACAGCTGATGGAAGAGGGCACACATGGGCTGGGCAACACACAAGATATCTAAAGGTCTGCTCATGTTTCTCCAGTCAGATTGGATGAAGAATGTCTATGAATAACAATTTTCAAGTCTTGCCACAAACTTTGAAGTGGTTTCCTGGAAGGTGAACACTACTGTAGTTTCCAGTGTTATGCAGCCTTTCCAGATTTTCATCCAGGCTAGGAAACAAGGGAAAGTCAAAACAGAAGATAACCCTTCATGCCAACAATAAAAATACAAGTGTCTATTGCATTCACAAACATCAACATATTATATATGTTACAGCCAGAACATTGCATCAGTTTAAAAATGTACCGCAAACCTCTTTTATCTAACTGTCTAAATTCTTGCGCACTCATTGTAACCTGCATTTGTCATTTGTTGGATCGGAACCAACACCATAAATGACATTTTAATCTACAGCGGATCTTTATTTTTATTTATATTCAATAACAGCAAGTGTTTGACATTTTAGAATTGGGTAACTTTATATGCCAGTGAGCTGTACGGGATTCCCAGTTATAAAGTGAGGCAGAGCGAGCAAAGTAACAGAACAGCCAGTTAACGCATCAGCACAAAACTGAACGTAGATCACAAAGATAACATCTTACATTCTTGATTGATCTGTGAGTAAAAACAAATTTCTTTGTCCTTCGGTTGGTATTAAAGTTCATACTGACATTAAACTCTTACTCTTCCTAGTAAGAGAACTTCTGAAGCCACTTTATTATTGAAATGGTAGCCACTCTTTTCTGATTTTTATTTCTTACAATTTACTGCACGATTGCATACTACTTTTATGTTTGTTCATCATGTAAAATATCAGAAAACCTCATCGAAGCTTGTGGTTATACTGTAGCTTAATATGAAAACTTTGAGAAGAATTTGTAATTTAACAAGAAGCTCTAAATGTGATGCTGCTTAAATATTGTTAGATTCGACTGTTGGCACGGACAGTTTAGTCTTTGTTCTATCAGTTCAGATGACTTTGCCTCTCCTCTCATGGTTCTGCAGCCCTTTTACTGCCAGCAGGATGTCATGTGCCTTTTCATGAGGAATGGCTTCTGTGCGCATTATAAAAGCCTGATTAGTCCCGAGCTACAGTGATAATTGCTTTTCTGCAAAGGTTCTTGTGAAACTCCGCTGGCTACCTGTCAGGTCGAGGCCCTTCATCACCAATTAGACACCTCCGGGAAGTCTGCTCCAGACCTTTCCACTGTGCTTTTATTACTCTGAATACTGTGTAAAATTTTCTCCCGTCTTTCCCAAAATCTTTGCTTCAACACAAACGGAAGACCTTTCAAAAGGTCTCCAAATGGTGTGTGCCATCATAAATATGTCCATTGATTCTTTCTGGGTGAAACTGGACACCAATTAAGTTGTAAAACCATCTCCAGTCAGGGTCTGTTTTGCAAGCAAAATACAGAATTTGACTTAACTTTAACAAATTGTTCTTCATGAATTATTGCATTTTTTCTCCTTATTTTATATCCTAGAAAATCTGTACGTCATGAGATCATTTTTTCTTTTTTTTTTGATTGATATATCTACAGTGAAGAATACAGAGAACAAGGGGGGAAATGAACGCACAATAACACACAAGTATATCTATGCAAATGCCATACAAATGTTACAGGTAAAATAACAAATACAAACATACACAGAGAAACAAAAGCGTGTAAGAGCCAGAGGTACCACTGTTAGATGTCATGTGTTTCAGGAAAAGGTTTTCTGCAAATGTTCATAAATTTGATGCGTTTCTTATTTTTCAGTAGATCATTTGTTGCAGGTTTCATGTACTTTGTCATCAATTGTGCTCGGAAAGTACCCTCCGTTTTAGCAGGCTATGCTGCCCTCTACTGGTCGTAAAAACTGAAACGTTTGGCACTTATTTTTTACGTGTTCAATTTTCAGGGAAATTTGGTGGTTGCCACTCGTGCGACCCATCCTGTAAGACCTGCTTCGGCCCACAGGCGCTGGATTGTTCCTCCTGTTTCCAAGGTGCGAATATTAACTGTTCACTACCACTGCAGGTTGGAACATGATTGGAACACTGCAAACATGCATATTTTTACACTTCATGTTTACATTTGTGTAATTTCACAGGGTATTTCTTGGACCTGGAGAGTTCTTGTGTAGAACAATGTCCATCGGGCTCTTATGCGAACCCTGCCACCCGGCTGTGCGAAGACTGCTCACCAAACTGCGAGGACTGCGTAGACACCAGTGATAATTGCATCAGCTGCCCAAAAGGCAGCAACACATTTTTCCTGCACCAAGGCCGGTGTTGGTCAAATTGCCCAGAGTAAGCAGTATGGTGAATAATATAGATGAGCTGTTGTTTCCTCTACATGCGCTGTCAAATGTCTTCCTTGCTTTACATTCAGGGGTTTGTTTGAGACTCCAGACGGTTCATGTGAGGCCTGTGATAGTTCCTGCCTGACTTGCGATGAGAACAAGTCTCAGTGTCTCTCCTGTCCTGATGGCCACTACTTGGAGAGCGGCACATGTAGACTGAACTGTTCACTGCGGGCATACCCAGCGGAAGACGGTACCTGCAGACGCTGTCCTCCCCACTGTGATGTCTGCTCCGATGACAGAACCTGTTTCAGTGAGTTATTAGATCTGTTCTAGATTATTGCCAAAGCGCAATCTTGTGCAGTTCTGATTCTCACCTTGTCTCCATCTTACAGAATGTACGTTCCTCTACTTGATGCTAAATAGTGTGTGCAAAGCCAGCTGTCCCATGGGTTATTATGAGGACATGGAGGAGGGCCTGTGCACTCAGTGCCACCCTACCTGTGGCAGCTGTTCTGGACCGCTGACGGATGACTGTGAGACCTGCTCAACCTTCAGTCCCAAGCTCTATAAAGGTTCATGTCTCAAAGACTGCCCTGTGGGTACCTACTATGAGACATCAGCTGTGGAGTGCCAGGGTAAGCTTCCAAACTCAATTTCATGATCTTTGCTGTCTGTGTTTTAAAGGGATTAATACCTTTTCAACATTTCCACAGTTTTTTACATGACAACCTGAAATTTCAGGGCATTTTATTCAAACTTTACTTGATAGACCAACATTAAGCATTCCATCATTCTAAATGAAAAAGGTTGCATGTTTTTTAATACCTTTTTCACAAATAAAATTCTGAAAAGAACGCTGTGCATTTATAAACAATTTCCTTTGCTATCGCTAAATACAGTGAAGTGAAACCAGTTGCCTTGCAAGTTTATGAAACAAGTGTCCATTAATAAGTGTAGCATTTAATCTCAATACAAATCCAGCTGTGACTCTGTGGAGTCTCCAAAGCCGTCAGACATGAAAATTGATTTTCTCTTTCAGTCTCTGTCCCATCTGACCGACTAGAGCTCATTTGTAAAGAAGAACTGGCAACATTTGGTAGAGACAAACTTGAAAAACAGTCACTGCAGAGAAAGGTGGTTGATAAAATATTATCCAGGGGATAAAACAAATTCACTACTCATTTTTCAGAGTTAAATTTGTAAAAATTTAAACTATGTATAATTTTTCACTTTGCACATCATGTATGACTTTGGGTTGGTCTTTTAGAAAAACTACTATATTTGACAACATTCCTATATTATGTTGTATCATATATTACAAAATAAGAGGAGAAAGAAAAGACAGCATTACTCAGTTTTTCTATAACTTGTTTAAGCAGAAAAAAAAACTTTTTTATCCAGTCCACAATTCCTAGCATATTTTTTTTGATTAAACATTTTTTTCCTAATCAAAATCTAAATTGATTTGGAAGCTTGAAATACCAAAAGTAACTGTAATACCAATAAGAAATAGATTTGCTTGTAAAACTTTGTCTACTTGTCATTTAAGTGTTTGTAGCTTATAGAAGGTCATGTAACAATAAGCTCTTAGCGTTAAGTCACTTCCTCTTTCTTATATAACAGCAGTGACGATATTTCACCAGTACACACTAACTTGGTTGCGTATCTTCAGAATGCCACCAGACTTGTATGAGCTGCAGTGGTCCAGACCCAAACCAGTGCACCCAGTGCGAGAGGGGACTGGTGCTGGATCCCAGCACCTTGCTGTGTGGCGTCACAGGAGACGAGACGTGCCCGACGAGAACGTACCTCCACGACGACCAGTTCACTTGCATGGGCTGCCACAAGCACTGTTACTCCTGCCAGGGCCCCGGCAGTGATGAATGTTTGACCTGTGCTGTCCCCAAATACCTTCATAGTGAGTGTTTTCCACCAATGTTGAGATTCTCAAAGGAATGTGATATATATGCAACACATATGACCAATAAGTAACTGATTACTTCAAGTCAGTTGAGGTTACTACATTTGGATACACTGAGATAAACATTGTTGCAAAAGTCATGATGGTTATGTAATGGTTTTGTAGGGTTCTGATTAATTTTGAATTATGGTATTTGGGGTAATGGTTGTAACGGTGGTAGGAGTTCGTTCTGCAATCAGCAGGTTGCTGGTTTTAACCCTGCTCTGCTGTTATGTCCTACTTCACCCACCTTGAACTGCTGGTAGTAGTCAGAGGGCCTGGTGGCGCCTGCTGGCATGACAGCCTCACTTCTATCAGACTGCCCCAGGGCAGCTATTGGTGCTATTTTGTTTAAGATTCTTCTCAGAGTTTGCATACTAACAATGATGTCATCCACAATATGCAGCAGTATCACATTGTGAGTATCTCTCCATGTTTTAGACCAAGAGTGTAGTAAAACTTGAGCAAGACTTGTAAATTACTCATTATACTACCCATTACTCTGCAATAAAAGCAGTGAAAAGACACCATCTGGATGACAATATTACATTTATACAATATTATTATCAAGTTTATTCAAGATAATTGTCACATTTGCACAATATATTATAACGTTTGTGCAATATAATTATCGTGTTACAATGTGATGGTCTTCAAAAATATATTTTCTTCCGTGACAGCACTACGCTTACACAAAAACCAGACACTACGCTTACATAAAAAATGCTTACATAAAAACCAGCTCTAACATTGCTGCCGTCACAAGAGGATGTCCTTTATTTAATTTTCGGTTGACGTCCTGTGGTTTAGTTCAGGAACATCTTTGTAAGCTTAAGCTGAGCTACCACTTTGTTTGTAGAGAGTATTTTACTTCAGGTGGGTCATCCTCTGCTAAAGAGATTAAAAATATACACATTACGTTCCCTCCTTTCATCAGACACCAATAAATGACCCAAACTCAACTGTCCAAACTGAAACAGACCACTTAAACCAGGGGTGGGCAATCCTGGTCCTCGAGGGCCGGTGTCCTGCAACTCTTAGATGTCTCCCTGGTCCAACACACTTGAATCCAATAGCTGAATCACCTCCTAAGTGCAGTCAAGTTCTCCAGAGTCCTGCTAATGACCTCATTATTTGACTCAGGTGTGTTGAAGTAGAGATGCATCTAAAAGTTGCAGGAGACCGGCCCTCGAGGCCTGGAGTTGCCCACCCCTGACTTAAACTGTCAAAACTTTCAGCTATCCTCAAACCAACTCAGCCTATTTGTACAGCAGTTGTCAAATGAACAAGTTCTTTACACAGCAAATAAAACTTAGAAACGACATGCTTGCAATTTCCGATGAATTTAGCTTCTGTTTACATTTGATAGGTCTACAAAGCTGCAAGGCTATGTTTAATGTTTTCACACTCAAGTTCTGCATTTGGCTAAATAACAACGTGTTGTTATACTGAAAGTTTTGCTCTACTTAACTTTGAAAGATGACTTGGTCTTGAAATGCTTTTTAACCATACACAATTCACTATAAATTCAGAACCCTCAGAAAAAAAATCTAATTACATAAGACTGAAAATGAAGGATTTTTAATGCAGAAAGGTTGTTCTGGGTCTGGGACCATTATGGGGAAGACTGCTGACTTGGCAGTTGTCAAGTACAGTAATTACTAAAGAAGCCCTGTGGTCACAGTGTGCTGTATCCCACAATATAAATTCAAAATTGAGTGGAAGGACAAAGTGTGTAGATAGAAGATACACAAGCACCAGCCTTAAGAGGATTGTGCAGCAAAGTTGATTTAAGAGTTTGGAGAATATTCACGAGGTGTGGACTGGAGCTGGGGTTTCGTGCTTGTGATAACCACTCCAGAGACGATATAAGCATCTTACCTAGAGTGAGAAGAAAAAGGACGTGGGTTTTGCTCAGTGGAACAAAGAACTCTTTTCAGATGAAATTTAATTTGCATTTCATTTGGTCAGTGATGATTTGTGAAGTTGTCATCTGCTGGTGTTGTTTCTGTCAGCATCACAGCTATCTGTCTGGAAACTTTTGAACACTTCAGATCTCCCTTTACAGAAATATTAATTAACTTCAAACTTTTACTAGCTGGAAGCCAGAATTATCAAAATTACCAGAAATAAATATTTGAAATATACCACTCACTGTGTAATGTACCATGTTACTTATTGAATTACATTATAAAAACAAATTTCTTTTTTGCTGATATTCTATTTTGCTGAGATCTTAATGGATTCTTCCTGACTACTAACCAAAGGAAACATGCCCAAGAACATAATTTATAAAAAGAAAATAACTTCCAATGAGTTTATTGGAAACGAATTTGGCTAGACCATCATTAGACATTTCCTCTAATGATGAGATTGGAAGGAAATCAGGAGAGGGAGAGTTGATCCCAGATTAGTGGGAGAGCAGTGGTGTACAAATGTGATAACTTTGTCAACATAGTATCTACTGTACAATTTTATTTATTTTTATTGATGTTTTTTTTCCCTAAATTTCTGTTGCAGTCAAGGATAAGAACAATATATTTTTCAGTATTTTAAAGGGTTGGAAAGATGAGTAATGGATGCTGAATTCTGTTTTTAAATTACACAATGAAGATGAGAGCTGAGAACGGGTAAAGAGAACAGGAGCAGAGAACATATAGAAATGATTCAAATATGTGAACTGGCATCCAGTGTTCTTTATTTTCTCCTCCAGACAGCAGCTGTGTGGATGAATGTCCTGCTGCTACGTACTCCACAAGGCACGAAGCTGACGGACAGGAGCTGGGATTCTGTTCGCCCTGTGACCGTGTTTGCTCCAGCTGCACTGGGGCATCACCTCGAGACTGCCTGACCTGCTCTGTGGGATACCTGCGGCTCTTCCAGCTCTGCGTCCTCCATTGCCCCACCGGGTACAAAACTGAAGCTCAACCTGATTGTTTTTAATCTGCACTGAAAGGCTATGATCCAAATATCACACCGTGTGTCTGATTTGGAAGTCACATTCTTAGAATGTAATTTTGACTGAGTGGCTCCCTGTTCGGTGGACTCCTACATATTGAGCCAAATTGATCCTAATTCATCTGATTCTCTGTTGCACATATAATCTGACACATATCTAATTACTTTTTGATGAATAATGTTTTTTGAATCAAATTATCCATTTGTCATTTATGTGTTTCTTCAGGTATTACAAACAGGGCTCTCGCTGCCAAAAATGTGACCCGTCCTGCGAGCTGTGCACAGGGCCGGGGCCAGAGTCCTGCCGGGCCTGTCTCCCTCCTCTCCTGGAGCTGAAAGGCACCAAGCTGTGTGTCGAACGCTGCCCGCACCGCTTCCATCAGGTCAATGACCTCTGCAAACAGTGCCATACCAGCTGTCAGACCTGCACAGGTACAGACATCTCAAGCTGTAGCATTTTTTTGTTCCTGTTCGAGTGAACAGTAGGCTGTATTGTTGAATCGAGTTTGTCTTTCTAGTATGTCAATGTTTGTAAGTAAATTTTCCCCATTTGCATAAGATTTTCAGATTAGTTATACAGTGTACATGTGATTTCAGACTCCTCGCCTCAAGGCTGCTTGACGTGTGACTGGGGTAGCACTTTGAAGGACAGTGTCTGTTACCCACGCTGTGAGGAGGGGCAGTACTTTTCAAAAATGGTGAGCTCACACTTAAAATGGTCAGAAGTACTCTGTAAGACTGCCTAATATTACATTTCTTCCTGAACAGGAAAAGCTGTCTTGTTCAAATTTTGTTTGGTGGGAGAGGCAAAAATACAAGCATGAATCTGTAGGATTAAAAAAAAAACATTACTGTAAAGTAAATCTACAGTTTTTTGCAAAAGTATTATTTATCAGCTTACAACCACGGTCTTCATTTTATTTTATTAGCATTTAATGTGATAAACCAAGACAAAGTAGTGAATAATTATGAAAGGAAACAACACATTGTTTTACTTTTTTTTTGTATGTAGTTAAATGTTAATATAAATACAGATATTCTGTGAAGGTTTGAAGCATCAAAATGAAGACCAAGGAACTGCAGAGTTTGCTTATGAAAAAGAATCTTGAGTTCTGAAAATCACCAAAGGAGCAGTTGAGATCCGCAGCTCAAGCAGACTCTGCTGACAGCTCAACTTTTAGTTGTGCCTTCTATAAATCTGTTCTTTATGGAAAAGTATGAAGCACTAAGTTATCATTGAAGAAAAGAAGTTATAAGGTGTGTAAGCTTACATGTCATGTGGATGAAGGAGCTCTTATATGATAGACCAACAAGTATTTCTGGCCTACATGGGAGATGCTTTGTGTGTCCAAAACACATAAACACTGCGCTAAAATGTAGCGGTGGCAACATCATGCTGTGGGGATGCTTCTCTTTGTGGCTTTGTGGGGACAGGGAAGCTGGCCAGAGTTGACAAGAAGATGGATGGCGCTCTAATTTACACGGCATTCCTGGAGGAAATCATTGAAGAGACTGTAAATACTTACGACTGGGAAAGACTTTCATTTTCCAGCAGGATCAAAATCCAAAACATACAGAGTTAAACTGGAATGGGTTTGATCAAACCCCAAAAGGCTTTTGGCAGTTACATGACAAAAGATGGAAATGTTTAAGGGGCATAAAAGAAGTGACTAGTAGTTATTGAACCACTCTGCTCTCCTTTCAGTGTATTGCTCTGTGTATCATGTGCTGTGCAATGACGCGTGCTGCTGTTTGGTAGGAAACCTGTGAGCTTTGTGACAGCTCCTGCAGGCACTGCGTCGGCCCCAGACCTGACCAGTGTCTGACCTGTCACGCAGACTTCGCCCTCCATGCTGTAGAGAACCGTTGCTCCCGCTGCTGTCAGGCTGCAGGGAATCACACCAACTGCTGTGTTTGTGACACTCGCTCAGGTAAACATGCCAGCCACCCAAAGCATTTCAGGATTGTTTTGATAGGGAAAAAGAACTGTATTAGTGTTATCTTTTTTCTCTTCCCTAGCTCTTTGTGTGGAGGCTCCTCTGTCCAGGCCTGGAGATCACAAGGAGTTGGACACAAATATGTCCTCGCGGGCTTTAAAGCACACCTCAGCTGCTGTGCCCGTTGCCCTGCTGCTGGCAGCCGGTCTGGCGCTGGCGGTCTTTGCCTTGGTTAAGGCACATTCCAGGAGGAGGCTTTGCTGGAGCCAAAGCTACGAGAGACTGAGTGGGAGTGGCGGCATCAACATGCCACACGGCGTGCCCGAGCCTGACAGCGGCGATGAGGTAGATGTGGTTTACACCAGCCGAGGCGGATCAGTTTATAGACGCTACAGCTTCATCCTTGAGCAGGACACAGACGCAGACCAAGATGTCATCGGAAATCAGTCTTAGATGCATCCATGCCAAGGTGTACTATCACTGAATGATTATAACTGTAAAGTTTGGTTTAAAAAAGTAGTTTAGTTTATGTTTAGAAAGACATGGAGATGCATTTACAGATGTTTACATGTAATCATAGTGTTAATTTTGAGGCTTTTAATGATTATTTGAACAAGATTTTGTTTAAAGTTAAAATAATTTTTAAAACAAGAGCTGCATGCACAAGTTTGAATTTGTGGTGGAATTTCTCTTCTCCGAGTATCAAATGTAATCTCTTACACTCCCACAAATATTTACATATACTGTCATGATGCATGTTGTAGTCTGTGCCAGAAGCTTGGTAATGGTGTAAAAAGGGTTTGGTAAAAGTTCAAACTGCTGAGGGTCATTTAAAGAAATTTTAGTGTGTGTGCATGTACATGTTTCTGCACTGTGTACATGAGGCAAAAATCCCCAATAAATCCAAACTTGTACATCCAATTTTTTTTCAAAAATCACTGAAATTTTATGTTGTAGAATAATTCCACCCTGGAAAAGCAATTATTAAATGCAACAGTAAAATTAATAAAACATTTTGTCCTTGAAGATTGCATGTAAAAATCTGGCCAGAACTGTTGCAATGGTATTCTTTTTCTTTGTATTTTAGTTGTGAGATTTTACAAAGTGCCTGTATCTATACGATGCACACTGTTAGTAAAACATGTGAGCAGTGACTGAAAAACTACCTTCATATTTGTGCAAATGTATTTTCTTTTTATAATTATCATTAAAAAGGAGTATCTGGGAAACTGAACGTCCTTAGTTGTCTAAGGAGTGTTTTAGCACTCCTTAGACAACTACAAAAAATACACATAAACTTCCTTAAAAATTCTACATTCTCAGAAGCAATGCAGTACTGTTTAATCATTAACAAGGATGTTCATGATTAAATATGAACAAGGATGCTCATGTTGTCATGTTTATGTTGTCTAAGGTTTAATCATGAACAAGGATGTTCATAATTAAACATGAACATCCTTGTTCATGTTTAATCATGAACATGTACCTTTCACATCTTAACGGACACACCTCCACAAAGGGATGATTAAATACTGCAGCATCTCCTTCAAACTGGAAACTGCATTGATGAGAGCTTACCTGCCCTGTCGCCTCTGAGCAAAGAGATGACTAACACAAAACTCCGGACAAGGTGGACTTTTTTTTTTTCTCTCAGCCTGGCTTGTTTGTTCCTTTCCTTTGCTTTTTGGGAAACCGCCATTGATAGAAGTTCGCCCTCTCAATTTCATATCCCGGATCAGTTTTTCGCTGACCTGCCTGCCTGTTTAGCTATCATCGCTGGAGCTGCAGAGGGTACCAAGGCTGAAATAAAAGAGCTTCTAGCATCCAGGAGAAGGAAAACAACTCTTTCTGAGGATTTCTACATTAATGCAACAAAAGATTGTGCAGCTTACATTGAGAATAGAGGTTTCATTTCAGTGCCTTTAAGTGAGGAGGAACAAAATTTTCCCATTGCATACTCCATAGTGATACACCAGAAGATTGAGATGTTTGAACGACTCTTACGATCTATTTATGCTCCACAGAACATCTACTGTGTCCATATTGACCTGAAGTCTTCACTGTCTTTTCACGAGGCTGTGAAGAAAATAGTTTCCTGCTTTCCCAATGTTTTTGTAGCCAGTAAATTAGAAAGTGTTGTGTATGCTTCATGGTCCAGAGTACAGGCAGATCTGAACTGCATGAAAGATCTGCTGCACTCTGAAGTTCAGTGGAGATACCTTTTGAATACCTGTGGGACAGACTTTCCCATTAAAACCAACAGGGAGATGGTGAAGGTTCTGAAAGTCCTTAATGGGAGGAACAGCTTGGAAACTGAAGCCACCAGTGCCTCCAAGAAAGCTCGCTGGCAGTACCACCACAATGTCACCAACAGGATCATCAGAACAGACGAGAGAAAAAGCCCGCCACCCATCAGCAGCCCAATGTTCTCAGGAAACGCCTACTTTGTGGTCTCAAGGGCCTTTGTGAAATACCTGATGCAGAACGGGAACGGAGAGATTCAGAAATTCATGGAGTGGGAAAAAGACACATACAGTCCAGACGAGCACATGTGGGCCACCCTGCAGAGGATGTCCTCTGTTCCTGGATCAATGCCCTCAAACGGCAAATATGACACGTCGGACATGATGGCTCTCGCCCGAGTTGTCAAGTGGTCTTATTTAACAGGAGACGTGAACAAAGGAGCTCCGTACTATCCATGTACGGGGGCCTACAGGAGAGCGGTGTGTGTGTACGGCACTGGCGATCTCCTGTGGCTTCTGAGACAGCAGCACCTCTTTGCAAATAAGTTCGACCCAGAAGTTGATGACATTTCCATCAGGTGTTTGGAGTCAGTTCTGCATTTCAAAGCTTTGGGTTATGACCCCCTGGGCTCTCTGCAAAATCCAAATCTCTTGTAGAAACTAAAATGTAGTTTTTTTCTTTCCAAATGGAGCAGGTAATGTTTGAGAAGCTTCTTACCTTATTGCAATAGAACATCTGACAGGTATAAGCTGGTTTAAGATTCTCACAAGACAGGTATAAGCTGGTTTAAGATTCTCACAAGGCAATGACCCCCCGAGTAAACATACAAGGTCGGTATTATCAGTGAAATGTCAAAAATAAAAAGTATGTTACTTTTCTTTTTTACTGTTAAAATAACACATTTCATTACAGTTGTAATATTATCTGTAATGTGTTTGACATGCAAATTTGTCTTTCGTGTAGGCAAATAAAATGCAATTGCTTCCTGCTGCTAGCTTACTAGCAGTGAACAGGTGTACTTTTTTTTTTCTTTAATTATTGTGTCAGAATGGTATTTTGTTTCTTATACAATGTTCTAAATCTTTGATTTCAATAAAATCTGTACTTTCTGTGGATTTAATTTGTGGTAATAACTACAAGAATCTCCAAAGTGGTAAACATTTTTGGAATACCACAACTATGTATGAATAGTTTTTATGAACATTTTTTCTTCTAATAGTTACATTTAAGTCCTACATGAATTATAAAAAACACCTTTAATACAGTTTGCAAAGCTGATTTAATAAGCTAGCATGTGAGCTGGGCACAAGAAGGTAACCACACCATTGCCTTCTTACTTTATATATTAATCATAATTGGGGCTTGGACAGATTGTTAGCAAGTTAAAACCTGTTTTTAGGAAAAACCCTATTATAATCTTTATGAGCTAAACGTGGATAATGTATGATTAACACGGTCTCTGATTTCTTCTTGACCACTTCAAGAAACTGGTTGAATGTAATAAGTTGACAGAATAAGCATTAAACAAGTGTACATATGCAAGACATAACTGAATAAAATGTAACACCTTTTATGACAAATGTACTTCTTGATTTTCCACAAACCCTGTATACACGGATATTTAATCTAATTTGTTTCAGATTCTCTTTCCAACAACCAGAAGCACATCCCAGTGAGGGGCAACAAAATAAAACTTTATTTTCCCCAGGTGAAATTTTAACAGAACATCAGCAATGAACAGTGGAAAAGGTGCTGCCAACACTTTACATAAAATGCCACTCTGTGAGTTTGACACCTATAAATTGCAGTTTAAAAATCAGTTCATAAAAATATATTAAATTTCTCTCCTTTAACACCTTGTATATAAATATATATTTCAATGTAACAAAGCAGAACATGCAGCAACCACTTGTAACAAAGTGTTAAATAGTGAGGATTTAACTAAGAAACCAAAGACAGGCTTGACTTAACATAGGGGACTAAATAAAAGCAAAATACAATATTTCGAACAGCAAATGTGGGCAAAGTTATAAGGGTTAGATTGTTTGATAAACAGGAAAAAAATACAGCAAAGTGTCTGAAAATGTAACAAACAGCATAGATTAAAAAAAGCACTTTAGGTGCAAAAAAAAAAAATCTCCTGTAACTTTGAGCAGAACATAAACATGAGGACAGGAGTTAAGAGATTGAGACTCCTCCCCATGAGGCGCTGTGAAGTGGTCACTCAGGAACAGCAGCAGCAGCCATCTCCACCTTCCCGAATATTTCCTGGTCAACTCTGCAGAAACATTCAGAAGTCAGAAGACAGCTGTGAGACCGGGGAGGCATTGATGCAATCAATCAGGATCAGCTTACAACAATGACCTCTAAAAAATAGATCTTTTTTCAGAATCACACCCTGAAATGTGTTCAGACTGGGATGAAGGTAAGAAAGATAAATATCCTGTCTAATTTCTTAACAAAATCAGTAAAAAAAAAAAAAAAAGTTAATATTTTTTTCACAAAATAAGTCAGAGTCCACTGAGATCTTTGTTTTAAAATTCAATATTTTGTGCCGCTTGTTACAAAGTGGTGGATCAAACCAGTTTAGGCTTTCAAAAACACATTTTAGGCTGTTGCTAGTCAATTGATTTTCTTTTTTGCTTGACCCAAATATTCACATTTAGAAAATGTTCAAATCATACATACCTTTTACTAAAAAAATTGACATTTCAGTTCACCTAGAAAGTCAACACCAAGTGTACATGACAATGTTTTTAATTTCCTTTGAGAACACAAGTGTCCTTTAAGGACCAATATGTGCAATTACTGGATATCCATCTTCCAGCTTATTGGAAAGTGCGGTAAATCAAATCAATGCACTTTATGCGTTTCTAATGAAGTTTAGCTGTTATTTTATCGATCAGGCCAATTTCGGTTGAGGTCTGACCTGCTGATTCAGATTTGGACTTGTTCTCACAATTCCACTCCAAATAAAAACAGAACAAAGCTGCAAGTTTTTTGATAGAGGTGGTCATTTTCAAAGTAACTGAAAATTAAGGAATTGGAGAAATGTGCACAAGTCCTTAATATTTCTAGGTTAAAAAGAATGAACTGACTGGAGCCTCTGTTAATCTTAATGTCAAGAAGTTTGTAATGTGCAACTCCTCACAAGAACTTTTGTTTTAACGGGTTATAAACTGAAAACTCCTCTGTCCTTCACAGTTAAATAATGTTATACTTTTCAATCAATTATAGTAATCACAGCAGCTGCTGAACATTAATCACTTATCAGGAAAAAGCAGTACATTTCCGAGTGCAAGAGGAAAGCTGACAAACGATCTATTTACCAAAACATCAGTGGGGAGCAGGAGTGCAGGGAGTGAGTCATGCAGAAAGCTGTGAGCGTGAACAAGCTGGTCGTTCAGTGAGGGCCACTTACTGACAACCATGTGAGGACACGGTTAATGTGCGACAGTGCAACCACACGTACCACAATGACGGGGACAAACTAGTTCCTTGTGGCACTAACTTGGACAAAAAAAAAAAAAAAAACTTACCAAATATAAACTGCAGCAACTCTAAACCTGTTTGGTTTTTGGGCGTTTTTTTTTTTTTTTTTTAAACAAGAAATAAGTGCCAGTAAGTGTGACATCAAGACAATCTGTGCACAGTTATTTTCGTATAAACTGGTTAAAGTTGTTACATTGCTTTCTAAACTGGGTAAAAAAAAAAAAAATGCATAATCTGAAATACAAAAAGCCTTACGCAAAATGTAAAGATTGGCAATATTTGTAAATTAAAAAAATGAAAAAACTATGCAGAATAAAATTATGCTGCTAACTTTACATTGCTGGCTCAGACAAGAATTTAGCTGGTTAAACATTCACCAAGCCACCTATTTTAATGAGCAGACAGTCATTCTGTTTATTTGGTATTTAAATCACATCAGTTGAGAATTGCAGAGGAAATTGTCTTTCCTTTAAGAGAATAGGTGTCTTGGTGTGCTTCTGCAAGCTACCTGATCAATTTATTGTTAGTTTCACAAAATACAAAAGGATGCAGAAACTGACCCTTGGTCAAAGAGCAAATACCTTTTATTGCTTTTCCTATTTTTTTCGGCATCAAACCTTAAGAGGGGCAGGAAAACTGGTTTAAGGAGAGAAAATTTAGACAACCAACAACAGATCAAAACGCGCAGAATGTTTAAAGATTCTCTGAGGATTTGAGCAGTATCTTTTTAAAAGAGTGGAGACAAATGACAACATGAAGACGACGTGCTTGTCATCTATTCACAATATTTTACAAATATTTTTCCTATTGTATACACACACATAACATATTTCTATTATTATTAATTATTATTATTATTATTTCCCTACATCTAAAAAGCTTTAGGACAGATCTAACCTGTCAGAGCTTAGATTTAATCGAGGTGCTAAAAAATTCTGTGAAATAAATGCTTGCTCTAATTTGAAGCAAATATCTACATTTCTGCAGAACATGATTTTTCAATGATCTGCAGACAGACAACAATCCTTCGATGTGCCGGTTTTTAAACTGAAGTGGAACCAGCTAATTGTTGACATAAAAGAAAATATATTGATAACTGGCAACTGTGTACTGACAGTGCAGGCTAAAAGTGCTGTTAATCATAGCTTAGTTCCATCTTTTTTAATATCTTACAACATATTTAAAAAATGAACTAGACAGTCTTACTCAAAGTCTGAGGAGAGTGTAAAAGTGAGTGATGACTACAAACGAAGAATGTAACAGTGTAGCAAAAAGAAACAGAAATTCAACACTTTGGAAGCAGTAGATCGCCTTTGAGCGACTAGGACATGCTGATGTTGTGTCTGGTTGTGTAGTGAACAAACAAAATGCAATTCAACACTTTGTATTGGCGGTGGACATACAGCTGCCTTCTTCCACTTTTTTCATTCAATGATTACAAACTTTGTTGAGTTTGTTGCTCTATGTGACAGAGCAACACAAAGTTGTGATTTTTAAGTGAAAGGAAACAATTCATGATTTTCTTCTACAAATAAAAGTTGAAGGTTTGCTCTGCATGTCTATAATGCTAAATAAAATCCTTCCTGCCTTCACAAGAGGACTTACCAGAAACAAAATCTTATCTACTTTGATCTCAGTATGGATTATTTTATAGTGTTTATCAAACAGCATCATGAAGACCAATGAACACATCAGACAAGTCAGGGAGAAAGTTGTGGAGAAGGAGAGCAATATTGATAGAAGCGGCCAAGAGGCCCATGGTAACACTGGAGGAGCTGTAAAGACTCAGCTCAGGTGAGACAATCTGTTGTCAGGACAACCATTATTTGTGCAGAGGGTATCCCTATCCATCTTCAAGCAACTGTTGAAGATTTGGCAGCTCATACCCTCTCCTGTATTCAGTTATCCTGTATAACCTTCATATGGTTATAAATGTAACTGGGAAACCTAAACCAAACGGCGTTCATGTGTCGAAAACTCACTGTTTGATACATTCTGGAATGGCCACGTACTCCATAGGGACAAGTTCAGCAAGGGTTTTCAAGCTGTACACATACTTGACTTTCTGAGAAAACTTGGAGCTGCAGAAGGAAATAGAAATGGCACAATACAAATATTTTTGCCTTAATCATTTCAATTTTCCAAATATTTATACCCGCAACATACCTTATGAAGGGTTTTGTGAGTGCCAGCAGGGTACGAATGAACCAGGAGGGATGGACAATTATCAGCGATTTTAGGTTTTTCCGTAACCTATACGAAGAGACAAATCAGAGGTTAAGAAAGTTCAAATTAATCATGGTCTCCTAACTGGACTAAACGAAAATGGTGCCATATCTATTCTACTTATGACAACAGCATCTTTTTCAGAGTTGTGCTGAATTACCTGCGATCAATCTGCTGGTAGCACTTTCTGAGCCAGCTAACAGCTGGCATCTTTTTCCGAGACGTTGCCCCATTCAAATACACAATCATGTAATTCTCAGCAACCAGCAGCTCCAGTGTGCCAATGACATACCTGGAGAAGAAATTACACGTTAAGTAATTGTTTCAAATGCTGGCAGTAAAATCCTAATTGATTCGCACAGACTCTTACTTGAATAAATTATCCATGATGTATCTGTAGTTTGGTTGACCACTCTCAGGCATGAAGCAAACAGCAAACACAATGATGGCATTCAAACCATCTCCGTAATAACCTGCAGACAACATATCAAACATTTATAAATGTTTTTTTATTAAAGTGAGAAAATTTGGAATACTAAAACCATCAAACTCAAGTCATTGTGCTTTTGTGCATGGCAGTAAGATTACACTGACCCCCATGGCTGATGACTTTCTTGTACGGTTCAATGGCCTTCATGTCCACTCTGTGATCTTGATCTCCAAAACGGAAAATCCTCCATCGTCGTCCTTCTTCCCGCTCCTCTGAGGCCGAATATTCCTGGACTGAATCAACGGTTTTCTGTAATATTTCTGTGGTTTTTGGTTTAGGAAGGTCATCTGAATGTAAAAAAAAAAAAAATCTAAATATATATATTTTAGCAAATAAATAAATTAAGCCATCCGATGATTTGTGTGATTAAAATCAGAGCATTTTTCATCAAATATACATTCAAATCTTTAGATTATTTTCCTCATGCTCCAATTACAACCAGTTGATCATCTGTATCTTAACATGCTTTGCTCTCAGATTAAAATCCAACAATCACATCTGCAGTTCATTATCTCTTTCCAGGCCTTTCATTAGGAAGAAGAAGAAAAAAAAAAAGAGAGCATTTTTTTCATAATTCATACAAAACATCACATGACAACTAAAATTGACAAACACTAAATAAAGTAAGATATTTACATACTCTGTAGAAAAGCAAACTACAGATTTTCTTTCACAACCATCAAAATAGTTATAAAGTGATATTTGGAGGGCCCATAGCAAAGCCGTAATCTTAGTTTCATGGAAGATTTGTGGGAAGGACATAAAGAGTGTGTTTTAGTACAGCTGTCTGCAAACCTGACTCAGTTACAGCCGTTCTGTTGGGAGGAATGAGCCAAAATTACTACAAACTACTGAGAGGTCAGTTTCAGAAATATCAAACCTTTTTTTTTTTTTTTTCATTCACTTTGGTATCCCATTTTATGCGTTGTTTTTAGCAACCAAAACTTTTACTAAAGTTTTGCTTGCTAAAATCTAAAAAAAATTCCCTAACCAAGTTACAGGCTTAAATGTTCTTTAAAAATGAAAGTTTATCGATGTTTGAGAGGGTGTGCTTGCATTTTTATGCCATAAACATTATATTACTTGTAACTCAAAACATTATTGTTTATTGCAATAACTTGTGGGACAATTTATTGTCCAGCAAGTTATCGTGACAAACCTGTTCTGTCTGATTTAATTTCAGACAGTGCGAAAAAAATTATTCCAACATAAATGTATGTAAACACCTGAATTGTTCTCCCAAGAAATACCCTAGGAACTTCTGTGTGTATTTTGTACATCTATTGCTGCACAGTGTTTCAACATCAAAACAAGTATTTGGCTGATCAAAGTCAAACTACGCAAATAAATTCAACTGAAACACTTATATGGGAATGTTTATACAGTAAGCACAGCTGCAATATACACCAAATTTAAGATTTCAGTATTGGTTTGTATTCTCCTTATCTGGTCCATATTTTCCAGTAAGAGAGCTATTTCCATTGTACTATCTACATGATTTATTTACAATCAAATGCAAGCCCTTAAAAAGAGAAAAACCGTAAAATAGTGAATATATTGAAAATAAACCATTTCTGAAGTGATAAACTGTCATTAGTACCTTAGAAAATGAACATTTAAAATAAAAAACAAAAAAAAAGATCAAAATAAAAGCAAGAAATATAACATGTGGGAGAAAATATATTCAAACAAGTGAAGAGATGATTGGGATGAAGGATTTGATTGACTTGTGGTTTGTAAAAAATAAATGAAGTCTGTCTAAGAACTCTTACCACAAGAAGAGAAAAACCTGCTGTTGGACTGCAGCCTGTTTCCAGGCAGACATAGGAAACAACTCTTCCAAGTGAGAAAGAGGAATGCAGCAATGTGGGAACAAGAACAACAAACAGCATTTTAAACAAAGTTGAGGAGGTAAGCTACCAAAAAACCCCTAAAAAGGACAATGTTTATAGGCCACGTTTAGTAAAACAAGACCAGGCAGCTTCTCATTTCTAAACTGAAGTCTAGCTTCTTATAACAGGATCCCACATGCATGTAGGCGCTGGTTGATGAAGCTTGTACATAAAATCTGATTTTTTCAGAAGAAATTCAATTTTAGTTAATTATTTTCTTGCTTTTTCTTAAAGGAAAAATACGAAAGTATTTTAAAAACCTGGTTTTTATTTCTATTATTCCTTCTGTGAGATGACCTGAATTCAAAGTTCAAATAAATGAAAGCTGTGAAACACACTTGACAACCAAGCTGGTAGGCCCTGGCTGGGCTGACATCACTCTGAACTATGAAAATCAAAGAGGGGGAAAACTCAGTTTTCAAAAATGAAATCTTCAAAAAACTGAAAATTCAATCGATAAAATCGATTTACCGCCCAGCCCTACATGCATGTTCCCAAGAATTTATCACTTTTTCCATCACTATGTTTACTGGATTTACTTTGCTATTCTGTTAGTAAGGCAAAGTAAAACAATCAGTGTTACAAGAATCAATAATAAGACCATCACAGTGGTTTTTACCTTCCCATTCAAATTCATTGCTGTTGTCTGAGGGCGTCTCCATGTCGTCCAGGTCCAGATCTGTAATTTCCTCCAACTCATCAGAGAGAAGAGATCCTTCGCTGCGGTCCAGAGTCAAACTCATGTCTGGAGCAGAGAGTTTTTTCTTGGCCTTCTTGCTTTGGTTCTCTCCATAACCTGGGATAGATAATAACTGTTAGTAGTTCTATTACATGTGCAGCCTCTTTAAAATAGACTAAATTATTCATTTTTAACGCAATGATAAGGAATTATATTGCTGAGAAAAAAAATACCAAAAAAAAGTCAAAGTAAGACTCAAGAGTCCTCAAGGATTTAACTTTAAGATTCAGAAAAAAATCTGAAATAACATTCTAAAGAGTTCAGATTTTTTTTTATTTGTACAGTAATATGAAGTGCATTACTGTGTTATGATTACCAGGGTCTCTCTCTTCAGAGGTTCCAGAAAAAAACTCATCAAGATCCTCTTCCTCTGGGAGGGGCCTGATGAAAAATAAGTTAATAATCTTAACTTCAGTACTTTATGATTTTCACATTTTTGCCCATAATGTTGGCAAAAGCGTCTCTGCATAAGACATGTTATACTGAGTTATATTGCATCTGGGCATCTCAGTACCGTGGGAAGTCTTCATCTTGCCACTCTTCCTTCAGCTCAACTCCTTCCATTCTCAGACGAGCTTCTGTAGTGGCGACTGACTCTTGCCGCTCCAAGCTGCTTGTGGAGCAGGAGGGGGGGCACAAACAAGAATTCAACATTTCATAGTTAACTGAATCTAATTGCTAAAAACAGAACGTTTGTAGAATAAAATGGGCAAAGTTCAAGAGCAAGCCACCACAGATTATCTGTAAAATGTAAACACATAATTGGTTATTTCTTTTAAAGGTGATGCATACAGTCTTAATGGGATTAGCCAGGAAGCCTTAAAGTTGAACTCATTTGCCAAAACACCACAGCGCCGTTCATTTTGGGGTTACTGAGTCAGACACTCGGAGCCTGTTTTTAAAGACACTGGTGCACTGAAGATAAAATCAATTCATCAAGTACACTGGGACTAATTTAGCCTTTACTGGAGTCTGGTAGATTAAACTTCCTTCCTTCAAGTTCACCGACAGCTGTCTCTGCTGATAGTCTCAAAGAAAATTAGCGAGTTTGAAGATCTACATTGTATAGCTTCCTTTTAAACCGAATTGATGTGTTAAACTGATTCCCTACTATGCATAATAAGCATAACACAGTTGAAAATCTAAATTTAAGTAATTATTGCTGTGCATAGGTAGGTTAATCATAAGACCTGTTTAATTCAGGAGGGTCCTAAAGCTTTGCGTATGTATTTGACACAAAGTAAGTAATACATGTATCAAATACATATTCACAGCATTAAATATTCACGAGAAAGCACCGTAATACTCGTATGTGACGCATTGTGAGGCTAATTACCATACAATACACTTTTAGTCCCTTGTTTAAGCATTAAGTCAAAAGCTTCAGCTTGTAACTGGTCTCCTAATCAGGTATTTTGCCGTTTGAAAGCTTACCAGCTTCCACTAAGAGCTTAGTTTATAAGCCATACGCCTAACTAATGATAAATGTGGAATCTGTATTGCTGTTACACAGAGCCCCCTTTAGTAGGCTATAACAATGCATTTGTGCTTATACAGAAATTCCACAGATTTTGAATTTAATGTCAGAATAAACCCATTTAGGCGTCTGATTCGAAATGGCAATAATCTCTACATAACCTAACAGCTGAAATAGGCAAAAAAAAATTGCTTCCTTTAAAGGAAAACTGCAGACCAAGTGGAAAGACTAATAGTAAGCTACTTCAGCAAAATAAGGAAGCTAAACTGCAAAAAAGAAGAAAGTTAAAAAAACCAAACTTGAATCATAACACTGAGCTTACATAAAGCCACCACACAATGTCTATTTA
The DNA here is from genome assembly GCF_002775205.1 of Xiphophorus maculatus. Taxonomy (NCBI): domain Eukaryota; kingdom Metazoa; phylum Chordata; class Actinopteri; order Cyprinodontiformes; family Poeciliidae; genus Xiphophorus; species Xiphophorus maculatus. Next base: position 9,065,838 of record NC_036444.1, read on the forward strand.
TATGGAAATGTAAAGGTGAAGTTAAACTGTGAAGATGTCTGTGTGAGATGTCAAACACACTAAAGTGCTGTTTTTGTGATTTTATTAGAAATCCAATACCTGTCTATTTCCCCACAAAGAACATCTGACATTTTATTTTTTTAAATGTGCGCTGATTTCTTCCAGGGGTGATGTGAGTACAAAGCTGTGGTGAATTTTAAATATTGTAAACAATGATAACTGTAGACTAGGAATGACCTCAACCATTCTTACAGTTTTTAGTGTTCCCACACATGTAAAATCTCATAATTTTCTGGTCAGCTCAATCCTTTAGGTTCATCTTAACATGTAAAATTCATACACGTAAAATGAATTGTTGACAGATGTATAATAGGAGTTTGCATATGGTACCAGCAGAAATCAGAAACTGGAAGGATAATGAAGGAAACAAAGAAGAAGTACTTAAAAGAAATTCTTTAAAACACACTTTAATATTTAGGAAACCTTTATTCTGTTGCAAGAATTTATAGAGAGCTTTTTCAGCATTAGAACGAAATGCATATAAAAACTAAACTATATGAACTGGTCAAAGTCTCACTGACTTATTTTATGCTATTTAGATTCTTCAAAACACCAACTGTGATTTGTTATGAATAGTTGCCAGGGGAGATTAAAGAATTCCTCAAACAAAACAAACAAAAACTAGTTTTCCCAAAAATAAAGTCATTGTCAAATTTATTTTTATTGCATCCTTAAATATAACTAATGTGCTATAAAAACGCTGCTAAAAGCAGTCTGGTCTCAGGACCCCAGCAGGTGTAGGTTACCACCCTAATAAACATCAGCATAAACCCATCTAAATCTGATTCTAGATCTGATTACATTCGCTGTTGATTCATCTGGAATCGACAAGCTTTTTGAGACAGAATTTCAACCCCAACATATCAAAAGATACAGTTGGGAATCTCATCCAAACTGTACCTCATCGTTTGGAATAATTTCTGCTAAAGTATGGCATTCTTATGATTTAACTGTAGTAGAAGTTCAGTGAAAATGCATGTGTATATGGACAGGACTTGAAATTATATTTAAAGCAATAATTTTTAAATGGGAGCAAAATACTTGGGGAAATGTTTGGGGTGATTTCATACACTTTCACAGTATTGGGAGGTCTTACAAAAGAAGAAGCATTTGAAATTACTAAGAAAAACTGTAAAAACACATCATTTGCAAGCCTATATCACCAGATGGAGCTTCAATGCTTCTCATCAATTTATTTCTATTGACTTTTAGCTGTGAACATTGTTTATATTGAGTAAGCAAGTTTTTAAGTTTGCATGGTTTTTAACTGCATAGAAATTACTACTTTCTGCTCCTTCTGAGAAATAAACTTGATGAACTGAGAAGTACAATGGATTCCACTATAAATATTTTGCTGTAAATTGTAATTTGAGAAAGTGATTTGTTTCGTTAATTCCATTCAACTTTTGAGTAGTAATTTGAATACAGCTTGTTATAAATTGCATGAGCTGAACTTGTCTTTGAGAATTTAAATCATGCTGAGAATTCTTTAGGCCTTTAGGAGTTTATGTTTTCTTACTTTCTAAATAATTTCTCTATTTTTGCTACATTTTCAATGGCGAGAATAAGGGGAAGTTCATGTAGGAACAAACATGCAGAATGATTAAAAATCGGTACGGTTAAAAGGGGATCTGAGCCCTGACGGAAATGTTTTCTTTCAAGACACCTGACACGATAAACTGGCACTTAAGAATTTTTAGCTTTTTTTTTTTTTTTTTAAAGTGAAAACAAACACAAACTTCCCAAAACGTTTAAAAAGATGCATACTAGTTATTTTGATTTAAATTCTGGTGCGATGTGAAATTACACACTTGTTAACAGTTTAATCACCTAAATAAATCCCCAAAATACACACCTTCCTGATGCTCCTGGCGGTGAATGCGCCTTGGGAAGGCTAACCGGGGCAGGGCTTCCTCCTCCAGACTGTTTTTGCACTTTTCCTGGCGTTGTTCTTCTTGTTTTGGTCACATTTTCTCGACGAGATTTTTCGCAATTTTCCAACGCTGAGGCTGAGCTACCCTGTAAATCCTGGCCACCCTCCTTTCTCGACACTCCGGAAGACGCGAGACTAGTTGTCTGCCTGTTTCCCAAATCCCCATCAGTCCTGCTGGGTGTGACACAATCCGGGTTGCTATTGTTCAAACTTGTATCACTTACACCCTTCAACATCGCTTCACTTTCTTTCACGTCCGATGCCATGAGTCCTGTTACTAGGTTCCCTTGGTGCTGACGCGACTCAGACGGGGTTTGTTCAGAAAAAATACTCCGATCTTCTTATATTTCCTATGATAGTCAAAAAGCCAAACTGAATTAGCAACTTTTTCAGAAGTTTGTTGCTAACGGACTAGCTCTAGGAAACCGCAAACTAGCCAAGCGACGCGTTGCTAACACGTTTGTAAATCAGCATACCTAATAAGCTAAGCAGTGTGAAATATCACACCGTGTACTTAGACTTGATCACCTTTTCTGAACGCGTCACAGTAAGACGCTAGTGGTCTGAAAGTGTGCTAGCTTTGCACAACCAGCAGTACGCAGTGATCCTGCTTATCAAGTTTCCTTCCTTCCTTCCTCCAAGTCACAATGCTCTCCCCTCTATTGCGGACGTTAACAAACGTTAGTCACGTTAGCTTTTTCGGCTACGTAGAGCTAACTTAGCCGGCAGCTGCGGCTAATAACAGTAGAGTTTTGGACCAAATGTCTATTCTAAGCGGAATATATGTTCAGCAGCTTACTGTACACAGATCTTCATTTGTTCAGGAAAATCAGTAAATAACGGTAGGTTGAACTTGCCAAAGTTCCGGGCTCCTCGACGTACGGTTGCAACCATGGACGGTTAAACGGATATTATGCGCGTGGGCATTTATTAAATAGGTGACGGGGTTACGGGGGGGGGGGGGGGGGGGGGGGGGCGGCGGCTCTGCTTCCACTTTCCACAAATACAATTTTTTACTTTTATTTTTACTCAGAGGTACATCTTTATTGACATGTTAGACTAACCTCTCCTGGATTTATTCTCCTTTATTCAATTACAATATTAGTATGAATTTTAAAATACTTGATCAAGCTGAAAGGGAAACTGAATGTAACTTATACACATTTTTTTCAAAGTAATGACAGATGACTCTGGGCAGGAGGGATCTCTTAATAGTAGCAGTTCATTGTACAGCAGATCAGAAGAAGCCCCTGCCTGAGAACACACTACTGTCATGTTATGAAGAGGATCCATGGTTGTCCTTAAGGTTCTTCATTTTGTGAATAACCCTTCTTCATAAAATAATGGATTATCGGTCTTTACAAAGATCAAATGTCATGTCAAATTACAGTACACAATGTAAAGATGAACAAAATAATAATAATAATAATAATAATAATAATAATAATAATAATAATAATAATAATAATAATAATAATAATAATACAAACAATACAATTATACCGTTTGGAAAACATATACAGTTATACTGAATAAATTAAAATGTCATGGGGTTTGTTTGTCAAATTAAAAATATCTTTTGAAAATAATAATCAAGCAGGTATTAAACATACCTGCATGTGGGCTTATTTCATTAAGCCCACATTTCTGTATTTTCTGTTTTTACTAGTTTAATGTAATAATCTAAATGTGTTTTCATTGGCTGTTGGTGGAAAACCATTAAACAAAGGCATGGAAACATCAGTTTGTGTGTAATAATGTGTATGTTGTGTTTCACTTGGTGAATTGAGTTACTGACATAAATAAAATTTTCAGTAATTGTATCTGTACTAAGTAAAGTACAGATACTTTTATCATACTTTTATTTATCTTTCTAAGGCCTTTACTCTTAGTGTCAAACTCTTAGCCCAGTTCTGCTGGAGGTTTCATCTTATTAGAGGGGAGTTTTTCCTCTCCAATGTCGTTACATGCATGATCGGTATAATGGATTGCTGTAAAGCCAATGACTTAGCACAAGCGATTTGCTGTCGCCCCCTGCTGGTCCAGGAGGAGTGAATGCTGTAAGTCAATGACTCCATGCAATCTGCTGTTTTTCCTTTGGTACAAACTTTTTAAACTACCTTCTTACTGTGAGAGGTCTTTATAAATATAGGAACTTCTCCAGATTATCAGACAGTGTCTAGAAGAAATTGACTTCTTTATAAGCTGAAATTAATTTATAATTTTTTTTCACATCTTTACCAGATCTGCTAATAAATATGGCCAGTTCTGTATGTGTGTATCCTGTAGTGGAGTAGTATTCTAAAAAGGTTAAGCACACTATGGGCTGTTAAATCACCCCAAAACATGCCAAAGGTCTTGGCCTAAAGATGAACCTGATCTTCCTAGAAAAGAAATAATTAATAATAAAAATGAAGAAAATAAAAATACTAAATATAACAGGCCTGTAAAAAGTATGTTGGGTGCAAAAGCAAACATTTTATTAAATTAAATTGGTGGCAACATTACAGTAATGAAACAACTTCATTACTTATTAAACTGTTAAACTGTTAAACTGTACACGCTGCATTTCAGCTGATTTTATATTTGTCTCATGAAGCCCATTGTGTTGCTGATAAATACAAGTATTAATGCATGGTAATCTGAAACCACAGTTATTCAGATATGTTAAGTACAATTTCTTTAAGATGATTCAGCATGATACTTGATTTTCTTTTTTAGAATAAATTACTTGTGTTTGCAAAATATTATTTGAATTCTAAACCCTTAAATATCATTCTCAGCTTACTTTCTTCATTCGTAGAACGAAGTTAGTAGAACGAATTTTCATGTCGCCACTAGGTGGAGTCAAAAGCTTGCTAAAATGATTTGGTCTTGAGGAAAATCCTTACTTTTAAAACTGCCTTTTCATCATTGATCGTCATAATTACACTAATATTTTCCTATTCTCCTCATGATTCCCAGATGCACATACTTGCAATCATCCAACAGACATTGTTTACACTATAAAGAAACAGCAACAAAATATCACCATAAAGAACAAATTCCAAAACAGTATGGCCTTAGAGGAACATTTTGTTTCATTTGATTTTTAGACATCAGTTAATAAAAAAAAAAATCTGAGCAAAGATTATATTATAGATCTATGCTGTCTGGTTATTTCCAGCAATGTTTGCTGTGGATCATTCAGCATAATTTCTAATTAACACATTGCTATTTACTCTGCTGGATCATTAAACCTCATCAAAAGTAGATAATCCAGGGGAAAAAAATTAAGTTTATGCTTATCTTCGACATGCATGCTGTATTCTAATGCCTCATCTTTTCAAATTCTGAAAAAAAAAAAAAAAAAAACAGTTTAGAAGTTATCTTTTTCCACCCTGGTTAAAGCTACTAACCTGGCCGGACATATGCAACTACATTGCCCCTCTCAAACAGAAGGCAGTGGAACTGTAGATAAAGAAACACATTAAAACATCATTTTATAGTGTTGCTCTGTTCATTATAATCCTCTGTGCTCAGTTATACAGCCAAGGGCCAACAAACAGCTATTGTTGCAAATCAGAATGACCTTTTTCACAATGAAAGCTAAAGTTTCATTGTCTAATTCAGAGTACGTAAAGAACGATCCTTGCTTTTAAAAGCAACACAGGAACTGCACATAACAAGCAGGCATCTCATTTTATCATGAAAGGAGGAATAGATGCTGGGTACAAAAACATAGGCTGCATCGTATTTGCAAAACAGAATCATTAAGAGAACTCTCCAACCAATTTCCATAAGTGGAATTACAGGAAGTATTTAGGCTACTCAAAGTATATCACTAATGAGAAAAGACAAAAAGGATTTTTCTGCATGTTCTATGCAATCATTTTTTAGGTGCAGAGGAATCATTATTTATGATTGCAAAGCCTAAAAGGGAGGCATGAAGATAGCAACTGCAGAGAGACTGGTAAAAAATTTAAAGAGGAAGTTAAATGAATATTTAAGGGAAGATGAAATATTTAATGGAAACAAATGAGCAAAACATTTAAAACAGCATGATAAATACTAGGGAGTGCCATTAAATTGGCTCTCATAATTTGTGCTGCTCGAGACATTAGCCGGGAGGTCTCGCTCATGCGGTGTGAACTGAGAACTCCAAAGATTGTTTTCAGATTGTTTTCACCGTGCCAGTCAAAGAAAAAATGAGGACACTGTGTCTGTAACCCAGAGCTAACCTTCTATCAGAGAAATATTCATGCTTTGATCCAGTGTAGTTTGAGTATATGCCACAAGGCAGAAATAAAATCATGTTTTATTGACCTTTTTCACATTGAGGTTAGGTTAGAGTTTTGAAGAGAAAACATAATGACACAAAAACTGAATCTGATTAATTTCTCAGGAGACATGCAGCAAAAACAGGAATTGTCATAACATTAGTGTTTTCCACTGCATTTATTTTTTCATTTTCTTTTATTCTGATTTCATCAACTTGAGTCAAAACAAGGAAACAGCATTGTGTACCAGCAAGCATTCATTTGTTTTCCAAATGTGAAAATAATTAAATAGGCAAACAAATAATTATTCAAGTCAATGAGAACAATTATCTCGAATATGCCTCTGAGACTACGATGAGCATTGTGAATTGATTAATTATCTTGGTAAAGATAATTGAGTGGAGCTAGATCTTTTTGACTGAGTCAACTAAACATCTCCCAGTAAATCCAGAAAAATAGAATTATGATATAGACAATACCATTGTGATCTTCTTTTGTGTGCTTCCTTTAAAATAAAATTAAATAAAATATTTAATTGTGTTTAGAGCTTGAGATAATGTGTTACAAGAAACTGATCAAGGTTCAGCTTTCCCGGAACAGTGCAAGATAATGTTCAAAAATTAATATTGTGTGTTTTCTAAGATAAAATAAAATAATTCTACAAATATAAAAGGAGATTAAATAATTTACTCTATTGCAAGTGAATCGCTGTTTTGACAAGTTCTCATCTGTCTCTCATCTGTCTTAGCTAAACCGTCTCTAACGAATGCAGAACACGGCACAAAATAAGATAATTTTTGCCCATGCTCTTTAAATTTTCAATTTATATCCTTTTATTTCAGTTGAAACAAAAATTATAAATTATAATTGACTCTTTAATCTGTTTATTAAAACTGCTGCAAGTGTAGGGGTGTTATGACTAGTGCTTATCACTGCAGTCTTAACTTCCCCTTAAATATGCAAAATATTGTACAAACTAACGTTATCTTAATGAGTGCCTTATTTAAAATAGAAACAAAATAAAAATAACATAAATAAATAGAATTGAAAAGAAAAATGTATTTTCTAATCCTCATGAATCTATTTGTTAAATCTATTGTAAGTGTAGCACTGCTCTGACCAGTGCTCATTTGTCCTGGTTCAACTTTGCCTGTGAACTCGGCATGTCACGTTGCCTGTGGGCAGACTATTACTTACTCCTGAGCCAGACAGAGATCATTACCTCTGAGAATGATGGTAAGGCAGCTGCAGCTAGGCAGCTTTATTTCCCCGCTCAACTTGGCGAACGCAAGCCATCACATCCTGTTAACAATTCCATGGCTTCCCCCCCCTTTTATAAAGATAAGCTCTCTCAATCAGCCCTGTCTGTCTCAATCGCCACCGAGGGACCATAAGTCATCACTGCCCGCGAACGAAGCCCTGGTTTTTCCACGTGTGATTGACACCGTTTAGATGATTCAGCCAGAGTCGCTGGGCTGTTTGTTTCCTCTGTGGACCACTGCTTTTCCTGATCATAAGATTTCATTAAATATTTATCTTTGATATCAGCATATTCATGTTTGGCGTAATCAGTCTTCTTTCTCTGAGCAAATATTGGTCCGTTTGGTGTGGAATCTGAGATGAATGAAGTCAGGGGCGCTGACATTTTAATCAGAGCGGTCAGAAGATGCCACTGTCACTGTCAAACTGCTTAAAGGTCACAAGTTTCAGCTTGCTGTAATGTTTTAATCCGCACACATCCTGATATTTCATTTACATGTGAGATCAGGTAGATATTTTATGTATAAGCACACATTCCGCTCAAGGCCTTTTATTCTATTAACCTGTTTTGTCTTTATTGGATCCTTTCTTAGATCATTTCCGTACGGCTTAGCCTTTGATAAATATGCTTTTAGGTCTACCTAATTAATGCATTCCACTGTGATTTTCTTCACTTGTCACCCACTCTTTAACCTCACAGTGAAGGAACAGGCTTTTCCAACTCAAATTAAAGGTCCTCTGGGAGAATGTTCATGTGAGCTAATGATATAGCCAGACCTGATTTCTTATCTTGAGGGGGCTTATTGAAATGTTTCCAGCAACAGTGAATTGCATGACCTTGCAACTGTGAAGTGTGGACATTTTCCAAGTAAATATGTTGTAGTTTATGAATTAGGTTATGATTCTGACTTATATTAGTTTTGTTTAATTATCCCAGAAGGGCTTCAGAAGATGTCTGTTATTGTTGTTACACAAGTATTTGATTTGCGAGTAGTCTCATTCTTGTTGACATATGGGATCTAGTGCTTGTTGGCAATCTGGAGTCCAAAAAACACACGATCTTCTCTTTGAACTGAGCATAATCATATGGGTACACACCAGCTAGTAATGGCGTGGTGTTGAAACAGCATTTTTAGGGAACACAGGAGAATTTATCTCCACTTACTGATTCTATTTCCTGATTAATTAAACCAATTCAGCATTTCTTAAAATGTGCTTTAAATCTCATTTTTCTGGCTACATTACCAGAGTTTCCATCCCTGTGACTAAGGGACCATTCATGGGTATAATGAATGAGATAAGATGATAATCAGCATATAGACACTTGGCCTTTTTGGTAAAACTGCTTAGCAAAGGGGCCAGCTGCACTTCTGAGCATACAACAAAACACTGCCCTTTATGTAAATGTTATAGGAAGGAGCATACTAGGCCAATATGATTTTTTCATTTTGAATTAGTCACTTGCTACTGAAAAATCTAATAATCTAACTAAACAAGTATACTGCTTTTTTACAATGTTGTGACAAAATTTGGTTTTTATAGTAACATAAAATATCAGTTTTTGTTGTTGTTTAACTAGTTTTAAATACATTAAAATCTATATTTTTTTATGTCCAATAATAATTTGTCAATGCACTTTTCACATAAAGAAACTAAAACTATCATGTAACCATGCATGCTTAAAAACACAGTTTAAATACGTCAAGAAATGAAGCACCTTTTTTGAAACATTAAGTCCTGTCACTTATTTAAAATGTATCATTTATGAATCACCACCAAATTAGGCTTGTTTATTTGCATAAAAGGTGTATAATTGACACTGTGCTACTGTACAAGAACAAAGTAAGGTACTTTATATGACAGTCTTAGATTATTTGGCCATCTTAGACAAAAGGTCAGGTGCTGTATACACAGCCTATCAGTGACCTCCAGTGTAATTATTGATTAAATTACTCAGAAATCACAAGTTAGCCAGTTTAAGGAAGCTGGAGTGAGTGGATCTTCATTGGTGCAAACAATGCATCTGCATGGCGTATCATGACATTACGCTACTTAAATATCATGTAAGAATCACATTTATATACTATTTGCTTACATGTCTTAGAAAAAGTGCAATTTGTAGTGCAGATTAGTAGGAATCCTGTGGATAGAGTTCCTATGGGCTATGGCAGGAATATAATAATATCATCTTTCATATGTGGTGTTTTTCAATTACAATACTCATGTCGCAGAATTTTTCATGAAAATATTGGTGTCAGTTTTTCTTGGCTGAAGATATTACTATTAATGCTACATTCTCAGATGTTCAACATGAGCAGGCTGGAAAACTATTTATATTTTCATATCATAGATATGCAAGGTAGATATGCAAGGGTCTGATCAGAGTATTCATACCACTAAATTGAGTTAGACTACGGTGTAGACATCAAGACAAATCTCTACTGATTTAATTGGAATTAATTTGTCATATAGTTAAATTCTCTGAAGAGACTCAAACAAGTACACTTCCTACACTAAAACAAAATGAGTTACTTTTTGTCAAGGCAAAACAGAAGTTTGACACTTGGCTATGGTATCAAACAATAATCAGTGTCAAAATGTCAAGAAACTTTTCAAATCAAAGATTGATCAACCCCTCAGCTAACACCAACCCTTTGAAGCAGATTTTCAAATGTGTCAGACAAGGCTACAGTCAGTGAGTTTGACATTCAGAGAGAGATGGAAAAAAGAAAACTTATAATGATTCTTTTTTTCCTCTGTTTTACAACAAATGTTTAAGCTACCTTATACACAAAACAATAAATATGATGCACAGAAGTCTCTGTTTCCCTTCCCTGGCTTCAAATCTTATAAAGAATTCATTTGCAATTATAGCCACACAGTGGAACCACAAAAATACTTTTCGTTGTCTATTTAAAAAACATGAAACATTTTCTCCACTGTGTAATTTTCCTCCCTGCATTTCGAGAGATACTGACCCAAAAAAGGTTGATCAAAGACTGTTGGAACTCCACAGCCTGAAGCAACCAATAAATTGGTCCATTCGATGTTTTGCACTGACAAATTATTCTCCAGAGTACTAACATTCTTGGTACCAACTCAATTAGCAAGAGACAGATGTAGCAAGTGCTCACATTTATGTTTCATAGACATTTCAATATTTCATTATTTCACTGCATGTTGGCACAGAGCCTTTTATGTCATAGAAATGATAACTGTTTGCTAATTCTGGCATAAGGCAGCAGTTGATTTGGTCACGATTTGCACATTTTCTGGGAGAATTACTGCACGGGACAGCTTTAGGGTTTTAAAGAGGGTTCTGACTTGATATTTATTTCTTATGGTGATTGAAGAGAAACTAAAGCAAATCACTGTCAATCTGAGAAAAGATTTGATCAGAAATAAGGAAAAAAAGCAATATTTCAATGCACGCTTTTTTAATGTTACAATAAAATAAGAGTGAAACCACGAGTTCAACATTTTTACTCTACCATGGGACGTGATGGTTTGTTTTAATGCCATAATTTCTGCCAGATAGTTGGATTTGACAAAGCTATTTCTTATTGTCTTTGAAGGAACCAAAAAAAAAAAAAAACTGAACATGCAGAGTTGTCCAAAGAAGAAAAATTATCTTGTCAGATCTTCTTTGCACAAGGGAATACATGCTGTCATTAATATGCATGGGTCTCTCTTGTCTATGTTTCGGCATTTAGTATTAACCCTCACAAACACTCTGACCTCTTGCACAAAACCATATGGTTAACAGTGAGCGATCTCCCTGATGTTCAAGCATCATTTACCTCTGTGCGGCATATAAAAAGAAAGCATTAAAGCATAGCTCAGTGAAGAAAGGTGAAAACATTAAGGCATTCTTTTTCCTTCATGGACTTTAAAAATTGAGATGAATTATTTTTGTGCAGATCTTTAGCATCCTCTGGGCTGACAAATGAGTCTTCAGTTTATCTGCTATGTTTGTTTGTGCATTGATAATACAACATCAATCATATAAACATATGATTAGGCTGATGTTTTAAAGTCAAGCATTAACCATTGCTACCTTATATCACAGGAACTAAATCCAATGCTTTTCTACAGAAATAAACAAAACATTCTTTGAATAACAGCCGTTGCATATGGTGAGCGCAGCAAAACAAATACATAATGGTACCAGAGCACAAAACAGCTTTACAGCCATAATGTACATTTGCTGAGATCGTTTGAGAATAGCAGACTGCATAATTAACTTCCTCTGAAATGTTCCCCTGAGTCAGTCCTCAGCTTTATTAACAAATAATGAAGCAATTCCTAATTAGCTCTTGCATTGTAAAACCAAACTCAGAGAAATGACATGGGGCTCTTTGTATTTCTAATAAGGTTGAATCGTGACAAATAGCATTGGACAAATTTTATCCTTACTGAGAGTCCAAATCATGACATAGCAAAGAAATTCATAAGAAATGTATGAAAATTTATATAAACAAAATAATGCATAAAATATACTCGCTGTATATGAGTTCGTTATAGATTTAATAGATTAGATTGCTTTTACTCATGCTCATTCTCATTAATGCAAATATTTTGCAGAATTTTTCTCAGATTTTGTGTGTCTTACACATCTGGATATGAAAATGAATTGAACCTTTACAGCAAATGAATAGATTATTTTGAAAAGCTGTGGTTTTCACAGTTTTAAATAGTTAATATTTGTAACAGATTTAAAGTATAAAAAATTAAAAGCACATTTTTGGTATAGCTGGAAGAGGGCAAACAAAGAGCAGATTAAGCTGATTAAGATTTCAAACAGTTAGGAAAAATTATTAGATAATAGTTTTAAAATGTGCACAAGAACACCCAAATTTAAATATGAGCATGTTGCCATTTCTAATTTTCCAGTAGCAATGTTTTAAAAATGTTTACGAAAAGAGTTGGAAACTTTTAATTGTATTGAGGACTGAGATGCACAATGAGAAGAAAAAGTGCTTGATCAACTAGCACTTCACATGAAAAGCCTGCCGTAGGTAATTTATTGGAGTTCTTTCAAGTTTGTTTTACAATATGTCATATGTGGCAGAATAATGGCATCAAATAACTTGGCGTCTCTGAAATTAAATTATTTCCAATAAATCAAAAATTGTACAGATTAAATTTTATTGTTTTCACAAGCTGTTCCACCTATTTGAGACAGAGCTGTTAATAAATAATAATTACCAGGTATTTGAACTCTTATACTAATTCTATGTTTTTGTCTTGAATGACAAAACTTGAATTGCTGTTAGTATTTGCTTTTTACAGAATTATAAACATACATTTCTAGATATATTAAAATGTAAACCATACTCTGGATCCAGTTATTAACATTATACAAAACAGCTTCTTGAGCACTGTGTTTTTTGTCCTTTACATGAGAGAGCTGTGACATCTGCATACATCTGACAAGTTACATTTGTAGGCAACATTGTGAAAAGTCATTAATAAATAAACTAAAAGGCAATTGTCCCAAATATGCCTCTTTTCATACTTCTATTTTATTGTCAGTCATCATTGACTTCATGTTTTTTGCCTTCACATGCAGGAAAAAAAGAAAATTTGATCCTGTGTCAAGTCAGTCACTCTATTTACTGGTGGTTATTTTAGTATTTGTGCTTTGCATGAAGCACCAGTGTTCACCTTTTCTAACTGAATCATTAGAACTATGCCAAAGATGGATGGCAACTTTCTGCACGGCTTAGCTGGCCACCAGCTAACAGTGGGGCCAGGTTTTGCTGTGTTCCCTTGGCCTGCCTGCTGACCTACTCCTGGGTCTTAGTTAACATTCAGGGAGCCCTGACCTGAAAAGCAGACTTGGCATCAGAACCAAGGTCCCACCCTCCCCAAAGAAATTAGAGGCAGTAATCTTTCAGGAACAACTTGCTAACCTTCCCAGGCCATGTAAATGTAATGGATGCAGCAGATTGTCCCTCTTCTGTTTTGCAGCCCCTCTGTGTCCCACTGTCAAGCGACTGTGCCAGGCTGCGTCCAATTTGTGTGTCTCTGACGGCTCAGAGGTGACAAATGATAGCAGGGGCTAAAGGAAGGTTACATTTAAACACAGCACAGGTCAATGGGGTAGATGGCTGAATGCTAAATCATTGTCAGGAAAACTAATGATGTAACATTATAAGACAACAGAGCTGGGTAAAAGATAAAGTGCAGTATGTCATATTGATATTATAATGGACCAGTGTCTCGTTTAAGCGCACATTCATCTTTATTTTGCATAGACATTCATATATTCTGCTCCCTGCTGAATAGAAACACAGAAGAATCCCATCAAACATTTTATATGTGGCTTGATGCTGGTTTGCCATCTTAAAATATTGAAACATTATTGCTCATTTGTTTAACATTAGTGTTTGGCAGAAACGTTGTACTTATTTTGACTGTTTAAATAGTGCTTTGCAAAATTATGCACAGCTTTTGAGCTTTTCCCAGATTTGTCATGTTTCAGCCACAAACTTTAACTCACTTTATTAATTTTGTATGTGCTATGCAAACACAAAAAGCACACAATATCAAATCAAAGTAAATGGGTGTAAATCTGGTTGTATGTCTCTACCAGCATTAAACATCTGTTCAGAAGTTTTACCTACTTTTATTTACAAAATAAAAATGGGCAAAATAAGCATCTGCGAAAATTGTCAATTGAAAATTGACAATTGTCACGTTTTTCCAATTGGACTTAAGTTTAGACATTGACTAGACTCTTCTAATACATAAATATTATGAATAAACACACTTTATTAAGCAGCAGAAACACATACTTGATTAACTGGGTCTAATATGTGTTGCACCTGCTGCAGCAATTTCAAAAACACACAGGAAGTCTGAATAACCAACACAGACAGAGCCTGGGAGCTGAAGCACGAGTTGTGGCATCTTGACAAGTCTTTAAGTAATTCCTTGATGAACAAACACCCTTAGGCTCACTTGCTTCGTTGCTTAAGTGAAAACTGAGATTACACACAGACACTGAGCAGTCACAGAAATAGAAAGTATTGTCCAGTATTTTAATCATTAATGCTAATATTTTTTTACAGATATAAGTTCGGTAGATATCTACGATTTTGAATATTTCAAGGTCTAAGAGAAATTAATCTACTCACATTTACAGCAAAAATAATATCAACATCAGGTTTTTTTTATTAAAGGAAAAATACATTATGGCAGCAAATAATAACCATTAATGCAACCTAACTCTATGTAGCTGGAGGTTATGTGAACACGGAGAGTCCAGGAAGCTCAAGGACAGCTTACACTCCCAGATCAAACAATATTCACTCTTTGTCAAATGACTGCCTCCCAAAACTGCCAAGCCAGAGGAAAATGAGCCTCCCTCCTCCAACACTCACACACACGACCCTGTGCTGTGGACGACAGGATAAAACAGAAGATAGCTGTGCCTGAAGGAGACACAGGATAATGAAATAATCTTTAATCTCTGTCCCTCCCGGGTATGTTCAGCACCTGTTATTCTTGATGGCATTGTGAGGGAGGGCGGCTCGCAGATTTGTTTTAAGCCTGGTAATTATTACACTAATTATTCACTTTGGTTTGGGGGTGATTATCAGTCCTCGTTCAGGTGAGCGCGCGTTCATGTTTTACACCAGCTGTGACCAAAGCAGCTTGTTGGAACAGTTGTTCCCTTGCAGATATTTGACCTCTTGTTCTGTTTGCAATCTGTACTTTGGAAGGAATGGGAGGAAAAAACAGCCAGAAACTTTTAATTGCTCTAAAGAAACAGACATGAGAGGAACAGGCTTGTTCCATCTGTTCACCATCTCTTTAACAACTAAACTTCCTGTTAAGATTGACTTGACATTTGTAACACAGCAGCAGAGTTGTTGCTGTGATGCTTGTTGTTCCAATGAGACTTTATTTCTCTTAAATGAATGGATAGTCACAGTATTTCCCCTTCTGCTTAACATTTAATGAATGGAGATATATTCTTTTCATTAAATGAGACGCATTTGTAATCAGGGCTTTGGGGCCATAAAGCCCCCAAGGCAAATATTTCTTCTCTTTGACTCAATTTAATTCAATTAGCAGAAGGGCGACATCAAATACTACACCTCCATTAACAAATCTTTCATGTTTAAAATGAGAATCATTAACAGTGTTGGAGTATACTGTAAAAATGCATAGATTCTATTTATTGTATAGTCAGTGTATTTTGTGTCAAAATATATAGTCTTCCCTTGTTGAAATGTCATTGATATGACCATTTGTTTCTTAATAACAGGGAGATTATCTTAATCAACTTCTCATCAAATCTCATAAATTTTTTTTTTTATTTATTAAAGTCAATCAAGAGACTTGCTCATTTTTATTTTTATTTCTTTTTAATGAGCCACCTTGATGTAACTTATTTTATCCGGGATATAATTATGGGGAAGAATGAAAGGGTAAGATTTAGATGAGGATATTTCAAATTTAACATCTGCATTTCATTTATAATCTGAAATGCAGATTATAATATTTCATGTAACATGAAGTATCATGCACACTGAAACTGTCTCTGAATTTTATGATAAACTCATTCATGTTTTGTAAACTGCATAGAGGGTAATAAACTGTCAATTTTGTGAAAAAAAGGAACATTGCTAAATATTTATTTTAGTTGAAGTCCATTCTGCTGGTATGCATCCCACTTCTGTTTAGATAAATTACTATGTAAATATGTTTGACAGACATTAAAAATAACTTGTGCCTTTAATTATGTGCCAATAAAGGTTTTGTTAAGAATTTTATAGCAGGACTGCCAGTTAGTCTTTTCATAGGATATGCAGATATAAAATAGATCATGTAAATTTCAATAGGGATGACAGTGTGACTAAATGTTTGACTGTGAGAAATTTTCAGATTTTTCTATTTATTTACTACTTTAAATTGGCCCATCAGAAAAATGTTTAATTGCATCATGACAAAATGCTAATATGAAAACTGTTGCAATGCAAAGTTTGCACAGATAGCTTGCAGTGAACAGATGTATATTGTTAAAAGCTAATGTTACTGGATTTTGTTTCTTATTTGTTTAAAAATACAAAATATCAAACACAACCTTGCATGCGCCAAAGTACATTTGCTACTAACCTTTAAGAAACTAAAAGGTCAGAAAACTGTATTGAAGAGTAGGAAAAACCAATCAAAAAAGAACCGATTTCTCTTTTCTCAAAGGTCAGGCTTTACTGTGTCTGAAAACTCTACTGTGACAATATCAATGCTCTGTAACTCCACAAACGCTGATTGCTATCCTCTCTAGGCAATGTCGATTTTGCAGAAGCACTTGCCGATTAAGTCGGCAGGATGTCAAGAGCCCTCGTAGAAGCTGCCGTCTTGTCCTAGCGAAGGGCCCAAAAGCCCTTGTCTATTACAGGAGACACCCCAAGGACAGATGTTTTAGGCTTAGGAGGGTGATAGAGAATAATAGCGCATTAGATTCATAATGTGTTCTGGAAGCAGAACTCAGGGGAGACAGAACTCCTGGGTAATCGAAATTCATCTGTCTTCCTCTCCCCCTCTTCCTTTCTTTCTTGTCTTTCTTCGCCCATCCAGGGTTGCATCCCGTCAGCCTCTTGAGGTGCCGAATCTTTGCCCGGAGCTAGAGGCGGCGCGGTCCATTCATCAAAAGCATGACCCGCTACAGTCAGGGACAGGATGCCATGGTGTAATGAACGTACCTGTGTCATATCTCTGCACATGCGGAAAGGGAAGCTTTACTTATTACTGGATATTATGACACATTAACACATTGTTAATGCTCATTCTAAAAAGAATGGATATCAGCTAAAATATCACCCGAAATACTTTAACGCCTTTAATGTTGCGGGAATGATTTTAAGGAAATAAGTTGTCATTCAACCCTTTTTTTTACATCTCCTAAAACATATCTTTCTAATAAATATATTGTCTAAAAATAAGTTTGCGTAGTATTCCCCTATGGAGCCTTTATATTATCATACATCATTTAAAAATGGGATACAATATGCATGATTCTGAGGTGAATTAAACACATATTAATACTACAGTATCTCCATCTCCTCCCCCTACCCACCTTACCTCCCAACTCATCTCCTACCCCAGGCCAAGGGTAGGAGATGATGAGTGAAGAGGGAGGTAATTCACTCCTCAGGCTTAATTAATCCTATGTCTTATTTGATGAATGGCTCCCAAATTGTGCTGCAATTGTATTTTTCCCCTTTTTGGTGCGGAGGGGGCTGCAGATCTGCGAAGGAGAAAGTCAAAGCCGGGACTCAGGGAGAAAGCTCGACTCGGGGCTTTGTTTACGAAGTTGTTGTCCTCTTTAGACACTTTGGGGGCCCCCTGTCCTCTGACGTCTGGCCAGCTGCAGAGAGTGATGGTGTGCTGTAGGGAATGTATGTTCATGGATTTGTTTTTTTCTATCACCATAGGAGTTCAATGCCTTTGTTGCATGCTGAGTTTGTCACTTTTGCCAAACATGATTCGTTGAGCATAAATACACAGAGTATCCTGTGATTTTTTTTGTACTACTTCACATGAATATATACCTCCAGGGGGCAACACATTACAATGATAAATCCTATGTTTGACTTTCAAATGGGAATGCTTGTATTACTCAAAACTAATATTTTTTTTCTTAAAAATGAAGCACAACATAAAAATTTTTTTTTTAAATATTTGGCTGAAATTGCCACAAAATTATAGTAGCTGAGATTATAGTGGATTATAATAAATCTATTCATTTACTGTATCACTTTAAATAAACAAACAAGACTCCATTGGTTTGATCATTTTGTTGTGCAATAATTACCACAAAATTTAGAATGCAAATAAAGATTACTAAGCCACATAAAAATAGTTACATTTCAGTCCAGGAATATAGATTTCACATATTTGTGTTTTAATGAGCAGATAGAATCCTGTAAGCAGTTTTATATTAATTTATGCTATTTAAAGTTCAAAGTGTACCTAAACAAGGTCTTTATTTTAAAGGTTTGCCATACCGGCCCTATGAATAGAGGCATAGATCACTGTGCTGCCGCTTTAGCTGATCTCCTTGTAATCTCACCCTTATTAAATAGCTACCAGTTCCTAGCCCTTCTAGTGTAAACATCAAGCTAAATTCACCAGTAGCTATTAGTAGAAAGTAGCAGTTGGAGAAGAAGACTTTGCTCTTGCCAAGTGAAGACAAAACATTTTCAAAAAGCCATCCTTGTGCATTTGTGAAGTCTAAAAGTAGAACTGCATTTAAAACCCAGGGATCTTTGATTAACTGAATATATTTGGAAAGGTGTACTGCCTTCTGATTCCATCTGCTGCAACAGATCTGAGCAGATATGATTGATGTACTTTTTCAAGAAGTGTGGACAGCACATAAAATGGTAATTATATTTTCAGGTAACCATACTAACACTGTATTACACCCTGGTAATATCTAAAAGCGGTAAGGATTTCAACTTAGCTACGTAATGTTCTTTGTTCCTTTATGGTTGTAAGTTGAAGATAAAGGTGGAAAACAATAGTTATGCATCAGAGCAAGGGGATAGGTGTACCTTGAATGAGCTACTCATCAAGATTTTCTAAACATCCACAACCTAAGTTCATCATATTGCTTACCACTAATTAAAGATAATAAAAGGTTTAACTTTTGCCAAAGGTTTTCAAATATTTTAGAAGTTTTAAAGATACACAAAGAGAAATACTTTTAAGTTCCAAAACTAAATATTAAATTAAGGTTGAAAAATGGGGAGCATGAAAAAAGGAGGATGGAGACAATTTTGGTCCCTAATTGAGGCTATCAAGTTTGAAAACACCCAACCCACATTGAGCTTCAACTCTGGCCCTCAACAATCCCTGTCCTGAATGTTTTAGATATGTTTCTGTTCCAGCACACCTAATTCAAATGATTGCATGACTTCCTCTAGTGCTGCTGAAGTCTGTTAATCACAGTGTCATTTAAGTCAGGTGTGAGACAGAGGGGAAACACCTAAAACCTGCAGGACAGGGGAGCTTGAGGACCAGGGTTGGTCTAAATGGCATCTATTTGTTATTTCTGCAATATTAACCAGTATTTGAAATACAGAAATGGATTGGACAGAAACCTATGATGCAGTTCACTTTCAAAGCTTTGTTTCAGCAATATATGCTTTATTATGCATCCTTTTGTCACAAAGCCGTTTGTATGCATTGTTGTAACAGGGGTAGCAATTAAAACTAACAACGTCATAAATTTTTCACACTAATGTGGCAGCCGTAAAGCTTCGGTGGATGGAGGTGAGAGGGTCTGGTGATTTGAGAGGTGAGGGGATGAGATTTGGTGGCCTGGCCCAAGCAATGAACTTGATTAAACTAATCTCATTCCTATCAAAGCAATGCTTGCACCCTTTATCCCATTATTCACAGCAATGGGATAATTACGTAGAAACAAATGGGGCCCACACAGATCAGTCCTGAGACACAGACCCTCGGCTATACCTCTACTCCTGTGGACGGTGTGCCTTTTAAACACAGATTAATTATGGTCAACTGGATGGATCACATCTGTCACTCTCAGAGAGAAAAATGGAAATGATTGCCCCCAAGATGATAACGGGTGTGTATTAAGTCATCTTCTGGTTTGGGGGTTCAGTAGTGATGAATACAATCAGCATTTTAGAACAGCATCATGACGACGTTGATAAAACAAATAAATAGCAGAATCTTTTCATTTGTAGACATTTACTCATATTACACTTACTCAAATACAAGTAAAATAATGATTCAAAAATCTCCAACATAAATTCATTGGCTGTATATCCAAAGCTATAAGACAAATGTATTGATAACATAACCAAAACCTCAATTACAATTCTAATGAAAACTGTAATAATGTTCTTCATAAACTATATTGAGTTTGTCAAACGTCTGGTTTTGATTGACTATTTAAAGCTTGAAAAAAAGAATAACATGGTGAGTCAAGCTTAAAAGGACAAACTGTGCATTTTCAGTCTGCGAACAATTTGGTTTCTGAGTTAAGTGACTTTTAAATCAAAATGTGACCAAATTAAATTACAAGATAATCCAAGGGCTTTACTTTTAAAGTAGAACATAACATTCAAGTAAAAGTTTTTTTAAATGAAAAAAAAAAATCAAATCATTAAAATGTATAATATTTTGTTTCAAATTTTCACACATTTACCAAAGTCAATGACTATTGTGCTCTTTATCTTGTTTTTATGTATTTCCACTTATTTGCGTTCCTTTTGATTCATCTAAATTTAGGTGAATTATGACCATTTAAATACTGTAGTTATATTTATTTAAACTGGCTGTGTAAAACAAATAAAAAAAATGGAGCTAAAGAGTAATCAAAATCTTCTGATGCACACTCCTTATGAACACCTCAAGGGACTTAAGAGGTCACAGCAGGGAGTGATGAACAGAGACAAGCAACAGACAACAAGTCAGTGTAATTATCTCCTGGAGTGGTGTGTATGTAGACAGTGAGCTCTGGCCCAACACGGTCAGCACAGCAAAGCCCTCAGTGCTTGAATGCAGGTTGTTTTTTTTTAACCACTACCATCTCATATGCCCCAGGGATGTTTTTCTGCAATTCAAGCTTTTTACTGCATCCCTGGGGACTGAGGTTTAGTCACTGACAGCTGACCATACCACTTGAAACTAACAAGATTATTAGGCTGCAGAGTCTATCAGGTTTTGCTTTCTTTTTACTTTTGAAGTCACCCACAGACAACTGAGAGAACATTTTTGTCATTGGAGCACAGCTCAAACTCAGATACACAAGTATACCTAACCCTAAAATGTAGGTCCATTAGAGTAAACAGGCCCTGTCAATGTTTCAGCAGACATGTTTATTTTTTTGTCTTCCAGGCTTTTATATATTGAAGTAAAAGCGCATATTAATTAGCACTTCTCTCAATGCGCAGTAAATCTTTCTGTTTGGACATGTTCCAATTCAGTAAATAGGCTTTTAGATGCAAATGTTTATTGCTGTGTTGTTTGTAATGGTCACCTCTCATTGAACCAGAATTTTATATGCTCTGACACAACAGTTACAGATTGCAAATAAAGAATATTTTATCTTGGAAACCAAGCGGTAAAAGATTCCCCAGTTTTCTAAAACATTTATTTAAGGATACTGAGTTGGATTTGCCATATAACATTTTGTTTAATGTTGTACAATGAGAACATTTGGTCTATTTACATTCGTACCCTGCTGTTACAACA
This sequence comes from Xiphophorus maculatus, assembly GCF_002775205.1. Lineage (NCBI taxonomy): Eukaryota > Metazoa > Chordata > Actinopteri > Cyprinodontiformes > Poeciliidae > Xiphophorus > Xiphophorus maculatus. The sequence continues at coordinate 9,087,594 of NC_036444.1, forward strand.
AAATATGTAAAAGTGGAACAAATTGCTAACAGCCACAAAATTTGGGGTAAAATCAATATTTCTTTCTATTTACAGTGCTGTTTAAAACAATCATTTTTAGAGTCAACGTTCCACATTTTACAATTTATAACCACATAATCAATGTGTTTTATTGGGATTTCATGTGATTTACCAACTAAAGTCATGGAGCATTTTGAAGTGGAAGTAAACCAAGTTAGGTGGATTTTAATCTTGGAATATTTTACAAAATAAAAACAGAATAATTATTTTTGAAATAAATGAACTTTTCACCAAAATAGAAAGTTATTGAACATTGACTGGACATGCCTCAATAGAATATTTAGGTGCAAAACTTTTTTCTGCAGTGATTTACTTGATAAAATCATGTTATAACACTTAAAAAAAACTTGATTGTATTAATTTTCAGGATTGCATTAATTTTCAGTTAAGCAACTTTTATTTCCATATCATACATTGTGCGTGGGGTAATTGCACCCCACACACAATCTATGAAGGATTCAATCTATGAAGGAGGGTGAGACTAGAAATTTCTATACTAATTCTTAGATATATATTTTTTAATAGCAAGCAAGATAATCTTATTAGAGATGTAGGGCACTTAATCTGACTGCTGAAGTGATGAAAGTATTGCTGATAAAAAAGTTGGGAAGCTAAAACATAACTTTACTCCACCACTTTTAAAAATGGGGTAGTTGCTCCATTCGCTCTATTGTTCAGAAGCCTGTGTCTGTAAGTATATTAAAATTTAACATAGTTGTCTAGTCTGAGGGTACGCATACTTTTTCAGTTTATTTGAAGTATTCTTTAGGATTTGGATACTTAAAGACTGGTATTTTATGACAACTTCCTACCATATAATATAGTTTTTGATAATAATATGGAAATTCATTGTCAAGACTCTAAGTTGATGTTAAATGCTTTAATGTGGATGTATTTCTGATCAAAAATCATTTGGTATTTTAATGTAATTCTTTGCTAACGAGCATAAAACAAAATATGGTAAGAAGATGTAACCCCAGGAAAGGGGTTATGCCAACTGAATGAGTCAACTGTTAAGCATATGTTGTCTGTGCAGAAAAACCTACATTACTCTTTGAATAATAAATACCTTATGAAATGTTTCAAATAATCACTATGTGAAATTAAGTTCTCTCATTATATCTAATGTTTGGCTTTAGAACAAGGCAAAATAAAGATCATGTATTTTTTTATTTTGAGGGGTAAAGCATTTAGTTTGGGGCTTTGACAAAATAAAACTGTTGAATTTAACTTTTTTTTTTTTTTACCACTAGCCTTTATGTTGAGGAATTTGTGAGCATATAATTTAGCATGAAAACATAAAAATTGGCTAAGATAACTTTAATATTACCTTTAGGTTTAAAAACTCCTCAGTACTATCATTTATGTGACTAGCACCCAATGATGAGGGCCTAAAGAGCCACAAGTTGCAGAATTCTGATTTAGGTGATGAGATTCAACCTTGGTCTTAAATGTCATTGCAAAAAGACCCTGATAATTGTTCTTCTCCAGTATTCACTGCAAATATGCAAAATATGCATTTTCTCTTTATGCCTGTGCTGTTTATAAATGTATTGTACTCTACAATAACAATGTCTGCTTTTTACTGTAAGCATTTCCTCTGTTTCACCTTGATACAAAGTATGCAGAAACACCAGATGGGTTTTTGTGTGTCAGTCATTGCTTTTTTTCCTTCAACAGAACTGCAGTGAAATGTAATTTATCACTACACCGTGTGCATTAAGTGGTCTGGGTTACAAAATAAATATCAGACTCATATCGCTGGAACATAACCAGCGATTAATTGTAAAACATAGTTCATTTACATACTTTAGTAAAACACTATATCATAAATATTTGCACGTCTCCTAATGCAAAGGTTCAGGGGTGTTTTTATTTCAATTTACAAAAAGAACAAGCTCGTCTTTGCTTTTCTTTCACTGGCTGAGAGTGCTCTACCTGGATCATCCCTTAAATAAATCAATATGTATTTCAAGCATGGCCATTAACAGAGGCGTCCTCTCATTCCCTTTTTCTCCATCAAACCACACTAATCCTGATTTACACAGTTTAAAACCTTGGCCACATCCCCTACCTTCCAAGGAGATAGGGTAATTAAATTGGTACTTTTTACAAGTCGTTCTCAATAAATCTGAATAAATTAACAAGGCATTACGGAGACTGCTACATTAAATTTGCATAGTGTGTTTAATGAATATGCAACTGCAAGTGAAAAGGTCTGCTACTGTGAACTCTTGAAATTAGCATAACTACTTCCAGCATGTTTCTTAAATAATGCTCTCATTTGCACATCACTGAGTTGGCTAATTCTAACTTCAGTCACTGTAGCCTCATAATTAAGAGTCTCGCTTTAATTTTTAATGAAGTTTACGTTACATCAATCCTGACAGTAATGAAAGGGACATGGAAACAAAAAGGCTGCTAATAATTAAATTCACTAACCAGTCTGAGGCATAGTAATTCCTGAGGAGAAATTACAGGACTAATTATTAATATGGTATTCGTCCCACTCCATGGATAGACTCGCATAAATGCCTGTCCTGGTGCCAGTTATGCTGAAATGCAAAATGCCTTTTTCACTGCCCTCATTGACTGTGAGGTCTCACATAGATTTTTTACTGCACAATTAATCATGTTGACACTCACGAATAAATGTTTTTTATTGGTTGTCATTTATTAGGCCTTATTACCTGAGTTGGTTTAAGGCCTCTTCAAGTGAGTTAGTGGGATGCAGACATAAACAGATGAATACCTGAGAGCAGTCATTTTGGAGACAACTTCACAACTGGAGAAGACTTTCAACACTTTGATTACACACATATTCCTCTCAATCTTGGGCAAAATGCCCATCTTGCAACTTTGTCACCCATATGACAGTCTGAACCATTCAAATTATAGTTTTTGGAAAAAAAAAAATCAGACTCAGGTTGCTTTCACAGGAAACTTACTTGATGTTTTCTGAAGTTACCTCAGTCTAAACAGTCATGCCACATTTCATCAGATTTCTTCATTACTGCAAGTGACAGATGGAAACTGTTGCACTGGAAGAGGCGAATCAGCAATGTCATAAATAACAATCAAAATGAACACGTTAATAGTTGCGACTGCCCCTCTATTTCTTAATTGCTCACTTGGAGTGTTGTTCAGTGACAGGTTTTAACTACGGTCAATCTCTTCATTGAACGTCCATAACGAATGCTACCTACATCTGCATCAAGTCAATCCTGTTTATATGCTTTTTCCTGTTAGTACTGTCAGTTTCCAAAAATAATAAATGCAGCATACTCATAAAATAAGTTTAACTGTATTTGGGATGTTGTGTCTTCTCATAGATCACTTTCAGTGTGGTAGATTGGTCACATACTGTATGTGTCTGATGGTTATGTTTTGATACAGAAAATCTTTCTCCTCAAGATGGCAGGAATAATGGAAAGCAGACAAATGGTATTTCTAAAAAACAATCGTCTGGGACCAACAGATGAGAAAGTCTCTCAGTCAGTCCCTTTTTGTTGTAGTAAAGAAGTAGGAGGAAAATATGCACTATCTCTTCGTGGTCTCACTCTGAAAATGCAGATAAATAAAATTTGTTCCACTGTGTACTGAAGATGATGCAATACCTGAAAGGGTAGTAAAGCTTTTCTCTATGCTACATGTATCCAAGAAACTTGTTAATGTCTACAAAAAAACATGTGGTTACATGAGGTTGGTTAGGGTACAACCTCAATCTAACAAAATAGTGGAGGGGTATGTATATATATATGAACCTCTTTGTAAAACTCTATCCTGTGTGGATTAGAGGAAATACACAATAAATCAATATTTTTAGACATGGTGCCAGTTATCAGAAACCTAAGGTCTTCTGCAACCTACAAAACACATGAATAAAGTGAAGAAAACTTCCTGCATTCTTATTTTGCAACTTGTCATGAATCAGCATATTTTTATCATTTAAGCTACATTTATTCATTCATTTATTTTCAATTTGAAAATCACAGATTTTTGACATAAAACATGATAACACTGGGATAATGTGAACTTATTGTCTTCTAGTTCTTCAATAGTTAGTGGGCAAAATATATTGAAAACCAGAACCTAACAATTCGGTTTTCCTTGCACTCTGAAACAGGCCGTCTTTGATCAAAATTATTCTACATGTTGCTCTTCTGATCCTGGTTGTCAACACAAGTGGCTGCTCTGCTGAAAGTTAATTATTTGGGATTGTAATAGCTTTGGTTTAGGCAGGGGAATGGGACATTTCCCTAGCTGATAAGCCTGTTAACACTCTGTCTCTGCCTACAGTAGGTGTGACGGGTAAAGAGTATTTCCTGATGCGCAGCAGCACTTGACATTTCATTGGATTCTTTCTGTGCTATTCCATTAGTGCATTCTAATAGCACAAACCCTGGCTCTGGACTGAATTTGTTTGATAGAAATGTAATTGCATTCTTCTCTGTGCATGTAGTCTGCGCAGATTCCCTGTCTATAATTTCAATGCCTTGTCACAACTGAAGTGCTGGCTCCTGAACAGGTCAGAGTCAACAACATTATTTTCAAGTGCAGACCCGCAAGGGTTTACTAATCAACATCACAGTTCATCATCTCTATTACTGCTACCCGTCAAAAATAAATCTTCCCATATATTAGCTACAGTGCTGCTTGAAGAACACTTAATCAACCGTATTTCAGACACATAAATATATATTTTCCTCTACATATTAGACACGCTTTGCAAAGTCCTTGGCTGCCAGCGACGCACTGTGTGGCTGGCAGCCACACAGTGCCTTATTACCGTGGACTGATTCATCGAACCAGTCCACGGTAATAAGGCACAGTGTGTACTAAGCATCTTCCACAGTGACACAAGTTTTCAAATTCGATTTAAATTAATGTCTTTCTTTAGGTTACTATAGTGCCTATATTTGTTAGTTCTTGTTCAGGAGAAACTTTACGGTATTTTTTTTTCTTTGTTTTTATGTTTTCGATATAAAGTTGCTCCAATTTGACAAAGAAAATGAATTAGACTTAAAAATGTGTTGTTGTTATGCAGAACTCTCACAGATATTCCCATCACTTCAAAGGTTTTACAAAAAAAAAATATTAGATGAAATTTTCATTGCAGTTGCATTATCTCAGATATTTTTAAAACTAACTTTTAAATGAGTAAGTTTATTGAGGGGGGAGGGGGATACCACATCAAGAAAGAATGTGTCTTCCCTTGCTGAAATCCTTGTTTTAATAATTTTTACAACTCTCTTTTAGATAGAACATCCCTTAGTCTTCTTTTTAAACATTTCAAAGGAAAGAGCATGCAGAGTGGGGAACATATAGCCATCATTCTATATTTAATATCTAAGTTATCCAGAAAAAACACCCCTTAGAATTCCTCTTAGAACACCCCACAGGTCTTCTGTGGGACTCGTGTTTATGAATTAAAGTGGCTGTGGGAAAACATTAGTTGTGTGTTTGCTGAACTGTTTCTGTATTGATTTGCCAACATATCTGTGATTATTATTGTGCTATAATTGAACTAGTGAGGCTTTTTTGAAGCAATTCCTATAAGTTGCCAATTGGTTTATATTTACCATCTACTAGCTGTTTCTCACACTTCATAAGCTGTAATGAGTGACAAGTATTTTTTATCTATATAGCAATATCCACAAATAAATATCACAAACTGACAAAAGAGAATATAAAAATTAAGACATGGTTAAGGTGGCAAAAAACTGTTATTGATAGATAATTATAAACAAACACAAAGCAATATTTTTTTTAAAAAGCCATTAAGGAAAGTCTTGTTTGATTAAGAAAATCTACAGTGGATTTTTAAATTAGTTAAGACCCTTAAGATAACACAACATTGCAATTGACGCTCATTCCATGGTAACTTAACGACAGTATGATAACATCAATCCTGTGAAGTTTTACATCTGATCCAAGATTGTGCTCTTTCCTGCAGTTCTCCAAGAGTGACCTTTGGATATTATTTTACCTCCATCATTCTGCTTGCTGTGTGTGGCGGCAAAATAAAGTTGTTTCCTCCTTCAACCTAGTTTGTCACAGCTCCAGTTCATATTTGGCCTGAGAAAATACATGTGCAAGGTGAGGGTAACGTAACTATTTGTTTATTTATTTTTGTAACTATTTACTCACTCATAATGCTGGATACACTTTTGCCTTTATACAAAAAGGCATCTCCTGATTTTGAATAATCAAAATATAATTATCTCTAAGAGATAATTATATCTCTCAGATATAATTATTCTTTATATCTGAGAGAAGTAGTAAGTCAAGTATAACATACAATAAATATACTATTTATTTAATGTTCTACGATTTACTGCTGAGCTTGTTTCTGCTGGCCAGTCCAAATATTGAGCATTATCAGAGTGTTGGCACATGGTCAATAGTCTTTGTGTCCATACCTTATGAGGAGAGGAAAGATGGCTTTTAAAAAACCTTATGCAAATTAAAAAAAACACACACACACACACACACACACACACACACACACACACGCACACCCCCACACACAGCCAAAGTATGTCTTTATGTCTTAATGTGGTTAGCAAAACTTTCAAGAATTGCAGGTGGAAATTGATTGTTTCCTAACTTTTCTTACGAAAGTGTGCTGTGGTCTATTTTTCATCTCTTACCTTCCCTTTGGGGATCGTCCATGTGTTTACTGTTTACATGTGTTGTAAACTCACCTCTACTGTTGTTGTGCATTGTGCTGCTCTGGTCTTTAGTTCTGCCAGCCCTCCGTAGAGACCAGGCATTTCCCTGTTGTATGAGATAAAAGACAGAGCAAAATGCCCCTCATTTGGTCCCAGTTGGTTAAGTGTGTTCTGATCACTGCCAAGGTCTCAGTGAACATGAGCCACACAAAAGACCGTGCCTTGCATCCACCAGAGCCGGCAATATAAGGGGATTTGCATCATTTAGCTGTCTCGCTCACTAACCGAAATTCTGCGGTGGTGTTGCAGAGGACATGTGAATGTACAAGGAGCTGGTCCAAAGTTCAGAACTTTTATTTTATCTTTTGCTAAGCAGCTACAGAAATTAATTGGGGACACTCAACACATATGTTTTTATTTATATGCCATATTAATTTACATAAATAAAAATTATGTCTGAAGAATGAATTGTAACCCATTGAATGCAATCATTGCATTCCCACATTCAAAAGAGGTAAACATATTGAGAATATCTTAGATTTATTTGCCAGAAATCAAATGATTGACTCATAATCAGGAATTGTATTTATCAATAATCACATTTAAGGTCTATTTGAAAATTATTTAATTGAGTAAAATTAAATATGCAAAGAACAAAGGGAAATCAAATATATCTCTAAGTCTTATTTACTGTAGTGGTATGGGGTGGAATGCTTTCTGAACAATAAATTAAATGCAAGCTGATTAAAAGTCTACATAAGGACTAAGGCATGCTTGTCTATCTCAGAGGTTCAGAGAAATTGTTGGACGCTGTCTAATTTTGGAGTTTCAAGAAGAAAATGTAAAATGCACCAAATATAGTTATTGAACCAAATGCTGTCAATATGATCAGGCTTAGAACTGACTCTGCTTGGTGATTCTTCCTGTTAACTCTGTGGTTCTGTTTATCTTTGATTGGTTGTTTTTGACCGGGAGCGATGCATTTATTGCAGTTAGCTTCTTCATGATTTGTTAGTTTAAGTAATGAATAAAGATTATTTTAAAATCTATCATCTAAAACAGTTTGAGCCTGGGGATAGATTGTCTGCTTTCTTGTCTCCTTGTATATAAAATATGTACAAAAACATAGGTCACAAAAATATTTTTCTAGAAAGCTTAAGCTGAAACTTCAACATTTCTTAAACAGATTTTCAATGTAATTTTTTTTCTGATGTTATATTGTGGTAATAACAATAATATGCATGAAAACCCACTATTCATGTTTAGTTGAGTTAAAACTTGAAATAATGAGGGTGATTATGACAACGTATTCTCGTAATTGTGCTGTACTGGCAGATGGCAACAACACATTTCATTTCATGTCTTCATAAACATTTTAATGAGGTGTTTTCTTGACTTCATCAGAGTTTACCTTAAAGTTGCAGTATAAAAATATGTTCCATATTTATTAAAACTGTCACCATGTAGTGACAGTACGGTATGAGACAGATAATCTGCAAAAAAAATCAAGCTCCTCCACCTCCTCCTAACTGCAATTAGTGGTTAATATAGTCATGAATTATTTAAAATACGTTTCTGATGTTTTAAATTAGTAAAAATGAAAAAGAAGAAAAAAACAGTAGATCATTGTTAATTACTTTACTACTTCAAGGTCATACACACAATAATATTTTAGTCTATTTTAGTTATATAGGAGTCCAGCGATTACATTTTAAAAGGTCTTGGAAGAGAGCAGTTAAAGTAGGTGAGAGGTCAGATCTGGGATATTATGATCCCTGATATTCAAGGTCAAACCAGTTTCTCTGCAGTATAAGGAAAATTAAAAAAAATAATTATGAAAAGAAAGGTTAAAGGTTAAGCTTACAGCTTTGACCTCATAAGGATGTGATTTCATTTAAAGTGACCCCATATATTGATCCTCTTCCCACTGCTCTCATAATGTCTCACCTGTCAACTGGGAGGGTTAGGCAGCGCTTAATGACACGGTTCAAGGGAGTAAGTTCTCACCCACGACCCCTTTAAACTTGGTGTATCCTTATTAATATTACTTCATCCTGTGATCTCTGACTCATTATGCATTTGCACTGGTTTCTGTTCGTCAAAAAGCGTTCCACCTCATTTTTATCCTCTGTGAATTAAAAGTCTGTATGTGACTGACCTATGATAATTCGTGCTTCTTTTTCTTTTGCATTAAAGTCCTTTAATCTTTTTTCTTCATGATGAAAGTTCACTCCTCTGTTGAGTTTGCTGTTAATATATTATGATCAGTCTTTGCTTAATATTGCATTATTCTCTCATTTTCAACAATATATACAGGAAATGAGAATTAGCATAATTACTGCTCAAGTGAAACTAACTCATTATAAGATAATGACATTTTCTGTAATTCCCCTAAATATTGATATGTAATCCGTGTCACTCTGTCTTTTATCTATTCTCCTTTTGAATTTTATTTTTTTTCCCCGCCTTCATCTCTCCTGTTCTCGCTCCTTTATCCCTCCCTCTTTTTATATCTGTCAGCTGGCTAAGTATGGTGCGTAGTCTAATAGGATGGTGTGTTTCAACGGAGTCATCTGTCACCAAAAGCCAAGCGATGAAAGGAAGAGTGAGATTTGTATCTTGTCTGTGATGAATTATGCGAGGAGGGGTCAGAGGGGTCTCTGCTTTGGTTACAGTCGACAGCGCAAGCACGGACCTCAGGTAGTGCGCTCATCAGTCCTGCTGTTTCTCACCATATGGAGTCAATGAACTGACACACCCCTACACACGCCCCAGTATACCTACACACACTTCTATATAAGCAGCAGATAAATGGACAGATGTTTCATACTGTCTACTAATATCATGGACAGACAGACAGACAGACAGACAGACAGACAGACAGACAGACAGACAGACAGAGACAGACAGACAGACAGACAGACAGACAGACAGACAGACAGACAGACAGACAGACAGACAGACAGACAGACAGACAGACAGACAGACAGACAGACAGACAGATAGATAGATAGATAGATAGATAGATAGATAGATAGATAGATAGATAGATAGATAGATAGATAGATAGATAGATAGATAGATAGATAGATAGATAGATAGATAGATAGATAGATAGATAGATAGATAGATAGATAGATAGATAGATAGATAGATAGATAGATAGAAGGTTAAAGGGTGAGAAACTAATGCTGTCAATGCTGCTTTGAAACAAATAATTAAACATTTAAGCAGTACTTAGACAAATATAAATATAAAATTTAAAAAATAATAAAATAAGAAAGCCTTTTCTGGTTATTTTCTCTTTTTATTTCCTATGTCTTTCAGTGACTAATTGGGTGAAACTATTCCCAGACAAATTGAATTACTTGTCCGTCCAATTGAGATATCTGTTACAGATGATGTGCCGTATAATGAATGCCTAATTTATGTAATTAGACCATTAAGCATAATCCGAGCATATGTTGGGAATGCCCCGAGGTGTTCTTCCAGGTAGGAGACCCTCCTTCGGATTTGATCCAGAAACAGCTGATGGAAGCGACTGCCAAAATGAAACCTTCTCTTTGGTCAATAAAACAAAAACAAAAAAAATACAATTAAAATAATATATTAACGTTTATGCACGCAAAAATCAGCTCTAATTTTGGTGAAATTTTAGATGGCCTTTAACTTTCTTATCATACAGGCTAAATTTGCTTTTGGAGGAGCTCTTGAGAGAAGGCTCTGGTTGCTAATTAATTGTCATTCTGCTGAATATTCATACCTTATGATCGGTGCGTCCTTAATTGCGCCGTAAAACATCTCTGGGGGGCTGAAGCCACCCCGGACTTAATTAGAGACGGGCCTGTTGGTTGCGTTTGCAGCAGACAACAAGCTCCACCGCTGCACGCTTTCTCTTGTACAGTGAACTCGATTTCCACACAAAAGGCCATCAGATCTCAACCTCTGCTGCGACGAGAATAAGTGCGAGCAGTCCGACACACTTACAGAAGTTTTGCTGCAGATTTCCGTGGAGTCCAAGTGGTTGTATTTAAATGTGAGTCTCTTGCATTATCCGTCATTAATGTGTTTGCTTATCGCCTGGAGTCTGGCGCGGAGTTTGACATATGTAGAAACCAGGAGCACCTTCCCAAATGGAACACACACGCAGCCATATATATATATATATATATATATATATATATATATATATATATATATATATATATATATATATATATATTTTTTATATATATCTATCTATCTATATATATCTATCTATCTATCTATCTATCTATCTATCTATCTATCTATCTATCTATCTATCTATCTATCTATCTATCTATCTATCTATCTATATATATATATATATATATATATATATATATATATATATATATATATATATATATATATATATAGATAGATAGATATAGATATATAGATATAGATATAGATATTTCAATAACTATTATTCTATAAAATTGTATCTATTGCTATTATTATTATTATTATTATTATTATTATTATTATTATTATTATTATTATAAATGGTAGCAGTATTTAACCAGATATCTAATTTACAAATAAAGCATGCCCTACAACCTTCTGTATCATTCTGAACTGAAATTTGTCCTCCAATCATTTCCATGAATAGCAGTTCCTCTCCTCCTCGCTCTCCTTGGGTCTGGGTGGCAGCATATCTCAACTCGATTCAGTGTGACAATATTGTTTGGCTATCATTCGCTGCTTTAGGATGAATGGCATCGATCCTCTTTTAACAACATTTGTTTCCTATTGTGCTCTGCGGCGCAGCAGAGGAGGGCAGACGTGTGAAAGTGGCTGTTTGATTCTCTTTTTCATCCCCATGACCTCAGCTTTTGTGTCTCGTCACCCTGGGAATGTCACGCCTCACTACTCTACTTTAAGATGTTTCAGAAAGTGCCCTTTGTTTTCCTTCTTCTTCTTTTTTTTTAAAGCTCACACAAAATTGTTCTTGTGCACCCCCCGGCCACCCCCACCTTCTCCTGCTATAAAGGATACTTCAGACCGAGGCACGGTTCACAAGTGCAATGCAATTTGGCTTATCCCAACCTTTGTTCGGGTTTCTACAAATGACCAAACATAGTGCAGACTTGATCTACTGCTGCTTGAACTCGGGAGTTTGGAAGCTGCTAGGAAGAAAACCTATTCAGATTCAGAGTCATGGTGGTATTTTCAGTGTGTGCATTGGGCAGGGACAAAAGGCCCGACAATATCCCATAACCCTGGAGCTCAAAAAGCCACTGAGTTTGAGAGTGAGAGGAGTCAAAAAAAAAAAATGCTCTTAAAGCCTGCATGGCTCGGTTGGTTAAAACAAGCGCCGCAGGTTAACTCGCAACGCGCAGACACAATTTCTGAATATATGAAATTGTAAACAAATAAAATTAAAACAGCGTGGAGTGCAGCTCTTCAATTTCCTTACTAATATCACGATCTAAAATGAGGATTTTTCCACAGAACATGTGCACATGCTGATTCATTTGACTGGGCCTTCATCGTATCCAGCAAATTCTCTGCAATTAATGAGAGTGAATAAACTGCCCGCCCTGCGCACTGCATGTCAGAAGACGTTTGGCAGTCGGCAGAGTGTGGTCATTATCCGCAGTGTTTGAGTTGGGGGCGACAAGGCCACTTCCTTCTGGATAAAACCTTTTCAGCGGAACATTAACGTGGAATGACAGGTGTTAAAAGCCAGTCTGCTGAAGTAAAAGAAAAAAGAAAAGCATACATGGTTTTGGATCAAACTCAACAAACAAATATAATTGCCCTAACTTCATTTGGGAAACATACATTATTGCAGTATTGTCCGTATTTTTTTTTTTTCAAATTTTTTTTAAAAGATGAATTGCTTTACATATTTGTCCTGACTGATGATTTCAGATCGTTAATCAGTCCGGAGGACGCTCCTCTGCAGGTTTCGAAGTAAAAGTAGAGAGCTCGGTGCTCCCCCGCAATGCGATTCTTGTCGTAATCCATCAGACTGGTGATGGGGTGCGCTGTGGGTTTATAGAGGCGGAGAAATTAGCATAAATTATGAGTAAATCTGGATGTGCGTGTGTGTGGTCCCCCGGCATTGCGAACCCTTCAAGCGTAAAAAGGTGGCCCTGCACGGCCAAAAAAGCTTGAATAGAACTTGGTTGAAAATAGGCTGCCCCATTTCGGGGCTTCGCATTCATATAATTGACTTATGGATATTTTATACAGTTTTCGCCACACCATCCTCGAGGGTTTTATTTGCATTCCTGAAGTACTTTTTGAATCTTCTTTTACATAAGCACAATGGAGCTGATTGCCTCATGAAGTTTCAGTTTGAACAGCGCTGTTTTGCTTTGTGTCGATGTTTTCAAATTCTTCCTTCCCTCTGCTCTGGGTGAAATTAACTGAGAAAAACTAATAGTCAACAAACTTACTCGTGGCAAATTATTTATTTTACAGTGCCTGCAACACAGACATTTTTATGGCAACTGAATGCATTTTCTAAATTCTACATGCAATTTATTAAAAATACACACTTTATTACGCGTTTATTACAGCAAAATTGCAAAATGTAGTTTTCAATTCGAGTCTTAACATTCATCAACACACGAAAAAACATGGGTTAATAAGCAGAAATTATAACATACCAAATATGCCTAGTTTTAATTTAAATTAGGAGCGTTAAGTCCGCAGAAGAGCGCATACCTTCACACACTGAGTGCCATCCGGTAACCGAGCCTCTTTCGCCCTCTTTTTCTGTCTTCAAATGGAAATGATTTCCATTGGCCCAAGGTGTCCGTGTAAATAGGTGTAAATGAAACCAGATTATGCCTTCCTTCGCCGCCCCCCCCCCTCTCCCCTCCCATGGCAATTGTCATGTGATAGCAAAGAGGTGGCACATTAATGGAGCGCCTCTACAGGGGTTCTTTTCTGCTCATGTCACTACATAAAACTATCAGATGGTTAGAGGAAGGCCATGGAGGCGCACGACAGCTAGTCTCTTCGAAGGGAAACCCCCAAATAAAGTCCGTTTCGCAACCTTGACGGGACAGACTGATACGCTTTTTCCGGAAAAGATCCTCCGTAAATGCGCACCGTCCTTTTCCAGTGCGGAGGCGCTCAGAGACTGGCTTCTTTTCGCGCACCGCAACTCCAGCTTTGCCAAGACCGAAACTTTCCTCGGCCGTCGTTTGCGTGACAAGAATCGAGTTTTCATCGAGGAAGCGAGGGAAGCTAAACTTTCTATTTTAACATTTCCATTGTGCTAATTTATTTTGTTTTTACGAAACATCGAGGATGCCTCGTCCGGGGAGAAACACGTACAGCGACCAGAAGCCACCTTACTCCTACATCTCTCTTACCGCCATGGCAATCCAGAGCTGTCCGGAGAAGATGCTGCCCCTCAGTGAAATTTACAAGTTCATCATGGATAGGTTCCCTTATTACAGAGAAAACACGCAGCGGTGGCAGAACTCTCTCCGACACAATCTGTCATTTAACGACTGTTTCATCAAAATCCCCCGGCGCCCTGACCAGCCGGGTAAGGGAAGCTTTTGGGCTCTGCACCCCAACTGCGGGGACATGTTCGAGAATGGAAGTTTTCTGAGGCGCCGCAAGAGATTCAAGGTGCTGGGAGCGTCAGACCACCTGGGCCCCACCAAGCAGTCAGATGCTGCGCATTACCTCCAGCAGCAAGCCAAGTTGAGACTGAGCGCCCTGGCGGCCACAGGCACGCACCTTCCCCAGATGTCATCGTACAACCTCGGAGTATCCCAGTCATCCACCTTCAAGCACCCGTTCGCCATAGAGAACATCATCGCCCGGGAGTACAAGGTCCCCGGCAGCTTGGCGTTCTCCACCATGCAGTCCATGTCCGCCGGGTACCCGTTGCACAACCAACTCACGACGGCCTGGCCCCACATGTACAACAGCAGCGTGATCGACACGGCGGCCCCGATCTCCATGGCGAGTAGCGACTACAGCGCGTACGGGGTGCCCTTAAAGTCGCTGTGTCACGGGGGACAGTCCTTACCGGCCATCCCCGTGCCGATCAAGCCCACCCCGACCTCCATGACGGGCTTTTCCGCGCTTCCGCCCCACATCCCCGCGTTCCTATCAAACTCTCCACAGTCTCTGAGCCCGACCTCCCCACAGACAGCGACGAGCCAAAGCAGCCCGGCGACCCCGAGCGAGACTCTGACAAGCCCCTCCACGCTGCAGTCCGTGGCCGTGCACTGATCGCCCGAACTTTTTCAGGCCCCACTTCCCTTATTACCAAAACCCAAAGTTTATATTTTCTGCAGTCGGACACTATCAAGGCGAGTTGAGGTTGCATATCGACTTATTTGTGTATATGTGTTGAATGTGTCGCTTTAAATCGTGTCTAGTCTAGCACAGAACTGCACACGAACTATTGCTCTTGAACATATAAATTATTTGATAGTTCTATTTTTCAGTTTGTTGTGATATGTAAGTGTTGATGATGGGGGCCACAGCAGAGGTGAACAGGGGCCAGGGTGCTTTTGTTTTTGACAAGAACTCTGATTTGAACTTTTGCACCGTTTCCGTGGGACCACCATAATGTCAATAATATTGCAAAGAAAAAACTCCTTTTTGTTTGCTTTTAACGCTGCAATGATGGTTAAAGGTAATACCAAATAGGAGTAGTATTTAGATCTGTTCATACACCATCCCTTAAAAAAAGATAAGACAGAAAGGTAAAAATGAGTTACAAAATGTTTCCAAAAAACTGAAAGGTATAGATATTGTCGTCCTCAAAAATGCAAGATGTGAACATTTGTTGTAAAATGCACTTTTTTTTTAGTTTTACGTTTTAAATATCTATTTTACAGGAGGAAAAAAAATGTTCTGTGAAGCATTTAATTTAAAAGCCGTGGTGACCATGTTTATCAGATGCTGTAAAATTTGTAATTTTTTTAAGGTGAAGCATGCGTTCCTGAATTTGTACTGTTCCTGTTGGTGTTGTTATTGTTGTTGTTTTTTTGTTGTTTTTTTTTTTTGTCTTTTTGTTTCACTCAAATTCTAGTTATTTTCCCAGATTTAATTTTTTTTTAATTATTATTTTATTTTGCAAGCATGCGTGCTTTGGAAAAGTGTGCAAACAGTCTCCGATTAATTGGGGGGGGGGGGGGGGGGGGGGGGGAATGGCCATCAAATTATTTTCTCATTAAAAATGAAGTAAACAATCACAAATGTTTCTGAAGGTTTAATCCAAAAATGATAGAAATTATTATTATTATTGTTATTATTATACAATTCCAATTGTAATTTTATTAAATTATTATTATTATTATTAATAATAATAATAATAATAATAATAATAATAATAATAATAATAATAATAATAATAATAATAATAATGCTATTTATGGAAAGCAGGAAAGCCTTTAGTTCGGTGAAGCTTGTGCAGTCGATTAGGATGCAGGGAGCTGAAACGCTCTGCTCACGGCGCAGACAACCAGCCTCATTCATCAAGCCGAGCCAAACGCTGTTGGGTCTCACAATAAACATTTAAAAGACTTGCACGCAGCATGCAAATAAACATTTTTTTTCTTTTGTAACTAATATTACCGAAGACGGCTTAATATTTAAATGAATGAATCTCCCCTCTTTGAACTTTAAATTTTGCATCACTTTTTTTTTTTTTTCTTACTTCGGGTATTTAATTCAACAGGTTAACAGATATGAAGACAAAAATATCAGCAACACCTCAACTGATATTATTTCAGTTTTAAGAGATTTAAAATCGATTTCTATATTTACTGAAAAAAAGGGGAGGGGGTATAAATAAGCAACAGGCTCTTTCGGAGCATTAAACAAATACATTAGAATTCCGTCACTTTATGCAATCCAGATCAAATAAAGGGTCTCGGGCCACTTCATTCGCCCTCATTCACTTGTATTGAAAGTGCAAAGAATTGTAAACTTCGACTGGGCCACCAATGTAGATTTAGCCTTTTTTTCAGCAAGACAAAAAGACTGATTTTTTTTCTTCTTCCACAAAAACATTTCTGACTGGGGAACTAGGAAACGAGCTGCCGAGACCCTTTTGGAATTTAAATCCACCCCTCCCCCCGTGGACTGTTTGTACAACAGTGTTCTTGTGCATTTGTGTTTGTACCATTAATTCTGACTCTGGATAAATAAATGCCCTCATGATCCTATTTTTTTTTTCTTTTTTTTTTTTTTTTTTACAGCGTAGAAGTTAATCATTATGGAATTTTTTTCAGATCGTCGTTAGAATCGCAACACAAAATATATTTTAAAGTGCATTATTAATTGGCCAGACGAAAAAGAAGAATTACTAAAAAAAATTCTCAGAAAAACACAAAAAAACTCTAATTATTATTTTTAATTTAATTTAGTGTAATATATATTTTTTATTTTATGTTCTTCTTTAGTGACTTTATGTTTTTTTCTTCTAGGGAAAGAATGGTCTGTTGTGCAATAATAAACAAACATGTAAATAATAGCAGGTATCTATAAACTTTATTGTAAACTCATTCTTTAATATCAACTGTAAAAAAAATAACTCGCAGGTTTCATCTAATTAAAAAAAAATTACATTAATTCAAAATTTGCATATTTCATCTTAAAACAGGTTTTGGTTTATGCTTTAGGGAAATAAACAACCCAAGGAAATAAACAGAGTGCTTGTTTGTGCTGGTTTCAATGTTATTACCAATAAAAGAACAAACACAGATTAAACGGAATAAAATTATGCTAAAAGTGTAAAACCAATCAAATTACAATACACAAATAAGTAAATTAATGATGAATGTTATTGAAATAAATAATACAATAATAAAAAAAAATGCTTAAAAATGCAAATCCAAAATTTGTCCACAATCTGTAACTTATTTCTCTTTTTTTCCCTCTCTTCCCTTGCTTTTTTTCTTTTACCATTTCACTCACTTCAGTCATCGGTATGAACGTAGCTGTACAATCTAAGACTGCACTGCCCTTGTTCTTTCCACTGTGTTCCACTTAGACAAAGAAGAAGGTCATCTCAGGCAGAGGATGAAATATAGACCACATGCACAAAAAAAATGAAAGCCTATGTTGTAGTTTAATTAAAATAATTCATTAAATGTGGGCCCAAGGTAATTAGTATATATAATTTATGATTTGCCTAATGCATGCAGGCACTGGCCTCTGCAATAAACTCAACTTAACCCCGAGTGAGGAACTGATGCGGACATGGTTCTGTTATTTACAGTGTGTTTACCGTTTGTCACGAGTAAGCAAGTGTCTCAGCAAACCCTGCCGCTACCTGGCTCCACTCTGTACACAAACAACTTCCACTCTATGTGTTTATCTCCAGGATTTATGTTCAGTCGCAGGAGAGCCTGTCACATTTGTTGAGAGGTAAACAATATTGCCAATTGCCCCCTCTTTTCTTTTGGCATTTATGTCCACGTCCGCCGCATCCGGCTGGTCACTTTCACTAAAGATAGTTTCCTCGGCCTTCTTTGAGATGACAGAATGAGGACAAACACCACAAAGTGTAGCTCATCCTTTCGCTTTCTTTCCCACAGCAGCTTGTCAGCGCCAACTTCTAGAGGAAAAATAATCAGGAATAGACAAAACTTGCATTAATCATACTCTGCAAATGTGCCAATCCCAGACAAGCCCTTGACATTTTGAAGCATGGCTTGTGGCTTTATTTTATCACATCATGTGAGCGCTTTTCCTCGGCAAAAACAACACAGTAAAGCAAATATTTTCAGACGGAGCAGCGGACGATGGTAAACAGATTTATTTAAGTGGTAAACAGAGCAACCTGTGGGCTTCATTGAT
This sequence comes from Xiphophorus maculatus, assembly GCF_002775205.1. NCBI lineage: Eukaryota > Metazoa > Chordata > Actinopteri > Cyprinodontiformes > Poeciliidae > Xiphophorus > Xiphophorus maculatus. The sequence goes on from NC_036444.1 coordinate 9,106,145, forward strand.
TAGTGGGAAGGAGACTATTTTCCCTTTAAGCCTCTAAGTCCATATTCAGCTAATCTCAAATAGATTATAAGGCTGGCTATGACTTTTTGCAGTGAGAATAATATTTCAGCTTTCTCTTCAGATGTCACAGCGCACATCATCATTATGGCACTAAAAGCTTAAATCATCAGTGATAATGTGTGGCTGCCCAGGGTAAATAAGCCGCCTGGCTGTGACTGAGGGCAAAGGGCAGGTATGTTGCGGCCAGCCAGAGGGAAAGAGACATGGAGGGAGGGAGGGTGCTGCTGCATCTACGACCGGCTCAGCCAAACACCCATGTGTGCATGAAATTAGAGTGTCAACATCTGATTCATGCTTCTGGGTGGTGACTGTGAAACAAATTATGTCAGCGGGTGGCAGCGGTGAAATTCCACTGAGCTGCGGCAAACAGTGTCCCCCCGCGACGTTACAGCAGGCCGTAGATCGTGGTTTATAAAGTGGAGAGAAACTTTTTAGCGCCGTGAATTTGAACATATTTTAACCTACATTTCCATTCATTTGCAAAAGAACAAAAAATTGGAGAGAATATATTTTCCACTCTGTCCCTGTGCGGGCAGACGGTGGTGGCACTAAAAGATGTTGGTGTCACAAGAAAAATTTAGTAGTTCTGGGAGAGTGTGGCAGCAAATGTAAGAGTGTGTGGAGGAGACACATTTTTAACATAACTGTTTGTAGATTCAAAGTTTTCAAGAGTGTGAACATTAGCTGTTTTCTGTTTGTTTAAATGTTAAGTGTCTGAGAAGGCAATAAATGTTATATGGGATGTACTTGGAATCTGTTGTTTCTATCTCTGTAAATAAAGTTAAAGGTACTACTAATAATAATAATAAAAAAACTTTGTGATTTTCTTTTGCGGTTGACCAGTGGCCTCAACTTCACCTTCACTATGCAGACTGGATCTCTTGTTATTGCCTGAGTGTGAAAGTGTTGGGCAGGTTGAGACAAGGTAAAGGGCAGACATCTAACAGAAACCATTCATCTTGCCCCAGGCTCCAGTCCTGACACCTTCAACTTCCAGTATTTATATCTGATCAACATACAGAGCCTTGCAAAACAGTCATACTGCTTAAGCTTTGTAACATTTTGTAACAACAGAAAGCAGTGGGTGACTATGGAGCTACAGGAAAATGAAATGAGTTCTCCTTTGCAGCGTCTGACAGGTTTTCCCACAGGATTGTCCTGTATTTAGCGCCATCCTCCCCATCATGTCTGACAAGTGTTCCTCTTTCTGCTGAAGACACGCATCACCACAGCATGGTGCTGCCACCTCTGCGTCAAACAGTTCTGCGTTTTTGGTTCATCTGACAAGAGCATGCTTCATGTGCAGGTGTCCCCTGCACGGCCTTTAGCCAAACTGGAACAGAACATTTTATGGTTTTCTTTCAACGTGTACCCCTTCCATCAAAGCCAGATATGGAGAATAAGATTAATGCTTGTCCTGCTGACAGATTCCTACACCTGAGCTGTGTAACACTCCCGTTACTCCAGAGTTTGGGCTTCTTCACTACTTCTCTGATTAATATACTGCACAGGTAGTCACCATAGTGGACACCCATGAATTGGTAGCTTAGTTGTGTCATAATCTTTCAATTTTCAGCTGATGAATTGAGCAGAGCTCTGTGATCATTAAAACTGATTATATTGTTTTATATCCCAACACATTAGCCTTCTTCTCAACTTCGTGTCTGACCTGTCTTATCTCTGACCTGTTGGTTTTCATGATATTGTTTGTTCACCAATTTTCATTAGATTTGGCCTTCACAGAGCACCTCTACCCTGCTCCTCAACCACTCAGTACCTCCAGACTAGCAGCAGCAGCATTTAGCAAACTCTTGGTGGAACTGTGGTTCTGCTGAGCTCATCACATGAACTATTTCTAAGTTTGGTGCACCTAACAATGACTGTAAATCCCATGATAGAGGAGCACTATTCTTGTCATTCACTAAAGGTGGAGTGTCAGAATGAGTAGGAGCTTCTTAAAGAGACATAGGCCATTTTCTAAGCATTAAATTGCAAAGTCAAATAACTTTAAAATTATGTTTGATTTATACCACATTTTTATAAGAACTTAAGGTAACATAGTTACTTGATTGCGCTATAAAATGGCATGATGTGCCAGGAAAGTATATAATTCTCGCCCTTTAGCTGACTTTTATTTGTAAAATTGTTCAAAACCATAAATCACTTTCCTTTAACTTTACAATTATGCACCATTTAGTGTAAGTCTAATACACAGAATCCCTTGAAAATGCATAAATTTGTTACTGAGATATCCCAAAATTTTAAATATCTTTTGGGTAGGAAAATTTTTAAAAGGCATTTGCACGTCAGAGAAATTTGGGGAATGAATAACTAAGCACTAAGCACTTAGTCACACAAACTGCCAATCATGTTTTTTTTCTTTTATTTTACTAGACATTGTTAACTTTTGTTTAATTAAAATGTAATATCTTGTTTTCAGTCTGACATGCCTGTGAAGGGTGTGAGAAGGGTGCAAAAGGTGACTGCTCTGTTGTAGCTTGTCAGTTTAACTAAATATGCTGAACTTTACAAACTATTTGACTTTCATTCATTATATTTTCAAAGAATTACCTCTTGAGCAAACACTTACTTATGCCGTACACTATTGTGAGAGTCCCATCCGAATGTCCAAATAGTAGTTTTTAATGAAACTACTTAACAGTTTTCACACAGCAATGCTTTTGCTTGTCGAGTGCTTTAGCTGTCAGGTGTTAGAACTGTAACGGATTCTGTAGGTTTTAGCAGTCTTGTATTCCCGCTTTTTGAACATGAGACAGAAAGCTGATTCATCACCTTCTTTGGGATCTTATCGGACCCTCTCCAGCCATAAACTAACACTTGCAGTGGGACTTCAAAGGTGTGGCGGGTAACAGAGGTGAGAAAAAGGGCCCGCATGCTCTCAGGGGCCTTCCAGAGATGAAATGGAGCTGATTAGCAGGAGTGTGCAGCAAAGCCCCCGTGGGGCAGCAGCTGGAAGAGAACTCCCCAAGGGACTGCGGAGACGTGTAAGTTTTGACAGCTCCCTTCTCTTCCCTCTGGACACCACGGGGTCAGGGCACCCTCGGAGGGGCCCGGGCTCCGCGCTGCATAGGAAGTCAGTGGTAATTGCCATTCAGCCGGTGGGACAGAAACAGAGACAACAATAACTGGCAAAGAACACACAGCCCATTTCCTCTTTGTCTCCGTGTGTTTTAAAGAAGGATGCTATCTCCTCTCTAGCAGAACAAAGCTGCAATAAAGTTTTCACAATCAAATCCAGTGTTGCAGAAGCTCCTGAGGAGGAGCGAGCATCTAGGCTCAAGGAGCCTGTTGATGCTGTGCACTTGGAGCCCCCGAAAAAGCGCAGATGGGGCAGCTTGTTGCATGACAAGACCACATTGTTTTGTTAATGTTACTCCATTTGTCTTTGATCCAATCTCATGTTGTCATGACCGGTGTGAAAATCCCTATTAAGAGCATGATCCAGCGCCACGCTCATTGTAATTGTGATAATCTGCTGCATTGAAATTCCACTTTGTTCCTTTTGTTTCTTTGTCACTGAGCACAATGCGAGGTTAATTAGCAGCCACTGGTAACCCCTGCATTCCTGGATATTCCTTCCCAGCTGAAGTGCGCTCTTTGGTGGCAGACAGAGACCAAACGCAGGGCCCTGAGCCGATTGTAAGCAAGCATGATACAAACCCGGCGCACAGCTAATCCCTTTCAGACATCACCAACCGTAATTGTCTCTTAACATCATTAATTGCTCTTATCATTTCTTTACATGGTGTTTAAACACACAGAACTGGATTTGGAAGGAAATTAGAATATGTCAGCAGATAAGGTTGCTGTGATTGTATTTGTTCAACATTAAACTGCTTTAATTAGAATTTTTTTTTATATAATTTCAAGATGTCACTTTGTAATTTTCTTTCTTATGTGGTGCAGAAACTCAGTGCAGCACATTTATCTGCAATACTTCCCTTCCACCACTTCACATCTCCCATTCCCTGGTGGTCTAATTTATGTTAAGTCACAAACCTCCCCTATGGCTGTTTTGAAATGTTCAGAATGGAGACTGTGTGCTGCAGGTTTATGCCAGCCTCCACAATCCCCTGTGTAATTGTTCTCTCTGGGAAAAGCACATCTCAGTGAAACCATCTGCAAGTCCATGGGGCTGTTTCCCAAAGAATGAGTGGACTTCTTAGGGGGTACTACTGCAATCCAGCTTCTCTTGTGAAGCAAGTAATTAATTCAAATCTCAGGAAGTCAATAACTGGCCCGGATGAGAGGCGTGTAGCACACAACTGCCGATACCTCTTAACGCGCTCCCTGACTTCTACAGGAAGTTGGCAAAAAAAAAAGAAAAAAAATGGTTAGAATGATAACACTGTGTACCCTTTATCAAATGATATGTTGGAGACTTCATCATCAATTTTAATGGTCCTGGGTGGCAAGTCAAAAACGTGTGAGAAATTTATTTTGAATATTATTTTAAAAATGACAACAGTTCTACTGTTCTGCTGATTCTTCAGGATTAAAGCTACAAGATGTTTATCTGAATATTTTGCAAAAAGTCTCAACTGTAGAAAACTGCATACATAATATTCCAATGATCATAATAAAATAGATTATTTTGATTCACAACACTGATAAATCCTTGAGCAAAGTAGCTCATTGAATTAACACATTAAAAAAAGTGGACAAGCATTAGTATAAATCAGATCAAAAAATTGAAACAGGTTACAGTAGAAGCTCTGAAGACATTGTCACAATGTCCTTCTGCATTCACAGAAGAATCCATCAAGACTTGGAATCAAAATCTGGCTCAGACATGTATGTTTGAAGCCTGTGCAACTCAAAAGCAATTCAAATGTTTCAAAATTTAGGTGAATTTTTTTAAGTCAAGATATCAACTCAATTATTGGTGATAGCACTGATAGCACTATGAACTGTTTACTACTTGTCAATAGATTTCCTTGTGATTCTAAAAGAAAATCATACAAGGAACTTAATATTTCCAAAAGCTTGTCTAATTTCTTATCAAGTTCAGCTTTTCCAAATTATGCACAGAGTAGACCCAGTTTCGGTCGAAATTTTAGTGATGATGTACAGAAAACATGGAGTTCTCTTCATTTGTTGCTTTTTTGGGTCTCATTACATTCATTAGCCAAAGCACAGAATGATGAAATGCGATGAAAGAGCCAGGCCAGCACTTTCACAAACCTCAAATGAACATCACTTTCTGGCTTGCTGCCTCCATCTTACTTTTCTGTGAATTATACAGAGCAGTAGACAAGAGGAGTGAGATCCTGTTTCTTGAATATGACTTGCTTTGTTTGACTGACGTTTTGGATTAAGAGCAGAACTTGAAGATTCTGGCCTACCTCACCACATATCACTGCTTCAGACTCGAAATCTAACTTTAGGCTCTTTTGCCAGAATGATACAGGAGCTGTCAGATGGAGGTCAGTGGTAGAGATAGGCTCGAAATAACGTCTTGTGAAAGTATAATTGCACTTTTTCTTACACAAAGTATAAGTATCAAAGTATATTAAGTATAAAATGTGAGCATGTGTGGTAAGAACACATGCTCACATTTTCTCATATTATAAGAATAAATTAGTACATACTTATGAAGTGAAACAACAATGATACATGGTTTTACAGTTATTTACAAATAAAAACGTCAAACATCAGCATATTTACCCCCCTTTACTCTGACAACCCTTTGTAAAATCCAAATACCTTTAAATGGGAATTGATTACAAAACAGATTAAATTTGTGTCTGTGTGTAACTACAGAGAAAATTAATGAGGGCAAAAAGAGAATTAGTAAGAGAAGTAGTCAAGAGACCTGTTGTAACTCTGGAGGAGCTGCACACTAATAACTCAGGTGGAGAAATTCTGTTGACAGGACAGCCATTAGTGTTGCAGTACAAGCTCACTTTATGGAATAATGCTATGGGCATGTTTTAAAGAACATCCTAAGAAGTCCTATTTGCAGTTTGCCATAAGCCACAATTAAAAACAAGAAATACGGGGTAAACACTAGTCAGATGAGGCCAAAATAGATTTTTGAACTATTAGCAAAAAAGCACAGTCCCCAGCATAATAAACAGGAATGGCAGTGTCATGCTGTGGGAGTGTTGCTCAGGCTTCATTGGGAGATAGTTGACACTAAATGAAAACCTGCAAGGAAACCTTTTAGAGGCTTACATGGAATTGAGACTGTGGAACTTAACCTTCTAGTGGGAGTATAACCCTAAACACACAGCCAGATCAAAGTCTATTCATGTGTTACGAAGGCTTAATCCAAATTTTGTTCTAATTCTAGAAGGAAATCTATGGCAAGACTTGAAAATTAAGTCAAGTCTTAATACAAAAGATACAAATCTAAAAAATTTTTAGATACAAATCTAAAAAGTGTATAAAACCTAAAAGCTTTTTATACTTTTCCCTTTACTTTATAGCGATAAGCTACTTTGTGGCACTCCATCATGCTGAATCCCAATAAAACACATAATAGCATGTTGTTTCCACATGACAAAATCCTCAACAGCTCAAGAGGTACTAACATTTTATGCATAGCACAGTACAGTGCGGTTTGTAAGTTTCTCATAAAACTTCTCGACGCACTTCTTCTCCCGACGGGGCGGGGGCTGAGGCTAAACGCCTTGCTGTGCTGCTCCCCGCGGCTAATTGTTATCCAACCCAATCGAGGAAGCCACTGCTGCGCTCCCACCCTCTTCCTCTCACAACAAGTGTAAATAAGGATCTAAATAACAAACAGAGGCATGCAAGCCTGTGTGTCACAGAGAGCTTCACAGGGCTCAGCCTTAGCCGTGCACCGGCCACCTTAATGACTCTCTCAAAGGGAGCGTGCAACGGCTGGCTAATTTCTTTTCTTTGGCATCATTAGATGGCACTATAGAGGACAAATGAAAGGCAGGGACCACTGAGCAGATTATTGGCGTACATCTTTTAAAGAATTTCACTGATATGACAAGAGAATTTATGAAAAATAAGCAATTTGACATTAAATTAAGAATGTCAAATTGTTTACTTGTTTTTAAATAACCAAAACTTTGGACTTTGCAGGTACATGGTTTTCTTGTAATACAGTGTTTGGTAAACTGCTAGATCAGTGTCAAATTTATAGCTTTATTTTGTACTGCAGCCCTTACAGATTGTGTTTGACATGTCCAAAAGACAGATTTGTTAACATTAGCTCTTGTCAACACCTGCTTTCTCTTTGCATCTGATTTTTTAGGCTGTCTGAAAACCCCAACGGTTTCACCCAAGTCTGACTCCACTTGACCTTTGGCGCAGTGAGGAGTTCTTCTTCTTGCATGAAGTGTGTGTTGTGCAGCCTTATTAAGGGCCCTCGAGCATATCAGCAAGTTATGAGTCCTGCCTCCTTCTGGCATCCTCCTTGGTTGGTTGAGAGCATTGTGCTGGGCTGGAAAAGGGCTCGCCCTCACGGCCACAAATCAGCCTCAACAATCTTCAAAGGATGGGCTTCTCCGTGTGATTTACAGCCCCCACAGAGACAAAGTTAGGCACAGCCACTGTCTCTGCACCTGGGCCTTTATCAAGCAAGCCAGGATGAGCTCTTTGCAGAAGACATTCAAATGTACAAGGAGCAGATTAGGCTGACTCAATCTTCTTTTGCCTGAAGAGAGAAGGAGAGGTGGGGGGAGAAAGAGTACTGACTGACTTCAAAAAGATCCCACACCCCCTCCACCTCCCTTTGCTTCTTGAATGAGTGAATGGGTTTGGGAATAAAAACAGCCTTGTGTATTCAAAGTGCTAATTCACAACTTATTCCTCTAATACACTCATGAAGGACTTTTAATTGTGTTAGTTCGCATTCCAAAGACATGTTTGTAGCTTTTAATTGGAGGTTTCTTTGAAATCTTTCAGATGTATGACTTGTAGGGCCAGCTTAAACAGTTCTTATGTGCTCGGCTTGGAGGCTGCTTCGTCGCTTTTTATTCCCATGCCTGGGTGGTGCTCAAATATTTACTGTCAGGGTAAAAAGTGGCCTAAAACTATGTAAACGTCAATCTCTGTTGCAGCATCAGAGTTATTCTCTTTCCTAATGTGTAAGCCTAAATGGTCTTTGCTCACAGCTGAAAACAAATAGCTGCATTTAAGTAAAAACAAAAAATAAGACAAATGAGTGCCTTGTTGTAGGATGTATACGACTTTAACTTTTTATTTTAGGGCTGTCAGAATAAAAATCCTAACACAAATACAGGTTACATATTTAGATTTTAATTTATTTAAAAAAGCAGAAATATATATCATTATCCTTTCACTTAACAGTTATGCAACACTTTGTGTTGGTCTATATATTAAAATCCCAATAAAATTCACTGACGTTTGTGGTACTAACATAAAGTATGAAAATATTCACAGGATGTTAATAATAAGATTGATTATAGCATTTTCTAAAAATGCAATAAGAATGAAAAATGTGAATATTATTTTATTGACAATATTAGGGAGAGACTGGTTGTATTTTGGAAAGTTTGGCATGCTTTATTTGTAAGAAAGGAAGATGACAGTGCTAATGCATTTATGTATACAGTGGTGGATTTTATTTTATTTTTTGCAGAACAAAAGAAGGGAAGTGGAATCTTGGAGGTGGACAAGCAACAACATATCTACCTGTCAAACTCTACGTATGTCCAAAGTGTTAAATTGTATTTGGCAACCTTTCCAAGTCTCAGTTACTGCTTTAAAAAAACACTTCTTTCTCCTTGAATGAATTCTTTCTGAGTCCTTTCTGCCTTCCTCTCCTGAACCATCCTTTAATCCGGAGGGAAAAAGAGCCACAGAACTGGCTGTCAATTAATGCTCTCTGTGCCAGAACTCTTAGCTTTAAATAAAGTCAGTGTAGCATGAATCTAATTCTTGTGGATGTAAGCTCGGGACGGTGACTGTTGCGTCTGCAGAAGCAGTCCTCCTCCTTCTGGATACAAAAAAAAGGAAAAGAAAAAGCCATCCGTGAAAATGCCTGGCGACTGCACAGCTACCCACAATAAAAGGACCACCCACTTGGGGCTGAGAGGGGATTTGAAACAGCCTGACCAGACCTTTCCGATGCTGTTTGAGCTCATCCAATTGTGTCACTTTTACCATTATTTCATAGATTTATGAAAACAAGGTTCAGGTGTTTTTACATATAGCTGAAAAAAAATAGAAGTAAAGATTTTCGACCAGAACCTTTGAAAAATAAACTGCTTAGTCAATTACTTGATATGGATGGAATTATGTTGGCCTCTGATAATAAAATAAAGGAGTGTTGTGTTGGACTAGGACATGTCATTTAATTCCATTACTAAACAGGTTTATAGGATTTTCCTTCTTTCATTTTGGAATATTTCCAAAAGTAAAAATATCCTGTCCAGGAGAGAAGGTGAAGAGCTAGTCCACATATTTGGTTTTTCAAGGCTGGGCTGTTGTAATTATCTAGTATTAAAAAGTCCTAACAAAGCACTTTGCTCTCAGACTGCAGGTTAACTGGTGGCTCCTACAATTTCAAAAAGTAGAATGGGAGACAGATCCTTTAGAGATTGGGCTCCTCTCCTGTTGAACCAGCTCCCAGTTTCAGTCTATGAGGAAGACACCCTGTCTATTTTTAAGACTAGAACTTTCCTTTTTGATAAAGCATATAGTTAGACTGGCTCAGGTGAGGTGAGGTTCTGAGCTATTCTTTCATACATGAATCTTCATTTCACTCTCATGCTTAGATTTTTCCCATGATTTTCAATTGGGTTCAAGTTGGGTGACAGACTTTATTTTCTTTCTATATAACCAATTGAGAGTTCTAATTTTGCTTTCATCTGATCTCATCTAAACGTCCTGCCTCAAACTTTAAACAAGCTTCGACATGTTTTTTTCTTCAGCAATGGAGTTTTGTGCAGTAATTGCAGCGGCGATTCCAGTTTAGCACGTTGCTTTTTGTCTTTATGGGAAATCTTTACTTGCAGGTGTTTATGAAGATCAGAGTTCCTTCACTGGTTGACAGCACTTTGGATTAATGGTTTTACTCGGAAGAACAGTGTGGCTCAAGTGTTAAGAAATGTAGAAAAAAGCCTGTAACCAATGTCGTCAGTTTTAACAACTAGGTTTGGAAGCTCTTAAGAGAGTTATTTGTTTTCTCCTATTGTTACATGTTTGTGTAATATCTTAGTAGCAAGAAACCTTTTTGCAGTATAGGACCAATTAGTTGATATTAATTTGCACCAAATTAGTATCAAGACAGTTCTCTAAACACTGACAAATTTCAACTGGTTTCTTGGCTTTCTAAGCCTGTCAGCTGCTTCTTTTCTTTATGTGTTTATCTCTTATTTCCTGGCCACTTTATGATACATAATTTGTGTATTTATTTGTTATGAGTTCTTTTGTATGTGTCAATTACTTCAATTGTTTTTTGAGATATGATGGAATTTCAAATCAATAGCCCCATCTAAAATATATTTGACATTAGCATTGATGTGTTCACTACTTTGTCCTCTGCAGTATTGTGTCATTTTTCAATCATAGATATTTTTTAAGGCAGAGAACATTATTAAATAATTAAATAATAATTATTCATTATTATATGTCAACAATAATTTATCAAAAGTAAATAAAAACTTTAACTCTGAAGCCAATTTTTACATTTCTGTTTCTGGTTAGGATTTTGGTGTATTAGACACACACACGCACACACACACACACACACCACCCACCCTAAACATTGTCAGTGCCTCACTCACTTTGCTTTTGGCAGTTTTTTTTTCTTTTTTTTTTTCTTCAATGAGGTCTTGTATATTTGGATTTCCCGCTCCACTGCTCCACCCCAACATGTTCATTTCCAAATGCCCATCTCCATTTACAACCTGTTTTTATCAACTTTTTTCACAAAGCACAACAAAACAGAGGGAGGAGATCCTCGCCGTCAGTTGGGACTCGGGAAAGCAGGGTGGGGGTAGGCCAACAGAGCCGCGAACATTGTCCATGAACTTCTCCTCATCTCCATTCCCCAGTGTTATAGACAAACAGCCCTTTTCCATATGCAGAGGATGGGGTCATGGCTTTAACAGGAGAAGGAATGCTTTGGGGAGAAAATATTGTTCAGCAATGACACAGAAGTAATTTGGGTCTCGCTGAGTGATTTCATCAGCGCCTTTTGTTGCCTCAAAGTGTTTGACCCAGAGGTCCCTGTCAGTCCTGTTGTTAATAGGAGCAGGAGCAGAGTGACAGCTCCAAAAAGTAAAACATTTTACTACTAATAGTTGGCCTCCAGAGGCTAAGGCATAAATATTTAAGCTACTCTCCCTTGTCCCAAATACTGGGGGGTCTCCATGGTGCATTTATTTATAATGAAAAACAAATACAAAAAAAACATATATATATACATCTCCTAGATGTAACTACAAAAGCTTTTTGGTGTTATTTGCAAGAGTGTGTGTGTGTGCATGTTTTTGTTTTGTGTGTGCATTATGTACAAAAAATGCAGCAGTTTTAACTGCAGTCATCTAGCCACCTACATCTGTCCAAGCAAAGACATAAACTCTTTTTAAAAAAAAAAACAACACTCCACTCCAGACTTCCCTTTGCACAGTAGCAGCTTTGGCCTTCCACTTAAAGTAAACTTCATTAAAAGGGCTGCACGGCGTGTGAAGGTGGTCTGACGTGCCCTGAATGATGGTCTCGGCAAACAAAGCTGCTACACAAGCCATCGAATTATCTCTGTCAAACTTTGGCGTAATCTGAGCTGATCCTCTTAAAAATATTTAAATGAAAACATTTGCACATCAATGGGGCTCCATGGCAACGCTGTGTGTATTCTTTCTCCGGGGGAGCCTCTTTAACACCCCGCTTTAGAAAAGCACATCTCCTCTGTTGTGTTGACAAACAACAAAACAAACAATATTAAATGGAGGAGCTGACGTTTTTCCCTTTTTTTCCACATCATTGATGGATAGAGGAAAGTGAAAGGCTTCAGGAACCCATGGTGAATGAATGCTTGAGTTTGAGACGCTGGTAATTCTGCGATCGGTACTCGGGAGGTGTCGTTATACATGGACTATAAACTAGAGAGAGGGGCATTTTGAAGGTTGTGAGAGTGAATCCAACTTAGAAGCCTTCATAAGTATTCACTGAGCTGCCTCATCAGTGTTTTATAGCTGCATATTATTGCTCTGCGTGTGAGTAGAACCCCTCCCTCTAGTGGCAAAAAATAAATCTGCCTTTTTGGATATTAAAAACATCCTCTCCCTGCTAAGATTTGGCTTCCTGGCTTTCCTGAATATATTACATAAACGTTGCAGCAAAATGTGATTATGTTTGGGAAAATAATAGAGCGTCTGTTTTGCTTCCTCTTGCATGCTGGGAAAAGGGCAATGTATTAATATAGCTTGTGGCTTAATTGGGTTTCGGATGGTAAATTAATTAATTTGTGGCTAATAGGCACAAACATGAGAAAACAAACTTCTTTACTTTAAGCTGGTGCTTGTACGTGCATCTAAGTAAGTAATGTAAATTATGCAGATTGTGTTGATTATTCTGACAAAGAGGTCTTTGTAGGAATTGAATTAAAGATCAAAACTTGCTGGCATTTTATCAGTTGTTCACGTCCATAAAAACAGATACAGTTGGGGGTTATTTGTCTGTTATGCTCTAACAAACAGGATTTGGGAATTAATGAAACTGATCTTTTATGAGTCGGAAAAGTTGCATTGACTTTACAGTGCAAACAATACAACACTAATGCAACTGTGGTATTCACAACAAAGTGCTGAAGAATTAATGTGAGATATCACCAGCAGCCTTCATTTGCAAGAATGACATTATCAGTACTGGGGCTCACATGATGCGGGGCTTATTTTAAAAGCTAATTATATTTCCCTGTCCTTTAAATCTGCTCTTTTATCTGCAGCTTTCCCAGAAGATACTGGATCTCTGATGCAATACATAAAAAAGATACGAGGCGCTGCACGGCCTTGTAACTCTGCTGCAATCCACGCCTGCAAACTGATAGCTCACAGAAACAGAAGCAACCCCCCCCCCCCAGTCCTCTACATTAAATATGCTTTAATCAGCAGAACATCAATTAAGGAGTTGGAAATAAAATGTCACCTTGGTGTTTCAAGGGAAAGTTTCTCCCCTCAAGCTTTCATTTGGAAAATTTAGAAATTCTTTCTTATGGTAATTTTCTGATTGCACTGTGTGCTGAGAGGGTTTTCGTTTTACTGTGGGGTGTTAATTATATTTATGAAAGTTTCTAAACTCAACAGAAGCAGTGGATCCAGTAGCTGCAGCAGAAAATTTCAAAAGTCAATTATGCATTTTGAGAGTTCATATTTAAATGACTGAACATTGACACTGATATATTAACACCACCAAAAATAAGCGGTACTGGGAGGAGCACGTCACTTGATGGACATCTCAATATAGTTTAATATTATAATTTTAAAATCGTACACTTTAATGTTTAAAATCCTTTTATATAAGCTCCAAACAAACATTAGAGTAAAGTATTGTTACTTCCATGGTGGAAAGGAGGCATGATTTGCATATCTTCCGAAAGATTTGCTGCTGGGTGCTTCTAAAACTAGCTAAAATGTGGATAATCTATACAAGAATAACATTAATAATTATTAAAAAGTATGAAAACTGTGAGAGGACTCGAAAAGCAACTTATGCAATTTGACTCCTCTGTCACATGAAACACAGCTAAATTTAATTTGTATCTTGAAATGAAAAAATGTTTTCTGCATTGTTTCAATCTCAATTTATAAATGAATGAACTATGTTTTCTTGATATAACAAACATTGCTTGGTTTAGATACCAGGTTACTTATCACTTATATGTGTCAATATCTCAAGACAACAAATATTGTTTTCTCAAGTTTTTAGGTATTTTTTCCAGTCACACACACTTTATCTTGAGATAAAAATGTGGTTTTCTGAAGAAAACGTTTATCCAATTATTACATAAAAATTTAGTTTGATTTTAAATTGCTCATAATATGGTACTGTTTTCTCCAATTTTAAATATCTATTCCCTCATACGAGAGACATCTCAATTTCATAAACGTCATTGTCACTGTTTCCTTCGAATGTGTTTATTTATCGCTTTATCTCAAAAAATTGCCTAGGTATGTTAACATCTCAAGAAAACTGATATTATTTTCAGAGTTCTTCAACTTAAAAGTTATTTCAATATCCAAATTAAATACAACCGAGGCCTCCTAATGTGAAGTTTAGAAGATTATACCAATGAGCATTGCTGTTTAAGTACATTTTTAAATAAGGAGAATAAATTGTACTGGCTTGATAAAATATAAATTATAAATCCAGATTTCATCTCAACACGGATGTTGAAGTATGAGAGTATTAACAACTCATTTTTGCATCACAGGTTGTCCGTTTAGACATTGAGATAACATTATCTTCATCTCAAAATAATAAACCACTAAATAGCAAAATCCTGATCTTTAAAGAATCACATCAAAACTAATTTTTGCAGATGGTGCAGATATCTACGTTTAGGAAAGTACTAATACTGTGAATATAAAAAACATTTTCCTTAGCCTATAACTGAAATTAGTTTCTCTTTCAACTTCACCAGATTGTGTGATACTATTTGTGACATCATATGGACAAACTATAATGCAAGTTTCACATGTCCCAAGGCAGGTTGGCGCAGAGTATATATCAGCTGTGTCCCACACCGGTGATAACTCTCAGAAGTTAAACATTCATAAAAGGCTTGAGAACTCTGACCTTCACAATCTAACTAAGCAAGGGGAGCCAATGATGTGGAACAGACCCGTCGCGGCGCTCACAAGATGATAAACTGTGCTCCAGCTTTGCTAAAAAATAACTGTATGTCTTCGATGACATATATAGCGCCAGCATTTCAATAAGATCCCAATTTATTTTGCACTAAAATGGTTTATTGTCGGCTATAAAGCATATGCAGCAAGAGGTGGAAGGACGAGGCAGCTTCAGTGCAGCGACTGTCTCTCAAAGGCACATTGTTCTCTGCGCAGCTCAAGAGCACATCTCAGTGATGTGTCTCAGCTGCTCGAGAAGGCCGTAAAACCTATCAAAACTTATAAAGCTTATCATTAGTCTGCCTCTTGTCACTTATTCCTGGCTGTTTTTGTTTCTCGGCTTTCAACAAACTTATGAAAAACTTCTAAGATTAGTGGGATTTTTGGAACAACACAAGAAAACGATTATTTCATCTCATGTATAACAATGCACCACCTACATGCACAGCACGCACACGAATTTAAATTCCTTGAATTTACAGACTTTGAGCCTTCAGAGCAATATGCAATATTTGTCACTTTATGTCAAAAAATTGTCACAAGGAATAAGATGGAAACTGAAAAATAAGAAAAAAAAAGAGATCATTATATATATTTTTTTGAGAGTCATAACAGGATGCAGGGTCATTTACAATCCAATAACATTTTCATACACTGAGCAGATAAGCGAGCAATACATCTTTCACCATGCCTGCCCTTCACACTTGTCATAGCAGCGCCATAAACAGCATCTATAACAATTTCGATCACCAAGGAACTACCTCCAATATGCAGAGGAGCCTGGAGCTTTGCACTCTTTGCAAAGGAATTGATATGCTTTTGAAGTTATTGCTAAAACTAGGAAAAACATTATTCTTCTCTCTGGCAATATATTCTCAGCTGGAGTTTTATTTTTGCAGGAAACAGAGATGTGATTAATGAATTATGCAGTATTTAGAACGAACGTTGTTTTATTTGTAATTGTCATTATTGCTGTATTATTTGCACTTGGCGGAGGAACTGATTCGGGTGTGCAATTAATCATAATTAAGAAGAATCTGACAAGTGCTCGAGGGGAACGAGGAGACAAAGCCCTCTCTCTATATTCCCAAGGAGGATTCTGAGAGATGATGGGAGAGGTATGGAAGCAGCTAATGAGATACGCTTTCACTATAGGTCTTGTTGTGATCCTTTCCTCTGTGTCAAGGGAGATCACTGAGGGTTACAACCAATGGCTGGAAATGGGAGAATGAACATTTCCTCCTTTATCTAAACCTTCTCCTTAGATCTATTACAGTGCACCTCAAAAGGCTAAGTACCATTTAATTTATTTGCCCCGCCATATTTGTCTTCCGCTTGTGATTTATGGGGATATAATCTAAGGGCTGCAAATAGAAGATGTCCTTTACAATGTGGAGCCACAATACTTCCAACCATGTTGCAGGTTTCATTGCTTTGGAAAATCAATAACAATGCAAATCAGATTTTAATGAAGTTATTTTTGTCCAAATTGATCTGGTTAAAAACTTGACCATTGACACATTAAATAAACGGAAGTAGTTAAACCCAAACATATTCACACACCAGATTTAGAATACATACATACTTACATACATGTTGATATATATATATATATATATATATATATATATATATATATATATATATATATATATATATATATATGTATACACTTATTTATATATACAGTGTATACACATATATTTATATATATACACATACTGTATATACACATGCATATATATAAAACCCTTCCATTCTGATCTTAGCACAACGTTCAGGAGGAGCGAGCCAAATGTCACAGTTGGACAGTAGGGCAATTGTACCATCAGACCGTCACTTCCCAAAATCACACACAAAAAAATTCAAAGCAAACATAGGGCCAGTGCGATCTCAACGGACCTTGCACACAGTAAAAAACTCATGGTGTCTAAATGATCTGGTCTCTTAAGACTGGAGTGGTTAAATTTAGCTTTCAGCTTCTTTCAGAAAACTATTCCGTCCTGCAGCTATAAAGATGAGCTCCTGTCTAAGCTGCCTCTGGTGATCAGGAATTACCAGTCAAGCAGGCTGTTGTGCAAATATGTCATTTCAGAAATCAAAAGAGCAGAGTTGAGCTACCAGCTTTCCAGGTTGATTTACTGCGTCATGTTTAAAACGTGTGTTAGTACTTCCATTTTAAATGATTGTTTTTGTTCTAGTTTCAAGTGTCACTGTTGTCACTGAAAAGACAGCTTTGGCTTAAATCCAATTATCTGTTCTGTGTCTGAAAACTTCACCAAATCCTTTCCAAAAAATGTTAATAGCGAGATAAGTTTGTGAAGCACCACAATTTGGTGATTTCATTTCTTGTTTTGAATCCACAGGCTAGCTGGTTGCAAACAGCATTTATCATCACTGTAACATACCCTGACTCCCAGTGAACAATCTTCCATGTATGTTGGAGCAGCAGCTCATCTACAGTTCAGAGGAAGTGGTTAGATAAGTTGATCAGGAAGACCAGCTCTGTACAGTGGGTGACAAAAGAATCATCTGCCTTGAAGATGGACCTGTTTTGTTGAATCTTTCTGATGAATTCAGAAACAGCATATTAAACTTCATGTTAGGTAGTTTTCATGTTTGGACTACTCTGGACATCGAGGGTCAAGAGTCAAAATCTATCCTTGGTACCAGAGAGCAAACTGAGTTTACTAGTGCTTAGGCTTCCAAACATTTCATGAATTGTTATGGAGAATTGGATAGGATTGTCAGGGAACCATAGAAGCAATTCACATCTAGTTGAGTAAAAATGTTTCAGTGGTCTAGACAGAGTAGAACATGACTATTACTGGCAGGATACTTTTTTTTTTTAATGTAAATATTGGTAAGTACTGTGTGTTATTTGGTTTTAATGTGAAAATCTGCAATTTGTCTGTAAACAACACCCCAGTAAGTCTAAATTCAAAACACAATATATGAAACAACAAAACTGACACTGTCATCTAGATTTCTTTTGCAAACATTACTTGCAAGTAGTTCATGTTTTCAAAACATCAAAATATAAACTTTTCTGTAAAAGTAGCATGGTATGGTTAAACTTAAAAACTCTAGAACAAATGTGGAGATGTCTAAAAAACAACAATTAACTACTCTTCACTGAGTAAAATATAACAGTAACAATACAAGGATCAATATGATATGAATTGATAGCAGAGGCACAAATGGTGTGGTGTGGAATCACATTAATTATCTCCTTCCTCTACTGCTATTTTATGACATCTACTATTTGTGTCTTAATAAGTCCTTAGTTTGCTCATCACAGTTCATTATTTTGTCTGCTAAATGAGAAAATATTTCATCTTCTCCTCCTATCTCTAATTGCTACAGTTTAAAACACCTTAGAAACCTAGTTTTTTATTTTATTTTGTGTTGCTCCAGTAGCAGTGTCTGAGCAAGTCATCGACCAAACATGGAAATAAGCGTTAGACATTTTTTCTGGGTACAGCTGACAGCTATAATTTTTTTTGTGCGCCCAGATAGTATGGCAAAAAAATACACTGTTTCACAACACATGCCTGCAGCGTTAAAATTGATTCCAAAGCCCTCATTGTACTTGATTTGTTACTTCAACCGGTCCTGACAAAACATCACTTGTGCAACATGTTCAAAGCAAACGCGGGCTGATCGTTTTTGCAAGTAAAAAACATGAGGTGTGAAGATACTCCCATACTTTGCAGAATGAGGTCTGCTCGGACAACAGAGGTCAGCAACCTTAGCTTTAAGGAAAGTTCTTAGGTGAAAGATGCCTGTCGGCACTTGTGTCTGTCAGACTGGCTGTGTTAAAGGTGTAGAAAGCTGAGTGTTTGATTAAAGTTCTTAGACTCTTTAAAGTCCAGAATTTATGAGATGAAGAGAGGCTTGAGTGATGAATGGTGATGCCCCTCACTCCATCCTGTCTAATTTAACTCTTGGAAATGAAACAAACTTGTGTGTCCATGTGAGTTAATTGCTCTTCCCATGCAACGTCGAGAATGTGGATGAGAAGGTGAGCAAACCATCTGCAGCAGTTGCTGGCTGCAGGGCAAATGCCCCAAAAGTATAAATTCTGCCCTGACAACAGCAGTTTTCACGCTGCTCAGTTCATTCTGTCAGTGGCCATAACACCAGGAGATGAATAATTCAGCTACGTCTTAGCTATAAGCCCTCTGTCATCCACACAGGCAGCCTGAGGGGGAATGCCCTCAAGGCTGCATCATTTACACGTGTCGTTTTCGGTTTGGATGCTGTGAAAAGATTTGTTCAGCTCAAGAAAAGAGATCAGCGTGTTGATCAGCGTCATTTATCTGGTCAAGGCATCGGGAGAATTCTTCTAAAGGCTGGGATTTCATTAGGTGATTATGAGGAGCTGTAAACAATGATTTGTTGACTGATCTGGAGAGCTGTCCCACTTGGCAGCGAACTGGATTTGTGTTTGATTTCATAAATAATTGCAGTCATCAGGGACACACATTGTTTTAGGCTTTAACCGTGTTGTTTACCCATGCCACATGTCTGAGAGAGAGACACTGTTGTGGATACACATCGCCCTCAAGGAACCTTACCCAAGGCCCATGGTTGGCAAGTGTATTAAAGGATTTTCCTCCATGAATGTGTGTGTGTGTGTGGGTGTCGATAAGTGAGGGAGCGAACTTAAAAGGGGAGAGAAAAACAACATGCATCTTGCACTAGAGGTGTTTAGGCGAAGCTGTGAGCAAACACATCCACGGCTAATGAGGCCTGGCATATGGAGTGATCATTGGAATTCATCACAGCTCTGTTGCTACAGCGCGGGAGTGTTACGCTCCGTCACTTAGACAAGCACCGGTAAAATGTAAGAAAAAAAACCCCTCAACGTTAACAAATTAACCGACACGTATGTGGGCCAAGAAGAAAGTTAAGACAGAAAGGTGATTGATTCTTCCCTTGTTGCCTTCCTGTCAGCTCTGTTTCTGCCAATCGAGGATGAATAAAAGATGGAAATTATCTACGCCTCTGACCAAGAAAAAAAATAAAAATAGAAAGTTCTCTTGTCCTCGTGACCGCAGGAATTTTCACAACAATGAAAAAAGAAATATCTTCAGAAAGAGGTCTGGTGTTCACTTTTACATACGTTTTTCTGAGCCTTGTGTGGGAGTCTCTCTGGCGGACGGTGTGTGTGCATTTCTGTGTGCAAATGTGTACATTTCTATTTGTGTGAGCTGAGAGGAGGAGGCATTTAGAGGTAGAGCTGATTAGGAATCAGCCCTCCTGCTTCCTCTGCCTGGTGTTCGGTGCTGCAGATGAAAGGGAGTGGAGGTGGAGGTGTGGGAGCAGGTACTCCAATCTGTATCCGACTCCTCACTCACTGCCTGCACTGTGTGGGGACTGCTGCCTCCCCTATGATGGGTGACTGTGGAGAGCCAAATAGCTCAAAAACAGGGCCGGCATTGCGCCAATTAGGATGGAGCGAGCAAACATATGCTTCGCTCGGAAAAAACCCTGATGAAAGTGCATATGGCAGCCATAAATTAGGGGAGCACAATAGATTGTTGGCCGTTTGAGTGTAAATGTTTAATTAACCTGTTTGGCAACATCACTGCTGTGTTTCTCAGTGAAGGAATCAATCTACTTAGCAACCCATTTAAAAATACAGGGCCTTCTTTGTGTGACACGTTCATTGGGGACAGCTGAGCAGTTGTTAATGTCTTCAAATTAACAAAGCCATTAACCCAAGTGATAATGGTGTGTTTTGTGTGTATGCGTAGCTTGTCCAAGGACGATAACTCTGTGTAAAACCTGTGTCCAATTTTCTTTATAGCTTCAGGTGAATTAGCCGCATTTTAACAGCCACATTTACATGAGGGTTGATGTGTGTCAAATGATCAAGTGTCTTGTACAACTGTCAATGTTAGGATGAGACAATACAGACCATTGTTTTACTGTGAGTCATCTTTTAGGTTAATAGGAAGAAAACATGAAACAAACTCATTCAGCTGTTTTTTTGACAAGACTTTGTTGACCATTTATGTAAATCAGAATAATTAATAAGATGATGCTTCATTTGCATGATTAAATTAAAGAATTTCAAAGAACTTGTAATAAAAAAAGTATTGCCTCATCCTATCCTACAGTAGGATATGATGAATATGCATTCAAGCTATTAAGAAATCTTTCAAGAAATTTATCAGGGAATGCTTAGACACACATGTATTGAGCAGCTTTAACTACATTGAGAAACTGATTTTCAAATAAAGATGATACATGGAAATCTGTACATCAATACATCTATAAAGAAGCGTATCAAATACAAAATCTTTTGAGAAAAGTATTGAGAAATCTACACATCTATCAAAAAAATCTATAAAGAAATATATCTAAGAGTCTACAGACAAATCTTTTGGAGGAGCAGTGCATCCATTTTGCAAATATTAAGAAATCTCACTAAGGAGTGTGTCCAGAAATCTGTATTTTTGTAAATGTATTAAGAAACTCAAACAATTATTTAGCAATTACTGCCAAACAAAACTTCATATTAGTTCATATTTTAGAAAACCTATTTTCATTTTTTCATTTTTATTTTTGCAGAATCTATAGCAAACTTGCAAAATTCTCTTGAGAAATCTATTTACAAGCCAAATTATTATCATTTTTTTAATTTTCACATCAGTAGATAAAACTGAGCAATCTGGATCCCCTCCCTTTTTTTTTGCAGAGATCACAGAAGACAGAAGGGGCTGTGATGACCTCGTCCCAGAGGAGAGGGATGTTTTTGCCTGCAAGGTAAAGTCCTGGGATGCAGAGGAGATTTTTTTTGATTTAATCACCGTGCTCCGTGGTGCACAGTGTGCTGTGGGAGGAGATGGCAATTATAACGCCCATGCTGTCCTGCTGTCCCAGCCCGTGTGGTGATGTATTCCCCGGGGCGTCAGAGGGAGACGGTGGCAGGGGCACCACTACCATGAAAGAGAGCAGAAGCCCCCCCTGCTGCCCCACTAACTCCAACACAACCATCACCATAGCCCTGCGCTGAGAGCCACCAATGACTAGATCACTGGGGGGTGTCACACTTAGCAGCTCCGTGTACAAACAGTTAATATTTTCAAACAAGAGTACTTTTTGTGAGAACATTTCGAGGCATTCAAAAAGTTTCCCTGAACCCCGTTGACCCAATTTAGCTTTCAACCTCAAAACAATTAGGTTGCACAGTTTTGTTCACATTCACATTTTATTAATCCTATTGTTAAGCTGATTTACTGTAAAGATTTAAATCACCCCGTCGATCAAGTTATTTATTCTAAACTGAAAAGGTACCACTCTATGGTACAATATTGATCTTGTCATAAATAAGTAAGAATACCCTTTCTCCCACATACAGCACCTAGCAGACATTTTTACACTGAGAAGAACTAGCTCAACAACTTTTCATATTGGATCAATCCTACAAGGAATATTGTTGTTTATTGGCAAACATCCTGACACATCATCATACACAATGAAGCAGACATGAATAATTAATACCGTCTCACGGAAAATATTCACTCGCACTCCAGTGGTGTTTACTCCCCCTGCAGACATCCACACAGAGGATAACCTCTGCTGTTTAGTGGAGCTCTGCATCTCTCTTCTCTGCTGAAGAGAACTTACAAGAGGCACAGTAACAGCACAAAAGCAGCAAGTAGATCAGTAAATACACAGCAGAGCTGTTTAAAGAGAAGCTTGAAAACAATGTCACTGTCTTTGTGAGTGCTGGGGGAAAAAATGCAGTGCGACCAAAATTTGATGAATGGAGAAGTAGGACTACAAAAGATTAATCTCATTTTGGTGTTGAAATACAGTGATTCAGGAACAAAGAAGGAATAATAATTGAAACAGGGTTTATGTTGTTTGTACAGAATTGATTAAATTTTCTTTTTTTTAGTTAAGTATCTTTTGGTGTTCTGAATGTATTTGCTGACCTATATTGTTTAATCAGGTTATGACACTGATTTTACAACTGGTGCGATTAATTTCTGACTTCTGATTGGAAATTATATGCATTTAATGGACACAATTAGGTAAAAATAGGTCAAATATATTTTTGCAACTACATTAATTTCTTCTAATGTAATTATTAATATAACAGCATGTCTAGTCTGGTTTATTGGCGTAGGCCATTATGTGTGAGTAAGCTAAGTAGAAATACAATACTAAACAGTATCCCAATATTTACAGAAATAGGAAACAAAAAATTTAGCATACACACTATGGCAATGATTTTCCCCACTGCTGAAATATACTATAACATACTATTACATATTATATGATATATAGCATAAATTTGTATTTTTAGTCGGAGAGATTAATATAAATTTAAAATAAATAGGCTAATTTTAGGATTTGTTTTCAATTTATGAGCATGCTTGGCATTAGCAAAACTTTTAAAATATTTATATCCAGCAAAGTTTTTCAATCTATTCCAACAAAGTAGCAAAAATATTTTCCTCTAATCTCTAGTAAAATTAGCAGTTCATAGAAATTAATTGCCTTAAGATTTAAAATTTAAGTTTACTACCATGTTTGATTTTAGCATAAGCACTAAATGCTGAAGTGTACTTAAATGTTAAAACCAGATATTTTAAAAATTCTCACTCCAACAGAGAAACCTTCTCAACTACAAATCTAGTGACAGTTCTTAATTATTACACACTTTTTATAATCTTATATCACTTTATTTTAATAAAATTCACCACACAGTGGAACAACTGTCTAAGCCTAATCCAAATTCTAATCCAAATGTTTATATACAGAAACATTTAATATTATAACATTTGTATTATTGAAAATTACATTAAGGAACTACTACGCTTGTTTATAGTAACTCGTTTTAAGGACTAATATTTAATCCTTCCAAAATTTCTTTTTCTAGTGCAGCTGTTCACACAGGTTTGATATTGATTTAATTATTTTTTCTTTTGAAAGTCAGGGCCTAAGTTTCATTTTATTCAGCTGAACTATGCTCTTAACAAATAACTGCTCTTGTTGGCATTGATGCTACATTCTGGAGCGTTAAAGTAAAAGTTGGTACATCTAGTTTATGCTAAAACTAACAGACTTACATGTGAGTTTTGTATACCTTAGTGAGTGTAACTCAGATGGGTCCTGTAGACAACGTACAACTGAATATTAAGCTGGCGACTGACTGACTGATGGGAAGACATTGCTGCCCTTGGGAGACGTCTGTGTGTGAGAAGTGACACTCCCCGTGTAACCGTCTCGGAAGTCAATGCTATCACTCTGTCAAACTCGGAGCTCACTTCCCTCTTTCCTTTTATTTCTCCCCTTCGTCTCTGCATTCGAAATCATTCCCACAGCCTACAGCTATGAGTGCAGACTTTTAGTGCACGTCCGCTCTAGACGGGAAGTCTGCGTGAGGAAGAGGGTGGGGGTATATAAGGGGTGCATCCTGGGCCACTATCACCAGGGAAAGTGACAGCCCGGATAATTGGCACTAATCAAGTTGCTGCTTGGATTGAGAGAATACTGCAGTCTTCTGTTGGGGTAGAGGAACAGGGCTGACCCACAGAGGTAGTGCCCAAGGCCCTTTCCCTCCCTCAGTAGATTCTGTCAGTCCTCTCTGTGTGACAGTTGTCATCTAGCAGCAAAGTCCCTTTTTGGTCAATATGCAAAAATAAGAAGAAAGTCGAAGCTAGATGGAGCGAGGTAGAGGCGGGGGTGGTAGAAGAGGAGAGGGAGTGAGGAAGACGTTTCCTTTTTCACAAGAAAACTAGGATGTTATGAAGCGCGCACTACATTATTCTTTTTTATAATTTCTCTTACAGCTATTGCTTTGAATTACAGAGGACTTTTCGTCAAGAGCGAGAAGGAGATGAATCAAAAATTCATCTGAAGAAGTTCTGCACAGGGCGAGGCGAGTGTACCTCTGGTGGAACCAACATTTGCAAAAGTTCTATCTCCTTAAGCAATTATTAGCGGTGATAGTTTGACATGTACAAGAGTTGTCAACAACTGACTTTAAACAAAGTACAAAGCAGAAATAAACAGTGCCCTGGGCAAAATTAACTTGGGGGACTAGCCATCTCATGAATTATAAATGGCGATCTATTACTGCAGTGAGTGGTGCTGCTACCAGGAGGCTTCATTCACTGCGAAAAATCTAACCTATTTTCAACACATCTGAAAATCAACTGACAGCACAATCCTGAACAATGCAGTTTGGGGGAAATATGAGCTTGTTATTTAGTAAACGAGTTGTGTAATTTCTAAATTGTACCAAACTAACCGTGGAATACCCTCGGGGGGTTGTATCATCTGTTATACACATTTGCCTGCTAACTGCCATTCAGCTGCAAATTAATTCTCTCCACAGAGCGCATTTTAATCCATCTAATTAGCAAAGTGGTCTATACGTAAAAGCTTGTGTTTTATCTTTTTAATCCTCACATCCCCAATGCAGCACGGACATAAGTAATTACACCAATCTGTCATAATATTATGACCACATGGCTAATGTTCAGAAGGGCCCTATTTTGCCCCAAAACAGCTCTGATCAGTCAGAGTGTGAACAAAGAGCATCTAAAGATGTGTTGCAGTGTCTATGGAGATGGTGGCAGTCTGTCCTTTGAGAACTATGGACTATGTGGAATGGACTAGATATTACTCCTTATCCTCACATGCCCTCATTTGACAGTAGAAAATAATGTTAAATTATTAATGCTGTGTTTCTCACACCATTATTGAGAAACTCTCGTCTGCCGATAAGAGGTTTTGCCGCTAGGATGAGATGGTTTTCTTGGCCATATCAAAATTTATTTTGCAAAACTGCAATTGAGACACTTTTTTCGGATCATATGAGTCACATGATTGACAATCGGATGTTGCCAGTGGTGCAAACCACAGAGAAAAAACGAAAGAAAGTAGTTGCAGATCATGGCACAGCATGTTTTTAATGACTTAACATGCGAACAAACTTATTCATGTGTGATTTCAATTGCCTCTCTCGAAGTTTTGCGCACATGTATAATGGAAACGTAGCTATTCACTTTCACTTCATCTTTGTTCTTTTAACCCTCCTGTTATGTTTGTTTCCGAGGTACAGGAATAATGTTCGTGGGTCAATTTGACCCGGGGAGTGTTTAATCAGGCAATAGTGTCAGAAACCAAAATATTCCTCTAAAACATGTTTGTATCTGATTATTAACTCTAATACTAACCATTTCAATCAATATTTGTGCAATGATGTTTATGTATTTCTCACAAATAAAGGATCAATGACGACAACCTACTCATTTACTCATTTGGACAGAAAAAATGGAATTTACATTTTTTATGTCCACTGAAATAAACTTAGACACAAAAAACAATAATTTCCTTGAAATTGATCTTTTATCAAAAATTTTATATTACATTTTGATTGATCTTTATAATTGAACTTCAGACACATATACTGTTCAGGGTCAAATTGACCCGCTGATTAAAATCAAGATAAATGAGTCATGCAGAGAGTATTTATGTTTTCCTCCACTTCTGATAAGTGTCACTCAGTGTGGGTGGAGTTTGCCCACGGGAACAATAAAGGTTCCCGTCAAAAGTTGTATGAACACCTGCTTTCTCGCAATTTCCTAGTGAAGTAAAGAGAATAGCAAGAAAGTGGGCTTGTGGGCATGTGCATGTATGTGTGTGGGGGCATGTAGGGGTGTGTGTGTGTGGGGAGGAGGGGTGGTGAAATATGGCTCATAGCTGCAAGGAAACATATAGAATTTGACAATTTTTAATCCTTTTTACTCTTCAACCTGACTGCCGGGTCAAATTGACCCGAACAGTATCTATGTAATATGTAGACACGGGGGGGGGGGGGTTGCAAATGTGTAAAATTAATACATTTTCAATTTATATGCAGAGAGCATCTATTAAGACAAATAGAAAAAGTTTCATGCAAGGGTCTTTCTAAATTGTCCTGTGTGTGTGCATGCATGATTATTTGTTGTCCTGTAATAGACTGGTGGTCTGTCCAGGGTGTATCCCACATCTTGATCAAAGACGGTCGGAGATGCATGAGCTGACGTCGCTGCACACAAACATATAGTCCAGATCATGTGAATAAACTAGTTTGTCTCTCCAAGGATCCCAGCAGACAGAAACTGCTCCTCTGCCTGTCCTCTCAAGAGAAGCTGAGTCTGAACTTGTCTATGGAGAAATTCTACATACCTCAAGCTTGTTTTTCTTGTCATAATTCTCAAGGTGCAAATCCAATGCATCTAATGACCTTGAATGACAAAGATGGGGATTTTCTCAGCTCCTGGTAACATTTTGCAGAAGCCGAAAGGAGTCCGGCTGGTCAACATTGATAAAAGGCAGCAGCTCTAACCAGGGACTCGTCTCCATGTTCTGAGCCTTCTGGGCTCTGCCTCAGAAAAGTGGAGAGACGTCTGGATTGGCACCTCTCTGGGTACACAAACCACTGGAGAACTGTGAAGCCTGAACTGCAGAGACTCCCCGTAGAACAAGACACACACCAAAGGATTCTTCAGACATGCAGAATAAACAGATGCTGAGTCAATTAGATGAGAACACTTTAAGACTTAGAGACTCCCGGCTGGTTGACTCAGAAGAAGAGAGAAGTTTCTCTTGGTCTACAAAAATTCTGTCAGTTTTCAATTTTTTATATGTACAAGGATGTGGGCTGCAGCAGTGGACGGCATTGTTTCCAGTGTTATTTGATAAGGAAAATGCTGAAGCTGCATTGGGAACATTGTCACTAAAACTAAGAAATGAAAGAGCGGGAACACAGCATGCCGCACTGAAAACACAGTTTGCTTTTCCAACCTTGCGCTTCCCTTTTCTGCTGCTGTTCCTTTTTTTGCAATTTGAGGTCTTTGCACAGCGTGCGGAGAGCTCGCCTCATCTTCAAAAGACCAGTAAATAAAATCTTTTTTGCACCAGTGGAAATAAACACATAGCTGAATAGAATATGAAAACAGCGCTGTGATCTAGTTCTACAAACATGGTGATTGGCAGGTGGGTGGCACAAAGACGGATGCAAACAGCTTCACACATTAATTGTAGCTGCTGTTAAAGGATGTTAACCAATATATATTCAATGCTCCCTTTTTAGACTAGTTCTGAGGGAGTCTCTCTTCAAGCATGGTACCGTTTGCTGCGCGGCGCCGCTGCTGATTTCGGCGCACTTGAAATGCCTTTTTTAGTCACAGCGTCAACCTGCAGAACAACATTCCCTCCAGGTGTTTATTGGCAACAAAATAAACTTAAAATAACTTTAGTTTGTTTTGAATTGAAAGTCTTCATAAATGAAAATAAACAGCGCTGCAGCAATGTGCCGCTGCATTCTCTTTCCCACCTCGAATACGAATATATATTTACTCTGCATACTTTTAGTGCATCAATATTTTATTTTCTCTTATCTGATTTGAGTGCTTTGACAAGGTCCAGAATTATTTAAGATTCTGGTCATGCTGAGGCCAACGCGCTTTGTTGTCTCTGATTAAGGTGCCTGGGTTACAAGTGTATCCTAATCTGCACAACACAGGATTGAGTGAAGAACTTTGCAGATGAAAGTAGCTGTGCGCCGATAAAAGGACAGTGAAACACAACGCTGCATAGCATTAGCAAGGTGGAGGTATTTCCACTGAGTCATAATTGTCCAACATGCCTGGGAGATACACAGATGAATTCAAAAATATCCAATTTGCATAATAGGTACTCATCTTTGAATGAGAGCAGGAGTGGGGAGGGCAGGAGGGAATGGGGGAGAGGGGCAGGTGTGAGTGATCTTCCCAGTGTCTCCAAGTCATCATGTTTATCATTCAAATGCAAACCTTGTTCCATTATCCATGAGGGAGGAGGAGTAACGTGTTAATGTCCCCCTTCTCGTCCGAGCTGACAGTGCTGCGCTCATCTCTGTCACACAAGATGAGAGACAAAAGGCACTCCGAAGGCAGCAAAAACAAGTAATTACCCTGATACCTACACACTTTTACACAGCCGCCTCCCTCAACACTCCTACCTCAGTATTTTATAATTAGTTGAACCAGGCCGGAGTCTTTGAAGACACATAGACTAGCGGACTTTGATGAAATCTGGGGCGTCAAGCAGACATGAAGGAACCGCGGCCCTTGTGCACTTCTCTCTCCGGTCTTGTGATTGTGCAGCATGTAGTTAAAGACCTTTCTCTTAGGGATCCTGTGCCTTTCTGAGCGATGTGATTGATTATTTAGTGGGAGATTTCCAAAAGCTGGGATCAGTGTGAAGCTGGCAAATAAAGTCAAACAACAAGAGACAGAGCAGGTCTGAGGGAAGGAGAGATCTCACGATGTTTTTGAAGCCAGAGAGTAGCCGAAGGCGAGCAGATATTCTCCGCTTTCAAATCCCCTATTTTTTAATATATTTTCCCAGTTTTTAATGATGTGCTTCCTATCCTTGAGTAAAGTTCTTCTTAGCCTGTCTTTTTTTGCCAGAAAGGATTTCTTTCTCTTTGAAATAAAATGTAAGTATATATTTAGTCTCCTGGTTTAAAGGCTTTCAGGCCAAGGCAGATATTCAAATTTGTGTTTTTATGAGTTTGCATATTGACGGCTCTGTGGCAATTGCCAAACCGTTGACAATATTTTAATAAACTCATGCTGGAGGAAAATGTAGCTTCTGTTTGTATATTAAGAGAAATAATTACATTGCTGAAATATGGTTCATCTTACTTCAAATGTGACTGGGGTAACAGACAGAACTTCAGTACCACAGAGGAAGGTTTACATTGTAGTCCATTTGAATATATCAGATTTTAATTTGATCTAAAATACGTGTTTTTCTCTAGGCCATCTCCAAATGTCTTAGTTGAACCTTAAGATGTTGTTTAGATATAGACTAAACAACATCTCAACTACATGTGTCTATCTCTGGAATAGGAATATTTTATGATGATTAGTATTGCTCAAAGAAAGTTTGAAAATACCCATGGTTAGTAATTGAATCTCTGAAATGTGAACTTGTCATTTTATTTACCAGAAGGGCTACATGTTGAAAGGCTTGAATGTAAAAACAGCTCATGACATATTTATCTTTTCTACAGTAAAACATTGTTGTCCTTTTTGTTGTCTCCTGACAATTTTGGACCAGAGTTCTGTTGTGGTTTTTCTGGTGTTAAAAGCTGGCAGATCAAAGGTAGTTTGAAGACTTTGATTACATTAACTACTCAGTCCTGCAGGACTTTAACCTTATGCTGTTTTCATTTCAATTAAAGTACTATGATTACTGTGTTTCCCTGATACATCTTTATCCTGAGGAAATGTACCGTTCCCTCATTCTTCTTTAAACTTACAAGAGATCCCTCAATAGATTTGTAATGAGTATATCCTTCACATTGTTCTTTAATAGAGTGTGAAAATGATTTATTTCTGCACAGTTGTGTAGTTTAATGTGACATATTTATACTAAAACAGATGCATGTGAATGATATGGAGTAAAGAACTATGTAAGCTTAGCATGGATAAAAATCAAATATTGATGATCTCAGTGGAGATACTTCCAGCAGAAAAAAGAAGAAAAATACAATAAAAAAAATACAATGCAGCAGTCGGCTGTCATTACAACAGCTGTAAATATTTGAGGGCCAGAAATCAAAGCTTCGTCTTTGATAGAACCCGTCTTATAGAGAACACGGTTTTCTTTAAACCAGCTATAATGAAAGCATCTCATCAGACTCTGTCCGTCAGGAGCTGAAGCCTCGCACATCCAGTCGCACGCCCTCAGGCCAGCACAATACACCTTCCTCCTCATGTTAGAGGAGCCTGCTTTGTAATGCAGCCGGTGAAGTTGGATAAGTGACATTACAGGGTAACCATCACCCCCAACGATGAGATTTCATGTCTGTTCAGCTGCTTTATTAGAAATACAAAAGACAGTTTCATAAAAAAGGCAAAAGATAATGTCGTTGACTGACTGGTGTAGAAATCCAGCTTGATGTAGTTTCACAAATTTTTACAGCACCTTCCACAGTTTTTGGCACGCTTGGTAAAAATGTGTAAAAATCCTTCAGCTTTTATTCAAGCACAGTCTAAGACTAAAAATTTCATTCTAGTTTTCAATCAGTGAGGTTTGGAAATTTTCTTTTTTCTTTCTGATAACTTTTCTCACTGTGCTTGGTGGCAAAATAAACCCTTTGTCTTTGTTCATCATAGTTCCAGTCATCTTACAGTTTGTAATTATCGCTCTCATTACAAATATAATGAGAGCCTAAGTTTTAAGCCGGTCACAGTTTATTCGTTGCTTCTTTCTGACTTTTTAAAATCTGTGTTGCTTACCCTTACAGGTTTCTAATTTAGTTTATTATTATTATTACATTGTTTCCAAGCAACATTTTATATCACACAAAGTTGATTTGTATAGCTTTCTTTCCTTAAAAACAAAATCCTTATTTGAAAACTGTTTTACAGAGTTTATTTTTCTGTTCAGTGCGCAAAACATAGGACAGCACAAATTCTCCACCAACTCGACATGCAAATAAGCATTGGAAAATTTGCCCCAGGTGCACTTAAAAGAATTGCAATCTCTTTTTTTGTTCATTGTTTGTCCCATGACAGAAGAGTTCTCTGGGCAGTATTTGCGTATACCAACAGCACTGCTTATTTGAATGACATGTCCGTTTGTCTTTCTTATTTTGATAACAAAGAATAACAGAAATGTGCTTCTGTGTCACCTGTATTTACCCATGCAAAAACAGGAAGTCAGTCATGGATTACCTGAAAACACTGATCAAGTCACAAAAGTAAATGCGATAATTAACTATTTGTTTTTTACACTAATTTTAATATATATATATATATTTTGTGATCTGGCTAGGATATATCTCGTTTAAATAACGGACGGACGCTTTTTCACATAATTCATCATGTGATTTCCTCAAAAACATGAACACAATCTATGAAAAATGGAAAATAAATGCAACTTTTCTGTGCACATCCAGCTAAACTACACTCACAGTTGTAGTTTAAAGGTTTTCATTCTTGTTAAGCCTTTTGTTCTGTAACAAAATATGAGCAACTTTTCTGCAAAAATGTTGAAACGGCATATGTTTGGAACAACCCCTCTCCTCCTGTCTCGAGGCAGCAATAGCCATTGAAAAAAAAAGTGCTGGTTCAGTCTCGTTCTGTCTGTGGGCATAGCTTTGATCAGTCCCACCCCGAGACGTATCCTGAAGGGGAACGTTGCACTTCTATTCTCTGTGGCTAATCATACTTCCTGTCTTTGTCTTTATGTGCTTTAGACAAGCATCAGATAGAAAGCACAGGAACAGATTTGCCCCGAAAACTGAGACTATAAAGCCCGCGGTTGTGCTGGAGCTCACGCTCATGAATAATGCCAGCTTGTTGAGAAGTGGATTTCAGCTCATTGGTCTTTTTGAGAAAAGATGCTTTTGAAAGACAGGAAAGTAAGTCTTTAGAAATTTAAGAGAGCAGGATGAATGTAATGTATATCGCCAGACTGTTGAAGATCAGGTATTTTTAGCTGGTGGCTGATGGAGGATGAAGAAAAAAAAAGATTGAGATTCTGACTGAGTTGGTGAATATGTGACCCAAGCAGTGAAATGGTTAAGAAAGTAATTTCACATGCACAGGCAATCTTGCTCTGACTGCAACCAGTGGCACTTTTCACCAAGAAATTCTTTGTGTGTTTAAAGTGAAGAAAAGACCATTTATACCAGGAGCCAAAAAGAATATAAAGAAACAGACAAAAATCTGTCTTCTTTTTTCATGGGTAAAGCTGAAGGCAATGAAAACCATCTTGTGTTCTATTTCTGAGCTGATTTCCATTTGCATGGCCACCTGAGGGACGTCAAGTTTCTCAGGCCAACTTCCTCACAGGGAGGAGAGCGACTGGTGACAAGGACAGAAACCCAAAGACAAACTGTTTTCCAACCATTCCAACACCCACGCCCCTCCTTATCCATCCCAGTCTTCACTGAATCTCACATGGAAACAGAATGAATCGTGTATAGAAACAGAAAAAAATACCTTTTCTTGATGTTTTCCTTGTGCTTCAAAGCATGTAACTCTCTGCTTTGCCCTAGGGTTAATTAACATGAACCAAACAGTGAATGATCAGAGAGAACGGGAAATCTCCAAAGGTGAAGTGTCACATGGGAAGCGTGTTGTCAGAAAAAGGAGAAGGTAGACTTTTTTTTCCCCCCTTCCCTTTTCGCTCTCTGCACGTTCAAAAAAATCAAACGAGAAAGTAGTGGTGAAGAGGAAAGAAATTTGTAGACACCTTTCCAAAACTTTGCATTTCTCCCATCAGATGGGCTCAGCTTCACAGTCTGAGCTTCAAACAATATCTGTAAATCCATGACACTGACAGGAACAAAGGAACAGTGGGGTTCTGTAACGTGATGACATTTTAGAGAATGTACAGTCATTTACTAACTACCACAAATTATAATGCATTTTATTAGAATGCTATCAAATACACCAACTCCGAAGTGGAATAAATAACTTATTATTGGCAGCTTTGTTAAGGCGCCTCAGCCTCAGTCAGATTGGATGGAGAGTATATGTCAACATGAAATTTCATGTTTTCTCACAGATTCTAAGCTGGAATTAGCTCCTCCAGAGTTATCATTGACCTTTTGGTTGATTTACTTATTAATGCTCCTCTAGGTAAACAAGGACTACATTCACTAACTAGGTCACTTTTGGAGATTGTTAAATACCCCAGATTTTAATTTGTGGTGTCAGAATAAAGTGTGCCAA
The DNA here is from genome assembly GCF_002775205.1 of Xiphophorus maculatus. NCBI lineage: Eukaryota > Metazoa > Chordata > Actinopteri > Cyprinodontiformes > Poeciliidae > Xiphophorus > Xiphophorus maculatus. The sequence continues at coordinate 9,139,776 of NC_036444.1, forward strand.
ATGCATACCCACTGAACACTTTTTACATTTTATTTGTAAAAAAAAAACAAAAAAAGTTGCAAAAGCCATGCATCTTTATTATTTAACAATTACACACAACTTTCTGTAGGTCTATTATATAAAATCCCAACAAAGTATATTGAGCTTTGTGGTTGTTTTGTGACAAAGTATTAAACTGTTCAGTGGGTATAAATAACAGCATAATGAATCCCATTATTCTGATTTGATAATGGGGTTGGCAAAAAAAGAGAAAGATTTGGAGTCAAATGAATAAAGAAAAAAAACCATCCAAAACAAAGTTAATCACTGCTTTTATAGACCCCCTCATCAAAATTGTGTCTGCATCCTGGAATCCCCAGAGGGAAAAAATGAGAAAATGACTTCATGATCCACAGATATCCTGGAAGGCATGTCTTGCAGGTGAAATAGTATGATTTCTCCCTGTAATAATTAACATGGGCTCCTCTTCTGTCCCTGTGGCTTGTCGCTGACATTTGGTTCATGCTCGAGTGTCTGCCTGGCTGATTTCCATCCCTTGCATGAAGGTGGGGCCGCGATTCTGTGTGTGCGTGCAGGGTCCGGTGGCCGGCCTGACGAGGATATTGAAGACGGGCCGTGCCTCAAGTGGATGGGATTAAGCGTCATGACAATATGGATTAGGGAGCCCCTATTCGCTCCCTTCTCAGTCGATTCCAAACCTCCAGCAAGTTAGGAGTTGAAAGCCAAACACTGGACCACAAATTAGTCTCGTCAGTATGATTGTACTCTTTTAAAACGGTGCTATGTAAAGAGTCATAGCTCCCACATCCCTGAACGCACATTTTGACAATTTCCCCAAATTTATCACAGTGATTTCTATATATTCTGCCAGCTGTGACACTCTGTGTTGATTTATACCAAACACCTCAGACTGGCCACCTCATCTACTGCTGCAACTGGCCTTATTTTACATTATTACATTATGTATGCAGTCTTGAGTATGGATAATAGATGAATCTAAAGCAAAGCAGCTTAATCATCCACCATCATTCTGCTGCACCTTGCTGCGGAGCACACATCTTATTAGCCATGGTGTAAATAAACATTAATATGCCACACTGATAAACACCATCCACCTCCCCCTCAGCTTGCAGTTCTCGGTGTGTTATTAGGATGCAGCGAAGTACAAACAAACACCCAAACGGATCGGCTGCCGTGTTCAAACAAACACTGAAGACGTATCGTAGCCGAGGCCAGTCCATTACAAACCACTTCACAGAAAATCATCATCAGTGAGTGCACATGGCTTGCGGCCAAAGAACCTGCTTTCAAGAACTGACTGCACACTATGAAATCACATCCATGAGAGGTTTAAATAAAAAAAAATAAAAATAGAGGACCTGAATGCTTTTAAGAGTTGGTCAAACCGAGGAGATCACAGAGATCTCAATGAGTGGTACAACAGGTACAAGGGTTGAGGGATGAATCAGCGGGCTGAGTTAGAGTAAAGAGATTTGGGATGATAAAAATACACCTCCATGTACCTCATTCTTACCATACGAAACAGATTATTGTCTTGGCATCTTTACCACCAATTTAACCAAAAATACACTTTTAAAGATTTCCATCAGATTACGTTCATCCCTAGCAAACATAGCAAATATACAAAACAAATAATGCATTTTTCTGAACTCTTACCCTCCTAAATGCCAGTTTCAGCAATTAAAGGTTTGTGTGATAGAAAAACAAAATGTGCACAAAATGTTTCATATTTTTCCCATTCAATGTAGCCACTAGCTTCGGTTTCTGTTACCAACTAACTTGCACTCATATTTAAAAAATATATGAAGACTACTACAGGTAAGATATTAACTGCTTATAACCTTCAATAGAACCCCTGACTTCCAAAATCCCAATGTGACCCTTCAAGGTTAACAAGCCACAGGCTATTCTGCTCCTTTCAGGACAAAACAATAAAGAGAAAGCTTAGAGCGAAAAGAAAACTCAGCATCCTGTCCAGCTCTGAGCATCAAACACTGCTGATCTGATAAACCACAGAATATGAAAGCCCCGTTATGTCTCCAGGCAAGCTTTTTAATAAAACGGCTTGTGACAAGAAAAGATCACCATTGATTTAAAGCTCAATTAATACCAAAGCTAGTATTTTTCAGGTGCAAACAGAACTTTTGAGTTAAACAGCCAAAGTTACAGCAGTACACACACACCATGCTTCACCTTATTGAGAATCCTTCTGGCATCTCAACAAGACAGAAGCCTAACTCTTCAAAGAGGTTGGTTGTACACAAAAAAGCTTTTATAAACTTCTCCATAAGTCTTTTTTTTGTCTGTAGATGGACTGACTGCAGCCAAAACCCAAGAGGAGACAGGCCTTATTCTGCTCTCTCAAGTCATTTCAATCACCAGTCTACTGTACAAAGGAGACAGCCTGATGGCGTGATGAGTGCACAGTGCTCATCTGCCTGCGCTGTTGTCTCTGTTTGTGCCTCATGAAAGGAAGCGGGCCTGACGATGCCAGAGGCAGAGGATCCGGCTCCGCAGTCTGAGCTGGGAAACATCAGCCCTGCACTGTTCTTCACAAGGAGATGTCCTTCAGTGTGGTGCCAGCTCTCCCTGGGGCAGCAGCATGAGACGCAGCCTCTTATTTACCATATACAGGATCTCTCCGTGTCCTTAATGAGCCAGGATATTCTGCAACGCAGAGACAAAGGCCACAGTTTCGCTGGAGAAGCTGTGGCTTTGCTGAATTAAATAGTGATAATTAAGAAAATATTAATCAAACTCCAGCTCTCTGGGCTCTGTGGATGTACTGAGGGGGAGCGTCTTCAAGCTTAGCCTGTAGGAGTTCTCGTTTGGAGTATGCCTGCGACCTACAGAGCTGCAGGCAAACAGTCACACACACAACACACGGAGATGCACACAATTAAAAGCAGACCCTGGTGGCCTTCTAGTCTATAATTAAACACCCTTTGGTGATCTGAACAAAAAAATAAAACACCAACTGGGTTCAAATGTGTCAAAGAGAGAGTGGTGAAAGGAAATGTTAAGAAGCTGCTGGTTTGCTACATTGCAAGTTCTGTTCAGTGCAATGAATTAATAAAAAGCACAAACTAATACCTTCCCAGTGTGCAGTTGGTATGTCTGGCGGGGGCAACAGCAGCTATACAGCTGCACAGTGAAAGTTTAATGCTGCTGCAAGCCTAAAGCCCTGCCTGAGCTTTTTTTCCTTAGAGGTGACGGTGAGATGGTGGGGCGTTTTTTTTCTTCTTCCAAATATAAAAATTCTGTGTTTAAAAAAAAGAAAAAGCCTTCAACCTTCAAAAAAAACCCAGAAGGCTGCTCTTAGACACCATGGAAAAGTTGCTAAATCTCAAAAGGCTTCACCCCATTGAAGTTTTTCCACAGCACAACCAAAATGTAATAAGCTACATAGTGCATAATTTTACAGAGGAATGAAAATATAATTTTCACTTTAATTGAAAAAAAAAAATGGAAATGTGTGGCATGTATTAGGATTCAGCTTCCTTTAATCTCATGGTGCTGGCAGCATCATGCTGTGCCAATGTTTTTCTTCAGCACAGAAGGGGATCCTGAACAGAATTAAATCTCAGGCAAGTTGCTTTGTGTGGAAGAAAACTAACATTGCATATCACTTTAACTTCATCATACTCATTGTGACACTTGGTGGTAAAAGAATCATTGCATAGGCATGGACAAAGAAGCTAGTCAGTTAACTGATTGATGGGATAAAGGGCAGTCTTGTTAGAAAACCTGTCACAGGCTTAAGCTTGCCCTAACAGGACAACGACCCTAAGCGTCCAATCAGAGCTCTAATCAAGTTGTTCAGATATATCTATAATCAGGTTTTTGGACATGCTTCATTCAGTCTGACTGAGATAGTTTGCAAAGAAGAATTGGCAAAAATGTTGAATCTGTAAGTAAATAAGAAATAAAACCCAAATGACTTGCAGCTTCATTTCAGCAGAGGTCAATCATGCTTGGCCCTAAACTTTCATACTCCCATTAAAATTTGCACAAACTAAGAATTCTCAGGCGTGCCATTGGGCGTAGGGGATAGCGCGACCCATGTTTGGAGGCCTTGAGTCCGGCTATCGCGAGTTCGACTCCCGGACCTGGCGATGTTTGCCGCATGTCTTCCCCCCTCTCATTTCCCCTTTCTTGTCAGCCTACTTTCATATAAGGGACACTTGAAGCCACAAAAGACCCCCTGGAGGGGTAAAAAAAAAAACAACTAAGAATTCTCTTCCTCCCAATTACATATTCTGTTGTGTTGACCTACCAAATAAAAATGCCAAGATTGAGGCTGGAATGTTAAAAATTTCAAGTGTATGAAAACTTTCAAAAGAGATTGTAAATTGTAAATTGAGTAAATTGGTGCCCCTCTTCAAAAAAAAAAATCAAATGGGTGTATATGGTTCAATTTTCTATGTTTTTTTGTTTTTTTTCTGAGTGTTTATCATGAGGTAGTAGCAGTTATGGTAATATGTGGTAGTCCATCTCCTTCCCAGCATGCTCTGTGTTTGACATTCATGGGGTTAAAGTCCTCTGAATGATGAAGTGCCCGTGTTTGGGACGGTAAATTGCATCGTTTCAATTGAGAAGAGAGTTTCCTCTTGGGTTTGCTGGAGGTCCCAGTGGGCTGGCCTTGAGCAGAACAGCATGTTGTACATCCATATAAAAAAAAAAAAAAGGAGGGGGAAAAATATGGAGGTACTTTTCTCTTTATGATGCAAAGATTAATCTGTCAACATGCTCTCGCATAAATCTCCATCCAGGCTTCACAAAATACTGTTTTATCTCACTTTGTGCTATATTTTATTTTTTATTGCCTATAAACACAAACCATCACAAAGGGCTAATGTTCTCATCAATATTATTACAAAATGATCATAAATCCAATGTCTTGTTAAAACTTGAAGCCATTTCCCCCTTTAGCTAGTCAATCGTTGAAAATATTGGACAGAACTATTACTTATCAGGCCGTTTCTCCCACAATAACACCAAATGGAGCTGCAACTCACCAGTTTCACAAAATTATTGCACTTTCCTTCCCATCCTTTCCTCATCTCTGTGTTCAGCAATTCCTATTTTCCCTTTCGGGGCTATATTTTTGCCCTTATACTTCAGTAGAAATGCCTTGACAACACAGTGGTTTTTTTCTCATCCTGAGAGACCACAAACTAAACAGCAGAAACATGTTGTATAGAGGCTTGTTTAGTGCTATGCAAATGATCCTTGCCAGAGGTAAAATTAACATTTTCAATTAAAATATTAGCACCAAACAAACATGGAAAAACACACTAATGATTAAATCATCCTCTTCGAGTTTGGAGGGTGATACTCGATCACTGTTTATCTCTCAAACAAGCTTGTTTTCATTTATGCTTTACATTGCAGCTGATGGTTTAAAGACATTAAACTTGTAGTTTAAATTTAGTCATCATAAGCTCATCTGATGAAAAGTTAACAGTTTAAATCAGTTTTGACTTAAATTATATTATATTATTAAAACGGATGCCAGGATTAAAAACAAACATGCAACTTATGGTCAAATATTTCATGCCAGCCTGTAAATATCTGCATTTCTTCTGCAGATATTCAGATAGAAAGTGAGGACTTGACACATGAATAATTCTTTTGTGCAACTTTACCGCCCTCTGATGGTAAAATATGAAAACAGCATGTTAGGACAAAAGAAAAAGAGCCAGCAGTCCAGAAAAGAAGATGTATTAATGATCTGGTATAGCAATCATAAATAGCACATTTTTAAGTTCTAAATTGTTTTTCTTTCTTCACTGCCATACTTCTATGTTTGTGCCGTAATGTTCAGTTGTCTGCCCATATTTCCAGTACAAAGAGATTGGAAAACCCTTTGGATATCGAAAGTCTATTATTACTGATCTGGTCCGCAGAGGCTGAGCATTGCCTTCTGGTAGTCTCCTTTGGTATGTTCCTGTAGAGAGGGAAAAAGAAAGATAAAGGAACGGCAGGGTGATAGAAAATGCTTTACAGTTAATCAGTAAGAGGTTGCTTACAGTGATAGTCTGCTGCAGGGACTGCCCGAAGGTGCCCTTGTATTCAGAACAAATCTTTTTCAGGTCCACCTCACAGCGGGACACAATAATCCTGGTCACAATCTTCTCTTTGGCTCCTTTCCCCTAAGCAGAGGAGAACGAGTCAGCATTAAACTTGTCCATACTTTTGACTTAAAATACAGTAGCTGATGTAAGACTGGTGCAACAAATTTTGCCAACTTTGACTTTTTTGTCTTTCTGCAGAAAGTTTTGACTGTAACAAAGTACATTTTTAAAAATAAATAATTGCTAGAAGTGGAAAGAAGTCCATTTGTAACAAGGAGAAAAGGGAAAAAAAAAAACACATTGCACATACCTTCATGGCTTCATTCAGCTTTTTAGCAAAATAAAGCTGCTTGTTTTCAAAGCACTGAACTGGAAAAGCAACATAAGCAGATTAAATCCACAGTTATGGGTGTTAGAAGCAACAACTTCTTTTCTTTTGTGATATTTTAATGGTTTAAAAACACAAAATCAAGAGGATTATGAAAGAAAAGATGAATAGTACCTAGCACAAGAAATGACTTCTGCAAATCTCCTTTAACTTCCTTCACAATACTCTCCTGCATGTCATAGGGACTGTAACTCTTGTACTTGTCAAATACTGAAAGAGAAAAAAATAAGTGCTTATACATATTTGACTTTAGAGTACCCAATCTACTTCAGAGAACCAGAAATCAGGTAAGTGGTTACCTTTGCGCAGGTGAGGGACACTCCTCTGAGACATAATGGAGATCCAGGTGTTGACATCGGTTCCTTTTATTTTCACTCCAGCATCATAAAGAGCCTGATTAGGGAGAACCACTTCATTACACTGCTTGCAACTTACTGCATTGTTTTTGGGGACACACCAATTTGTCGCACTAATCTCTCAGGGAACTGCGTCACTGCAGTAGATTTACAGTGTTGTGATCAAAAGCAAAATTGAAATACAATCAAATATAGTCACACAAGAATGGCATAAATGATGGCATAATCAGAATTAAACGAACAATCGGTTAATTTAATTCAAAATGACTTAGTTGCTGCAGGTGTTTTATACCTAATGCCTAAAGTACCTTGTATCTTGCTCCTATTTGTTATCTATAAAGTACCTACATACTTAAATCATATCATATATGTTTATTTTACTTTAATGTTATTCATGAGTTTTTACAATATTTATAAAAATGCTCAAATCTCACATAATTAAATTGTAAACAATTTTTTATAGATTACATAGCACTCCATCTCCATTTAAATTGGTTCTTCTCCCCCTTTTTATAAAACACGACTGATTCTCAACATCAATCTAACCAAAATAATTTTTTTAAACTTCCTGCTGGTAAAAATATCAGGGTTAAAAACTGTCTACTCTGTTTCCATGTAAACTATATCATATGGTCCATGAAACCATTAAGTCAATGATGTACCAGTATGAATCTCAATTTTTTTCTAGAAAAGGACATGCACAATTATTATTCTAACGTTTACTCAAAGTGATAACTATTGTTCTATTCTAAAACAGAAGAAGGTAAAATTATTTAATGTATCTCCATACATCAAAACTAACACATAATACCAATTGAAAACTTACTCTGGCATCTGCATCTATCTTTTCATAGTCTACAATAGCACTGGGTTCGTCTCTCTTCGTCTGTGCAGAAATGAGAAAAAAAAAAAAAGACTTTTATTAGTTCCACCTGAATTGCATCCAAAATGACAAAAATATGTACTTTTCACTCACGTCCACCAGAGCCAAAAGCAGCTTAGCAAAGTTTCCAGAGGTATCTCCTGCCACATCTTTTGCCAAATCTTTCTTGAACACTAGAAAATAAAATTTGAATTATTTTTGGCATTAATATCCATGTCTAAGATGTAAATTTCCAAAGCACTGCACAACAGCCGTTTTCTAGAAAAGCAGGGACATTTTGAACTCACAATCACTGTAGACTTTCTTGATTTCAACCAACTCATCATTGCTGCGTGAGCACAAGATCTCAATCAGCGTTTCCTCATCTGTTCCTAAACCCTAAAACACAGACAGAAATTCTCACACTGCCCACCTTGGCTTGATAAAGTCTTGTTGGCAATTTCAATTCTTTGTGCGATTATTAAAATATGATACATTCACCAACTTCCCAATGGAACATATCGTTGTGAGAAGGTGAGAGTCATAGTTTTATTTAAACATGATCTGTTTTTCTAAACAGAACCCAGTTTAAAAGTGGAGATGCAGTTAAGGGTTGGTGGGATATCCACCTCCACACTTAAACTCTTCTACAGAAAAGCAAAACATATGATGGCATTTTGCCACTAGAGGGCAGTGGAAATCTTCAATGATCAAATTCAGGCCGTTTACCTTGATGGATCCTCTGATCTCTGAGGCGTCATACTGGGATGTGCTCTTCATCAGTCCAAGGATGACAGTTTCTAGATTGCCAGACAATGCTGCTTTCAGAGCTGTGATCATGTCCTGGAAACATAATGACACCATTACTTTAATCCTAATGTGTCCCATAGGGTTACAAAAAGGAAATGCAAGGGCTTTAATGTAAGCTTTGATTTTGTGTCTGAACCTAGAGTACCTTTTTAGCTCTTTTTTCATAAGCAAAAGCAATTTCTCTCCTTTGAGAGTAAGATCTTTTTGTTAGGACATCGATGATGGTCTGCTCATCCACTCCTGAAAAAAAGAAATACAACACTTGTAAGAACACAAGGGTTTTCTAAATATATGCATGATAGATGCAATGAAATGCAAATCTCAAATTTAGGTCTGCATTCTATTTCTAAAAAAAATAAATAATCTGAAAATAGAGACTTTATAAATGTTAAAATTTCTAGTTTCATTTTAAAGTGGCAGTTTTCATCCTACCAAAATTCACTGACCTCAGGTGTAGGGAAACAAAATAGACTTGATCTGCGGAACTGGTAGGCAATTTGGAAATTTACCAAGAGATCTGTTACGGATTCAGTGAGCAGGCCACGTGGTCAAAGTGAAGAAAAAAAAAAAGTTCCAGCCACTGTAAACACAGTTAGTCTCCATATTTTTTTCTGAACCATAAATTCTACTCAGGTTCCCATAAGGAGAATGATGTCATTCCTAATAGAAATTTTTTATCCAATATTGGAGAATATGAGTAGAAGACAACCCACTCATATTGATGCACAAAATCTACAGAGCTCTGAGGAACCGCTCAGCTCTTACCACTCATAGACAGATAAACTTTAGTTTTGAATTTCATCTGTTGTGGTTTTGATGTTTTCTGGGAAGGTATAACTTTTTCTGACTTAAAAAGTTCAAACATTTTATCTCATTGTCAGAAACTGAAGTAATTTTATATTTTGCCTCCTAGCAGAGAGAAACAGATTGTATACAGTCTGTAAGGAAACAGCTGTGCGCCTGCTGGGTGATTCAGTCAACTTTTCCATGTGAAGATCAACAAAAATGGAATATTTTGGCCACCATCCCACTTTTATTCTGATCTATCCTCTGTAATCTATGAACCATCAATCTGCAATATGCATTTTAAACTTAATTAACTCTGAATGAGTGTTTAACAACAGAATGTGATTTGGATTTGATAAACAGCCCTTTTGACAACTGGTAATTTCCTCTTACAGTGTTAGGTTGTTTGTTCATTTGTTTATTTCCTGACTAAGATGCTTTGATTCTTGGTCAAACTTTAGACATTAGACAGTTTTATTTTTTCTTCAAAATTATAGGGAGTACATACAGGAGGGTTAGAGGGCCTCACTACTGATGTATCTTATTTGATGTAAGAGAAATATGGTTTTCTCTCTTACATGTATAATATTGTAATACAACAGACAGGCTGTTAAACATAACTCTGATTCAGCAGACAGAGGTAGCCCTGTCAGCTATGAGGCACAGATGAGGAGGAGTTTCCAGTGTGGCCACACTGAAGCTGACTCAAATACAGACTACTCATCTGTAAGAGAGATAAGACCATCACACAGTCACACAAAGAGCTGCATCCTACCTTTGGTTTTGATTGCAGTCTCTATTCTGGCAGCATCTCTGTCTGGGTCAAAGTCCCTAGCGGGTACCACGGTGGGGTACAGAGGTTCATGCTGCAATACAAAGCAAATCAATTTATAAATAATACAATTGCCTGAAAACAAAGAATCTGATGTGTGTAGAAGTACATCAAGTTTTAATTGTCAAGACAAAAGTTTGACCTTACCGCAACATTGAGAGACAGCTGTCCCAGAAACTCTGAAACCAAAGCCATGTTGAGTTTTCTGAAAAAGACAAAAGCTGGATCTGAAATTCCTCTCTAATCCTCTCATTGACTTGTTTGGCTTTACAAAACAAGAGGGCATGTTTACTTAGACTGAAGATAAAATTATCTGAGATGAGATAAAAGAAATGCCTTCTCAACAGACACACAATGACGCTAAATCCGTTTGTTAAAAATTAAATGTTCTTTTCTTTAACTTTCCACCTGGATCACATATGGAATATTTTCTACTTACATTGTTGGTGACTATTTACAGTCTCTGCTGCTCCATGTTACCCTTTCATTACAACAGCTCCAAAGTGACCACACCCTAGAAACAATGCTTCTGAACTTAACTGAGGGATAATGAATTGATACTGCTCTCACACACCCCAACACACACAAAAAAAGCTACTTCTAGAACTGAATCTGAACAGAGCAAATCAACATCATGAGACTCATGCCTGCCAAGTGGAAGTTATGTGGAAAATTATGTCCTTCCAAGTCTCTTTGGAAGTTGGAAAACCTCTTAAGATTTCAGCTGTTTAAAGTTAGATTAAATATGTGAGGTTATTTGACCCTAAAAAGCAATGTTGTTGCAGAATTACCTTTCTTGTAGATGTTGAGATGTTGCAGAGATTTGTCCCTGGAAAGTTTAGGCGGAATGGAGCATGAAGGCTGAACTTTTGTGGCAAAGACTGCTTCAATCCCCTCCCTGTACCATGACCTCATGACTCCACCCTGTTTCTCTGTTAGAACAAGTCAGGCCTTCAAGCTATGCAACTTTCCAACATTAAAACAGTGAGCTCAGGTCTGCCAGTTCAGGAGATTTTCTCTTTAATTTGGATAACCCACACGCTGCCAGCGTCCGCATTAGAAAGAAAATGATCCATGACATCGTGCAGCATGGACATTCATGTTTATTTTGATTCTGGTTTTACAAAACATTAGTTTTAAACAAAGTACATAAAACATGTCAACAAATGTAATACATTTATTTAAAATACAACGAAGGTCTTTTGGTATTGCCATCATTGTTAAAAAGCCTAAAGCAGTAACACTGGTCCAGACTAACCTGAGCATGAAATGGAAGGACTTGGCTTTTAAACAGACTTCTCAACAAGCTTTTTAATGTATTTTTTACGTCTGGCTGAACGTTTTGTTTGTTTGTTCTTCTGGACATTTGGGTTCTTCTTCTGCCCACCTCTGGGGTTGTAATTTCCATCTTTTGCTGCCTGAAAGAGATGGAAAATAGAATGTAATAAAAAGTTTTAACATATTAATTCTAAAAATAAAAACAAAAACAAAACAAAAATGTCTTTGTTGTTTGCAATAATAACCATTGCTAGAATAAAGTTATTCTCTCTGTCTAACAAGCCCATCTGGCAGTTGTGGCTTAACCTGTCTGATAAGATAACAGTTAAGAACCTTTTTCAAACTACCAGAAAGAAACAGGATTCTACTTTTTGTTTCTCTAGATTCTTGAACTGGCTTACCAAGTGTGCTCTCTGAGTTGAAAGAATTGTCAACAAGTTTGGTCTATTTTTGTAGGCATTTGTCCAGCAACAACTTACAAAAGTATTTATAGCCCATTTGTTGATGTTTCAAAACATTACACCTCTAGAAACCTTTATGCATTCAACCGTGACTTTCTGCAATAGAGCAACATAAGAAGAGCATAACTTTAATGTTGAGGGAAACCAATACATGGTTCTACAATTCATCTTTTTTTGGTTTTTTTTTAACAAATAAAAATCTTTAAAACCAAACGTACTGAACTGAGATTTTTGTATACAATTACACAACTAATGGAGGTCTGTGACCATCAATTTTAAAGTCTCACTACATGTTCTCTGTTGGATGTTATGTGAGATGTTCTTTAAGATGTTCTAAGACAGTATTGTATTCTAACCTAACATTGCTTTATCCATGACATGTGCCTTGGTCTTTACGATGTCATTGATGTTCTCTGTCAAACCTCTGAGGTCTACCTACAACAACTCCATTTATACTGAGATTAAATCACAGTCTGTTTACTGATACAATAATTATCTTATTTTTATTTGTAAAAAAAAAGAAACCATTCTTTGTTCCCCTCATATTTTTGTACAACATTATGTAGAGCTATCCTGTAAAATCCCAATGAAGATAATTTTTCTCCAACATTGTTATTTTTTTGTGGGAATTTAACTGATTACTCACCTTTTGAAAGGTATTTGGAGGAAAAGTACAGGGAACTCGGCCGTGTTGCTGGTGGAAAGGAAGGACCACAGCCGGATCAACAGGTATCCAAGGCACAATACCCAACTTTGGTGGCTGAGAAACAGAGCTGTGGTTCTGCTGCAGGTTGTAAGCTCCTCGACTCACTTTTTCACCTCCTGCTTTCAGCAGAGTGACAAACGCCTCTCCAGTTTTGTGCACGATCAAGTACTGACCTTTGTCCAACCTGACAAACAAACGGAGGTCAGTGTAGTTTAGTCAGGACCTTCACAGAGAAACATGTTGTAACCTTGGAAAGATTTCTTATTTTGCTTTGTTTCTTGGCTGAGTGATGATGGGAATGTACGGCGCCTAAAGAAAGCAGCGGGTTGAGCAACCCGTTGTGAAACAAATAAAAGAAGGGCTAAGAATAATGTCATAAGTTCTCCCTGAGGCTGAAAGACTGAATGTGGGAATATTTCAGCAGTTTGAACAGAGAACTAGTGCTGTGCTAAAGTCTTGAATAATGACTAATTTCTTTGCTGTTTGCTTCTAAGGGGCCAAGGCTTCTTAGAATATTTTAAAGATGATTGTGAGCAACAGTTATGCAAGTTTTCAAAAGGCATTTCAAAGTTTGTCTTGAGAAGTGGTTTAAAATGTTTGCTTGGTGTTATATGTTCAAAGTCATTTTAATTTGCAACTAATAATAGCAACAGGTTTAAACATTTGCATTAAAATTTGCTACTAATCTACAATTTAAACCAAGGCGAGGGAAATAACTTACCCAGTTAGCTTTTTCAGTAGGTGGTGCAGAATATTCAGAGACTTGGAAGGCCTGTGAACAGAAAAGAAATTACCATTTCTTTCCTCTGTATAATTTATGCTTGGATACTAATTTCAACACTAAGATGACAAACTCAGAGCATGACAGCTGCATGTGATGCTAACTGTGATTCCACCAAAAGCTGCAGGTCAATGCTCTCCAGCCTAATTACTCAACACATCAGTGTCACAATCAACATCAATGTGGCAACAGAGAAACAGAAGCACATCCCACACACTGCTGCCTGTAGCATTTTCTGACAAATTATCTGATTTAGTCACACCTTAGACTGTACTCTAAGAGAGCAAAAATGTACTGGTGTAATGCAACAGTAATACTACTGATTGTAGTTTAGAGTGTAAAAGTATAACCATAACTACATTAGGTTGTAACAGCTCAAACTAAGACAGCTTCCAAAAGACCAGCAGCAATTTTATCATCACAAGGCATTTCTTGTTCTATATGTTCCATGATCAAAATACCATTACTGTTTTTTTTGGGTCACAGTGTTTTCAAGTAGCAAGTACAGATGAGAAAACTCAGTTTTTTACACTGACAAAAGACAAACTGCAGCTCCCTTCATCATAATCCAGTAGGATTACAACTTGCATGAATCATTTCACAGTTTATATAGAGATTTATAAAAGTATCAACAATCCTTGCTTGATTTTGTGACATTAGAACCACAAACCTTCTTGTCTTTTCACTGTTTCTCAAGTCCTGGTCCTAAGTGCCCTCTGCCAGTCAGAATGTACATGAGCATAACTAAGTGAACAGGTATGGACTGTATGCAAGGTTTCACTATATGAATGTTTAATAGTAGGACAAACACGGAAGAGATCAAACCCCAGACATCCGCAGGCCACCCAGAGTATGGTGGCCCCAGGAGGACAATCACAGGTACAACCCCTCCCTTTCCCACCCAAGAAGAGAGCCCTGTAAGTAAGCGAGTTTCAAAATCTCCACCTCCAGGTTATAAGCAATGTAATCATTTTGAGTGGATTAGGTTAATCTAATCATGAGCGCACATCTGCTCTAAGAACACTCACTTGAACCCACAGGAGATGTTCTGCATCCAGTCGTCAGGCAACTTCCTCAGCAGAGCAACTTTAGATGTGTGTGCATTGATGTGAGCTGCAGGGCCAAAGAGAGAGAAGGAAATGGTTACAATGATTGCATATCATTTTCCATCCCCTATTTTCCCCTAGCTGACTGCAACTGGTAAACAGTGCTTCTTTCCACAATGCCTTCAGTTATGGAGTATTTATAGACTATAGAGTCTTCAACCAGAGGCATATATACACAGATGGGGAATGCCACAAGACCCGCCACATGATAAACTAGAACCCTCTATGCAAAGAAGGAAGCTTTTCCTTAGCCGATTGTGTTGCACAACCTTATTACCAAGGAGGTGCTTTCTAATATTCCACTTAGCTGAAATGTTACCACAGTTTTGTCACTGACTATTTTATATACAATATAGCAGGTGAACTAATTCTTAAAAACTAATACTTTATTTTCCTTTAGAAAAGAAACCCGCTCTATCTTCTATACAGGTAGCATTACCAGACCACGCCTACATAAGTCAAGAGAAGTGAAAAAGAATGGAAGGAGTGGTTCCTTTCCTTTTAAGCTACAGGTAAGCAGGATGCTGGCTGAAAATATGCATTAGTACTGTACCTAAACCCCAAAAAAACATTCAGCTTAGGTTTGCAAATTCCACCCTTTGTAATTGAAGATATGGTCAGAGCTATGGCAACAGAGTAAACTTCACAACTACACAACCACAGCAGCAGAGTGAGTCATCAAATGACTGCTGGTTTGTGGGAGGATTTGTCTCATGGTTACCAATGGACACAGCAGAGGGAAAACATTTTCAAACATTACTTGAGCAATATTTCCAACACTTATTTTGAAGAAAATAAGTACAATTTTCCCCCCCCCACCATAATAGGACGATCCCTTGTCTTGGTTTGAGTGTTTTTACCAATGTAAGGCACTGTGCTGGAGTGAAGCGACGTCTCCGTCCACAGCTGGCATGCCTCGCTGTTCGTTAGACATTCAACACCGTAAGAAAGCTGGTACTCCAACTTGGGTAAAACATGAACTGGCACATGCTGTTAGGAGAGAACACAGGAGATAGTATGGAGCTGCTACACTAAATTTGTATCTGTGTGTGTATGGCAGAAATTAAAAAAATGATCACAGTGTATGTTAGAAATGTAGCTCTAGCCTGTAATTTCCATTTACAATCCCTGTCAGGTTAAGTTTATAGCATAGATAACATTTAACATGAAATCAAATATTTATAAAACACCAAAAAAAACATGAAAAACAAAACAAACAACAAAAACACACACACACACAGCCATCATACATTCAATGCATTAATGAAAGAGGGGCCAAGTAGGATGACAGAGACCAACTTAACTTTCTGGTCTCCATGACAAAAAACTAACAAATATCATTCAGAAAACACAATCCTCAAGGTGAAGTCTGACGGTGGCAGTATTATGTCGTGGGGACAAGAAAGTTAAAGTTAAAAGTAAGATCCAGGGAATAAAATACAAGGCATAATGACCGAAACCCTGTCAAAGGCTGCAAAATACTTGAGAGCAGGAGAGGGACCCAAAACATGCAATAAGAACTACAATGGAATGATTAGAACTCAATCACATTTATTACATGATTTTGGAGCTTCACATATTACACAAAGATGATTAGGCTAAGCTTTCATCTCAAAAAGTCCAAAACTGGTAGAGACATATCTCAAAACTATGAGAGAAGGGAAACACAGCTTGCCATGTCATCTAACTGAAAAATATTCATGCATATTTTGCTTCCACTTCATTTATGTGATGTTGTGTAGTCTATGAAATAAAATACTGATAAAATAAAAAGCAGTTTATGCTTAAAAAATGAGAAAAAGTAAAACAAAGAAAAAGTTTAAAAAAAGACTTTGGAAACAAAATTCTAAAGCTTTGTTATTATGAACCCACCTGGTTCTGGTTGTCTACTTTTCTTGTATGGGTCAGAGACACAGAGCTGCGCACCATCACCAGAAGGTCTTGCAGACTGTAAAGCTTGTAAAGCAGATTCCCCTCTACTGGAGCTTCATAGTCTTGTTCATCTTCTGCACAAGCCTGAAGGTTTTCTGAAAGGATTTCTGAGTGGGGTCAACAAAAAACTGCACGTTATTAAAGGTCCACGAACACTGTTTAAACCAACCAAAACCAAAACAAACTGACACTAACTTTTGTGCTCTGTAGGACTGATGTGTGTGATGACAGATTCAGGAAGAACAACACGGCTCTCGGCATCCTCATTCTGGTGTCTTTCTAAATATGACGACACACACGGTTTAACCATGGACGTTGTATGAGGGTTGAGCTGGGGCCCAAGACAGCGGCTTGGGGACTTAACAGCAGGAGATGGTTCACTGCCGGACTTGAACATGGCTGTTTGCATGCGCAGGATCTCCCCTAGTTGATCCTCGGGTGCTTTTGTTTGTCTGGTGGTTCGCTTAGACCTTGTACGCTTACAAGGCGGAGAGGAGACTGTATTTGCAGGGGTGGACTGAACGGAAGATGTAACTGAGGAGTCTGCAGAGCATGTTGGAGTCAAGCGTTCCGACTGATTTGTGGGCAATGCTACTGAAGAACCAGTCTCATCAATGATCAGCTTCTCATCATCTGAACCTGCCATAAAACCTTCGTCTTTATCACATTTTTGGTCAGAGCCAGACGATTCAGTCTTTTGCAACTCGGGCTCACTCACTATCAACTGACTTGTTTCTGTTCTGGTATTGTTTTTGTTTTTAGAAGCAGAGTTAAGTCCTCCCTGTGAAAAGCTGCTAACTTTGAGTGTTTTATTGGAATTCTTTGGCTTGGTCACAACTGGGGTACTTGAAGATCCACTACTTTGAAGTTCCTCATCCTGCTGACTCTGTGTTTTTTTTATCTGTGGCGTTTTAGTCGTTGTTTCTCCAAAAGTTTCCAGGTCAGTCAGATCCACCTCAAAGTTAAGGCCTTTGTTTTCGACAGACACACAACCTCTCACGGAGGCCTCCTAATGATAAGAAAAGCAAAATTAAAGAAAAAATTACATATTTCATACTATATCCTGGATCATGACTACTTTTAAATTGGCTTACCTGTTGCTGCTCAGGTGCGGGCCGCTCGGTCATTAGATGGAAGACTTTTTTACTTCCATTTGTCATGATGGAGAGCTTCAGACTTTCTTCATAATAGATGTGACTCCTCTCTCTTATTGTCACATCACGCTTCAGGAGAGGTGAGTCTATGTATACAGTCTTCCTTTTACTGCTGCCTGGAAAAAGTGTTCAGAGGTAAACATTAAGCAAATAAACAAAATCTGGTAAGGCAGCCATGTTTTTTTTTCCACACATCTTTGGATTAGAATTCAAAATATCATAAACACCTAGCTCACTTTATATTTTAAATACATCCAAGAATTGCACTGAAAGAAACATTTATTTGCTTTATCTAGCCAAAATTTATTTTGATTATTTTAGCACACCCATCTTCACTTGAACTTCGTGGAATAAAATATGTTATATCTCTATAACTATTAATAAGAGGTCACTAAACAGCAATGCAGTTTTATGCACAGTATGTGTGAAAGAAGTTATTTACATCACACACCTTTTGAAAATTTGTTGAAACTTTTAAAATAAATCCAAGCCTAAAAAATCCACGCTTTAATTTCAGAACATTTATTCACTAGAGGGAGGCCAAGAGCCCCACAGTAACTCTGTAGGAGCTGCAGAAATCTAGAGCTCAAGTGGAATAATGTTTTGACAGGATAGTTACAAGCTATGCAATTAACAAATCTGTAAAGGGCAGCAAATAGAAAGTTTAAAAAAAGTCCTAAGAAGTCGTGCAAGCCATTTAGGACTTACAGGACTATATGCGCCTTATTCCCTATGGAATAAGGCGCTCTGCTCTTAATGCCTTTTAAATTAACATCTACAAAATTAAGTATGTTAGCTTAACAAAGGCAGCACAACAAGCTCCTGATGTATAATGTATTTTCCCACACCTTTCATTCTTTATATGAATCTGAGATTACCTTAACATCTCAGTCATATTCAAAATTCGTCTTTACAAGTGTTATTTAGACTATACTATACTGTAACAACCATGTTAAATGGGGTAAAATAAGAGGGCATTTTGCAGTAAGCGTACACATTGCATCTGAAACATTGAACACACCTTCTCCTGGTGTTATTTTTACCAAAACAGGCAGTTCCCATTGGTCCCCAAAGTCTGGGCCGTGGTTGTCCAGCAGCCTTACCAAAGCATCTCGCGTCAGACAGACATGAGGTTCATAATAAGCACACAGTTTTTCTGTATTTCCGTCACTGCTGATCCTCTGTGGGGTAAAGCAAGAGCAAATTATCAAAGTTTTCAAACTAATTTAAATGTTGGTGTTTAATAACTAAATGGGCTCTGTGCAACTCAAGACGTTTCTTTCAGAAACACTGGTTAGACAAATTAAGACATTAGCACCCTCTGGTGTCTGTTTTGAAGAGTGCAGGAGAGTAAAAGCAGTTAACAGACATGCAATCAGGAATTCAATTCAAGCAGTAAAACATCTCTGCTTGTTCTAATGCAGCAATTAAAATAAGTGAGACAATTGCTTACAGCATGCTTGTCCTTGGCTTTCTTAGCTGGAGGATTCGCTGATGAAACACTGTGATAATCGGATGCAAGCTGTGCATCAGCAGGCACCATCTTGTGGTCGGTGATATTCACAGTGCCCTGAAGACATAACGGGTGCAAATGTGGAAAGAGACAAAGTTAATCAACACAAGGCTGATTCTGCAGTTCAAAACTTGAAGTGAGAACTTTGTATAATGAAAGAAGATAATGATACAAGCTAATATTTCTGAGATTATTTCAGGAATATATTACCATTGTCAGCAGCTGCTTCTCAAATGTCAGTGCCAGCCCTGGATTAAACGTTCCTCCTGTCAAACTGGTCACTTCATCGATCTGGTAGAACTGAGGAAGTGCCTTCACAGACTCTAAACATGCTGTAAAAAACTCCTGAAAAACATTTAGTTTCTTTGTGCACTTTTCCACACAGTATAGATTCCAAGGCTGAACAATAAATCAATATCAATATATATTGTGATAGACACCTGGTCGATATCCATAGATAATACATATGTTGGAATATTCAATATATACAATATTCACTGAATTCTAATCCAGAAGCGCACAGCATTCTGGGGGATGAAGGCAAAAGAAAGGCTTTAGCTGCTCAACCTCTTACGGCAAGCTAAGCAAGGTGGGTGGCATCAACTGACTCACTCTTTGGTTACCTGGCAACAACCTATTGAGTAACTTGTGCAGCAACAGCAACAGTTTCAGTTTTTGCCACCATGCCTAATAACTTCTTAAAACTAAAAAACAACAGCATGGAGTGAAAACTGAATAAAACAGAAAAGGTCATACCACAAGTTTGGCAGTATTCCAGACATTTAAAAAAAAAAACCTAATCAATAATTATGGATATTGACAATTATTGCTATCAACTGATATGAAATGCTAATATATTGATATGTTTTACAGCCATATTGTCCAGCCCTAACAGATTCTAGTAGAGATTCAGATTCTTTACATTCAAGTACCTCTGTATACTGCATAGCTCCTTGTGTTATGAAGTTGTAGTCATCAGCACATATTTTAGCAACATCCTGCAGGTACTTCGTGAACTGTATAACTTCATTGTTTATTCGCAATATCAAGTTCTGAAATAGAGCAAATTATAGAAAAAAAAATGTGAATGTCAAAACAATAAACAAGTCTGAAATACATCTAACATCAACTCATGGAGAAAGCTTGTACCTTTGGAAGAGTCCTGCTTTTCATGTTCATCAAATAACCAACATAGGTTTTCTGATCTTTGGTAGACAGGCTGGACAAGCAGGGATAGGGCAGCCTGGGTTCAGGATAAGCAACATCTATCTCCGTCTCAGTCTTTTTACAGGACGTTCTCTCTCTCTTGCTCTTTTTTGGTTCCTCAGAATCAGTGCCATCACTGTCACAGCTCTCCCAGCCGGACGCTTGGCTGCCTTTTAACTTTGCAGGATTTTTTCGGGAAGGAGCACTGTGATCTTCCGCAGACTCCTCATACTCTTGATTTACGTCGGTGTTCTCTGCAGGACTAGAAATAATTGTGTTAAAAAAGATGAATGAAATACTTGCTGGTTAACTTTACAACAGTAAAAAGTGCACATGAAGTTGTTTATTAGCGTAGCGATTAAGTTTTTGCAAGCAAACCTTTGAAGAAAGGCCCAAAGTTCTCTGATATGTGGTGCAAGTGAATGTTTGTCATAGAGGTCTCTGGTGAAGAAAGGACCGTCAGGAGGCGCGTCATCATCCCTGTCATTAAAAGGAAGTTGAAAGTAACATTTAATTGTCTAACTAATGAAATAATCAGCAACTCCCCAAATTACTTTAGCTAGAAAACAAACATTCACGAATTTGTGCAATGGAAGAATATTTCTGAATAAGATGAATTACAACTCAGTTAAAATCAACATACATGTCCATCTTAATAAATTAGAATAAAACCAAAAGTTGATTTATTTAGTAAGTCAAATTAAATAAACTCATTGAATAAGGACTCATTACAAACAATGACATTTTTGAGTAATGTATTCCTGTTAATTGTCAGTTCTTTTACTATTGTGTGCAGGAGCCAGGTCCCAAAATGTGTAAAGTGAAATAGCTTCTTCATAAACCTTGTTAACACAGGGAAACATGGATCATAGCTCTAAAATGACCTTGTGGATTGCTGCACTGAATTTGTGGAGTGTGCCATTGACTTGATTGACTTGATTGTTATGCTGGATAACAATCAAGTCAGCAGTTTTACTCATGTTTGTGTAGGCCACAATATAGCATTCCTGTAATAAAAACCCTTCAATTCATAAGCTGTAAGTTACAAGCAACAGAATAACCACGTGCCGTGCATAAATTAGTGTATGATAATTGTATACTGTAATAATGTTTAATTTTTTTAAATGTACCATAGCATTAAAACTGATACTTGTATTGTTTTATTTGTTATAAATCAAGCCTTGGCTTTGTTTTTAAATCAGCTTTTCATGACAATTGTATTGCTAATCGACAATACAAGTTAATCTCTTCACTGAAGAGGATGAATTTCGTTCTATTAGTTAGAAAAAACGCAGTTCAATTGTCTGTAAAACATATCATATATGTGTTCTTAATAACTTTTCTTTTGCCTCTTTCAGTCTCAGTATGTTTGCTCTGGTTTCATACAAGTACAACATTCAGTGAATGAGTTCAGCGTGGAGATGATTTCTTCCGACTGTCTCAAAGCCCCGGCGGTACAGACTCATAACGTTACTCACCACACCAGCTCCATTGTTGTCACCGTCAGGAAAAACAAAGCAGAACCTAACGAAAGTCGGTATTTCTGCAAGTGAACTTCATCGTTGCCTGAAAACCGTTTGCGTTACAAGCAACCTTCTTTGTCTGTTAGAAATATAGTAGCCTTGATGTTTTTTATGTGCATTACTGCCCCCAGTGGACGTAAATAGAAATACACTGTAATATTTTTTAATGTTTGCATAATGGCTGCATGCATAATATAATATAATATAATATAATATAATATAATATAATATAATATAATATAATATAATATAATATAATATAATATAATATAATATAATATAATATAATATAATATAATATAATCCCACCCCATAGTGGCAAGGTGTCAATACATCCATTTGGTTCAATTCACCTGGATTTAATGATGCCATGACAGTTACTTCCTGCTGGCTGTCTTTCTGAGAGATACAATGAACACATTGTGGTCAGCTACTCTCCTGTGAAATAAATAAGCAAACTTGCACTACTACAACCTACATTTCTTTTCTTTCTCTTCTCTTTGCATAAAACATGTCTGTGCGTACTTCTATATTTTATATTATTTCATCTCATGTTTAGCTATTTATACTTGATCTATGTACAAGCAGTTAAAGTTAAATTCCTTGTTTTTGCACACAGCCAGTGTCAATGAAGCTGTTTCTAGTACATTGTCAAAATCCTAAAGTATATTCAAGCTCAGATATATAGCGACTCTCAGTATTGCATGCATTCCTGTGAAAATGTTAAGTCTTCATCATATAACAAAAGAAAAGTCAGGAAAAATCCTAGCAGGACAGCTGAGCTTTATGTAAGATTCATTAGATTCATTATAATTTATGGTAGGTGTGAACTCAAAAAGACTGAATACAGAAATCAGAAGGTGAACAGAATTGGATTAAGGGTTTTCACACTTGCACATCAAAGTCAGTAAACCTTTTTAAAATGATTTCATCCCTCCTAACAGTTATAACAGTAGTTATTTTTCTGCTAAATTGTGTAAAATAATTCTCATGCTATATGGGTAAAGTTAGAAATTATTTATTACAGTCTCTATTATGATTTGTAGACTTTTCACAGCATGTGGGCAAACTTATTATGATTTATTCTCCAGTATTTGGCATCCTTAACCATAATAATGTCAGCTTTCTCTCCAGAATGTCCCTTGTGCTACAAACAGCCTGAAATACAAGACGCGAGAGCAAAAGTTTAACACCAGTAGTCTCTTTTCTTTGCACCAAGTTATTGATGATGACATTCTTACACCTAGTCTAAAGGAGATAACATCAATAGTCTACATATGGAAGAAGTTCAAATTATGCAAATTATTCCACAACTTTATCATACTGCTGTTCACCAAGCCTCATCAAGATCTCTAATGCATTACATGGTAAAAAGTGATAAAAAATTTATATTCCTTGCAGGGAAATTGAGTCATTCATTAAAATAGAATATTTTTTGCTTCAAGCTTACAACTGCAGGAGTTCAGCCTTGTGTGAAGAAAATGGTAAGGGAGGTTTTTGCAGTTGTTAACTGTGTCCAAAGATTTCTGCTCAGTACCAGAAGATGCTAGAAACACTGACAGGAAAGACATATTTCAGACCTTTGGGCTTAGCTGATCAGGTCATGCAAATGGTACAGACACTTAAATTAACATGAATGAAAAGATAATTTCAGTAATTCAAAATATAACATTGATATTTATATAGACTTATGATGCACAGAGCAATATATTTCAGTCATTTATTTCTGTTGATTACATCTAAAACCAAAAACTGAAGTTAGACGTTAATGGCATGGTTTCTGGCTCAGGAGCGTCCAAACACAAACAGTTATAACCTATACTGTAGAGGAGTCTGCGTGTGGTGGCTCTTGAAGCACTGACTCAACCCAGAGTCAGTGTTATGTAAGCCTCCTCCTCTCTCCACTCTTGGTTTTCTTATGTTTTTTTTTTTTGCAACCCTTTAAAGGCTGTGGTCCTGGTCACTTGTTCACTTTCTTTTTCCAACCTTTTTTTTTTTTCAACTTATCTTTCTATTAATACACATGGATACAGCAGTGAATACAGTCTATGAACATACTAGGATACAGCAGTCTTAACAAGTTTAAAAAATTTTTTCTATTTCACTTTTCACTAAGTAGTCAAACAACCAGTGTCTTCAGTAATAATTTTTTTCCTTCCATTTAACTTTCAGTAAATATTATTGGATACGACAATCTGAACAGCCAGCTCTATAGCCTTTTCCCAGGGTCTTTCAGAATAGAGCTACTCCTCACACTTTTAATGCAGTACACAGCCAGCTGGGTTGTCTTCTCTTTTTGGCAGAAAACATTTTCCTTTCATTCAACTTTCCATTAATAGGCCATCTTTTGAGCAGTGTATTTTACAATGAACATTCTTTCCTTCCACTTAACTTTCAGTAAAAGTATGCATTACTTCATGAATGGGAACTCTTGAAATAATAATTCACTCTGTGTGTAAATGTATTGTAAGTTCTATTCTTTGAACTGAATTACTCAAATGAACGTTTCAATATCCAAACTTTTATTGAGATGTAGAGGTATATTACCATATTTATTAAATAAATTCATGAAAATTCTAGAAGTGTCTGGGACTGAAAAGTAATTGTCATACGTTAATGTAGCTGGTGGTAGAAATCTTTAGGCTGATTTAATTTTTTATGTGAGCAGAAAAAAGGGCAGGCAAAGTGAGACAGACAAACAATCAGAGAAAAACAAAGCCCATTACAAGCGGTAAATTTTATTATGGGATAACAGCACATAAAGCACATCTAAAATCGATGTGTCCAATGCACTTTTAATAAAGGTAATATTAAAGGTACAGTTTCTAAGTACAATATAACAACATTCATATTAGAATGAAAAGTATTTAAAAGACAACATTAAATTTCTTATTCTTCTTTACAGATGTATTTACAAAATGAATCAAAATACTTATTTTCATATTTAAGAATCAGACAAGAAGGAGCAAAACTACATTTGTGAATTAGACTACCTGCTAAAGAGAGTTCAAAAGAGCTGGATAAAAAGGTTCATGATCAACTGTCGCCATTTAAGATCAGTAGCAAATGTGTGACTTAGAAATCTGTGTCAAACACAAACTAGTTTGGGCCTTTTCAATGTTTTTGTTTTTTTTAATTGCTTTGCAATGAAAAGAAGCATCGAGCCCCGCTCCACCCAACCTTCATGTGTAGATTTAACCCAAACCAACTCAGCTCACAATGAACATAGAACATTAAAAGGAACCAGATGTGCTGTACGCTTGTTTTACAAACACTTACTAATACAGAATTTACAATGTATTAGCAAATCTTCTGTTTGCAGTGATGAAAAAAGATTACACCACAAGCAGAAAATGTAGAAATGTCAAATTATTACAAAAAAAAAAAAAAAAAATCAAAGAAAAAAAAAATGTGCAAGGGATCATTTCAGGTAATAACTTATCTGCAAGCTTTAATTGACCATTTGAGATCAATATAAAAACAAACTTCCAGGACCTTCTGAAATCAAGGTGAGAGGGATGACATCTATTCATAAAACCCTTTCAACATAATGCACCAAAACATGTCAAAACACATGAAGAAAAAAAGAACATTTTTAAGCAAGTGAGGGTGAGATTTTCTCGTTATGTAAAAAATACATTGTCACATCAGTACACGTTTGGAAAATAAAAAAGGACAATCAAAACCATGTATGCATTTCGTTACACCGAGAGGCACTCAGTGTGATACTTTGCTTATTATTGCGAGCATTTTCTTAATGATTTTGCTACAGAGAAGAGGAAAAAAGTCGACTTTGTCATCAGTTGGCAAATCCTTTCTTGTCAGTTTTTTAAACACTTTATGTGAAGCAGTAATAATAATAATAAAAAAAATATATGTCACTGGTCTGATTACCCTTTCAGGGCCATTGAAACATACAGAAACCCGAGCACCACGATCCCACGTCAAGTAAGGGACGATGCAGACACACGAGGTAAAATAGTTAACTTCTTAAAGACCTGACGAGCTACAGCCTCAGTGAGTGGTTTTTCTTACAATAGGGAAAGAGAAAGGAAAAAAATACTGCTGTTTCAGTTTGAAAATCAGGATTTCTCCACAAAAATCCAGAAAAGCGACCTTAAATAGTTTTTAAAATGAGCAGATTCTAGTTTTGCTATAAGCCAGAAGGAAATAAGTGCAATATCCCAGAGCTAGCACACTGATACAGGTACTGTCTGGGTACTTCTTTTTCTCTTTTACCACTATCATTTTTATTATCATCATTATAATTCATTGAGTCCTAATATCAATAATACATTAATAGGCAATAAAATTATTGAACTAATAGGGTGGCCAGGCTTAGGAATCAATACTTGGTTCACAAAATTAACTTACCTAGCACCACACGTTAGGGCAACACAAAATAAATGTCAGCACACCCCTATCTCTATCAAACTAATCCTAAAGGAGGGAAGCAAAGTAGAAACAGCTTCATCGTACAATATGATGCAATCGATAAACAGATAAATATTTTCACTGGGTAGGCCTTAGTAGCAGTATTTTCCTCTTACCTATACAGACAGAAGTTACAAAGCTACCTTTATACATGTGATCCATAAGAATAATAATATTAAATATGATGAATAAAAACAGCCAAGAATGAGGGAGCGAGTGAGAAAAGGAACACGTACAGTAATACAGGCCATGTCAAGTTCTACGTTCTCCACCTGGGAACCGAACCGGTCAAATATACAGATGAGACGTCCACAAAAATCGACACACAAAAAAAAGAAAAAGAAAAAAAGGATTGTGATAAATAAGAGGGTGTATTTACATGCAGATGCACAAAAGAATGAGAAATAATACACCAACATATATTATTGCTTGACATTCAATTATGGCTAAAGGTTGCGCCTTTTCTTTTTTCTTTTTTTTTGCTTTTTAAACTATTGTCCTTAAACGTAATTTTAAGCTTAAAATTCCTATCACCTGTGCTTTGGAAGATGAGTTTGATAAAAATGCAATGACAGATTAAAAATTCTGGGCTACAGCACATGCTGGCAGCTTTTAAGCGTGACATAACGCCAGCTTTCACAATCTGCGGCCACAGAGGTCTCCAAACTCCGGCATTTTGTTAAAAATGGATTTTTTCCCCAATATGAGCCGACCTGACCAATACAGCAGGAAAAGTATGTTTTTGGAAATCTGGTACTGCTCTTTGTTACCCCCGCAGAATTGTTGCATATTGCTGAATTGCTGAAGGCGTTATGTTATGCTTCTTCTTAATTTTAAATAAAATAAAAACAAAAAAAAACTTATACTTAATATGGATGGATCCAGCTCAGCATTTCCAAACCTTTGTCCTTTATTTAAATTCTTTAAAATTAAAACCAAAATGTCCTTATTCACATAACCCTGTTCCTCTGTAATTATTAAAGCCTTGTCTGGGTTTTTTTTTTTATTTTAGTCACACACCGTCAGAACAAAACACATACACACACACACACACACACATACAGAGACTATTGCTTTTTACAAACAGACAACATAGCAGAGACAGAAGGAACAACACATTTTTACTGTATACTACACAGAGACTAAATAGTACACATAAACTTGGGGGCGAGGGGAAAAAGAGCAAAAAGGAACAGTGGCGGTTCTTGCATTCATGGTGTCCTGGGCCATTGACTCTCTCTGGTGCCCACAACCCCACCAATTAAAATGCAAGAACTTAACTGAGACTCTGGGATGGGATACAATACAGTGCATTTACATTTATATCTAGTGGTTGTGCGACCCCTTTGTAATGCCACCCTGGGCAACTGCTTATATGACCAATATCAAAAACCGCCACTGAAACAGACATAATATTTTAGTCGTAGTTCATAGTTGTACCAAAGTAATAGTGTGTTTGATGACTGTTTTCTTTTCTCCTATCACAACCACACAAGCACATCTGAAGAGGAAAAAGAAACTGAAGGGATTATTATCACTTCTTGGTACAAAGTGTAAACATACTGGATGGATAGAATTAATAAAAAAGGCAGAGAACTGCAATGTAGAGACCCGTAATTTCAACACAAGGCATATTGCTCATAATATTTTATAGAATGCATCACAGAGCCACTAAGCAGGCTCACCTTTTTGCGCTTTGAGAGTGGCAGACCTTAGCTGTGTGAGAGAAAAATACTTGGTAGTTATGCAACTAGAAAATGTGTTGAAAACAAATCATTTCAAAGGAAAGCAGCCAAATCACCTTTAAAAAAAAAATTAAAAAAATATCCCATAGTAGGAACTGCAAAGTTCAGTGTGCTACGATAAAAACCTGGCCAATCGAGGTACGCCTCAGGCCTTCCCACTCCACCTCCCTGAGCATTCACACCGCATCCTTTCTATGTGCTGTTCTTATCGGGGGCCACAGACATCTTTCACAAACCTGGATTGTCTAGCAGTGCTCCAGACTGGGGGCGGGAGGGGTTGTTTTGCTCGGAGACTGAGGTTAACTAGTCATATAGAGGGCTTGTGCATAATATCCAAAGAGAATTGAAACATAAGAACAGGTACAGCAGATCTACTACAACCCAAACACAACCGATTCAGTATTGCATAAGAATATTTTGGTTTTTCTAACAAAGAGGGTAATCATTTGTAAAGACCCTGATGACACCATCTGAAATCAACATTTTTTTTTCTTTTCTGATAGAAAAATGTTTTGTGCTGAAAAACTGTAGATTGTAAAAGTGAAAAGATCATTGTTTTGATTTCTTGGCTGAAAGCTCCATACAGTTAAAACCAAATATTTACATACTACTTATAAAAAGACATTTTTTCTCTCATTGTCTGACCAGACTCTATTTTAGGTCAATTAGGTTAGAATTACTAAAAGTATTTATGTTTGTTCAATGTCAGGATAATAAAAGAGAAGTTAAAGAAAAATCTTTAAAGACATTTTCCTAATATTTGGTTTGAAGATGTAAAACTTAGGTAATTTTCCCTTCCTTTTACAAAACATTTAACAATAGAATTTTGGCCCACTCCTCCTGACAGAACTGGAGTAACTGGGTGAGGTTGGCTGGCAGTCTTGTTCACACAAAATCTTTTTATCTTCATAGTCCTGAGATCAGAACTTTGTGATGTCAACCTCAAAACGTTGACCGTTATCCTTGAGCCACTTTGCAACTAATTAGGTGGCACACTTTAAGTCATTGTCCATTTGAAAGACTGATGTCTTGAGATGTTTTAATATTTCCACATAAAGGGAAACTATTTTTTTAAAGTGCAGCTGTCCTGCCTGCACCAAATACAACATGATGTTGGCACTACTGTACTTTCCAGTTGGGATGAGGTTCTGAGACATTTAAGCTTCCCTTCTTTTCTCAAAATAAAAGACTGGTCGTCATGGCTAAAAACTTGATTTCTAATTTAATTAAACCACTGGATGTCTCTCTCATTATTCTGGTCCTTAGGAAAACAAAAACGGGCAATTGCAAATAATTTCAAAACAGGCAGTTTAGTTTGATATAACGACAGATAATGAGAAAAACATGGTTGTATCTTTTTAACAAAGTGTAAATATACATCTGGTTTCAACTGTATCTTGAAATGTGAACTCAGTGATCAATTTTTAAATTCTAATTTTAACCGCCTCTTATGGAAACATCCCTGAAACAAACAAACAATATTCACTCAACTAAACATGATGAATACAAACAAAAGTCCTCTCAAACAGAAAGGCGAAGAAAAAAACAAACAAACAAAGAAAACTATTCTTCCCTGAGGAGTGACAGCACAAGGCATTAACGTCTTGTGCAAATTGCACGGCAGAGGAATGATAGTGTACAAACAGAAAACTAGAGAAACAAAACTTGATCCTGTTTTACAGTCAGTGACAAATGTGTTAACACGCTTTGCTGGGTTTTCTAAAGGGATATTTTTCCTTTTCTTTTAAGATATTTAAGGAGTTGCTACCAAGATTGCTGGAATGTCTTCAGAATCCATTCTACATTTTAAGCAAGTAGACTGGAAAGTGGAAGCAACAACTACAGTTTGGCACATCCAGGGTTTTTTTTAAACTTTTTTTTTTTTTTTTTTACATTTTTTATCACCACACTGACAAGAAAGACACACTCAACAAAAACAGAAGCACAACAACAAAGCGTTCTGAAAATAGCACTTGTCCTACCGTTTTTCTGTTTTGTTTGTTTTTTTAAAATATACTTCCCTCTCCTAATTGTACAAACAACAGCGAGTCTTAATTATTGCAGGGATACAGTTAAGTGCTACCTGACATCTTTTTTTGTCCTCTCCCTCTTTCATGGGTTTGTTAAAACCAAAACGAGTTACAAAAATAGAAGCTTTACGACCAGACAAGGCTTTGAATATTCACTTTCTCTTAGCTGTTTTCTTCTGTGTTCTGTTAAGGTGCTGCCAAGCTGAGGCGATGGTAAGAAGGCAAAAAGTCACTCATTTTATATATGAAAAACAAAACTTTTGACTGAGCTTCATACCCCTTGAACTCTGTTTTTGTCCTATTTTTGTCAGGTTATAGTAAAAAACGTCACTCTGTTTTATTAGCATTTTATGTGGTAGACCATTAATGTTGCAGTGAACCCTTAAAACCTTTATACAAAGAATAATCTGAATGGTTTTGCATCGGATTCCTTTCCTCTAATACAATGCATATTCCAAGTGATAAAATGGTCCAGTCAAAGTACAGACCTATTCCAACTGAGATTTGAGGTGAGGGATGAGGAAGCTGAACACCACACTTTTTAGTCTTTGTTTAGAAACTTGCATCACTCTATGGCATGGCGTTGCCTGCAGGCAACAAACCACATATCTATACCTCATGTTGCTCCTTTATTTTATTTTTTGGGGGGCGTGATTTAAAGTGCCACCAGACATAATTTTGTCCAAATAAAAGAGGTATTGAGGTCCAGGTGACCTTTTACTTGGAAGGTCACCTGCTTTTTATTGAGCAGAGATGCAGGGTACACCTTGCCTCCTACTTGTAAGTTACAGATCACTTTTCTTCATGGCTAAATTTTGGGTAACTCTAACTAAAAATATTTTCATGTCTGTGAGTATGTAAAGAAGCATTGTAGGTCATTTAAATAATTTTTTTAATATAATTTATATGCTAAAACTGTGTTTTGTTCTTTGTTGCCTCAGGGCAACATTGCGCAGTAGGGGTCCTTTTGTTCAGACAATATTATTCTAGTGCGTTGATATGCAGTTGATTACAAAATAATTATCACAGTCAATTTTTTAACTGTATTATTGACTAACAGCAACAGGAGATGGATGCAAGCTCATTTCATGGACAAAAAGTGCATGGTTCATAAGTTGGGGACATTCTCGATGAAAACATGAGGATCCACTGTACCACCATTATTTCATTGTTTGTTTATCCTCAAAACTAACTTCAGTCCAAAAGGGCAATAAGCTGGTCATTAATGAATAAATGGCCCTATTCCAAGGCAGGCAAAGACTGAAGCAATATCTGCCAAAACCAAAAATATGGGGCTGCAGGGTACTTCATATGGCTGGTGCAGATTGTGTTCCTTACAACTTTAAAACTTACACAGGGCGAGTCGTGCCACCACCAAATCTACCAGACATGGGAGCTGGTGGACATGTTGTCCTTTGCTTGGCTCAAATTCTACAAAGGAATCAAAATTACAAACTCTTTAAAAAAGAACCTGCAGTCCTAACTCCAGTCACTGATGTGAATCTGGTCGCTACAACCCATGGATAATCAGATAAACAGATGGTGATTCACATGTATGTCAATAATCAAGTACCAGAAATGTGACATACACTCTTTTTCACATCAGCAAGCAATTCCTACCTGATGTTTTACACATAATAGGGAAAAAGACTGATGGCAACATCCTTAGTGATTCTAACTCTGCCAAACATACACGTACAAACACACAAATGCTCGTTTTAGTAGTTTTCTTAAATGTACCATTCGTTAATGAAAGTTTGTTTATTTTATATTTGGTAAGTTGGAACCATGTCTGATTTATTTTTGTCAACAGAAAGTTTTTTTTTTATGAATATAGTTTTTGTTTGATTTGTATTTAATTTCTCATAATCACTGTAGAAAACCTTGGTGTTTTAGACCCCCTGTAGCACAATGTTGCCCTGAGGCAACAAACCCAAATCTGGTTCTGGAAAGCGTCAGGGTCCGATTTTATGATTGATATGTAACTAGGGACCACTAAGCTCCCAAAGAATGCAGGAAAATATTTGTTCCCCAAAAAACCTAAAAGTCATGCCATAGAGGGTTAAAACCTTTATACAAAGAATAATCTGAATGGTTTTGCATCGGATTCCTTTCCTCTAATACAATGCATATTCCAAGTGATAAAATGGTCCAGTCAAAGTACAGACCTATTCCAACTGAGATTTGAGGTGAGGGATGAGGAAGCTGAACACCACACTTTTTAGTCTTTGTTTAGAAACTTGCATCACTTTCCTCACTCTTCACAATTATTTGAATGTTGTATTGGTTTACCACATAAAATAGATTCACAATTGCATCAGAGGATTGTTACATGATAAAATGTTGTCTAAAGTAAGTTCAAGGGGTACGAATTATTTTTGCAATGCACTGCAGGCATGCTTTTAGGGTAGTAAGTGCACCTCTGCTATGTTTGCTTGTTTTATTTTTACCTTCCACTAGGTGGAACAGTTGGATTATAATCTCAATGTGTTTTCTCCACTTTGACCACATTGCAAAAAATATATAGAAATTCATGTTAGTTTTAGCTTGTTAAACAACATCTGTGCAGTCTGTCAAATTAGAATTTATCTGCAAACTTCTGTAGCCCAAAAGGTTTCAGAATTTAATAGCATTCACAGGACGATAACTAATATTCAGAACACATTATTTAGGTGAGAATACACTTGTAGTTGCTGCATAAAAAAAAATAAAGGAGTGTCTTTAGCTTGCCTCCTAATCCATGCCTCATTGATTGGTGTCCAGCAGCAGCATTGGCCAGCCTAACAGAACCAACCCCCTCCGAACACTTCCAGGTCAAATAACCATTTGTAGCTCCCAAAAGTAACCTCTGTGTTCATGATTCAGCTTGTACTTCTTGTGCACATGCAACACATCACTAGGTAAATATACAAGTCTTAAATTAAACAAAGGTGTAAATAAAAGTGCCTTATCAATTCAACAATTAAGAATGGTCTAACTACTAATATCATACATGTTATTTAAAATAGATTCTATAAACATTATTTTTTTTCTGTATAGTAAGTACTTATGACCATATACCCTGTAGTACATTATAAAACAGGTGGAATGGAGCCTTTTCATTGCGTCGGTGCCCCGGGCTTCTTCAGGGCACCTGTCCAGAGAAGGATTAATAGCAGATGGCCTTACATGATTTTCACTATGCAACAATGGTGGATGGAGTCCTTGACAGCTAAAATCATTGCGTTTTTATAAGAATTACCAGAATTCTAGGTTTCTTTCTTTTTTTTTTTCCTTTTTAAACGATTGTCCTTAAAGAGGCGCCGATTGCATCACGATGCCGACGGAAACCTCCCAGAAAGTTGCTGTGAGTTTTCATTTCGAGCGCTGCTTCTTAAACAAAAACAAAAAGGAGGAAAAATGGCTGAACTTGACCAAAGTGTGCACATTTCTTACACAACTTAATTATGTAAATTAGACATTACAAAGATTTGATTGAGAAAATACTAAAACTTGTTTAAGGAGTGCAAATCTGGAAAATAATACTGATGTGGTCATCTTTTAAGTGTTTATACTTTTTCTCCCACATCATGATAAAAGCAAAGAACACTGTTAATTTTTTTTTTCTTCTTCAAAATAGTGCATAGGAAGGCCAAGTTCAGCCAAACAGAAATCATTTGTTCCTATCTCCTCTTCATGTCCCACTAGGGTTCTGTTGTGTCTTCCTTTGAGACTTAAATTCAACATAGTAAACCTTGACAATCAGCTCCCCAATGCCCTCCCCCCCCTCCACTGCAAAAAAACAAAAAACAAACAAAAAAAAACAAGAGGAAAAAAAGTTGAACAGCGTGCCATCTGTCCGCTCCGGTTTTGTGCAGGGCACCAGTAAAGTGTCTCAGATTCCTCCTCCACGTCCCCCCCAGCTCCCCTCCCCCTCAAACAGTGGGCACACCGACACCTGGAGGGGGGAGGGGGTCGCGCCCGTTACCCATCGACGGGCATGGACTGCTCAAAGTCTGATCCGAACAGCTCCTTATATAAGGGGGGGAAGTGGGCACGCACAATGTCTGGGTATATTGCTTTGAAAGCCGTGAGCTTCTCTGTATGCCTACTGCACAGCGCTCGCAGTGTCGACACTTTGCATATCAACTGTGGGGAGAGAGAGAGGAGACAGGCTGTTTAGATTCACGACGAGGCAAGGACATGGAGCAATTGTAGTGAAGAGAGAAAAAAAAAGACGAAAACAGTCCTCCCTACAGTGTTTTCTGTCCCACACGGGGCAAAAACACTTGTAAATATTGAGACTGTGTGACACTTTATATTAGGAAGAAAATGTGGTTGACAAATTTTCACTTTTCTCAGGGAAAAAAAAGGAACTTTATGTTTAGTTTGGACACTAAATTGTAAAAATATTTTACTTCTCAGGATGTATGGCGTGATGTGTTGCGACTGACCTTTGTAAGAATGCCATCCTCTCTGTGGTTCTTCTGCAGAACATGTTGAAGGGCCAGTTGGATCTTCTGCTGGAGTTTTTCCACTTTCACCTTCTCCTGAAGCCAGGATCGGTCTGGTGGAATACATTTCACTGCTTCATTTATTAGCAAACTTTTTTGCATGTAAGCTAGCAAATACATCTTGCATTTGTTTTAAGTTTTAATTGACAATTACAAATCTGAAAAGTGTGGTGTGTAGTTGATTTAACCCAGTAGGATTTTTACTTTCTTGAACTACTTTTTGCTGCAATATGCTGCTCTAAGTGTTGTGAATTATGTCTTTACCAGCTTTGATTACTTTTGCTCTGTGCAAAATTGCTCAAGTTGCTTTAGACTGAATGAAGAGCATTTCAATAGCATTTTTCTAAGACCTGCCACAGATTCCCAACTGAATTTGGTTTCAGTACCGTTCTAACACATGAGCCTGCTTTGATTAACTAGGTGACTTTTTCTATATTGTTTTCATTCTTTAAAAACTTTTTCTGTGAACTTGATGCTGCTGTCACACCTAAAATTTCCCTTACAATAAAGGCTCTTTCTATTCTATTTTACTCTGAAGGATCACACTTGACTTTATTTAAGGGCATCAGAGTAAGAGGGGCTGAATACGTATGCATGTGACTATCTTAGTTTAGTTTTCTTTTAAAATGAATACTTTGCATTGGGCTATCACATAATATCCCAATAAAATGCACATTAAAATGTAATCAAATGAAATAAGGTTCAAGAGGTATGACTACTTTTGCAAGGTATATTGTTATGGTGAGCAGGTGAGTGTGGCTGCTCCCTCCCCTCTCCCCCGTTTGTTGCTGTGACTGACACCTACCAGCAGACATCAACACAAAAGCAGAGAACAGGGCGATCTCATCCTCAGACAGGTGCATAGAACACAAGTTTTTCCCAAACTCGAAGACGGAGCTGATCAAGTCGTCACAGCCTGCCACAGCAAAGGACATGGAGAGA
Source organism: Xiphophorus maculatus (assembly GCF_002775205.1). Classification (NCBI taxonomy): domain Eukaryota; kingdom Metazoa; phylum Chordata; class Actinopteri; order Cyprinodontiformes; family Poeciliidae; genus Xiphophorus; species Xiphophorus maculatus. Next base: position 9,175,212 of record NC_036444.1, read on the forward strand.
GAGAGGGAGAGAGAGAAAAAGAGAAAGAGAGAGGGAGAAGGGGTTTAGGATGGGGAAGACCAAAGAACAACATTCACTCTTGATCTTTATTGGGAGAGAGGCACACAGGGAGAGGAGAGGAAGGGGAGAGGATAAAAAAGAGCAGCGTGCTGACAGCACATGGGAGCGTCTTAAGCAGAACAGGCAATGCTTTCACTGAGTTTTGCCTCCCAGACGAGTCACTTTTGGCAGTTGGGCGGTGTTATGCAAGCTAAAATGAGGTCACTATTGAGGCTTTTAGTTAAATCAATTATTAGGGACGTACAGAGATAGGCACATGCCACCACTGCTCTGAAAGCCCATCACTCTCCCGCCCTCCGCTGCCGTCCCCTGATATCTGTTAGAGGGACTTTTACTAATGCATAAACAGAGTGATAAACAAACACAAAGAAACAGGAATGTGCATCCTTAAAATCACTGTGGGATGCATTTACATTTTTTCTGTCAAGAAGCTACCTTGAAACAAGAAAATCCATGCTGGAATATCACAGTAAAATATGACAGTCAAACATGACTGCTATTTGCTTTTTTTTTTTGCCTGAGATGTTTTATGTCAGACTACCGGCAATAGTTTTGATAGCACTCTCCCCACAGACGCCCCGTCTAGCTTTATTTATTTCAGAGTTACACGAGCCATATGCAGCGGCGCCTCGGTAACATCTCTGTTGTACCATAAATAACCGCTGAAGAGACAGAAATGCCAGGTGAGGAAGGGATAAGGAGCTCAGTGTTTGCTTCCAGGCCTTCAGCATTGAGAAAAGAACAGCAGCCAACTCTAATTTTGGCTGTTACACCAAGGAGAGGAAGAAGACACTGTAAAGATAAACTATATACACAAACACAGCAAGCAAACACCCACGTCTGCTAGGGTGTACACCCACTCCACTTACCTAATGACTTGAACACATCAGGTCCGGCATATTTTCCATCGAAATAGACTGTGTTGTTTTGCGAGTCAAAGGCACGGCACATTCTGACAAACACAACTTCCAGAGAGCCTGCAGAGACAGACAGCAACAAGATGCTGAAGATTTTCTTTTTCCCCCCGTAACATCAGGCAGAGGTGCAAAACACATGATTATGCTTTGTGCTAATCTTCCGAAATATAAGAAAACAACCGCTTTGGAATGCGCCCGCTGGCAGATGAGAATAAAAACTGCCTCCGCAGATGAAAACATCATCGATAGAAGGCTATTCTATCCAGAGTCAAATTTGACAAAAATAGGTAGTGACACCACTCTTTGGTTCAGATGCTTTTTTAAGCTGAAAAGCTATTTATTAAATGGTGCGATCTGTGCAACTTGATGGGAGAGAGCACAGAGGAAAGAAGTACAGAACTGTACTTCTTATTGACATAGCTGAAAAAAAATTGTAAAAAGCCTTGAGTAAATGCATCTTGTATTGCTGCAACAGCCTTGCACACTGAAAATTTCAGAAAATACATCTTAGTACATTTACACAGAGGGAAAAGCAAAAATAAAAATCACTGATGCTACACATCTCAATATCTGTAGTAGCTCCTTCAAAATAAATGTAACCAAAACATTTTTATAATTTGCAGAATGTCTAGGGTTTTTTCTTGAATAATCCTCAAATTCGTGTTTTCTTGGGGTAGCATGGAAACAGAGGCTAAGAATAGTGGCCTGCTTTTCTTAGCAACTGTTCAAAATGGGAAATATTAAAGAACACAACATTCTGGAAAGACTGATGTGTGTTTATATTCATAAATCAGAAAGTACTGTCAAGAAAATAGCTAGCTGCCTAAATGTACCTACAGCTACACTCAAGGAAATAATGAAAAACTTTATAACTAGAACGCAGACAACAAATCTGGAGGAGCACCCAAGTTTTTAAAAATCTACAGAAAATATTCACCAGAAACAATAACTATCCTACTCCATGGCTATTTCAGTTCAGAAAACTTAATCCTGTGAGGTAAGCTTGAGAAAAGAGAGCATAAGAGAGGACTCTGGAGGATGTAGGGAGACCAAGCAAAGAGAAATGGATTTCTCTCGGTTTGCTCCAACTTTGTGAGAAAGTTGGAGCAGTGCTGTCCTGTCAGCAGAAGGAGATTAAGAGAAATTTATTTTAAGGCTTTTTACACTTTTTTCCAGGGGTTCGAATAAGTGTGGATGGCACTGTGCATCAGCATAAATACAGGGGACTTTATCAGAGCAGCTCGAAGAGACACCCTACATTTCTGGGAAAAAAGCAGTGCAAAAAAATCAGCAGCTAGACTAATGGGTTTTATCAGAATTCTGGAACGGATGACTTATCTAACGCAGCGTTCTCCTCTGCTATGTATGCAGCGAACAGGGCAAAAACAGAAAGAGGCAGAGGCAGGCTGGGGTGGGGCCTCCTGTCTGTGACATTGTCTGTGCGTGTGAAGAAGAAGAGCTTTGTGCAGTCAGGTCAGCTACACCCCCGTGACAACGGCAGAGAGGGGCTGGCGGAGGTGAGCCGAGGTGAGTTTGACGGCAGCAGGCCATGTTGACAGGCTGTCATACCTGCTTTCAGCAGCACTATCTGATCGTTCTGACACAGCTCCATGAAGCCGTCGATGCGCTTGGCAAACTCCACCACATACTGAATGGCCTCTGTTATTTTGATAGCACACAGCTGCCACATGACTTCCCGGGGCTGAGGAACAAGATAGGACAGAGAATGGGTTATCTGCTGTAAAACAATGGTTTTGATAATGACTGCAGCTGCTACAGAAAAGTGCAACACCGAGCCGGATGCCTTACCTTGCTCTGGTAGCTCTCCACCTCTTCCTGAAGGAAAGCCTGCCAGGTCATCTGCTGCAGCTCCTCTCTCAGGTACTGACATGTCTCCATGTGTGACTTTGAGATGTTCTGGGCGAGGTGCTCTGGAAGACAATCAGCATCATCATCATCATCATCATCATCATCATGACCAACCCAGACGAATTCAGCTAAGATCTGGGTGTTATACACAGACCTATGTGAAAGTGAAGACCTCACTGCTCACTGATGAGATATGCCACAGGAATAGAAGATTTATTTACTGAGCTCTAACGAAGAACGAAGGATAGGAAGGGGGTGAATACACGTGGGCTTTTTTTAGAGGGGAGGGGGAGAAAGCTTGTTGACATTTCTTTATACTGCCTGCAGGAAGCTCATAGCTTAAGGTTGAGGTGAAGCCAATCTAGTTATGACACAAATACATGGAAAAGGGAGGGGGAGGGGCGCCACGTTACTCACTGAAACAAAGGTCACATTTTTTTTTCTCAAAGAAATATTGAGTATAAGAATTTAAATGGTTTTGAAAACACATCTGTTAAAAGGAGTTCCTAAGCACAAGGGAGCCTAAAAAAATGATTTCCCCAGACGCCTGCCCTGCTGGATCCCGATTGGCCCTAATTAATGGAAACTAATTACAAAAAAAAGAGGCTCTTTTAATGAGTGTTGGAGATGAGTCTCCAACCTCCTGCTATTTTAAGCAACCTTTGTGTCGTTTGCCCCACGGTTGAGTTGTTCTACCCCCCTCCTTCATTTCACTGTCTCTCCTTTAACCTCTTCCTTCTTTTCCCTGCTCCTTACCTAGTTCAGCCATGGAAACAGTGGGGGAGGTCTCGCCGTTGGTGAAGGAGCAGTAGGGAAAAAAGCCAGAGCCGGGGGCAAAGTCGCAGATGGGCTCCGGCTTGATGCCGTTGATGTCTAAGCCCGACTGGTCAGGGGACGGCTGGATGTCTAGGTAGAAGCTGCTGACCGCCGAGTCGGGCTTGCTGCCATCAGGAGTGTGGCCGTCCATGTAGCCACTGAGGTCATCGTGTAGCTCCGTTAGGCCGTTGGCTGAGAGGCCGTAGCTAGGTGTGAGCGGCTCTGCCTCTCCGGGCTGCTGTTGGTGGTCTCGCTGCTGCTGCTGCAGCCGGTGCTTCTGGACCTCAGCATACAGGCTGTCTCGCTGCTTCTTTGACATGCGGCCAAACTTCACCGCTTGGTGCAAAGAGGACAAAACAAGTATGAAAATCAAGTGAAAGTGGAATAAAATGTAAGACTAAAATAAACCACACAAACAAAATTTAATTTGAGTAGAATTTTAAACATATATCCTTTGGAAAATGTGTACTGATAGGCATTTATGAATCATTAAATAAGATTAATTTTCTAACTCTACACATATAGTTTGTTTTGGAAACTAAATCTAGAAAGCTTTAAATATGCTCTAAAAATATCTTGGCCAGAGATCAGAATCAGACCACTTTTCTTTGACCAGCAGGTCAAATAGAAAAAATAAAATGTTTTAATCTTGATGCATCAGAACTAATGTTCAATAAAATACTGACATAAAACTATAAGTAAATCTCTATAGTTCAGGACAACTGGCTGATGTAATGGGGCACACTCTGTAAGTCAGGAGGTCACAATGTGGATGTGTGTGGGTTTATGTCTACACTATGTAGGTATCTATGCAAATAAATATATGCAGCGGGACAAGGAGGAAAGTAAGCATAAAGGCTTGCATATGTTCAGAGTCACCTTCTTTCAGTCAAAACATATACACCTGTGTAAGTGTGTCTGCATGAGAGATGAACTGTACAAACAGTACTCACTTACTTCTGTGTTCTTTTATATACATGACGATATATGTGAATGTACATGGGGCAGGGTCTGTGAGTGTACAAGTGCATTCAAGATTTTCACTTCAAATCCGTGAAATCATGCTTTAGTGAAAAACATATCACACGTCTGCTGTGTTCAAGCAGAGCCTCCTCAGCTCAGTCTAGTCTGGACCTGCCTGACAAAGAAAGACACAAATGTGTCTTGGGGCTCCCAACTGGGGCTCCCAATTTTGCATCCCAGCTACAGCAGCAATAACAACACCCTCTAACAACTTCCTGTTTTATGAAAACAGGTTTCTATTACCACAACAACTCTCCCACCACCGGCACATAATGGACATGATCAGATATGTTCCCACAGGCTCAAATCAAATCAATGATTTCTCTATGGACAGCTGGACAGCTAATGGTACTGCCTTGCAGTGTTTATAAACACTGCTCTCCACACTTATTGATATCCCAAATAATGATGTGTCAAATCATTAAAATATAATTACACACTGAAAATCAAGAAAAAAAAACGGATCTTACATCTGTGCAAGTACATTTAGTCAGAGAGTGTATATATATATATATATATATATATATATATATATATATATATATATATATATATATATATATATATATATATATATATATATATATATATATATATTATAATTACTGGTGCCAATATTCTCTGTGTGCCTGATTGGTTCTAAAAAAAAAAATTAAATATATAAATTTTATTTATGCTTCACTTTTTCAAGATGATCAGGAGGAATATGTAACTTTCCGTTTACATAAGGTATATATACGAGGTGGCACAGAGGTTCATATTTATTAGAAAAAGAATGAAAAGAGAACAGACCATTCAAGAAAGTCAGATGTACAGTATATTGATCTCAATATGTCATCACATAGTTACTCACCTAAACCTTCCTCTATCTAAAATCAGGGAAACAGTTCTACATCTTCAAATAAATATAACTGCAACGAGTTAGGATTATAAAGGCGTAAAAAAACTCTCATGGACAAGTCCATCGGAGAAGAGCCTCTTGAGGTTACAAAGATAAAATAAAAGCCTTAAAAACATATAGATTATACTAGAATTATAGTTTAGAAAACGACCCATTTGTAATTCACAACATCTGCCCCAACTTTGTCATGAAGTTTTACAGAACAGATTTTACACAAACAGGTGCCTGAATGTGAGCTCTTCACCTCTCGGTATCTTTGCCCATTGCACCCACCTGTCAATTCCCCTCCCGTAAAACAACTCACCATCTCGTGACATTCCCACTGCCAGGCACTTCTGCAGCCTGCAGTGCTGGCAGCGGTTGCGGCTGGTGCGGTCGATCAAGCAGTTTTTCTGACGGGGGCAGGAGTACGCTGCATTGCTCTGCTGACTCCTCCTGAAGAAGCCCTGCACGGGGAGAGGGGCACGGAAAATACGCCTTAGGTTTGCTGAACAGGCCTCCGCGGCCGCAAACACTCATTCTGGCACCTCAGAAGGGGGATCATTTTTATGTCTTCATTGTGCTCTAGCGCTGACAAGATTTATTGCAGTCTGGCGGGGATGTACTGTACTCCCAGTGGTGATATTTTCATTTTACTGCTTGCAAATTGAAATGCAACAAAAACTACTGCGGTGGTATTTTCCTGACTTCTTTGCTGGCATTTAAAGAGCGCTGTATATCCACCAGCGTGTACAACACGAGGGCGGCATGTTTTGGGTAGCGCATGATAACAACGCCTGGCATTTCTCTTCAGTGGCGTTATTAGTGTTGATTAATGCAGCACAGGCATGTGCAAGGCTAAAGGATTGCAAACGCACACCAACTGGATTCCTCATCCTTTGACTTAATGAATTGATTCCAGCACATCATTAACATGCCCCACTCTACTGCTCCACACACATATGTCTTAATTAGCTGCTCATTGGCTGTTTAATTACAAGAAAACAGCTGACAGCTGCCAACTTGCTTTATAATGGAAGCCATTATGGAAACAGAGTAAAACTGCCAGTGACAAGTAGCACTCCTTAATAATGCAATGATTTATGGTCCAAACTTTTGTACTCGCACGTACTATTAAAGGCCTTTCTGCCTGTGGACTAATTAGCAATCATTAAAGATAGATTTCAGCAGTTTATTCTTTAGCGTTTTATCCTTTCCAGGATCTCTGTGTGTGTGAGTGAGAGGGAGAGAAGGGTGCTGGGAAGAAGAGCTGAAAGGAGCCTCTTTTTGCCCCCCCCCCAAATCACACACATGCACGCACACACACCGGAGCAAACAGCAAAAGGTGGAGGCTGGCTGAGGAATGCTAATGATGTGCTTGGTGACGAGCACGAGGGGGGACAGGAATACACTCTGCACAAATTTTCCTTCACTGTGAATGGCTGGTGTATTTGAAACAGTACAAAAGGTGGCTTCAATGGGGAGAAACACGCTGTAGCAAACAGCCAACAATCTGCTATAATTCAAAGCACTCTCCTTTTGATCATCCTATTTCAAGAAGAGCAGCAGAAGCGAAAAAAGAAAAGAAAAAAAAACAGCAAAAAAAGACATGTCCCTGGGAGGGAAAAGGCAGAGGAAAGCAGAGGAATGACTATGTCCTACTAATTGTGCCTTTCTGTGATGTCCTCAGTGGTGCTTGACCACTTTAATGATCATGCTCAGTGTGTTTACACACACCACGCTCCCTCTCCAAAACGTTGTAAAACTTCAGCAACATTTTAAGATGTTTTTTTTTTTCTTCCAGACAAGCAACTTTCTTTACCTCCTCAGTGTTTCCTCCCTGTCTTTTCCCTCCCTCTTTCACATGCTTACAACCCATCACACTAACAGGTTCACTTCTCTTGATGCTTACCTTACAGCCTTCACATGTTATCACACCGTAATGGATGCCTGATGATTTGTCTCCACAGATCTTGCAGGGAATTATTTCGATTTGAGCTGGGGAGAAGAAAAGAAAATGAAAGAAATAAATAAATAAGGGCAAAAAGAAATCAACATTTTGCTGTCACAAGCCGCTGTACAACCCTCTCACCATGGATCCATGTTGGTACATGAAAGAGCACTGTGCTTCTAAAAACATCTCATCCAGTGGCTTTTGAATCCTCACTACTACACAGTATTAGCTGAATATTTAGAGCTGCAGTCATGTGTGTGTGTGAGCGTGTGTGTCTGTGTTTTTTAAGGGAAGGATCCAATTTTAAAGTGCTCAACAACAGCCTGTACAAACATGGCATTGATTTGTCGCGAAAACACAACTTACATTAAGAAAAGACCCGGCTGCCCACAAACCCTAATACCCCACAGAAGAGAAAATATAAACCTTGTGCAATGACAAAAGATCATTTAGCCACATGAGGAGGTCTATTCCCTGGTGGAAAACCCGACTTCATGCAGGCTCTTAAATTTCAAAACCATAACCCCCCCCCAGAAGCAAATCCACTGCAACCACAAAGAATCATAACATGCCCGCTGTGCTGGATGAAGCAGAAACTGTGTATTTGTATGCGTTTGTGTGTAAGCAAGCCATACAGGAAGGAAAAAAAACAAAAAAAAAAAACACTTCAGTTTGAGTTTGGCAGCGCCGTTGTGCTGTTGACAGGCTTGAGATGCAGGACAAAAGCCCAGAGAGGATGGGCCTCATCCATCGTCGGCCCTCGCTCCGGGAGCGAACCTGCAGCTCAACGGGCAGAACACACAGACACGAGACACCCAGAACTCCCAGCGTGGCCCACTGATCTCAGCTTTATCACTGCAGCAGCCGCCAGTGCCACGCCGCTACCTTCCTCCGGATATCTCTATTTCGTTGCCCTCCTCAGTCGCGTCATTTCCATCAGTGTACTGCAGCACCAGCTATCTGATCTGAATCGAGGAAAGATCACCGTAGGATGGTCTCTGTCATGATGTAATGTTTTGTTTGCTTTTAACCACCGATGTAGCCTGCCTATCAGGGCAGAAACTGCTCTTGTACCCACTACATTTGATCCAAGTAAATATTGACATCACTAAGTTTACACATCATTCATATATATATAAAAAAGAAAAAGATCAGGGCTTCAAAAATTTTCTAATTAGTAATGTACAACTTCCCATTGTCCTGATATTTAAATATGACACAATACAGAGACCTATTCCCTTCAGCCGTTTGCCTCTAAGGCTGGAAGAAGACCCAAGTTTATGTAGTGAGAGATAACTGCAGGATAGCATGGCAGACTGGGGTCATCAAGTCTCCATAACAACCATTAGAGGTCATCTCCCACCTGGTTGTTTGGGAGACATGCCAAGAAAAAAGCCTATTCCTGTCCTACTATCACAAACATAAACATGTACTTTGCTAAACTATAAATGTGTGCTTTAGTCGGAAGAGAACAACATTAGTTCTTCCAGCTAATTAATTCACCAATTCTGCAGCTGAACCAACAGATTGATATGTTACATTTTTGACATATTGAAGAGTTTTTTCAACAGATGAATTCAGGTATGCTGGGGATGATATTAAAAATCACAAAAGAGTGGCTCTGGTGGACTGGGGCTGAAGAACCCTGATTACAGAGATTGTACAAAGAAGAATGCTCTCTATGTATGCTCCAACACTGAAAATTTAAACAGAAACAAACAAATAATAATTGTATATTTTTTTTGGTCAGAGTATATATAAGTATATACATAATTTAAAAGCAGCATTTTTCTAATATTTCAGTATGAGATTATGATACTGCTTTGAAAGAGTCTTTTTGAATACTTGTATATATGTTTCTATGTGTGCATCTTTAGGTTTTTTTTTTGTTTTTTTTTAATACACCTGTTGGAGAACTTCAATCGACCAACCAGTTTCTCCATGGCCCATAAAATAAATAAATATATAAATAAATATAAAATAATATAAAAATATAAAATGTTTGGACTTCTTAGTACCTTACCCAAATTTGCTCAGTAGTTATTCACTAAATATACCCATAAAAATATCTTCTTAAAACTTTTTTTTTAACCTTTGCTTTATCTTAGAGTACATATATATATATGTATATATATATATATGGAATATATACTGTAGATATTATGTAGCATAGTGGAATTTCATTCCATTTTATTCTTTTATATTTTTGGATACATCTTTTTATATTTGTTTTAGTATCTTGTCTGCTTAGTTTGTGAACCACTTTGTTTAAAATTTATTGTTTTAAAATGTCCTACACAAATACAACTGACATTGGCATTCTGTTCTGCAGTGCTCGGATAAGTATAAGATCAATTCCCCAGACAGGGCTTGATATATAATATACTTCTTAAAAAGAGGTGGCATATTTTCAGAGTGTTACATCAGCCTCTTCCCTCAAACCAGGCCCAACTGTCTGCTATAATGCCTCAGGTCTCGTCTAAAGACAAAAGACTTAAAATATCTCCTGCACACCTTAACAAGCAGCCTCTTTATTCTGGTTTGATCACATCAAAAGTACTTTTGTTGGAGTTCATCCAGAGATCCCTGCCCATTTAATCAGCTGCCTTGGAGCCTGCATTGTGTCATGTGGATAATGTCCTCGTCCCCGAGGCGTGCCCGGGAGAGCCCCTTAACACAGAGCCTTTAATCCACCAACCCGGGAGTTGCACTCTGTTCATTCAGGGGATCTCTCATAGCACTGCTGGAGTCAACAAGACCAGCCATGTTTACTTGGAATTAGCCTAGATTTGAGGAAAATGAACAAAAAGGAGAGGTGGATCATGAACGATTAATACTCCTTCATACAACACCTCCTGCAATTTGAGGTTCCCCCATACAATAGAGGGCACTGCACCTCGTTGGCCCGGATTAGAGTGGAACCCAGGCAGGAGGCGGGCTCTGACAACCTTACTGAGAGGGTTAATTTATAATTAATATTTTCCTTACTGTGCGCAGTTGCTTGTTATTTCATTTAGGTCTATCTCTGTACGAGTGCACTCTATTGTTTGTTTTTGTGTTCTCACCGCATGAGCATTAGCTGTGCAGTGTGTTTCAACTCCTTTAGCATTTTCAGCCTCATTACTTACATAATTTGTTCTGACATGCACTCACAACAACTGAAGCGTGCTGTAATTATGACTAGCTGTGGTTATGTTGCTCCAAAGGCCGCAGTGACAGTCTCTGGCCATTGGGTGGCAGTGCAGGGCTGTTTCTACGGCTGTCATGCCAAGTTAAGCCGAGCTTCCACCCACCCCGTTCACAACCCACATGCTTTTGGCTACGAGCTCCAGCCTCCGATAGCTCCAGGCTTAGGCTGCTGCCTGCCTCAACCCCACCCCCACAGCAGAGCTGTGAGATGCCTTCATCTCTCCTGAAGAAGCGGAGCTGGCTGGGCGCTCGCTCAGGCCTGACAGAGGCTGTGCCACATCAGGTGAAAGCAGTGAGAGTGCAAACAGAGGGGTGCCAGGCTGGGCAGATTATATATCCACATGAGCGTAGTTTAGTTAAACCCTATCTGCTGCAGGACGGGCCCAAGTGCATCCAGTCTCACCAGCTTACGCTCTTTCGCTTTGCTCCCACACAAACCTACAGATGCTAGGTGTACTCAGCAGTAAAAAAAGGGCTCATCTATGGACCAGCTGATGCAAACTTCTAGTCTAATAATAATAAAAATAATATCTTTCTGTATACTTATTGCTTTCTTTGGTGAAGAGGTGAGAACTTAAACAATGAGGGTTATTAACAACAACAACAAAAAAAAACATTCATGCATCCCAAAATGACAGTTAATATCTATTGACATAAACTGTGGAGTTAACCATCTCCTGGTGTGAATCAAGCAGCTGCTGGCTCACTTGAGCTTGACCACTGCAGTGCCGCTGATCCCATTCACCGTGCCCGCCTGCCTGCCTCTCTACCCGTCGCCCTCCCTGCCAGCTAGCCCTGCCCGCTCTGTTTACAACATCAAAGCCAGGCACAGTAACACAAGCGGCCATGCTACAGCCCATCCCAGCAGCACTGCCGCTCCTTGCAGAGCAGAGAAGTGCCCTCTCTGCATGCAGGCCACTTCAAAGACACCTGCTGAGATGCCAAGATTGTGTTGAATCCCGACCACAGCACAATCACGCCCCAGACATTGCCATGAGAGCTGGGGAAGTAACCTAACCCAAGTATCCTTGCAGAGTGGCATGGGTGTTAAGAATAAAGAGCGCTGCAGAGAGAGAAGACGGTCATGCAGAATGTTAAGGCTTGTTCTTTGTCTGTGGCTGAGCGGCTCAAGGACACTGACTCACATCACTAGCAGGCCGTCCGAGGGGATGACGTGTCACTCAGTGCACATGTACAAAAGGGCCAGTGAGGCCATTGCATGTTCACCCAGTGCCCTTCGCTGTCTTTTTCACAGCCTTTAGACTGAGCCAGTCTGAGAACAGTACAGTACATCATAAAAGTCCAGGACAGTCAAACAAATACATATTAAGTTTGCCACCTGTCAGTTTCCTATTTTCACATCCCTGGCATATGAGCAGATTAGACACTCCAAAGGTTCATTTATTTCTGATCAATAAATGCTGCACACTACTGCAATATTCAGTGTGGACACAGTTACTCTGGGAAGAAAAGTGTAGGTTGGTTATGTCTAAGTGATTAGCTAAACACTTAGACATAACATGAGGTGTCCAAGAGGTAGCTTGGAAGGAGCCACCTCTTCCAAGTCAGTGTTTTTTTCCATGGGAGATACTGTAGTTCAGCAGGGCATGCCACTGGAACAAGCAGTTCCCCTCCAAAACAGTTGGTGGCAGCAGTGATATATGCTTAGGCAGCATGTATTTAAAAAGATACATATGCACATAATTATTCGCTTCAAGTAAGATGATATCCAAAAGAAAATCATATTTTAGATGACTTTGTCAAGGCATGGCTGAATTTATTCAGACTGTGAGAAAGAGAGACATTTTTTAATTGCATAATGGAAAATCTGAAAAGTAAACTAAATCTCAGATTTACAGTGAAGATGTATAATCTCTAAAAAACACATCCTCAGACACCGGTGTTTTAGTAATGTCAGCCATGCTGAAATGTAAGTGTAGAATACTTTAAAATCTTCACTCACAAATTTCCAAATGTTGACTAATAAAATGTTCACTTAATAAATATCACCTTTGTTTTGAAAATTTCATAAAAGCACAAATGATTCATTATAATCTGTTTGAAACCCCGCAGGACCCTTATAACAAGACATGTTGCCACTTACCCGTACTGCTGGTACAGGTAAAGACCATGCCATACCATATATTTGCGGTATGGATTTAACATGCATTTTGAAATGTATAAAATCTTAGAAAATTCAGAACTAGAAATGCATAAATACCACAATAGATGAACTGGAATTTTTTACACCGATTATATTGTTTTAAACCAAATCTGTAATCAGTCAAATTTTCTAAAAACCTGTCATCTTACTCTCATCAGTTGAATGATGAGAATTCATCATTCATCATCAGAATTACATGAATGTATTTCAGGTAATGCATTAAGGTCTGCTGATAAATGGTGAAAGTAACATTATTGCAGCCTGCTACAAACAGAGTGAAATTTGTAGTCTAAATCTCCTTGCAGTTCCCAATGAACCACTGGAAAACTGACATAACGCTGAAGGATTAAGATTATCCCCCCCTACATTACAGGCCCATTGCCCAGGCCACCGTCATAATGCCGAGAGCTTAACCCATTACTCGATTGGACCATTAAATCACTTTCTCATGGCCTTGTGGTTCACAGTAGATGTGCACCACAAAGTCTAAAATCAAGGCTTCAAGAGCTGATGTGTTTATACAGAGCAGATTTTTCCCACTGGTGCATTTACATACATCATTGGGAAAGAAAGCATGTGAAACAGTTTGAGAAAACACATTGCTCTCGCGTCTGTATGTGAAGTGTGTGTGTGTGCGTGTATTGGTGTGTTTTGGCCACATTGCGCTGACAGCTGTCAATGACAGAGTGACGCAAGCCAGTGCGCTCATGTCATATTATGTAAGGTGGACAGGGCATGACATTATGAGCAGATTAACAATTCTTCTATCATTGGACAAGCAGTGATTATAGATGTTTTTTACTCTAAAATAGCTTAAAATTACCACAGCATTTCTGATGCTGGGATATTTTCTTTTAGAAAAGAAAAAAAAAAAAACGCCTTTAGATAATGGTCCACAACTAGCGAGACTGTACAATCCACCTCCATCATTATGTGCATCTATTTATTTTTTCCACACAAACACACCATTTGACAGTGTAGATCATCTGTCGGTTAATAAAGAGAACCTCCTCTAAACAGATACCCATAAGAGTCAGATCGAGCTGTAGAGAGGCGACAGCCTAACAAGAGATGGAATCAGATCTCTGCCTCTCTTATCTGCCAGGGCTCTGCTGTCATATGAAGTCGCACAACACAATACTTTTTCTTTTTTTTTATCCCATTTATACCACAGAAGAAAAGGTTATTTGAATGTCACCAGCAAAACAGAGTCACGGTGTGAAATGCATCCTGTACAAATGCAGTGTTTTTTGGGGGGTTTTTTGTGGGAGGTGGGGCTGAAGGTTTGCTGGTATTTTAGCTTAGTTCTGTTCTAATGGCAACGACTGGCTTGTGAGAGCACAGGAAGTTCACAGCGAGGTGCTGCTACTAGAATATACCTCCAGAACAAAACCTCTGTATCGCAGCTTTTTACACCTATCCTGAAGTCATCAAAAAAAAAAAAAAAAAAACACTCAAAGGGGATTACAGAAAGCAAAGACATAATTGACACATTTTGATGTCTCCAAGCTGAGTCTGGCTAATTCCCCATCAAATCATTCAGCTGTCTAAGCTGTGATCCTTTTTCACCAGAGACCAGCTACAGTTTTCAGAAAATGGGCTTTTAAAGTTACCCCCCCATTATTCCTTTCATAGCAGCGCAGCGACTTTACTGGAGCTCAGGTCTGGACCATTGCCCTGGGCTGCTTTTGGGATGAACTCATGCGTGCTTTGGTGTGTTTGTTTGTGTGTGAGGCCTATTAATATTTCAACACTGCCCAACTCCAGATGCCTGTACAACAGAGCAGTGCTTTTCTCTTCATGTCTCCAACTGTATTTACTTGACTGTTTTATTGAGGAGGATTCTGACACCCTTTATGAAGTCGAGCAGAAGAGGGTGAACGCATATTCCCAACCTGCAAGCTCGAGACATCTCTCTTTACGTCTTCTTCTCTACCACTGTGACGACAATTTGGGGACTAATTTATGTGTTGTTTTGGCAAAGATTGACGAGCTTCCTGGCTGGGAGTCTGCTTTGCTGCACTCTGGGGGAAACGACAAAAGCTTGAGTATACAGAACAGACGAGCACCATGAAGGGGAGCATGTGTGCGGTGCTCGTTTTCCCTCCCCTGCCTTCACCACCTGAGCTGGAATCTTTCCCCATCACTCTTTACCTTCCCCAGTTTGGATCCTTCCCCCCAACCTGTCCTCGACAATGACAAGTGATGCTTTGCCCAGCTGATTGGGCCCATAGCGCATAGAAAGGCTCACAGGATTTCTTCTGGTCCCAAGATTTAATCACAAAAAGTATTTTAAAGCTTTGATATTTTTTACAATTTTCCTTAAAGCATTCAGATGTGTTTTAAACATTTTGGATGGGAGTGGACTACGCTTTCTGTACTGTTTGAGATGCACCGAAACTCAAAATCACTGAGGCTGAAATCACACTGGGCCGATTGATTGACTGCTGCAGGCGCTGCTGGTTGAATTCTAAGAGTCAGGTGAAGATTGTGCAACATTGTATTTTTATTTTTTTGAGCTTCGGCCACTTGAACAAAGAGGTCGATGGTTAAAGACCCCACTGTGGTACAGAACCTTTGTTAAGCACCCCCCAACTCTCTCTGCAGGGAGAGTTGCCTTGTACACTCCTTTGGAAAAAACACATGAATATATAAATAATGAATCCTTCAAAACATCCAGAGCAATTACACGCAGAAACCTTTACATAACAACAAAGAGCCTTGTTCGAGTGCACCAGGGAATTTGCTACTGCCACACTGTACAACTTCCTTTCTCCTATAATTGCTGTATTAGTATGCATTTCTGTAACTCAGCCCGCATTCTGCTGTGGGTTTGTGAATATATTTCTACTGTTTTGCTCACTTAAATTAAACCCTACATCAGTAAAACCTGCTTGCATGGTCTTTTCTAGAGATGTTTACAAGTAATTTTTTTTCCAAAGTCCAAGTAAAATCTCAAGTCTCTAATGACCAAAATAAGTAACTCACCTCTGATTCTTGTCTTCTCGTAAAGCACAGACTAGTCTAAGTATCCTTAAGCCCAATTTAACACATTAACTTTTAACATTTATCTTTATTGGTTCCAGAATGTTGAAGTCAACATGAAAAGTATTATTAATTTCCAAAATAATCACAGATGTTAAGATAATCGTTAAACATAAATATCATTTAAGTATAGTACAAATAGGATAACTTTTCCATTTCCCAGGATGTGCTATATATTTTATTTTAATGACATTAGCTGAACAGCAATAGTTTATAGGTTGAGGGTTACATTAATGTTATTTTGAAATAACATAAAATAGGTATTTAGTAGAGAGTTCAGTTTGAGAAAGATGGATGCAGTCACAATCACACAGTTAACTTGAACATGCTGTTTGGAACCACTAAAAGCCCACATTTCACTAAGGTTTCTGTTTAATAAATTAAACAATATGCTCAACTGCCTTATGAGCATTGGTTTGCAGATAGCTAATAACTTGAATATACCTCTCCACATCTAGATAATACCAGCATGTACTGACCAATGTGCCAATGTTCACACTATTTTTGGGCCCATTTGAACCACAAGGACATACTTAGAAATATACAGTTTTTACTACAGCCTCAAAGAGGAGTGAGTATGCAGTGGATTTTACATCACCTAAAAAAATCACTGGAAAATTTATTTCTCACCAAGAGACAATGCAGTTTTGTGTCCTTTTGGTTCAGAACAGATAAATTATCCAATTAGGGAACACGGCACTTGTGTACCTATATTCACAGTATTTTCTAAAAAATACTGTTTTTTTCATCAGTTTATGATCTAATACAGACTTAGTGTATCTAATCTGCTATATGTTTGGCTCACGTTTTTGCAATGTCCCCATCTGCATCTACTGCGCAATCACAAAAAGATGGGCTACACATGGATGTTCACAATGCACATCTGCATGGTCAAAAGGAAAGTAGACCAGACAGAGAGGTATGACTTAGGCCCGACTGTAAATGCTTGGAAGCATCAAACAAAAACAGATGAACTTCAAAGTTGTTCTTAACTTCTTGTACTGGCATATTGCTGAGAGAGGCCATTTTTATTGTGAGTAATATTAAATTATATCCTTCGGTAGCTCAAAGGGAGTACAAAGTAATCATCTACTGATCTATACTTGCAGCCTACTTTCACCCCTGATTACACAAGAGAAAGATTCTTAAGACTCAATTCCCAAAGAAAGAGTCCGAGTCAAATCTCAAGTCTTTAGAGCAAAAGTCTAAGTCGAGTCTATAGTCTGTTTTAGCAAATTAAGAGGAAGTCAACTCAGTCTCCGCAGATAATAGAGAAAATAGAAGAGAAGAGAATAGGGAAGAGATGAGAGTTCCAAGGCACACTGCTGCTCAGGGTCAGTGGGTCAAAGGCACACAGCCAGAACACACATGCAGAGCAGGCTGAATATTTCAGCTGACAGTAATTGTCCCTCTGTGGTCTCCTTAGGAAAACATGTTTCCAGACAATGCGGACTGGCTGCACGAGCCAGATAGTAATCATGATCTTGATTCGTTTCATTGAAGAGAGAAGAGGCTGTAAAAGACAGTAAAGGCATGAACTCAGTGTTCTATAAGAGCCAGAGAAGGTAAAGGAGCCCTCTGAATAGAAATCCAACACAGAATTGTAATAATTTAAACGATCTACCAAAAACTAAGCAAGAAGAATCTTAATTTTATGTAAAAAAAAAAAAAAAAAGTTAGCTTTTTTAACTTGCTGTAACATTAGTTTATTATGAACTTTGTGTATGTTTATGTGAAAATGTGATGAAAAAAGTCTAATTATAAGTTCTAATAATTATAATTACAAAAAGAAATAAATAACATCTGCTCTGACAGTACTGCCAATTTTATCAGCTGCAGGTCCTGTGTACAGACTATGACAAAAGACAAAAAAGTCTTATGGGGAACAAGATTTTAAAAATTTGCTTGTGTTGTCATTTTCCTAAAAAGTCGAAAATGTGAATCTGCCACTCCTCAAAAACCAAACAAAAAGCGTTCTGCACAGTACAAATCTGGTCTGGAAATTCTTGTATTTTTTTCCAGACTCTTATTTAAAAGTTGTTGTTTTTTTAACACTGGAGCTGACGAGCACTGAGCGTGCCATTCACCTTGAAGGTCTTGGGTTTTCATCAGCTGAAAAAGAGCAGGCAAGGACAAGGAAGATGAATGACATCAATGGCCAGCCGATACTTCCAGGGACTTGTGATTGAGACAAATGAGCCTTGTTACATTAGCTGTGATACTGAATCCTGCTGCTCAAAGATCCAGAGCTTGATAGAGCTGAAACTAGAGGCACCCAACCTTTCTACAGATCACCTGTGTCACTGGGCCTCAGAAGAAGAGCACTGTCAAAGCACCTGCTTCACTACACTTTTGTCTCTTTTCACTTTGCGCATTTGCATTTTGTTTTATGTGCATTCAAGAACTTCCTTATTAGACTTGGGGAAAAGTCACGATTCTAGGATGCATTCCAATGCAAACATTAGCAATGTTAACTGGGGGTGAGGAGGGTTAGTGTTATCATCCAATTATTATCAAGATGAACACCTCAATAATCATGATATTGATCTTAGGCCATATCACAAAGCCCTAATTCACCCATTCATGCACACATTCACACAATGAAGGAAGCTATAAAAGCACAAGGTTTCAGTGTTCAGACCCCCCCCAAAAGAAAACAAAAAACAGGTCATTAAACAAAATATTAATGCAGATGTTTGTGTAATACCAGACATTACAAACTAATTGCAGAAAACTGAAAAAAAGAAACTTATATTGGGATCCAGCATAAATGTTTTAATCATAAATTTATGTCTGTAATGGAAAAATAAATGACAAATCTGACTGGAAAAGCAATTAACTGATAACTTTATTTATGTTGTTCTTTGCTTCAGAAGGAAAATGAACAAAACAATGACGACTTTCTTTGGGTTGTGGAAAATAGAGAGACCTCGCAGCTGTGGTGAAAGATTGTTCTTGAAACTTCGATCACAATATCTGACTTCTAAAGTGAAACTACAGAACCCTGGTTTAGTTTTGCACAGAAACATTATAGCACTCCACCGTCTTCATTTCATATGCATGCTCCTTCACATAAGGTGGTAATAAAGCTGTTTAAATCAGTGTCCAAACTCAATGTGCTGATAGGTAAAATTGTATGTGAGATCCAAGTCAAGAGCAGCTGACGTGGAACACACTTCTGTATGTATTGCACATCAGCGAGTGGACTTAGAAAGAATTTATACGCTATATTGACTGAAAATAATTGGGTATAATCAGTGTGCCTGAGTACAACCTGCTTTACACCCTTGCTTATTGAATAGCCATTATGTGTGTTTTGTACACTTAAGAGGCTATTGATTGCTGTGGTGGGTCACTCATATAGTGGCAGAAATTAAAGAAGTTTTCATCATAAAGCTTGTTCATTTAAAGTGGTGTTTTTTCATCACAGATTATCTTTGATATGCAATAAGTGATTGCAATAAAGTTATTGCCACGTGAGATATTTACAGGTGAGAAAATCTGAAAATGATGTAAAAAATATAACTGAGGCTTTTTATTTAAAGGTTTGGTGATTTAACACAGTGAGTACACCAACCACTTCAGCAGTAATCTTGTACAGAATTAAGAACCATTTGATTGGCTTTAAATACTTTCTAAAACCTCTACAATGCAAAAACGTCTTACGATTCCATGACATTTTCAAATATGCTTTATTATATGTATATACTGTAAATATACCTTCTCAAATTGGAATCAAGCAAAATTTTGCAAAGTTAGAGTTTGCAAGTTTCTTAATACATACAGAAACCTGGCTTTTACATAGAAAGCAACAAAATCTACAAATGTCTCAATAGCTACAGCTACAAAGCAGCTTCACTGTCATTCTCCGGTTGTACCAGACCGTGTAAAAGACATTCCTAGACGACAGGGGTGCACATGGAGTATCTACTGCCACACAGAGTTCACGGGAAGCTTACACCATGCGAGACACATTCCCCTGCACTGCTGTTTTCATAGTCCTACAAACACTGGCCTGGTTTTGTTAAACATGGCAGGATTAAGCGGCCATGCGCAAAGAGTGCTTTCACCAGCAGCATCTTCTACCCGTTTGGTGAATCAGCTTCCCCGAATCCAGGTGAACACAGAATGGTGATCTAATCTGAGGCAAATAGACAAATGCCAAGATTAATCATTGCATAAACACATCCCAAAAGCTCTGGAATAACAATCATCTCTTAAGCCTCAGTCATGCAAAGGCTCAGGCATTAAGTCAGCAGACAACCACTATCCCCCTTCTCTCATCCTGGCTTTGCTTTGTAGGTTTATTACAGACAGGATGGGGTCAACACTTTGTAAGGTACAAGGTAGTTTCTAAGTCAAATGAGAGGAGTAGTCCACAGTTCTTAGGCGAATTACTTCTTCAACCTCGTGACCAGAACCAACCGATTTTAAGTTTAACAACTGGATCAGTAACCAGCCAGGCAAAAGTTAAAAACCCTCACTTTTGATTAGGAAACACACCATGCCAAAGTGCTACCAGGCAATATTGCTGAAGGAAAGCTAAAGGAGACTCAAAGTGACATAGCTTTAGTGTCAGCGAGAATATACAATGAAGTTGAAAGGAAACTGTTTTCTAAAACTTGAGGAAATATGTCAGGCCATTTATTTAGGGTGCAAGAGAATGATAGCAAATCTTTCAGCAAATCTGTGCGGCATTTAGCCATCTTGCTAAATGCCTTACAGTGAAGTAATGCTGTTTTGTCCTTTGAGCTTGTTGGTGGGCTTTGGGAAAATTCTGAATTAAGGTGAGAATTTCCATTTTCTAGAGCAAACAGGAGCCTTCAATAGAGTTTACTAGTCATTGCTAATTACTAAAGCCAAGTTACAAATGTCAGTTTTGTTTTTGTTTTGAAATAATAGTAAAATCCTTACCTCCACCATCCATCCATCCATCCATTCATTGTCTATACCCACTTATTCTTGCAGGGTCACAGGGTGACTTGTGCCTTTCTTCAGCAGTCACTATATGAGAGGAGGGCTACAAACTGGACAGCTCATCAGTCCATCGCAGGGCAACACAGAGACACACAGGCCAAACAGACAAACACACGCACACACACACACACCTACACACACACACACACACACACACACACACACACACACACACACACACACACACACACACACACACACACACACACACGCACACACACACACACACACATCTAACACCTAACTCTAAATGACAATTTAGAGAGACCAATTAACCAAACAGTCATGTTATGGGAGGACGCCAGAGTACCTGGAGAGAACCCACACAAAACATGCAAACTGCATCCAGAAGGACCCCATGACAGGATTCAAACCCAGGACCTCTTGCTGCAAGGCAACAGTGCTACCAACTGTGCCATTTTGCAGCTCTTACCTCTACAAATTACAAATAATTAATAACTGCTTACAGCAGGACACCTAGAAAAGAATATCTAGAATGATTTTCTTTTCTTCTTTTATTGCAGTATTGTAAAGAGAATAGATCAACCAAAAATGGTATTGGCAGGTTAAAGCTTTCCAAAACACAAGAATCAACCACAAAGTTCTTATTGGTGCATCTCTACACTGAGAATACAGTTATAGAAACATACCTGCTCATTAAAACTATATTAGCAACTGTGAGGACCACCCTCTCATTCCCGTCTAACCAGGTCTGCTGCTTTAAAACGAGCTTATTTTTGCTGAGGAGCGATCTACTGAAGACCCTGAAAAATTGAGAATGAAAAAGGACAGTAGGGAGAGTGAGAGGTGCAGTCCACTGGTCCAGGGGTAAGAGAGCGTGGGATGTCCAGCTGAAGTGGGAGGCCCCTCTCCAGGAGGTTGCTCCACAGCATGAAGGCAGAGGCAGTGCTATGCCTAATGAAGGGCGAAGCGGATCCCCCTCCTGTGGGACCCCCTCAGGCATACTCATTAGGAGATGAAATAGCGTTTCCCGCGGCAGAGCAAGTGTCTGCCTTCGCTCGGACATATTTAATTTAGGGCCATATGAACAGCAGGCCACACCGGCCAGTTTCAGTTTGGCCTTTGTCAAGTCCAAAAATCATCATTCACGAACCAGAGCCTGATTAAATGGTTTGCACAAAAATTAATTATGGGTACGTTTGTATTTTGGGATTGATACCCAACATTCAGATTATTATAGGTCAAGTGTAGCGATACTTCCAGCTATTAGTAAACCCCTCCCTACCCCATCTTTTATAAAAAAAGATGTTATATTGAAAATGTGTGCCCTATCACAACTTTCAATCCCTTCAATGTGTTGCATTATGTTGCATGTTTTTGGCTGCAGGCAAAAATAATAGATTCATTTAGCCAGTGGTGGTTTGTGGAAAGGAACCAAGGATTATGGTAATGTGGCACTGAATGCTGCAAGCAAAATACTGTGGAAAAAGAAACTACTGCACCAAGAGGCACTGTAGAAATATCTGAGAGGTTAATTTATATGATTGCAGAAATCATGCATTCACAAATAAACCGAGAATTCAAACTGCACTAGCTCTAATTTTAGGAAGAAAGACAATTTCTTCTGCTGTGAAAAAGAAATGTTTTATAGGGTATCAATTCACTGTAATGCAAATACTGTACATGTCGCTGCTTATCCTTGTTTCTGATGAATCTTCACATTTATTAAGGCTGTCTTTGTGCCTTGTTAGATATGTATAACCAATCTCCTGTAATTAGCAGCTGCTAACCTTTGGGGTGCTAATCCCCCATGAACTGTGGATTTTGTACATCAAAGCCCACACACCCCCTTATAGCCGGTGCTTGAAATTACACTCTATTTGAAACCTGCAATTATTTGTACAGCATGGATGCAAACAGTCTCCTCTTTTATGTCTCCAAGAATCCCGTGGGTTTGCAGTAAAGAATCCTTAATCCACTCCAGTGGAAATCCAAATATAGAGTTAACACGAGCTCTCGAAAATTTAGACCCACAGTCGGATTGCCTGTGATGCAAGCACAATGGAGAAACCTCTCACTTCTATTTATCTCATAGCTAAAATTTCATCTCTTTAGTAGATTAGGTGCACTATGTAAGCAATTTATTTTACCAAACTTTGATCCAAAATTTTGGTTCGGGAGTGAGGGAATGTTAGGCAGATATTGCACGGTAATTAGTCAGGCTATGCCCTCAGGTAGCAAGCTTGCAGTCTGCTGCTAAACAGATGTGCAATTCGTAGTTTTAAAAACACAGTAACAGTGAGAGTGATGGCTGGTATTTTTCACAACAGGAAATATAAAGCAGCTAAATTGATCTTTCTTTTTAGCAAGAAAAAATGTCCGAGTCTTCTTTCAGCATGATGATCCGTGGTGCACAGCAATATGTGAGGGAGGGGAAAACTGTGGTCTCTCCAGCATTTTCTATGGCATTTTATTGAGAAGACTTCAACAGCAAGAAAGTCATGGCAGAAAATATAGTGATTTTAAAACTATCGCTTATTAAAAACCTTGATATAGCCTGAAACCAATACCAGCCTAGGCTTACTACAAGACTTGATTTTGTTGTAATCCTGCACTGTTTAAAACAACAGCTGAAGGTTAGTCAGTTGTATTGCACACTGTTTAATGTAATCAAATACCACAACAAATGATGTTTTAGAGTCTGTTGCAAGTTTTCCTCCTGCCCATTCATAGCTGCTGAAAATATATTGTGCAAGGAGGGAGGGAAAGATGACAGAGATGCAAAATAACCAAAACAGATTCACACATCATAGACAACACCGTATCCACACACACACACACGCGATGGCGTGCACATGCACATGTACACACACGCACATACCCAAACATAATGCTGATGTTTATGCAGGGAAGCTGCCTAAAGCATTTACTTCCTTTAATGAGAGACAGGAGTCTCATGTATCAGCGATGCACGGCAGGGGAACAGTTGGGTTGGCTTTATTTCCATCAATCCGAGGCATTTATGCCTGTATCACATCAATACCTGTCAGTTGCGCGGGATGAGATAAACCTTGTCGAGCAGACTGAGTCGGGGCCACGCAGTTCTTGGTAAACGCGTGCACTTTAAAACTCCAGGTGGGCGTGATAATACACAGCGATAAATCAAGTAGGCTTCAAACACATGAAGGTACAAGAAAGTTCCTTGTGAGACAAGATGACACGAGGATCATCTTTCCAGCATTTACTCAAGTAAGTGATTAAAAATCCATGAATAAACAATGATCCCGTTCAGTATTTAGAAGAAACTATACACCTCAGCTGTCATCTAATCCCCTTCGAAATCTCTTTACTTACCTTATTGTAACGGGGATCCCACTTCTCTTTACTGCCTTAAATGGGAAACTGAAATCTCATCTTGTGACACAAAATAAAACATGCACTTGTTGCAAAGTGCTATAGAGTGACATGGAAAACTTAAAATGTAAGTAGCTCAATGTTTTTTTAACCAGTGCACATGCTCCAGCTTATTGCAAAGCATGTGTTAATCTGAGTTTATCTGTGAAAACAGATATAAAACAGTGAGAAATCTTCAGCAGCCTATGAAATAAGATTTATCATGTGATAAAAAAACACACAACCCCTCCCCCCCGCATAATAACGTATTCGAGGGACTGTCTTTGAGCGATGGCAATACTCCTAAAGGCAGCCAAATTATGATTTATAGACTTTGGCTTGAGAGTGCATGGGGCAGACATGCATGTATCCACGACTGCTGGGCTTGTCTCCGCAGCATGGGAGAAACTCGGAGAGAATACATTTAGTGTAAAATTGCTTCATCTGTTTACAATTCCATTTGGAGTTTATGAGAAAGACAGGCAAACACAGCCTGATGTATTGCCCCCATGTCACGGCATGGCAGGAGCATCCACACAAAGATTCATCTCTCACTTAGAAGCCAAATGATACGTCTAATTTGCTGCAAGCACAGTTATTTTTAACCTCTCCGAGCTGTCAGATAATGGAGCTCGACTGTCAGCGCTGGTGTATGCGAGTGTGTTAAAAGGTTGCAAACTCTTTTCAATTTACCATTCCCTTTGAGGGAATTACAAAATGCACATTCCCATTAGTTCGCCTGATTGACAAGGCTTTTTTGCTTTTTGTCAAAACCAAAGGTGGGGAATGAAAAGAGTTGACGGCACCGAGATGGATACATCCAACAGCAAACTAAATTTGGCTTTCACTTGCACTGTCAATAAAGTTCAGCAAGGGCTGGTTGTTTTTGTTGTTATTAATTGGGCAAAATTATGCTTTTTTCAAACAGAATAGATATTGAGTACTTGCAGTCTCTAAAAAAAAAAAAGAGATGAAAATAAGGTCACATAAATTGTGTTTTTTTGTGCTAACTGGAGAAAAGCAACATAGTTAATTTATTCAAAGGGACCAATTAAAAGAAAGAAAAAACACTGGAAAAGTAACAATGAACGAAGAAACGGGGCTGTTTCCATCTTTCTCAGCTTTGATTGATGACTGGCTAGTTGGAAAATTTGAAATCATTAGGGGGGTTTTTTCACTGAACTCCCCATACTATAGCTCTACTACGTCAGGTTAATAGCAGCACTCTTCAGTGTGGAAGCTGTTATTGAGTGAAGAACAACAAACTCTCACTATTTAGTGAATCCTGAACAAAAATTAGACACACAGCCAGAGTGT
The DNA here is from genome assembly GCF_002775205.1 of Xiphophorus maculatus. Classification (NCBI taxonomy): domain Eukaryota; kingdom Metazoa; phylum Chordata; class Actinopteri; order Cyprinodontiformes; family Poeciliidae; genus Xiphophorus; species Xiphophorus maculatus. The sequence continues at coordinate 9,200,777 of NC_036444.1, forward strand.
TATCAATTTCATATTTAAAACAATTAAATTATCTAGTTCCATTAAGTGTGGTTGTACATCACGAAACAGTGTAAATTCAATATTTACTAACAACAAGAATTGCTCGAGTGCTCTTGAAAATATGGAAACATTCAGCGTATTTCAAAACATTTGAAAGCAATGAATTAAAAGTGGGAACTGCAAGGGAAATGTAAAAGGAACAAAACAGAAGCGGAGTGTACAGAGTCTAATCTCAAAAAGTCTTCAATTAGTAAATTAATTCATAAGACCTACAAAAAAAAAAAAATAAAAATAAAACAAACAATAAAAAACAATCAACAGATATTCGCCTGTGATTGACATTTTATCCTTCTGATGCAAACAGTTCCACTGTCCCAAAAACCAGCTGACCTCTGATTTTTGCCAGCTCTAGTTTAGCTGCTATTATGCAAGAAAAGTAAAGGGGACACATGGGGGAATGAGCACTGTTCATTTCACCTCTGCCACGCTGAAACAGGCAAACTCTCTGTTTGTTTTTCTCTGTATGTTTAGGCAAAAAGAAGTAGAACAGCCAGCGCAAGGTGACACTTCTCATTGATCTGGTTCGACACTAGCATATAAAAGAAAAAAACAGAACACACAAACAAAAAAAAAAAAACATCTTACATCACACTTGTGCCACTACAACCCTCTTAGGACCCTGACTGAATGACTAGGGAAAAGCTCACGAGACCCATTATAAAATAGCTCCTGACCTTTTTTTTTTAAATATAAACTGAGGTTGTTTATGCTTTGAAATTTTGTTACAAGGTAAAAGAAACTTTCTGCAGAAGGCAGACAAGACATATAGTGGTACATTTGAATTTAAGAGTTCCTGTGATGTAGGACAAGATTCTTTTAGGAACACATAAAAACATGCACAAAGCTTGGAAGGTGTTCACAGGTTTAAATGATAAATGAACCAGGAATCATCTTTTTCCTCCAAAGTACTCACGCTTATCAAAACACTTTTTTTGCAAATAGGCAAATTCAGTACAATGCTGTACTCGCTCAAAAAACATGCTGAAGAAGCTTTATGCATCCCAAACAAAAGCACGCACACGGAGCTTTAGCAAGTAAGCAGCAAGTGCACTGTCAATATACGTCTATGTTGGAAGTGTTTCCCATCTGAATGAGGAAGCGGAGCATCATTTTCAGGTGAAGCGGAACTCTTTGGTGGTTACATAAGCAGCTGCTAATGGTGCTTGGTCAGAGTTTAAGATCTAATCCTCTGAGGCAATATGAGCTGCCACAATAGCTTTCGACATTTTGTCTGGTGGAGTCAGGAAATGCAACACCCTTCATGAGTTGAACCAAGCCGAATTTAGTGGAAAGAACAATGATGTCTTTCTTTTCTTGACTGAACGGGTTTACTCCTGACAGTTCACTTGGCAAAATTGCATTTTAAAAATACAAATGAATTTTCAGTTGAAACCTTCCATGTGAAGTTACAGAAGCAGTAACAACACAGCAGTCCAAACCCAACAACCAATCAAAAATGTTCAACCTTGATAACCTACAGGGACTCTGGTTTGTCACCTGGACTCAAATCCCATCAAACAAAAAAAAACTGACTCATGCTCAAAGGATTCAATATTCAATATTTTTTTCTACTATTGAACAAAAATTTCTAAAAGGCAATCAACAAACCACCACTCTAACACAGATGTACATACTGTTCTGTTAACAGGTGAATTTGATTTATTAACCAAAGATGAGGAAAGAACATATGTGATTAATGGTTCATAAAAATCTTTCAGTGTTTAATGAAATGTAATCCAATGTAAAAATATTTAACTCCTGCCATTAGGCACCTGAAACATAGCTGATGATATCCACCAGGTTAGAACTCAAAACCACCTGTGCGTCCATTTTGAGGAATCTTGAGCTGTGTCATTCAAAGGACAGGTTCTGGATGCGCTCCCAGAGGCATGTAATGCGCTAGTATGTCGGAGCGACAGCTCGCCTGATAAAATGGCCGTCTCTTATCTCTGCTGTGCATAAGAAAGGCTTATATGTTCTCCGTAACAGATTATCCGCCACGTCGGGATTTGCCCAGTAACATCTGAACAGATGCAGAGAGCAAAACAATGTATCACATGTATATAGCTTCCACCTACCACTTAACTGTTAATGTGCATTCTTCCATGTTCAAGCAACAGTGGAAGGTATGAGTTTCACTCTTGCACAGCAAGTCCCAGTTTTTTTGGCAGCACAGTGAAACTGGCAATCCTGAAGCAAGCTTTAATTATCATGATAATCTGTAATGAATACATGATATGATAATTACATGTTATCTATAATTATTGTGATCATGTGGGGCAGAATGTGCTGGGAAACTATTTGTATCTTCACCGCTGGGTAGCATCATTATTAATCTGACAGCACTTAGGAAGCACTTTGTTTGTTTACTCTGATTGCTCTTTTACCGGCCCAACAAACAACTTGGCTCTCCTCTGAGTTACAGCGGCATAATTTGTTGGAACAGCGAAAGCATTTATCTATAAATTTAGTTTCAATTTGAGGTAAGCTGCAGTCGTGAAAAGCCAAATCACTACCAGGGAGAAGATTATTCTAATTACTAACCAGCTGTCGCGCATGCTGCATGAGCGCAGGATGTGTCAGAACACAGAGCAAAGCAGTTATCAGTTTCACAGAATCTTTTGAGCTCACATTTACATCGTGCGAAAGATGTTAAACACGAAATTGTCTTGATTTGTATGGTAATGCTGTGAAACTAAACAGCGCGCACAAGGGGGAAAAAAATGCTGTGACTGAATCTAGGAGCGCTGATTTTATGGTCAATTTGTGACGCAATCTCAAAAGCAGAATGTTCATTTGTAGATCTAATAAACCTGACGGTGTTTTAGTTCCAGCTCAGAGTATGAAATACATGCTGACCACCTGACAGAAAAACACAGTAATACATCTCACATCGGTGCAATATTATGTACAACGTTTAATTTAAAAGCAAGTCTGACGGTTTGCTGTGATTTAGTCACACAGTAAGCTGGTGAGGCAGAGTAGAGGAATTTTCTCATATGATAGTCTGTCTTTTCCAAGGCTCAGTATATCTGAATTAGACCATAATGCAAGGATGGCTCGGTCCCTAGGGTTTTCTTTGCCATTTGTACAGCTAGCGCTGCAATCCCCCTGACAGGCCTGTTTGTGACTGCTCTGCTATCAGAGGGTTGAGAAGAGCCAGGGACGAGCCTTCATTAGAGATTAAAGTGACCGTCACAAAGTCCAAAACGATCACTGCCTCCTGCAGCAAGGCGAGTCGAGACACTGAAAGGGTTTAAGCTCATGTGTCGACAACAAACTCAGAATCAGAAGGATCCTTTTCTTGGTGTATTCTTTTCTTAAATTTCAATAAGCACCCATGAACGAAATTTAAATATGTCTTTTTTTATTTTAATTGGCTAGCAATAATCATGTCATCTATGTGGATTTGCTTTTATAAAACTCAGAAGATGTTCATCAAATTCCAAGCATGACATTACCTCCTAAAGACAGCAATATGTGTTTATATGATTTATTTCAATGTGTATTTTCAGCAAATATCATAAGGATTAGACACATTTTTCTACTAATTAGAGGCATTTTCTTTCTTATAACTTGTGGTTTAGCGGTAAGGCATGTCTGTTGATCCACAGCCACTGAACATTAGCAGTTTGCTGTATGAATGATATAAAGCAGAATATGTAAAGCTGAATTCCTGACCTTTTGACCAAAATCTTCACTAAAAATGTATTCTCCTTCCAGCCGTTGTATGCTCTCTTTTTGAAACCCTGCAAAAACAGATGTGCTATTCTGGAAAAAAAAGTGATAATTTTTCAGATGGGAACGCTCACGGATCAACCGATTTAACCTAAAAACTGAGTTCCTTTGTAACTACACCGAAGGTATAAAAGAACTGCACAGTAGCATAGAAACTAATGGCAGACGGAAGGTTAAACAAAGCAACAAAAGCCTTTATACACATTACGCCATTCCTCCTTCCTTCAGAATCCTTGCTGTAACTCCAGAACAAAGCAGCTATTCTCCGAGAAACATGAAAGACAGACATCTGTCAATCAGTGCTTCTGCAACTCCGTATTTCCTGTGTCAGAGGCTGCAGGTTGAAGAAATGTGCAATATTCTGATAATATTTCATGCAAACTAATGCAAGTCAGAACACTTCCCTGCTGGCCAGAAGGAGGGGGGAATGAGAACAGGTAATTATTGGATTGCCTCAAGGCAAGAAATGATAGAGATTGCAGAGAACGGGGATATTTAGCCCTGCTAATGAAGGCCCATGTTTTGGGAGAACAGTTAAGGGGGAGTGAAGGGAAGCTGGGCCGGGGCTCGGCAGGAGGCAGCGCCTGATAAGGCCATCTTACATAATGGTTATACCAGGTCTGGCTTGCTGTTTGGATCGAGGTTCCCTGTTATACACATTCTCTGCAGCAGACTCAGGAAATGAGGCACACTGTCTGGTATTCATACAAGTTCACTACATTAACTATAAATCAGAAGAGACAAAGGCTTGAGTGATTTGAGTGAAGGATCAACCTCCCTTGGCCTTGTCTATTTAACCCTACTGAAGGGTTTATGTTTGCCCAACTCAACAGCCTTAGTTAAAGTGCTGAAAAATAAAAGGAGGATGCGTAGATTGTATATGCAGCAGCTCCCCCGGACAGATATGAAAATTTAATCACGACATTAGGATTCACAGGCATTCCCCTGCTAGACCTGCAAGCAGACATCAGAATTGCTAATTTGCTGGTTTGCCCAGGAAGGGCTGGCTGATGGCTGAGGAAGGGATGAATGGAAACAGGAGTCTGATTTGTCCAGATAACCTTGAACCCCAATGCTCAGCTTCCTGTGGACATAGAGAACTCAATCAGTCCCCTTTTTTTATCGTGCTGATCTGAGTTGCTGTCCAGAGCTGCGGCCGGCACGGTGCCACACTTGCTCTTACTCGACTACTCCGAAGGTGTCGTCAGCCAGGATCATTTCCTGCTATCGCTCGTCTGCTCTGACAAAGCTATTAAGTCCTGCCGAAATGCTACAAAAGTAGCAAAATTCTACCTTTAAGAAGACGGTATAAAAATGTAATATGATCCCAATCAGATAGGACGATTAAGCCCCAAGTAAATCTTTGACAAAAATCATAGTAATTGTGGTTCAGTTTCTTATCGGGATAATTAATTTCTATTGCTTGTGAGGGAGACTCCACCAGAGGCATAGACACGATAAAGAAAAAAGGTCCTGACAGGGTTATGAGTCAGCAGAGATGTGAAATTCAAATTAGCCAGGCTAAGGAGTTTGAATCTGATGATGATTTGAGTAGACTTACTGGGCAGCCCTGCAGTACAGTACAGCAGCTCATGGCTGCAAGGTACTGAAGATACTCATGGACACAGGTGCTACATCAGCAAATAACATGTGAAGGAAGAAACAGTCCAAACTGTACTCATGACTTTCTACTGATTTTATTAAGCAGGCTAAAATGTGTGTTTATTTCTCTAAAATTATTTTAAGGAAAGTATTATAGAGAAATTATTTCCTGAAGGGGAAAATTATTTCTCTTCAGGATTCCCCCAGAAAACATGCTAAGCCTAGTGGAAAGGGGTGCTAGGTCAGTCCACCAGCGGGTCACCCTTTCTTTGTGTTTAAAAAATAAATAAATATTGATGGGAAATATGACTGGGTAATTATATGTTATTGGAAGGCATTATTCACAACACTTAAACACCAACCATTGAGTTTTAAAAAATGCAACAAAATGTTATCTACAATGTAAAATGATGAGTATGCATATTTTTTATGCTTTATTAGTAAAGCATAAAATTCAAGTATTTATTTTATTATTATTGTTTGTAAGTTTTCTAGTGTTTTCCCAAATCTTCCCATGTTGTTTTGCTTTGCTCGTTGTGACTGGTTATTTTTCTATGGGAGATACAGTTTTTGTAAGGAATTCTGGATGGAAGTTAGTCTATTATTGACTGGTACTATAGTTCAGTTTCCTTTACTTTATCAAGCTGCAGACACAGAGCCAAACTGCTGTCAGAACATGCATTGAATATGTGTGTGAGGGGCAAACGCATGCAAGTATAAAACGGGTGTGGCTTTTTAGAACGTAGAAAGATTCTACGAAAGGAAAGCCTTCACAGAAGGATCATATAAATGCAAGCACAGGCGAATCTACTTTGCAACTGACCTTCCAAATACACCATTTGAAGTGAAAGGAGACCTGCGCTATCTGCAGTGATACAAATTGTAAACCTAGCTTAACTCGTCTTAGCTATCGCTGTTACTGGTGTATAAAAAAACTTTCTGAAATAAACCATTTATTTGGTTGTTTGAAAACATTTTAAATCAAGGAAAACATACCAAGGAATGGTATTAACGGGGTACAAGTGTCATCTTGCTACTGCGGTAAAGGGCACTCCCGTCACTGTTAGCATGAAATGTAATAAATGTAAGCTGTTATTCTGAGCACCAACTGCTGTTCACTGCCAGTCAGCTGATACAAAGCGGAGTATATTTTTCCTGATACTTAAATGAGAAACCAATTAGGCTTTTCTGGAAATATTTGCAGTTGGAAAGAACACCTACAGTCACAATGTGGTTAAACTAGCAGAACCCCACCCTTCAGTTAGCATAGTTTGCAAGGTACATTCTGTTAGGGAAACATTTAGATCATCCTGTGTGGTTTTGCTTTAAGTTTTGTGTTGTTACTATGAAACCATTGCTTCTCAACAATATCGTCCTGTTAAAATCTCAAACTGGCCCATGCCTATTCGAGTTTCTTTCAAAACACAGTTTGAGATTTTTTAACTATTTATTATATTTGAGAAAAAGAGCCATATTAGTCTATTAGAATTAGATGCTTGTCTAATTCTAGTCTCAGAATTAGACAAACATGTTGACACATAGACAGGTGATACCTGAATTTTAATATTCTACACTGTTTACATTGACATGCCATATCTAGGCTTATTGAGTGACAACAAAAACTTGAGGGAACCCAAAGATATCATTAAAACCTCCTCTTATGTCATACTGATAACCAAATGCCATGTTTCATCTCGTCACGTGAGCTGGATATATTGTTATAGCCCCACTCTTTCCTAAAACATCTTAATTCTCTGCATCTTTGTGAGAAGTGGCTATAATAGCTTCTAAAATGCCATCATGTGAGACGGCCTTGTGTTATTAACAAATCTAAAGTGAGGATCTATCATTGGCAGGGAGAGCTGAAGCAGCGGGACCAGAAGCCCGACTGTTTTGTTGTCACAGCCTCAGCTGCTTGCACACTCTCTCCTTGCACACTGCCATCTTTCACTCTGCCAGACACTTGCCTCCTCACCCACTGCGCCCACCAGGCCCGGGCAGCACACGCAGTGGTGAAAACATCCATTTATTCCCCGCAGAAGTCCCACGTATCCAAAGTGACCTGATCAATGGAGATCTATTTCAGCTTTTACTGCGAGATACCTGTTATTTCTTGAGCTCAAAGCACAAACATGCTTTATTATGTCATAAAACGATTCATCTGAAATCAGCTATGATAAATTCCCCGGTTAAATACCTTGTCATGCTGACTGGCTAAACATGACGGAGGGTAATTGCGTCCCTGCAGCGCGGCCAGCAGCCTTTGAGCATATGTGTGAAATTAGTGTATTACCCGTGTCCTCAGGATTCACCTATGAAGGCTGAAAGACACACACCGAAATGTCAATACAACATACATCCACTGGGCATCTGGGAGTCTTTGTGTACCTATGTGATCATGAGTTCAAGCTGTAGGAGCAAACACATGCTAATTGGTAAATGTATGAGATAATGGACCTGAGAGCCAGAGACGTGAGATCAACAAAGAATCCCACCTTCAACATCTTAGCCTGGAGGCAGGTTTAATTCTAACCTGCAGATGCCGCCTTTGTCTTTGAAGTTGAGAGATGGATATACTGGAACAGATGGAGATGTTGGATGCTTTCAGAAATTATTAATGGCAAGCTATGATCCCAAATGACCTTCAGCAAATAGTCTCCCAGCACCGGAGAACACAGACAGACCTGCACATTCATTTTGTATTTGGACAACACACCTGGTTCGATGAAGAGAATACCAACATATCACTACTGTACTTTGAGCTCTACTTTAATTCCTTTGGAGGGTAGGAAGGGTTTGTTTCTTTGTTTTTTTTTTTCTTTCATGCAAAAGCAATGTTCAAGCATCCAATCACATTAACCACAATCATATGTTTCAGGAATAGATCTGGGATTTAGGCAGAAAACACACTAATTCCTTAAAGCCCAATTTGTTTCTCCCACAATAGCACCACATACTGGAATTAATCTGCAGAAAGCCATTGCTGTAGTTTTAAAAATAAACCCTTCATCACTAGAAGCTTCTGTGGTTGCTCAAGGGACATGCAATTGTGACATCAAATCTATCTTGCAGAAAATAACAGAAATCAGTAATAGCCATGTAATGTCTGTTGCCCATTTTTGCCTATATTTGGTTTTTAATACAAACAGAACATTTGAAATTGACTCGGATGAGAACTGAGCTGTTGAAATAAATCAACTCTGCACAGACCCCAAAGAGGAGCAAAACCTGCCAGTGAAATTGCATTTGATTGCATTTAGAACAATTTTAGTTTTTTTTGTGACTTCTGCACCCTAGTTTGTAGGAGTTTCATAATGAAGGTGAACCTGTCCAAAAACCAAAAAAGCTGGACAGTGGTTGGACATAGTTGTATTCATTTTTTGAAGGTTGGACTATATTTGTCTTTATTCAGCAACACAGAATGATTGGGATTTCCTTCTCAAACAGTTTCTTTAGAGCAGGGGTGTCAAACTCCAGTCCTCAAGGGCCGGTGTCCTGCAACTTTTAGATGTGCCTCTGCTGCACCACACCTGAAAGAATAATTAGGTTATTAGCAAGGCTCTGGAGAATTTACCTACACAAGGAGGAGGTAATTAAGTCATTTCATTCCAGTGTTTTGTACCTGTGGCACATCTAAAAACTGCAGGACACTGGCCTTTGAGGACCATAGCTTGACACCTGTGCTTTAGAGACTTAAAATTAAAAGGGGTAGTTGCACATGTAGCTCCTCCATTTTTATGAAAAATTGTGCATTTATTTTGCCTTGAAAAGTATTTTTGTAGTTAGCTCAAACTGTTGACATCAACAAGTTTTTAGTATATGGTGCTTAAAGAAGCTGAAGATGGATAACCTTTGGTTGTAAAAGGCCAGGAATTCCACACCAAAATGAAAAAAAAACACAAACTTCTGGTAGTTTAGGTAAGTAAAATAAAAACCTCATGTAAGTCAGTTGTATAGTCAACTAAACTAAGCAACTTCTTGTAATTCACAAAGGTATTAAAAGTCTCCTATATTTAACATATTTAAAACTGCATAAGCTCCGACATAATGAGAAATAGAAAGAGAGACAGCAGGTCAATCAGATAAATAGGTTGCCAGCTAGCTGGACAGCTAATCTAGCTGAATCACTAAATAACATCAACTTATGTTTATACTTTCCTCCATTGAGAGAAAAAAAAAGAAAGAGATTAAAAAAAAGTCTCTCCAACATCTTTTAAACTGACATGCTGGGTGTTTTAGCGGAAACAGACTACGTTTAACTTCACTACTTGCAACTGAATTAAAGTTCCATCCTAGACGTATTTCAAACTTAGATGAAGCTATGATCCTATGAACACAGCTTACATTTTACACCTGTGTGCTTTATTTGCAGGAACACAGTCAATGTATTTATGGAGAACTGTGCATGTTAAGAAAAATTCCGGAAATGATGCCCTGCAACATTTGTAGTGTATCCGCAAGGTCTGCAACCCCAAGTTTCCAGAGAATACACACTGCGGTGGTGCTCTTATAAGATAAGGCATGTCTTCAAAGAGCTACATCTAAGGGATGAATTGATCAGACACTTTTTCTCACACTTAGTATGAGCAGAAAGGAATAAATTATATGAACAGTGTCTATCTGGCTATATGCCCTGGCCTCGGATTAATTACCTTAGGGCTTACTAATGAGAAGTTGTAAATTAATACAATGTTAATCTATCCAGTGTTTACTCAAGTTTGCTAAGGCTAAAGAGGGAAAAAACAAAATCCCTTATGTATAAATTATAATAATCTAACATCAAGAGATAGGAAAAAAAAATCTATGGCGAGATCAAAGCACCAATGCCCAATGTAACCGTGTCAAAAGATCAAAAAACAACTTTCTTAAACTCAAGTGGGTAAGGTATAAAGCATGTTGTGGTTAATATGGCGGGCTTCACCTATTCTAACAAGGTCGAGATCATTCTCCCTCTAACCCTCAGTTTATCCACTCAGCAAAAATGAATAATTAATTGATGATAATACATCCGAGGCACGCTGAGGAAACAAGAACATATTCTGTGGAACCAAATTCTTAACAAAATAAAATCTCAGCAAGGCTTCAATGAGTTATATTTTTATCAATAAGAACACAGGCACTATTGATTTAATAATTCGGCAAGATTAGGGTTAAGGTTCAGAAGCATCAGATGCTCTTTACTCCTTCACAACCGCAGAGTAACGTCTTATCTTTATATTTGATTACAAAATAAAGAAGAACAACAATAATTTGGGGACTCAAACTCTTTCACTGAATCCCTCCATAAAATCCACAACCTCAAAGCTTTCTGACATAAACTCAAAAATCTTATTGATAATCCCCTTTTTTTTTTTAATTTTCAGTAAGGATGAGGCAGTCACTGTTTTCTTATAATTTGTTTTTTATGTTGGGGGTTGGTTCTAGCCAACTGACAGTTAAGATATTGGTTTTGACCTTTTGTAAAACATAAATACAACTAAATATTGTGATAACACTGTGATAACATTTTAAGTCAAAATGGTCCATATATCTAATTTCATGAAAGCCCAATATTTTTTTCTTCATATTTTTTAACAATCAGTTAACTAGAATTTGTATGACAAAGTACTCCTAAACTTTTTAACTTTTCTAATCTGCAATAGATGCTACACCTCATTCAGAATAAAAACAATTAGCACATAGCTAACATATGAATCAGTGCTGCACAATTTTAGAAAAACCTGCAGCGGTGATATATTTTTTTCTAAACTGCATTGACATCAGTGGTGTTAAATCCACATACTCCTCTGTTTTCAGTCCATCAACCCAGTGGTTACAAATGTCTGTATTACCTTTTATAATATAGCCACAGTAAGACTTCCTCCTAAGGTATTCCGTCTGAATACCTCATTAACATGCATAGAGTAAGTTCCAGACAACTAGAATACATTAGCAAATAAATATTGCACCTAAAGCAGTCCTTTATGATAATATCTATGCATACACTAATTTGCATACAGTTTCATAAAATCATGGTATTTCCCCCCTTTTCTATTCTAAAGAAAAAAGTTATTCCTGCTGTTGTTAATACACACATTATGTTCATGTTATTATCTGTAATATGACTTAAGCAAGTTAAACACAATTGACCTTTCATATCCCATTTGTGTTTTAGCAATTTTTTTATGTCAGCTCTGATTTTATAAAGTTTTCCCTCTTGGAAATAAGATCTAGACTATCAACAAGGCTAACCCATTTATATGAAAGTAACATTAAACAACAATCAAAAAGCACCTGGTAGTAAGTTAACAATTTGGATTGCTTATTGCACAGGCCAGCCTACTCTTTTGCCATTCTGGTCTTCATAGAGTAACTAAGAAAACAAGATGATTGTAGCTGCTGTCAAGACAACTGCATCTGGTTTATTGTTTTGATGTTTGGTTTAAGGTGGCAGTAGTTAAAGTTTATTTAATATTAAACATTAAGTGTAATATGTGTGGTAGTTTTAGTAAATTTGTGTTGATGCTCATTAAGTTCGGTTAAGTGTACATTCAAATGTGGGGGGACCTTTTATTTTGTTCCGCGAACCATGTGTTGCCCGGGGAAGCATTAGCTGGCGCACTTAGAGCCACATGGGGCATTCAAGCTCAAGAAGCTGAAACTTTATTCCTCTGAAGTCAATGCGGCTAATGAGGTACGGTTTTGTTTATTTGTATCTTTTATTTATGTAAATACTCAATTTATTGTGAACTGATTTGGGTTTGTGTTACCTTTTGTTTTTAGTTCTGACGGCATTTTTGGGGACTTTGTAAGACGTGTCCACAATAAATGGCTGTAGAAACCAAGAACTGCATTAAGCCTTGATTAAACTCGAGAGGAGTAACAATGATAGTGGTCTACATTTACACAGCAGGTCTTTACACTCAATTCAGATTTCTTGGTGATTTTTTTTTTTTTTGCACAGTCGTTTATATTACTATTTAAATGTGACAACAATCAGACTTTTGAGTGAAAAGTTCATGACCTCAAAGTAACCTACATGCTCTAAAAAAGAACGTAGCACACAGCACACAACAACAGTGAGGAGATTTTTTTTAGTTTTCATACCACAAATGGAAACTTGGTCCAACAGTGTGCAGCATCAATTTGGGGAAGGGCAGCGCTCAAATGATCTATGCTCCATTTATCTTGTCACTCCAGCACTTTGTCTGGCAGCTTATGAAAAGGACTTACAGGTGTAGGTGCTACAGAAGGTTTTAGGGGTTCTAAACTGTGGAAACACATCCACAATTTGTCATTCTTGTTTTATAAGGCCAATAACATATACTAGTCTAAAGTAGAAATGATTCAAGATAATATTTGCATTTCTACTGGACAACAAAAAATATTTAAGCATTTATACAATTGTTGATATGTTTTTAAAGTGGGGTGTCATCTGGGCTGGGTCATAAAGCTTTTCATGTATATTCTCCTATAGAGACTGTTACACTTAGGCAGATTTATCATCTGTTGTCCCCAAGTCACACATTAAAGGATTTTAAACATCTATTAGCTTGGAGAGGAGAGGATTGCCTTTCTCTTCCCTCTAACTATTGACATAAACAAAACTTAGCAAAAGGCAGCAGCTGATTTGTAGCCAAGTGACAGATTCCCTGCAAGCAAAAAAGAAACATTGCTGCTGTCTTTTTACTAGAAAACTCTTTCTTTTGACAGAAACCAGTGAACTGCACATAAACCCTTAAAAATTTACATTAGAATACTTTTAAAGTAGTCTTTTTTTTTCAGTACGCAGATGCTTTTGTCCTATGTGTTGCTTTCAGGAAGCTAAGAAAAGAACAAAGGAGGGTTTTTAAATGAATGATGAAAATTCTTGTTTTGGCCCAAATTAGGCTGCTGTAAGAGACCGATCATAAGCAACTCAGTCTTTGCTGACGGTGCGGTTGTTGAGGCTGGACTAGGCTGGGCTGAGCATCCAGGTTGACAAGGACCTGTGCTCAGCACTAGGAATGCTCTCATCCAGAAACAAGAAGCCCTGGGGAACAAAGACAACAATATGCCAGAAAACCCACTTGAAAACAACAAAACAACCCAAAAAAGAGCCTCCGAGAGTCAGCGGTGGGTGATTGCCAACTGTACTCCAGATTGCCAGGTTTTCTGAGAGAGTCTTTCAGCAATTTCTGAGAGCTGTAGCACCGTTTTCCAGCTCCTTAATCAGTTCAGTTGGGGAGGGATGGATCTTAACGCGCGAAAGCCTGAGCACAATGGGGAATAAACTCATAATCAGCAATCAGATATTCAACATTGCAGGGAGAGTGGGGTTGGGGGAGTGCCTCAGATGGGTCAAGGATCTCTCCACATCCCGTTAACCCCATTGCTCCAGCAGGGGAGGATGCACACTCTCATCCTAAACACGACTCGCTGTACAGTTGCCTTTGATGCCTGATTCGCTAAATTAGGATAGTGAGACCAATGCATGCATGCGAAGCTCATTGTTTATGCCCATACAAATACGGTTTCACTATCCCATCACACTTTGTGAGGCTATAAATGGGTTTGGATTTCATTAAAGCGCCACGTCCCTGAATAAACTATGTGCTGTGCCTTTAAACAAAGTTCATTGCCTTGCACATTCTTCTTTCCTTTCATCTTTGCAATTAGCACTGAAGCAGCATTTCTTTTATTTCAAATAAATGCATGTGCATAAAAAATCAATCTTATGCAGAGTATTTTTCAGGCAAGGCTATTTTTCTTTGTTATCTACCATGATAAATTCCTTTCACGCATCAGAGTCGGGCTGAGGCGGACATTGTGCCGGAAAACCTTGAATGAGATTTCACTTACTTTGTTATAATTCTGCCTGGTGACAACATCAAACTAGTCAGCAGTGAAACTAAATTTAAGGAGTTCGTAACTCTGGGGAGCAAATCTTCACATCGTTTGTATTTTTCAAGAGCACCCCCTAGTGCTCAGGAGGATAGGCACACTTTGTTTGTTCATTAGTGTCGACACCAGATCAGATGAGTGTAAATGATGGCATCCTAGCAGAAGAACCCCTAATGGCCTCTGCTGGGATATGTAATCAAACGCCCCACACACACTTCTCTCCCTTTTATAATCAAGCGGCGGAGCGCATGTTGCGACGACCTTTGTTACAGCGCTGCCTGTTCCCTTGTTTCATCAAAATTCCAAGCGCCCCTCATTTTTCATCCTCTCTCCCTTCGCCAGGATGCAGAGAAGCCACGGCAACTTTCCATGGAGCAGAGGGGACAGCATCTTGGCAAGGCATAACCTCTAACCTACAATCCCTTCAGCCAACAACCTACAGGTGGATCTGATTATTTTGAATAGCATAAAAAAGTACATTTTATTAATTCCTCTCATAAAGGGAAAGCAAAACTTGTTGCAATACACACACATACTGACATGTCAGGCATGTATTTTTGTTATTTTTAATGACTAGCTTCTGAAAATATAAAATTCAGTTTCTCAGAAAATTTGAATATTCTATAGGAGCAATAAAAATATCTTTCATACAGAAATGTTCAGACAATCATATAAAGACTACAGCAGACAGCTTTTTATACCTATAAGGACGGTAGGACACAAAAGGCCAAATCTAAAAGAAAGCTGGCTATCAGAGTGAAGACTGAACATAGTAATGTAAAGTTGAGTGGAAGAAAAAAGTGTGGGGATTGGGGAAGACTCACAAGGCAGGGACTGTGGCTGTAGTAAGACTTTGAAGAGCCACCGCATACGGACATTTTCCATCCTTAAGTTGAGCCACTCCTGAGTTAGAGACATAAAATGCAGCTGACCTAAGCTAAAGATAAAAAGGACTGGACTGCTGCTCAGTTTTCCAACTCCTCTTTTCAGATTAAATTTAAAAACAAACCAAAAAAATTCAAGTCACTGGATACTCAAATTTCGTTTTCCGACAGTATCTGGCCCCTGCCCACAACATCAAATGTGCTAATGCTTGCTTTAATGACCAGTGTATTACTTTGTTAGTAAATTTACCTAAACTCAATAGAGAATCAATGGGTATTGATAAGAGGAAGATCATGGACATCCCAAACTGAAGCCCACTTTTAAAGCAACCTGGGTTCCTTAACGCCACCGGCTAATCACCTCTGAGCCATGCTGCACTGATGCAGTAATTCATGCAAAAGGACTTAAAACAAAAACTTAAAAAAATTAAATAAAAATATTGTTCCTGGTTATTCCTCTAATTTTCTTCAAAAAACCTAATATAGCTGAAAACCATTATCATTAAAACAAATTACAAGAAATTTAATTCAATTAAAATAAATTTCTGAAATATATCACTCTGCGTACATTGAATAATAATATAATACAGATATCTCCCTTTTTCTACTGTACAGCTGAAATAAATTCACCTTTGAATTCAGTTGAAAGAATCTGTACATGTGCCAAACCACATACAGTTTATTTCGAAATACATAATAATGAAGCTACACCGGACTCTACCTCCCACCTGAGTGCTGAATGAAGCAGAACAACGACAAATTCTTATCAGCAGCTATTACCCAGAGCTCCTTTTCAGACAACCTGGGCCACATTAACACCAGCGAAGCACTCCTCTCTTGTCTCACCACCGCTGGGCTGACGCAGGAGGAGGATGAGGGCGATAACCCACACAAACAATACAAGCTTGCTGGCTTCTCTCCTGCTGCTAGCATGCTTGCCTTGCAAACAGATCTGATTACAATTGAGAGCGGCTTGGTGTTTCATGGAAAAGCAGGTCAACTGTAGAGCACCATCAGATGTTGGGACTCGAAAGGCCTGATAGAGAAGGAGGATGAGGCGGTGGTGGTAAAGCTACCCGACAAAAGTTTGTCTCCAACTGTAAGATAATGAGCAGCTGATGTAAGAGGACCGAGTAGAGAACTCCAGGGAAAGGTGCGTTTACAGTTGTCTGGTAAATCTCATCTTCTGCGTCTTTTGGGTTCTCCTTCTGGCTCCCTCTTAAGAGACAGAGCTGCCCCACTGCCGAACACCTAGCTCCTTCTGTATTTCTCTGTCCTCAGTGTTTGAGTCAGACAAAACGCAAAATCAATAATGCTTTTTCTTCCCCATTTCCTCTTTGATGCAACTTCAAAAAGCCAATGGACAGCCCTCCAGAGGCCCATAGAGGAAAAAGGAAAGAGAGGGGAGAAAAAAAAACAGATGGTAAGAAATATGCTCAGAATGAAAGTGCAGGGGAATAAAACTTCGCCCTTCTCTCTCTTTAAACACTGTTACTTCAAAACCACAAGTGGCAAAGTGTATAAGGTGAAAGCAGAAAAAAGAAATGTTACTTCTTTCAATTTCAAAAGTCTCACTGACAGCATTTATTTTATCAACGCAATTAAGATAAGTGAGCTTGTGTTCACTAAATAAGCAAATTTCAATAAATAAACCAAGAAGATCTAGCAATTCTAAACTGCAGTGTCTGAAGAGGAGCTGTAAAACACCACATCTGTATTCTCTGTGCATCTTCTACAGAGGAAGCTAAAAGGAGAAAAAGAGAGAGAGAGGAGAAAATGAAAGTAAAAAATGGACTGTAGTGTATGATTATCTAACCAGTGCTGACAGGGGAAGTATTCTATCAGCAGTTAAATGCTGCATGACAGGGAGACACTTCAAAGGATCTATAAGTGACTCCTGAAATACTGAGTGAAAGTAAAGTAGAAAATTACCCCTAAGTTAGAGGCATTTGACTAAGCCCTGCTAGGTGTTTTACCTGACTGGAGAGCTAAATTGAGAACCCAGAGTGAACTTGAAATGAATGTTTCAGAACGAAGAAAAATCAACTCATGGAAGCCGACAGCTGCTTCTAGCCACTTTTGTCTCTCATGCCCCGCTGCTCGACCGGCCACAGAGTACTGGGAGTCATTTAACCTCGTTTGTGATGGGACAAATCTGTCAGAGTCATATGGTGTGACTGACAGGACAATATGACAGACAGGGCTGACTCCCAGGTAAAGGTTTACTGTATGTGGTTTGAACTATTCTCAGATATGGAGAATAAATAGAAACTATGTTTGGTTAAAGTGAGGGTGCAGACTAAACAGTCAAAAATTGAGCCAAACAATCCCACAGGAATCAATACAGCTATCAGATGGTATTTATTACCCTTCAGTGACGCGGCGTTAGGAATTAGAGATGTGAGTAAAATTTAAGATTCAATGTTTTGTTGGCATTTCCCTATCTAGTAATATTTGTTCTCTGCAGTTCAGAATAATTCTCATCAGTAAGCTGACTTCTCCGGAACATGCATTAGGCTTTACGTGGTTCTTTATCCAGATGACTGTCTGATGTGGCAAACCCTTGTTTTATTAACAAGTTAATTAGAGAAACACTTCCAATTAATAAAAAAAACAAAAAAAACATAACTCTTATACCAGAAGTTGAATAAAGAAAATAAAAAAAGACAAAATGAACAATAAAGCAAAACAATAGATCATAGAATTTTTTTTTTTTTAATTAACAACTAAGGATTAAAAATACAAAGTAACATCACATGGAGCAAGGAAAAAAAAGTTAAACTGAATTGTAAAATAAGCAAAAGCTGGTTTTGTTACATGATTTGAGACGGTTTCAAAACTGCCTAAATTTTCCATCAGACATGTTTTCAAGTCTTTTCATTTAGACACCACAAAAGGCAGCAGTATGACTTTACCCTAAATACTCTATGTTCTGTATGGAGCATAAAGCAAATTAGTGCTGTATTCCCCACTTGTTACTGTGCCCTGCTGGTCAGCTGACTGAAAACAATACTATAGTCTTGCTTCGCTATTCTTAAAAAATTAATAAAAGAATGTCACTGTTATTTTTTTTCAGACAAGTATTTTGAAAAACTACAATTAGCAATCTGTAAATGTTATACCGAGAATGTAGGCAGATAGTGCTAAATGAGTAAAAAGATAATATGTTATACTTGTACTACTCGATAAAGAACAGTAAATAAAATACTCAGATTATCATTTAAAGCTACTATTAAATGTTTTTAAGTCAATGAAAATTAATTCAAATTAATGTTAATAATAACATTATTCTTTTATTTCATTTTTTCATTATTCCCTTTTTTAATAAATGATAATAAAAGAAGGCTTTGATAAGATGAGAATCTCATATTGACTCATAAAATTTTGCAGACTTCATAAACAATACCAAAAATTGAGTCAAAAGAAAAACAAATCCTATCGGTTTTCAGATATTACTCTTTATCATCAGGCTCCTCTGCTCTCCAGAGTGCACCTCACCCTCTTTCCAACTTCCATACTGCCAAATCAAAAATCCATGCTCTCAATGGGCAGCCAATATCTCATTAACCAGCCCCTCTCCACACAGTTAGGCAGCCAGGATGTTTGTCTCAGTTGCGCACAGCGCAGACAGGCACATCCCACACTCCTTAATAACCTGTGGGGACATCATTCCACTTCCTCAGCCAGCTAAAAGGCAGGAAAGATGGATAACCGCAACTTTTCTATTTGTTAGTGCAGCGGCAGAACGTTTTCTGAATGCATGGATTATTTGCTCAAACTTTCTGTGTCACATCACGTGTAGCGAGATTGAACTGACATTAATCACATTTTTATTTCTGTAGGAACTGTTTTAGCTCATATTAATATACCTTTGTTTATCAGCACAAATCAGGAGAGGCTGTATCAGCAGTGTAATTTTTTCTCTCTAATAAATTAGACATTAATTACAAATTCTTGTAGATGATGCAACCTCAACTTAATCAGACATGTTTTTTTCCCCTCATGGCTCTTCAAGTCCTCAGTCCCTAACTGGATAATAGCCAATCTTGTTAACCTCTCCTTTAATGTGCGAGAGCCTGCAGCATGAGGTAGTGCAGCACTTCAATGGACCGCTGATGGAAAGAGACAACGAGTGCCAAATCTACAACAAATATTTACAGCCTTGTTAATGTAGCCTTAAAGCACCTATCACAAGATATTTGGCTTCATCTTCTCTAAAGCCCCAGCACATTTCTCACAGCCTAGCACACACTCAAACTAAATCACATATCTGAGAGCTGTCCACAAGCACAGTAGAGCTGCCCCCGCCCCATTTTTTTTTTCCAAGGGTTAATTATATGTACTCTGGACAAGAAGCACTTTTTACCTTTTCTAGCCGAACATCAAAGAACTTTCTTTAATGATGTAATTGGAATTTTCATCTTAATTGTGCTGAGTAGGATGGCTAATTTGCATGGGGTAATGAGAGGGATGTTTCCATTACAGGTAATTAGGTACTTGAGAGGCAGTGGTGTGGTAGAGAGGCTGAACTGAGAGGGAGAGAATAGAAGGGAGAGAACGCCACGGAGACTCAGGCGCAGTTGTTGTAATATATTTGCATTATTTTGAAGCTGAGAGAAAGAAAATATCAAAAAGACACAGAAAGGCTCAAAGAGCAGCGAGAGGGCGATAAGTTTACCATAATTAGTAAGTTTGTGGCAAAACAGAAATTCGCTGTGCAGTTCATTCAATTCTCCAACCATTTTCCGGAAGAAACTGTCACTGCCATTTGAATTAGCATCCAATTATACTGCTTGCTCACATTTCAATTTTAGCCATCACATTTTCACAGTGTGCTGCCGTGACACCTGCAACCTTTAGCAGACTACAGCGTAACAATCTACGGAAAAAACGAGAAAGCAAAAAAAAACTCAAAACGGACACATTAACTGATTTCTACAATGGCATATTTGGGGGAAAGTGTATTAACGTAAATATTGTTCAAGTAAGATAGTATTTTCACACAATATATAAAGCAAGGATAAAATACATCATGCTCAGACAGTCCGCTTTTTGAGAAGTCATTTTCCACACACTCTACCTTTTTTCTGCCTTTGCTTCAATCCAAACTATGAATAAAAAGGACACAGGGTCAAAAGGTCTTTTCTTGGTGTGTCTCTTCCTGATTTTTATAACCTGTCTCAACACATCTGAGCTTCTCACTTCCTAAATGATTTTCCCTGTCATTAATTAAAAAAAATAAAATAAAGTGATCAGAGGAGCCAGTCACACAAATTCCAACAGCTCCAAGATGTGAAAGCAATGTGTTAAAATGTATGATTTGATTTCTTTTTTTTTTTTAAATGGGACAGTGAACCATCAATGAAGCAGGTTAGAATAAGAAAATGTGTTGGATTATATACACAGGCTGGTCTCCAGACCTGGCCAGGTTGATGGAAGATTAAAGAAGAAATTAAATAAAATGGTACAGCACGGCAACAAATCAAGCATACCCTATCCAGTCAAACCAAATGGGCGAAAACAATCGAAATCAAAAGAAAAAGGAAAAAGTTTCTTTTGTCTCTGTCTTTTTTTGTGTGTGTATGAAGTCCAGATTAGAAGAACAATAACATTAAATTCTAGCAAGGCAAACACTTAAAATAACAATAGAACAAGTGAGAGGAGAAGAAGACAACACATCAAATTATTACTGGAGATTTCTTGTTCCCCATGTAACAAAGTGACAGCTGCCGTTTGCTCATTGTGGTCATGAAAGTGTGCAAATATGAGCCCCGCTTTTGAGTGCGCGCTCACATCTTCCACTGCAAAAGAGAATGCATGCACGAGAGTGAAAACATGCGAATAAAGGCATATGCAAGCACGCATGCATGCATGGGAGAGGTGTGCAGCACTGTATGTCTGACAGCACTTTTATCTGTCTGCTGGGATGTGTGCGCACATGTGCGCCTGGATGATGGAGGGAAAGGTGGGAGGAGGAGGGCGGGCGAGGGGGGCTGGACGAGCTGGGATTATGGGCAGAGAGGATGAACGTTCCGGCGGCTGGGAGGACCCATCCTGGTGCTCTCATGACCACACATCTACAACCCGAGAACCCCCCCACTCAATCCAACCGTAAAAAAATAGGTCAGTGGAGCAAAGCACACGCACGCGCACGCCGGCATGTATGCACGCACTTGCAGACACACGCGCCGGTATCAACTCAAAAGAATCACAGCCTGCCATCCGCGCCACTGCCCGCTCCCCTCCGCCCCCCAAACACGGCCACACACTCTCTCTGGACTGAAACAACTGGGCTAAGAACGGGATTCAAACGCGCAACCCAACATAAAAAACACAAAAACATTAAGTGTAACTTAGTAACTGACTAAATAAATAAAAAATCAAAACAAAGACGAGACGGGAAACGAGAAACTTCTGCAGATGAACTCGGCAAGGATTCTTGACAGACACGAACAGATTACACCGGCGGTGGTTTCCACACACTCGCACGACAGTATAGCAGCGAGAAATCACACACTGTAAATAATCAAGTCAAACCACATTTCGAGACATATAAAATATTAAAATCTATATTTTACAAATGCATTCGCCAGAGTTTAGAAATGCTACGTCCATGCACAAAAGAAATCTTAAGTTCGACCTGGAGCCCTCTGGTACCCTCTCTCTCCCCTCATGTCCTGAAAACACAACGCACGGAGTTGGCAGGCTGCGAGCAGCGGAGCCTGCACTTCTCTCAACTTGTTACGCCGGCAGCTCAATTAAACGTGCATGTTTATCTTTATGACACGATCGTCTTCCTTCTCTTACCTTTCATAGCTGAAATCACAAAATACATCATTAAGCTTCGCGTCCATAAGAGAAGAAACTATCAGCAGCGCAAAGCCCTCCACTGCTGTCTCAGCAGCAGCTGGCCAGCAAGCACAGCTCCGTCTCTCAGCCTCCGAGCATGACCACACCAGAATCCATGTGACTGTGACATCAGCGTGCATGTCTGCCTGCTTTCCCCACCCACCCGGCCTTTTGATTGGCACAGCGTGCAGCCAGTAGGGGCGCTGAGAGCTCAGGCAGGGGGAAGCTGGCCCTCTTCCCACTGATTGCAGTCTTGTCTGCCCCAGCTTGCTAGACACAGCACACCCAAACTATCTGCTGCTCTGTAGCTTATCTTTACAGAGAAAGGATAAAGTCAGAGAAGATTTTTTTTTTTTTTTGTGAAACATTTTTTTTTTGATTATCTAAGGAAAGCATAGAGTCTGAGAAAGGCTAAAAGGAAAGGTAGATAAATGGGGAGGGGAAGTAGAAGAGGGAAGAAACAAAAATATGACGGAGCGGATAAGAGAGGGTGTGTGATTTTTTTAATTTATTTTTTTTATCTGTGGCTCAGAGATAGAAGTGCTCCTCCTCCCTGCCGGTGGATATGAGTGATCAGTGTGAGGCCAGATGTTTGCTAGCAGCGGTGGGCCCTTTGCAGAGAGAAGACGAGTGGAGCCTCAGCATCTTCCTCTGACCTCTCGGAGGACTCACCCACACCCACACACACACACACACATTCCTCTCTATTAAGCGCACACACTTTTCCCACCAGGTGAGGAAGCTATGATAGTGACGGAACGGTTTGGATGATCCCCTCCGCCCCGCAGCAACCATCTCTCTGTCTTCTCTCCTCCTCATGTGCCCCTCACTCTCGCCCCCTGCTTTCCATTCCAGTCTCTACCACCCTCCAACCCCCTCTACCCCACCTCTCTTCTCACTCATCCTCTCTCATATGATAATCTGCTCTGACTCCTTACCAGCTGCCTCTCTCTGATACAATATTCTGGTTTTAGTGCAATCCAGCCTTGGCCAATAACCATTTGGCATTTCATGAATAAGCTGGTGCTCATATCATCTTGTCTCAAGACAAACATCATACAGCTCGGGTTTCAGACACAGCAGTATTTCAAAAAGAAAGAAAATGAACCAGAGAAAATATTTATTTTCTTTTATTAATGACAGTATAAATATTTGAGATTTGGCAATCAGAATTTTGGAGCTTCCTTTTAATGTTCTAAGCTGTTTCTTGATTTTTATTACACACACTTCTGAGATCAATCTTTGCACAAGAATGATGACTCCCCAATATGCCAAATATTTAAATTTCTATTTATTGCCTGTGAAGTCGCATAGCACTTCTGGATATCCTACACATGCAAAAACATTTCTTAAAAAAAATTCACATGCTAGTTCTGCCACATTCATTGACACTCTCTTTGAAAACTCTTCAATGTTGTTTTTTAGCAGTCACACAAAAGATGATTCAAGTACATCTACTCAGTGAGGAAAAATCTACTGTCAGGAGATGGATTTTTGAAAAATCATTGGTGTAAGTGACTTTTGTTGGAAAAACAGCAGTTTACAACCCTGGAACTTTGCAGAGGGAAAAATCAGAGATGACCATGTCAGACCCTCATGATTAGACCATACATTTTGAATGATAACAAAGATGAAAGACCCAATCATGCCCCATTTTAGGTTTACTAGTATAAACCACTCTTTTTTTTTAAAACGTCAAAGACTGATCCATGCATTGATTATGTCTTTGACGACAATCCCAATTCAATCAGGCTCTACACATCTATATTTTTGATAGTAGGAAAGAAATTATTATTTTTTATGTCAAAACAACCCAATGACATTTAGTCGTTGTCCACCTTCCAAAGAGCAGTTAAAATGATCTGAATTAAATTAGAAAGAATAACATTACTTTACATAACAATACGAGATTATTTACAGTGAACATGTTTGTAGTTTAAACCAGCTTTTGAAAAATGTGATTCGAGTTGAACTGATCAGAAAGAGTGTAGAGAACACCAACTTAAAGTGAATCTGCTGTTGTTCATTATTTATTATAAATATTTATATTTAATTATGTGTCTTCTACTCTGTGTCTAATGATTAAATAAAGGGTACTTCTAACCACATATGAAATTTAAATGAGGACTCAGCAGCTTGCAACATAAATCTTCTCATGACAATGTTTCATTAGGACCTGTATGATCCATTAGAGTAACTAAACACATTAGCTCAGGTTGTGTCAACGCCGGTCTCTTACGGCTCAGCACAGTAATGAACACAACATCATTCTGAGACTGATAGAGTCAAATGGACCAAAGAGTAAAACAAGGAAAGTCCACAGTAGGCAAACCGTTTAAAAACGGTGTGACTATGAGAATCAGTTGCTTTGTTTAAAGGTGTGCATCTCTGCGAGACCTTCAAAGCTCGCCAGATGAGTCAAGACCATGGCCCACGCAGAAACATGTTTAACCACTGCTGTCTGTGGTCGTGTCTTGAAAACTGGCTGCAGAATCAGTCTTCTACAGAGCACGACACGACGCTGCAGAGTGGTTAAACAGGAAGAAGCACACAAACAAACATAAAACAGCACCATATAGGAGTTGTTTATGCTGGCTAGTTAAAAACAACATCTGAGAGGAGGATTATGTTTATATTAGAGTCTGAATGTCAGGAGAGGAGTCAGAATTGTTTTTCATATTATTCCTCTTTTGTCTACATGACCCAGGGGTTTCCAATTCACAAGGATTATATTTACTAAAGAAATAAGAGGAACTGACAATTTGCTTCATTTTGTATCGCACGTTTTTTTTTTTCAGATCATCCCTATGAAAGGGCAAGATGTACCAGTCGCACTAGTTCTGTTCCAAGAACTCAGAGAGTGATATATTTCTGGTGGTTATGATGAACATGGCATACAGCTAATAAAACCTAAAATTCAGTTTCTTAGAAATTGTGAAATTACATAGGGCCAATAAAAATATATTTGTGTTCCAACATAAGGAATGGACGAGTTGGAGTCCATGCTTAGTCTGTGAGCACTGTTCACATCTTGTGAATGTCTTACAAACAAATGAACAGGCATTACTTCACTACTCTTTTTTTTTTTTACAGTTTTTTTCCTTCCACTGAACTTTCCAATACTATGTTTGGTTGCTACACTCAAGCTTCTTTAGCAATTAGATTTTATGGATTACTCTTCTTGTAGAATTTGACAAAGATGGTTAACTATTAACCCTCTATGGCATGACTTTTTATTTTTGTGGGGAAGAAATATTTTCCTGCATTCTTTGGGAGCTTGGTGGTCCCTAATTACATGTCAATCATAAAATCGGACTCTGACACCTCCTGGAACCAGATTTGGGTTTGTTGCCTCAGGGTAACATTGGTCTAGAACACCAAGATTGTCTACACTGATTATGAGAAATGAAATACAAATCAAACAAAAACTATATTCATAAAAGAACTATTTTTTGGACAAAAATATGTCAAAAATCATGCCCCCCAAAAAATAAAATAAAGGAGCAATGTGAGGTACAGCTATGTGGTTTGTTGCCTGAGGGCAACGCCATGCCATAGAGGGTTAAGTTAGTCTCCTTCAGCATGATAGCGTACATAGCAATGTATAATATATAGCAAAACACCTCTGTGCTAAAAAAAGTTATTTTTTAAAAATGGTTTTATGTAATATTACAATTTAAACAGAATTTTCAAATTGCATTAGCTGTTGACCATAATCATCTGCAGTTAACTTAAATAAACACTTGAGTGTCCTCCAAATGAGATACATATGAGGATGTAATACATTTCTAAATGTTGATGGAAGGCTATTAGGGCTCATAAAGAAGGGCCAAACAAGTCTGACTTTTTACACCCGTGATCATCATATTGGTTAAAAAAAATCACAATCTGAAGAGAAGGACAAGTTGATCTGAAGCAGCTATAAAAATATCAACTAACATCAAGTGTGTTAAATGTACTTCCAATGCCCGTCTTCCCTAAGGACAAATGTTTCCACTTCATTTACCCTTGATCACACTTTTTCTTGAGGGCTCCACATTACCATTGACACTAAGCCAATATGTCTCTGATGCATGTTGACTGCTGTATTGACTGAGTCACAAAGTGGTCAAATGTGTCTTTAAGAACTGGTCCAGTTGTGTGGAGCAATCAAAGGCTTTATTTTAGTCAATAACCCTTTAATACCCTTCAGTTTAAACTGGGGAAGCATTAATAAGATATGTAAATGAGCTGATGATAACATTCAGGGTAAGTTTATATTTGTATTCAGACTGGCTAAATGTCATCTCTCACAGTCTTCCAGGATTAATTCAACCAAATATATTTACTGTAAACAAGTCCTGTGGAATGAAATTCAATTGAAATGTGGTGTTGAACATCCAGTGATGCCCCTGGAGGAGAGGAGAGGATGAGACCCGATAATGGCCTCATTAGCAGTCTGTCAGTAGCCATTCTATGCACAAGCTCTCTGTGCAGCTGATGCACGTTAACTCTTCCTACTCTGGACTCAAAACAGCAGATCTGTTGTCAGCATGCTTAGTCCCGTCTGTGGCCTCTGACCCCCACGGGATAGGCTCTTTCATACCTGCATATTTTCTTGTTAAAGTATTAGCAATCTGAGTGTTTTATTCCACAGCAGATCCACCTGGGTGTTTGAAACGGCGCTGACCAGCCTGCAGCGGAGGTCGAATTAACAAGCTCAAACAGGCACTCCATGAAAACAACACAGATCAATTTAATATAGATGCCAAGGAGCGGAGGGCATAATATCAGAACTATAACACCACCGGCCCACACCGCACAATCATAAACCAATTTAGGGCCATTTCAGGCAATTTCCTGGAGGCTTCCACTTGTGGGAAGACTTCAATAAATCACACAGACAACAAAGAAAATATCTGTTTCTATGAAAACAGAGGACACTCCTGGGTTATTTCCATGGGTCCGAAGAGGGCTTTGTTTACGAACCACTTTAAATGCAGAATTGTGAAAGTTTAAAAGCAGTCTACACAACCTCAGCTGTGCCAATATTTTATGGCATGTGTAGCTACAGGAGATGCCATTAACTCATTATGACTAATGGATTTTACATGGAGCAGTGCAATTTATCTCATATAAAAATGTAGCAGAAGTGTAAGCATTACACCTTTTAGCAGTTTTTTATGGTTACACTCAGATCAGATGACTAATAGCTATATAAGCTTCCCTTCATCTTTTATATGCACACAGCCCCAGGGCCAGTTCAGAATCACACTTTTTCTTTCCCTTACTCCCTGTCACTAAATGCACAGACACACAATATTTACACAATATTTATAGAAAAGTGGGGTCAGAAGAAGGCATATGAAAGCATATCATTTCTAAACAGGTTAGGTGTACACCTGTCAGCTGTCATGTAATCAGAATCAACAACACTGTGAATAGCAATGGTTGACAAGGCTGTAACCTTTTCTTTCACTGCCACAGTTATTTATAGAGCTGAATTTAAATAATTCTCACAACCCTGCAGTATTTCAAATTCAATTCCATCAATGTATATACTTTGCCAAGAAAAAAACAAAACAAAAAGAAAATATCAGAACTCTGTCACTACTGCTTACAAAGTCATGATAGCATGACCACAACTCTTATGATCATTTAAGGCAGACCTTTACCTTTGCTTTGTGTCACCTGATCCCTTGAAGATGGGAACATCTGAATAAAAGGCTTTAAAAAATAGATCAGGTAGCTGAAATGAAAATGAAGTGAGGTTCTGTCAAAAGTTATAAGCAGGTAAAATTCAAATTCACATCTTAAAACACACCTTTCCAGAACAGCTTTCAATGTAAGGCTAGTGTATTTTTTAATGTTCTATGTTAAGTTTTCTCCCTTTATTGTGTTTGATGTATTTAGTGTTCTGATGGTAATTTTGGTAATTTTACTTGATTCATGTAAAATGTTTTGAAGTTTTCAGAAAACTCAAATAATATGTATTGTTCTGATTAAAATCTAACCAGCAGTTGAGAAGGCTCCTGGTTCCTTCATTAGTACACGTTCAATTTAGCTAGTTCTTGTGAGAAAGGCTAGTATAAATGAAATACAATACCAAAGCGGCTTTCCCCTGTTATAGAAAAAACTCTAGTCTTAAGAACATCATAGTCACCCATGAGATAGTATTTTATCTTATCGAGTTTGCATTAGTTAATGACTTTCAAAGATAAATATGGTTGTTGAATGGAAGAAGGACGTTGCGGCAACAATGATCTTCCTGTGTGAAATGTGAAGCATTATTGTTCAGAGTAATTACCTAATAGAAAAATAAGGCAGGGTAAAAATCTATCAAACTGTGTTTACTTACATCACTATGCTTCACTTGTTTTTTTTATTGTGCAGACATCACTGGGCTACAAAAACACTGACATAATATTACCTGCTAACAATTTATTTACAGAACCTCAATGAATAAATCTTTGACTCTCCATTTCGTTCTTTTGCCACATGTTTGTTTCTTGGCACTTTTTAGATATTTCTTTAATAAGCATTTCATATCCAGTTATTAAAGAAAAAAAATAGCCAGGTAGAGAAGGAACTGGAACGAGCCAGTTTATTTGTATGGCTTATCAGATGTAAAGGCGGTTGTAAAGAGTGCTCATTGCCACCGCTTGAGTGTTATCGCAGATGTCACTGAGCAATTTTTCAATAGATCAATAGAAATCAGATTTGACAATGAATTGCGGCACGTATCTTTTGTGTAAGGCTGCCCTTGGGGACAGAAAGGGAAAAAGAAACAGGCGGTTAGCAAGAGGGAGAGAGAAGGAGTGAAAGGGAACGAGGAGGGGAGATTATCGCAGGCATGGCAGCCTGTGTGAGAGGCTTAGCTTGGCTAGGCAGGGAGGTGGAACCCTGTGAATTCTAATGAACTGGCAAGACCCCCCCTCCCTTTCACCCTCCCCTCTCGTGCCCAAAAAAAAAAACAAAAAAAAAACATCCCCATCTTCATCGCAGGAGGATGATAGCAGAGAAGGAGGAGGTGATTAGGCAGGAGCGGCTCCTCTATGGCAAACCAAACAGAGCAGGTCATTTCCCTGTGATAATTATGGCTATAACCAGGCATGAGGGATTGATAATGGACCTGCTTATTCTTCATGTTCTGCGAAGGCAACCACTGTGCCTGTCGGGGCGGGGGAGCATTATGATGTGTCTTTTTTACTGTTAGAGGGGTGACTCTGGTAAGAGTTGCAATGGCTGCTGAAAAGGGCAGCAGGGGAACTTGGCCTTTGAGGGAGAAGTTAACGAATGAACTTCATTATTGAGGAGCATACCAGGGAGACCCCCTGGTGTTTGTGATGTATTACCCGGCATCAAACATGTGCACTCCCCCAACATCACTGCCGTTGCACGACATCGGCTCTTGGGGGAGGTACGCGTGTAAACTAAAATAGTTTAACCTTCTGGCTTAAGGCTAGAAGAAAAGAAGACAACAGAGAAGCATGCACATCTGCATCAAAGAAGTTGCTTTCATTTAGAAAAAAAAAATATATATATATATATTTATTTTTTTTTCTCCTTTCAGGCTGAGTAGTTTTACCATTATTCTGGTTCCAAAAGCATCTAAGTGAGTAATGAGGCAATGCCTTTTCTGTGACTGCATGGTGAAAACTGTCTTTGCGTAAACTAACACATATTTAACATTATCTATGTGATTTTAGGGTAAAGCACGTGGTCCAGAGAGACATTCTTCATCAACATAATCATTTATTGGCTCTGTTCAAGCATGAAAGTAAATTTACTAAGTTCTAAAAAAAAAAAAAAGAAAAAAAAAAGAAGTGACACACAGGAGGGACAAATGTTTTCTTCAAGATTGAGGGAGTTCCTCAGGCTATATATGTGATGTGCGCCACTTAGCCTTTCCACACCTTCCCCGCCTCTACTGGGTCCGGGATGGAGTTTCTCTGCGGTGGACGACGCGACACGAAGGATCTCTTTACCGAGCCCGTTCTCAACACTTTTACTCTTGACTTATGAGGATGCCATGGGTGCAGGGGAGTGATTCATCACCGGATGTGTTCCTCTTGCACCCTCACACATTAGTAATGTGGTCCGCTGAGGAGGAGTCCTGTCATCAGTCTGTACCTGGACCCTCCGAACAAGGTAGGTCAACAGGAGGCAGCAGCGGCTGGCCCACTTTTAGTCTTTCACAGCACCTTTAAGTTTCCAGCAGCTCTGCCACAGCTGAGCCTGACGGGCATGATCAGACCAGCTTGGTCAAGGGGAGACGCTGTGGTAGTAGAGTGAGTGCTTCTTTTGCATTATCTGTAGACTCCCATACATATGGTCGAAGCCAACTTGACAAAAGGTAAACATGTTGGAGAAATATTAACCTATCTTCTACTTATTTATAGTCCATCCTGAAATAATATAACAGAATAAAATAAATAATCAAGTCAGAAGTCCTAGTCTAGATATTGGTAGATATTAGATATATAAATTTAACTTTAACGTTAAATTTAATAGACATAATCTGTTTTTTTATAGGTCACTTCGAAAGGTTTCAAAGGACCAGATATAATCAAAAACAAACTTATTCATGTGGGCGATGGCCCTGGATTTCAACACAAGACTCTATAACCTTGTAATTGTTTGTTAGCTGAAAAATTTCAATTAATTTTTTTGACATAAACACTCGAATGCTTCTGTCTTATATGAGACTTAACACAAGGTTTAATCAATGTTGATGAATTTAGTTTTTAGCCTTAGAAATTAAAAATTTGAAATCTAAAAAAGGGCTGCATGGTGGTTGAGTTGTTAGCACTGTGGCTTTTATAGGTCCTTGGTTGGAACCCAGGCCGTGCTTTTTGTGTGTTTGCAAAATAAAATGTATTCATATATTCTATTTCTATGACAATCTTTAAATGAACATCTTTGTCTCTGAGGGACACAGGTGCTGCACAAACTGAAGTGACCACAAGTGCTTAAAGGTTCTTTTCGTTCAGAGCATAAGTTTAATTTATTCTTTGTGAAGTTTGTGTGATTTTACTGTAAGAGTAACTTTTTTCCACCGTGTGGTCAGCTCATCTCATTATAGCTTTGTGATAGAGAGTTACAACCACTCAGGCATTCAACACCTGTATAGCAATGACAATGACAATGACAGCGTACAGCCTTGTGTTGATTTTAAATCCATTTTTAGACCTTAAAATTCTGCATAAATTTTATCGCAATTCTTTTGTTGTGAAGAAAGAGCCTTCACTTTTCAGACTGACTATTAAGCATTTATAAAGACTGGCTGATGACTGAACATGAATGTAATCTGATGTAGCCTTAACTTTGCTAAGAGTTCCCAGGCTTATCTATTTAAAACTGCCATAGGATGTTTCATCACAAGTCTCTATATCACAGCTCTTCTGTAATAGAGGCGCAACAAAGTAATACATGGCTGTCTATTCTTTCACCAACATACAGAGCCAATTTAAGTCAGCAATAAGCCTGTGACCTTAACATTGTGGGTAATGCATGTTTAAATACCCACCTCAGTATTCATGTTTGTCATTTTACTTGTGAAGATTAGGTGTAAAAAGGCTATTTGAAACCAAAACACAGGATTAAGGGATAATGCTGCTCTGTGTCTTGTGAGTCGACCTTGATTCTGTAATCCAGCACAATGCTGGAGAACAGCATACTTCTCGCTCTTGTACATTCAATACTCTCACTGTTGAACAGCTCATTCTGATGTAATTGCGCCTGCATAATGGCAGCATGCTGAAAGAGAAAGTAATCAAAATTAAGGAGAGCTTCCTTGTAAAATCTTTGGAACAGTTGCTGAATAAGAATATGGTTTGGACAAATAAGAAGATAATTGGCAGCAGGGCTTTAAGATTGATCAGAAAATAATAGGGTATAATCTGGTAAGTTAAAGTAAAAAAAATAAATAAATAAGTGAAGTGTGATAGCGAAGCTGAAAGAGCCAACCCTGCAGTCATTAGCAGCTTTATTTAGGCTTGCAATAATTAACCAGATTGGACAAAAATTAGATACGTATAGCATCACCAGAACCCATAACAAACATACATGTTTTCCTTTCTTCTACATGTATGCAGCATTGCTTGACTCCATATCTCCCCACCTGTTTTTCCTGTCTTTCCTTTCTTTCTTCCTTCCTTGAACAGCGCCGCACAGACACTGTAAAATGAAAATCTGCCTTTGATGTTTGGGATCTTATAATGCTGAGCAGTAGAAATCCGCATGCCTGTTATCTGAAGAATCTTAATGATGACGGCTAACTTCACAATGGGTTAACCACATCTCTCTGTTCTCATGCTGCACACCCACAGAAACGCAAATTAATAGCAAGGTGGGGAGAAAAAAAGTAAAAAAAAAAACAAAAAAAACCACAGCATTCTTCTAATAACGCAGATTCAACAAAATAGGCACAATGTGATCAGCACAAATGTCAATGTGTAAAATCAACAAAAGGATTTGTGAGCACATCTGCACTCCTCTTTGTAGGCGCAACTTCTTTTTCTACTTTAGTTTCTGAGCAGAATTATGCTATTTGTCAGAAAGAGATGATCCGCAGTTCAAATGATCTAACAAAAGAGCAGTTTCCTTTTTTTCTGTTCTTTTATTTTACCCAGTGCACTTTAGTAATTATCATTAAACTGAAAATTATGCTTACCCAGCAACAAATTTCAATTAATTTTTTAATGTGCTTTATTTATTCAGCAGCATTAAAGGAAAATATTTTTATTTTTTCTACCCTCTATGAAAAAGAGAAAATTATGAATTGCAACCCATCATAATGATCTATATTGAAGCAAAACCATTTTATAGAATTCTTCGCCACTTAAATAAGTAAGCCGAGGAATTTCTATATGTATTATATTTTTTTATAACTGAAAAATTTATTCAGACACTCAATCCACTGAGGGAAACAAACACATTATATAAGTCATCAATTTTCAAGCCTTTATTTTTGTTGATTAAGTTGATCTTCTTTCAGATAATGAAAAGCCAACATCTTAGATTAGAATATTATGACAGACAAATAAAATATCTTTTTTTTAAAATAGAAACATGCTCATAATGAAACCTCTGCTTAATGCATACTTAATAAATTGGTAAAGATTTGAGACTGAGCCCGAGATATGTATCAGTGACAGCCGTGAAATTCTACAAAAATGAGGGTGATAAATAGATTTTATATTTGTAAAAAAAAAAAAAAAGTAAAATAAAACAAAAAAATCAAGAATCATTTCTTTACTTCAAAATGATGTGCGCTATTGTGTTGACAAATCACTTAACGATGCAAAAAATACCTTGGGTTTTGTGGCTGCAATGGTTCAAAATTTATAAAAGGTCATTGGCATTAATAGGCAACGTACAGTACATGTCTTTATTATGATAGTGCTGTGAATAATTCAAAGTTGGCTCAGATTGTACACTCTGCACCTTCCTCATCTGGTCTGGATCCTATCTGACTTCTGTCTCTGTCGCCCAGCACGAATCAAAGCTTTCATTATGTGGTGAAACCTCTTGCCCTGTGCTGAATGTTTGCACGCCGAGGGAAAGTGAAGAGGCATCAAAGAAATGGTAAGAGACGAATAACATCTGTGAAAGCTGGACGACCCTGTGCACAGCACTGCACTAACAGTGGGTACAAGTCATTTCTTCCTTAGCAGACGTCGACATTTCACCATACTCCTCACTCTCCTTTACCGGAGACGTCCAGCAAAAGAGAAATCGGCCACAGCAGATGGGGCCACTTCCCCGTCTGAGCATTGTATCCTTGTCACATGTCACTAACTCTTGTTCCTGGTCAGACGACACTTCAAAGACAGGGCTTCGGTTGTGGCAGACACAAAAGGGAAAGACTGAGGGGAAAAAAGCTGATGAGGTCTCTCTTTGCTCCAGCTCGAAATTCTCTGAAAGACTCAGCACCGAGAGTAGAACCAGATTAAGAACCAACAAAAGCAGAGAAGCCTGAGCCCACACAAACCTGTCCTGAAACCCGATGGCTCCTTTTCCAGCACCCTAGGCCTCTCGTATGTGATAAAAAGAAAAGCCTTTGGCCACAGAAACCTATGCAGAGAAAGCGCGTGTACAAAGGCCATTTCTAATTTCATGAAATGACAGACATAATTCTTTCAGCGAAAGATGAGGACTTGCCATATTGCGTCGGAGAGGAAAAGACATGGCAGTCCAGGAAAAATGGAGAAAAATTATGCTGGCCTGGTTTACGACAAATAGATAACTCTATTGATTTCCCTTTTACAGTGACTGTCCATTCCTCACTGCTGTGATTGCACTGACCTATTTAAGGGGGAAAAAAGGCATCATTATAGATTAAACCAAAATGTCCAAAAAGAAAACCCTTCCTCTGTAGAACAAACAAGTCAAGTAAAAGGAAACATAACTTACAGAAAGAGAGCAAGGAGAGAGATTTTGTCAATTTAAGCTCTCAATATTGCTGTGGGAAAAAAGAAAACAAGCAGTTCCAGAACCATGCTGAGAACCAAATAACTTTCCCCAGACTGGGAGATTATGCCTGATGCAGTCATTATCATTGTCACTCTCAACAAAGGAAAAACATTTAAATGGTTATGGTATTACTCAACTAGAATCAACATAATGGCAATACTGCAATTTTAAAATGTTTATGACAGCAGAATACAGCAAATTATGAAAAAAAAAACTGCTTTAGCGAATGCTCTGTGTAACACTACAGCACAGTTGAGTGTTGTATGTTTTGTGCTGATGATTCCTTTGTGTCTGTGTGTGCTGCTGCTGTGCCCGCGCGTCCCACTCCACCGTGTCTGCGCCGCGCGTCTCGCTCGAGTATCTCGCTCTGTGCGGCTCAGGGGACTCTGGCTGGCTGATCTTCATTATCAGCCCTAGCTTAACAATGTTCTGGATGCACTTCCCACATGAGTGCAACTAACAAATCCCCAAAGAGCTGAATCAAGGCAACAATGTGATGAAATACCTTCAAACAACGACCGAGCCTGGAACACGGAGCTATGCAGAGACAACTCACACTGCCCCTCGGGCAATTCCACAGGAGTGCGCCTGTTGCCAAGCAAAATTACACAGCAACTGGGACGTATTATTCTCCTCAATTGGCAATGTACAGCACCATTAAGGACCATAAATCTCATGTTTGATTAACTGGAAAATCACAGATGCCGTTCAACAGTTTCATTCAAAACAACCAGATAATGTCTGTAATGTCATTTTTAAGAGCCTGTGACATGAAGTTCCTCATCTTAATTTGAAGGTCTTCACTAACACACTATACTTTGCAAAAGTATTCATACCCACTAAACGTTTTCACATGATGCAACTGCTAACTTTAATATATTTTATTTGGATTTTGTGTGAATCAGAGCAAAATTTACTTTGTTTTCGTATTTAGAAATCTAAAGTGTATGCTGCTATCACCCCTTTTCTCTAATACCCCTAAAAACATGCAGTGCAGCCAACATAGCTCTTAGTTGTGAACTCCAGCAACATGGTATTCATGCAAGAGTGGCAAGAAGGAAGCCAGTCTCAGTTTGAAGCATCTTTCAAGTCTTGTAGGGGACACAGGAAACATCTAGAACAAAATACTCTGGTAAGAGACTAAAGCTGAACTTTTCAATGTTATACAAATTCCTATAAGCGATAGAAAACTAAGACAACAAATCACTCTGAAAATACCACAGCCACTATGGAGCATGCTGGATATGGGTATCGGGTACTGTATACTAATGCACTACACAGATTGTATAAAACATTATGAAAATCATGTATCAGTTAAAAGTACGCACTTCCACTATGCAAAAAACAATGGCAAAAAAACATCATACTGAGATGCATGAGAAAGAGAAAACTTTGATTCCACAAAAGATGTTCAGACAATTCTTATATACTCTTGAGAGAAAATATCTCCCTTCACTGTGAAATTTGCGCTCTGTACCTTTGCAGACATGGCACAACTACAGAAAACAAACAAGCAAAAACATGCATCACACTAAGTTTTGGTGAAAAAAACCCCAACTTAGTATCCACTTTAGGGGTGAAGAAGTTGCTTCAAATAGGTAAGCACTGTCACTGTGCCTTGTAAACACAAAGTCTAATTTGGATTAATGAGACATTTTCAAAAACGTCTCTGATATTTCAAACTAATGTTCTGTAATGACAAAAAGTCAGAAGGAGAACTCAGACTTTTCGACTTTAATTTAGCCCCAGTGAGTACTGTAACTTTTTTGTAACTCTAAATGCTCTCTATTCCTTAAGCATCACAGAAGAATCTAATTAATAAGAGTCTTAAAAAAAAAACAAAAGAGTTTGACTGTACTACAAGCATGGGAGTGCACGTCACAGACAAGAGGAACTCAATACACGCTAAAAGCAAATAAATGATGATGCAGGAGAAGGGCCATGTTTCTCAATCAGTGCAATGTCTGTTACCTCAATGGAGATAAATATTGCAAAGGGTGGAAAGAAATTGGGGCCGTCTAAAAATGCATCTTCAAAGTGAAGAAAGAGGAAACCTCATCTGTCTGGACTCCTCCTTCGTCCCACAGTTACATTTGTACTGCTGCCTCCGCTATCAAAGGGGCTTAGACAGAGGAATCGCATATATCTGTACTATAGGAAAGTATTTTAACAACACATAGAGGCATGTCTGCTAATTTATCTTTGACTTTGAGTTCATCTCACATATTCTCACATTCAATTTGATTTTCTTAACATTTGGGCATGGAACCACATAAGGTCAGTATTTTTAACCTTAATTTTTGGGATGTAACTAAAGAAATTTGAAAAATGTCACAAAAGAAAAGACAAATCTCATGTTCTGAATTAAAACTCTGGGGTAGACGTTTTGAATATTTAGGTATTTCAATAAGTGCCCTACAAAGAAATTGTTTTTAAAAGTGACCAAATTCTGTACAGTCCATCTCTAAAAATATGAATCTCCCTGTTTCTGTATTTTCCTTCAAATTGTCAACAATCAGCATAATGTACATATGCAGCTGCAGGATGGTGAGAGGGTTAGTTAATCAGGCGATCTGCTC
This sequence comes from Xiphophorus maculatus, assembly GCF_002775205.1. Classification (NCBI taxonomy): domain Eukaryota; kingdom Metazoa; phylum Chordata; class Actinopteri; order Cyprinodontiformes; family Poeciliidae; genus Xiphophorus; species Xiphophorus maculatus. The sequence continues at coordinate 9,237,807 of NC_036444.1, forward strand.
TGCTCGACACAGAGCATCCTGGCTACATGTCACAAAACGCGTACTTGTGTGCGTGCGTGCATGCGTTTGTGTGCATTGGCTAGTTTTCTGCAATTCGAGCTGTGAGACAGAGTCCCAGACTGCTGATGGGAGATTAGAGGTGAGACGTCTAATCTCAGTGTAATCAGGCGCTGCATCTGAGCCTTCGCTCCACACCAACAGGTCCAAACAGAAACTCATCTCACAGAAAACATGGCCCTGATGAGGTAGGAGATGGTTATGGGGAGTATCTGGTGTCCACCATCAAAGTCAGAAAAAAAAAAAAAAAAGACCAGCAGGTAAAATTAAATTATTTTTGCTCTCATGTCTTCTAGGCTCAGGCTGTTTTGACAGAAACGAGTCCATATAACAGAGCATGTGGTAAAACTGCCAAGGACATGCTCAGGAAAACCACAGCTGACTTCTTGATGAGAATTAAAGCCCGGTGGTTGAAAAAAAAAAAGCGTTGAAGATGCCCTTTTCCTTTTCAGGGAGGGAAAAATGAAAGACAGGCAGAAAAATAAGGAGAAAATTATGTCTCAAGTATCAAGGCAACTAATATAAAAAGACTACACAAAAAGTGGACATTACAGCCACTGGAGCAAAAATAAGTATCTGTTTTCATCTAGGACACTTCACCTTCTGATGGCTCAATGATTAGTGAATTTGGGTAGATGGAGGAGAGGAAAGGAGAGGAGAAGAGGCTGCCAGTGAACAGCTGCCCCTGTAATTTATATTGATGAGGGGACTGGCATGGCGGGGAGCTTCCAGCAGTTTGATCACTCAGGCAGAGTGGAGAGTCAGCGAGACACGACCCATCCCTGTGGTTTAGGTTGGACTGGAGAGACCTCTTAAAAAACACACACACACATCCACAGAAACCCATACTTTCATATAGTGGCTTGCAAGAGAGTTCATACTCTGTGAACTTTTTCACATTTTGTCATGTTACACACTCAAAGTTTGATCTATTTTAATGGGATTTTAGACTAACATGGGGTAGCACATAACTGCAGTGAAATGAACTATGTTTAATTTTTAAAACTTTTTTGCAAATAAAGATCTGAAAACCATGGCATGTCTTCGTATTCAGATTAGTCTACTCTGATGCCCCAAAATAAATACTAGAGCCACCGATTGCCTTCAGGAGGAGCAACGTGCAACTGCGAATCTACTGCAACGAGGCGGTCAGTCTAGAATGGACAGCTGAGGAAGAAAAACATTAATTAAAAGGGTAGCCAAGGGGCCTATGGTAACTTCTGAGGACTTTTAATCATCAACAAGCTAATGGAAAACAATGTTGAGAGTACAACTTTAAAATATGCACTTCACAAATTTTATCTTTCTGGAAGAGTACAAAGAACAAAGCTGTGAGAAGTCTGGGTCACATTGTACTACAAGGTGTAAGGTTTGTTCAAATAAGACCAGGAAGTAGAAATAAGAATCATTGTCTTTAGCAAGGACATGTAAGCTGGTCATATATATTGGGAAGATCGACTGAAGGTAAATACAGACCATTGTCCATTGTGACAAAAGTCCAAGACATACAGTTAGAGGTGCATAATAGTGCTTATTAAAAAACGTTGCTTAGTAACCACTTCCAATTCATAGCTACGGTTTGTCTGTCACATAAAATCCCAACAATGTAAATTATAGTTTCTGGATGTAATTGTAAAAAAAAAAAAAAAATGAAGTCAAGGGTAATGAATCCTTTTGCAAGATGCTGCAGATACACAAGCAAGCAAGACAGCTAAGCTCACATTTCGAGTGTCAGCATCATCCAGTAAATCAAGTAACCCAATGTTTTCCCTCCAAGAACAGAAATAGATCCACTAACTGGCTATAACCGTGCAGGGCAGAGACATCTCCCTCATTATTACTCCACCAGCCATATAATCACCAGGCTCTTCCTTTACAACCTCAATGACCATTAACTGGCCCTTGAACTTCTTCTTCTGAGCACACAGCCCTGATGAGGCGCTACAGCCGCTTCCTGTCTGTGAGGCAGAGCAATCAACTACTTGTTAAGGGGATTTACTTTGATTTCCTCACACAGTTAAGATTTGAATATTTCTAACTAAAATGAGACGATAGAGTCCAGTTTCAGCCGAGGGCTTTTAAACTCAACACTCCTAAATCATGCTCTTTGATTTGGGTCCCTCTTTTTTCCCCATCCGCATAGAGGTGCTTAGAGTAGAACTAATTAAGTTGGTGGGACGAGGGAACTGTGGGTTAAAATATGTGTTCCTCTCAACATTAAAGATATTCTGACCCAAACACACATTCACAGATAAAAAAAAATTATGGTAGTGCCTCCGGACAAGCAAATAGCTTAACACATGATCATCCTGTTATTTTGACGGCGCTGTCTGAGCAAGGTAGAGCTGTCTAGCTTGAAGACCATATCCTTTGCCCCGCTGTCTGATGTAACACAGAGCTGGGGTGTTTTACGCTCACAGTCTAAAACACTCAGACCGCTCTTACAAAAAGCCCCTCTGGCTTCCCCCTCTCCACAAGTTTCATCAGAGTGATCAGAGCAAAAGAATAGCCTTCAGGGCTGGTTTCTTCCATTCACACAGAGGGATACGAACACACACATAAGCCTTTCAGCTGCATACACAGACACACTACAGAGCAGCGCCCACTCCCTCCAAAAAAGTATTTTTACATGCGTTTTCAATTGCACTTCACACATGTCAAAATACAGTGCAAATCTCCTGGAGATTATTGATTCCTGCAGGTTTGACTGCTCATCAATTCTTAACGTGCAGAGCGAAATTGAAAAGCTGAGCTCCACAGTATTACCGTGGAGCTCGCAGAAGCCTTGCATGTTAGATTAGAGACACGTGTCAACGCCTGTCCCGATATCTTTCAATTTTTGCCGATATGATCTGTATTGAAGAACACAGAATTCTGGTAGTTAGTGCAGCCTCAGAGGTTACAAACCACCACACAACACCACATCCTTGTTGTTCAGCTGCAAGGCCTTGCAGAAAACAAAGAGATGCTTCACCACACTGTCTCCTTCAAATGTGCATGATTGTCTAGCAAGTCACAAGACTGCACAGCATTTTAATTTCCTCTCTGGGGTTATCATGTTCTTTACAGTACAGAGCAGGAGAAATACAAAGGGGTGAGAGTGGATTGGATGTAAGCACGGAACTGTTCTGTGTCAGGGAAAAATGACAAAATGAGGAGCTGTGAAACAAATGTGACTTTATCACCTGTCTATATGAGAAACAAACATTTTTTCCCATTTAATGAGTTTCGTATAAAGCTTTATCCCTAACAACTCAGAACTTTACTTAAAAATTCTGAATTGTTAGGGATAACAACTCAGAATTGTTATCTCTAACTAAGAAATGATTGGGTCGTACTTACAAGTGTGTGTCTTCTTTGTTACCGAGATACCTGCAAAGATAAAACAACAATACATTAAAACTGACAGCCATCAATACAAAGGCACACCAACGTGATTTTAAATGACATTGAGTTATTTTTAAAAATTTTTGTATCATTACAACCAGAAATTTAAATCTTATTTTATTTGCATTTTATGTGAGTGAGCAACACAAAGTGGAGTAAAATTGCTTGAAAAAAGAAAAAGACATATGCTTGTCAAAATGTCCCTTTGACAAGTAAAATAACTTTTATGTAAAACAAAGGTGTGGAAGGTGAACTTTTACGCCAGTCTCTAGTCTTTTTCAGCTTATCCTATGATTTCCCTGTATTCAACTACACTCATCTCCCCATCAAGTCCTATTAACTTCCTTGTTCCTTCTAAAAATAAAAAAAACAGCATGATCCTGCCACTACCATGTTTCACATTGAGGGTGACTCACTGAGGAATAAGTGCTGAGTTAGTGTTCTGCAAGCAGAGCAAAATGTTCTGTTTTCTGACCAAAACCCCCTTCAACCACATGTTGACTGCGTGACTGTTTGAAGTTTGAGGGAAGCTTCTTGTTGCCTTTCTTCTATAAAGGCCTGATTTGCGGAGTGCCTGATTAATAGTTGTCCTGTTGCCAGATTATTCCATCTGAGCTACAATTCTCTACAGCTCCTCCAGAGTTACCGCAGATGTTTTTGCTGCTTCTGTTATTAATGATACAATTTTACCCATGACCTGTCGTGTGTTTCCTGGTTTCATGATGCTATTCTCTAATCAAAGAAGAAGCAGGAAAAAAAACCCAGCTGGAATTATATAAGCATTTTATGCATAAAAGGGTGTTTGATTAATAATTGGGTGACATCTGAAAGCAATGGTGGCACTGTATTTTATTTAAGGGCACTGAAGTAAAGAAGACTGAACAAAATATATGGAACACTTTCCAGATTTTAATTTTTTCAAAAAATATTTAAAATAACAGTATTTTCCTTCTACATTACATTTAGCCAATGCTTTTTATTGGTCTGTCACATAGCCCAAATAAATGCATTTTAGTTTTCTGTTTTAACCTGACCAAATAGAAAAATCTTCAAGTGTAACAAACATTTCTGCAAGGCCCTGCATGTATATTGGCTGGTTTCTCTCTTAGAGTTTTGCTACATCAAAAAATGTCAGAAGATGGTTATGCCTCTATGTTCTGCAGGCAGAAAAGAACATTTAAATATAAATAATAAACAACATTTGGAATACTAATGCGGGGAGTACTGATTGGGTCGAAACAAATGAGTAATCCTGAGGCCCTAAAGGAATGTAGGCACTTTGACCTCTGTGTCAGTAAATCCTCCAATCTAAGCAGGTTACATAGGACATAAAAATAACCTGTATCTGTCATTGTTCCGCCATGTAAAATGAAGAAACATAAACTATAAATATATATATTTACAATGTCTTTGGGGGTCAACCCATTGAGCAGCTACTTTGGATTTCACTGTGGCTCCTCCTGTCTGAAACATCGGTCTAACGCCCCAGGAGCCTGGCACAGACAAACGCAGAGCCAGCCGAGGTCCCCCGCGGCTCCGTTGCACGCTCATGCTACGCAGGACAGAGAGCACACTAATAGATCCCACTTGTCATGCGGAAGCAATGGCTAATTTTTCTACAGCTTGCGTCTGAAACTCGGGGGACGGCAAGTTGACATGATTCAATAACTCGCAGAAAAAGAAGGAGGAAAAAAAAACTGCCTGGCCGGAGATAACAACACTTCAAACATGTTGGAGAAGGGAACGAGTCAAAGAGCAACGAGGGGGAAAACAAATAAGCCCTTCAGTCTTTTATAGACATACACAAACCTACAAATGATATCAACTCCACTGAGCAGAAAGAAGGGGGGGTGACGGTGGGGGTGGGCATTCACCTAGGGGCTGGCAGTCTGTGATGTAGCTCCAGCATTGTTCTTGTGCTCAGGGCAAACAGCTACAGCTTGCTTTAACTGTGGCTTTACGCAAGGAAAAAGTAAACTGAAATGTTGCCTTAAAACAACACTTTAGTCAAATAACATGACAGTCAGTTTAATCTGATGTTGAATTAAAAACAAGCAGCATTGAGGTGCAGCACAATAAGACAAGGGGGAAAAAAAATCTGTAACGGTTTCTGTTTCGAGGTAAAAACATTTTCTTAGACCACAGCTGGTGTGCTCAATGGAAACTGAGTTATGCAGAAATAGGCTGACTTTTCCTGGGTTTTTGTCAGAACTCTTGCAAACTCAAGAAAAAAACAACATCCTCAGCTTTAAAAAGAAGCATCATCTACTTCAAATGTAAATAATGTGCGAAAGCTGCAACATGCTCTGTCATTGTCTAATGAGAGATCTCACAGCTGCTAACATATCTTTGTTTTGTCAAATGTTTTTATCATAGAGGAAATGAACAGGAGTTGTGTGAGGGCGTGTACAGTGCAAATGTTGTTGCCCATCATTAGCCACACAGACCACATTCTCACATACTGCTACCTGTCAGACGGTGACTCATTCTTCAGTTATATGCTTGGGTTTCACTACAATGAAAGATGCAGGGTTGTCTGTGTAAATAAACTCATGTCCACAAAGGTATTCAATGTGGCTTATTTGCTTACTTCTTGTAAAGGAACTATAATAAAATATTGCATTCAGTGAGCCCTTAAGGTGCAACAGCAGACTATAGTATGCATGGTAACAAAAGGCTACACATTTAGCAGAAAAGATGGTAGAAAATATGATGAAAAAGATGCAAACATAAACAAATGCATAAAAGTAGTAAACACAGTAGTGTACTTAATAACACTGTTTGTATTCATCTCTTTAAAACCTGCTGCAAAAGTTAAGACTGTCAAAATACTGCACTTTTAAAAGTGAGCTGCTTATTAGAAACTAAATTACTAATACCAACATTGTTACATTTCTTCAGTTATAGAGGAGTCTAATTGAAAATTTACACATATTAATTTTGATATTTAAATATTTATTAAATTAAGTAGTCCTCTATAACAACTTATGTACCAGCAAATAAAATATATCACAACTGACTGGGAAGTATACATTGAAAATTATAGAGCTGATTTAATGGAGTGCTTTAAAATCATAACAACATCTATTTTATGCTGTTTCCATTTCATTTACTTATTTTTATAAATAAGTAAATTTTGGGTGGTAAATTTTGGGTCCAATATTATTTATGAAGCTGTCTTTATTTTCACTTTGTGTTTCAATTGTGTAACTTTGTCCATTGTGGTTTAATGATATGTAATAAGCTTTACCACATATTTCTTATAAATTTTGTTTAATTAGTGTTGTTTATTCAGAAAGACATGCAGCAAAGGTCCTGAGGTTTGTGTGAAGCTGTAGAGATTTTCAATTCTCCAGAGGAACAAGAAGCAGTATACCTAAACAAAAAAAAAAAACAAGAAAACAAAGGAAATAATTTTTTCTCACTGACTAATATTGCATGATTGGATGAATGACTCACAAGCTATACCTTGTCTGTGCACACTTTCCTTTATATTAAATAAAAAGGTTTTTGTACACTGCTTTCATCCAGTTTTTGTTGAAAAAGAACATTTTAAGAATCTGTGTTCAAGTTAGAAAATAAAGAAAAAATATCTATCAGCTACTCACTTTGCAAATACCACAATAGATTTTTGTGCTAGAAACCATATTAGTACTATAGCTATTTTTATGATTTACTTTGCATCTCTCAGTGTTTGACTCTATTTTTCTTATACCTTTGAATGTAAATTAAAGACATTAAGGATATCAGTGTGTCAAAGAAAATATTGTTTTAGGAGAATCTGTAGCCTAGCATGGCTTTAGTCATACCCATCATCTTTTAGACTGTAATTCAATTCAAATTCAAGTCCAAAACTACTTTATTGATCCCAAAGGTAAATTAAATGTAGTCGTAGCTCATTTGATTAAAGATTTATAGAAGACAGTGATGACTATGGGCAGGAAAGATTTTCTTTATCAGAATTATAACAAGCTTGAAGAAGCCTTCAACTGGTGCACGATAGGTACTGGAACATTTTAGAATGATGTCTGACACATACTGTAGAACAGAATGATTTTAAAAACACTGTTCAGTTTTAAAAATATAGCATGTGCCTAAATATTTTACACACAGGTTTATAGTACCTTCTTTAGAGACTTTCAAAATACGTCAAGCCAAAGAATGCATAATTAGCTTTTACAACAATAGTTCTTGGTTTAACTATTGTTACAACTAGAACCATAGTTCTGGAACTCTGGTTATAGGAGGCAGTAATGCAGTTCTGCAAAAAAAAATCTTTTCTAGCCTGTTGCCATGCAGGTTTGAAGGAGTAGGAGGGGTGGTAAGAAGGGCCGCTTCACCCTCTATGTGTCATTTAGATTTCCGTGATTGGAGGTGGCAAGGAGAGGAGGCCACAAAAGCCAATGAATGAGTCAGGCGGTGAGAAAGAAGAAGTCTGCTCTGGGCACTGACATTGGCGACGCCTGCCAACTCGTGTCTTCTCTGCTGGATGGCAGGTTCAGAGGTCATTCTGGAGGTGAAGCTCTCCTTGGCTGACAAACAAGCTGCCATAAACATGTTTATATCTTGAGGAATGCCTCTTGTAAATATGTGTTCATCCTGGGCAGTAATAGTGTAGCAAGTTAAAAGACAAACCTGCATTCAGTCTTTATGAAGTTGAAGCTGAATACTAAACTCTACATTAACATTTTGTCACAGTGGAGGGAGGGCTAGTTGTCACTGCATGGCCTTTGATCAGTTATATTCTCTCTTGCATGTGTAAACAATTCAGCAAGTGTTCTCATGAGACATGAAGGGAGAGAAGTACTATGCAGGCAACTGGAGGTTAACCTCTACCACATCCAGCTGCAGGGGGGGCACACATCCTGTAAACATGCCAGTTAGACTGGAGGAGAGTCAGAGTGAGGTTTGGCAGCCACACTGCTGCAGCCGGCTGTGAAGCGCAATGCCATCGCAGACGCCTCAAAGTGACAGCGCTGTAATGAAGTCTGAGGCCCACGGCAGGCTGTACGTCATAATTTCAGTTTCCTTAAAACCTGACAGGGAATGATTATCATGGATGGTTATTGTCACCCTGCCTCCCTGGTAGACGATGCGTGCTCTGGGGTTGTTGCACCGTGACATTCAAAGTTACAGTCTCCTTCATATAATGGAGCTGTCCTCTCAGCGCGCTAATGGGAGCGATCCATTTAACCTGTGCCAGAAACACACAGACGAGGAAGTTCCTAATGCGAGGCCTCTCCCGTGGGGACGTCACACTCCCCCCCTGGCTGCTCCCTTCCTGCTGCTTGATTCATTGACTGGCGCTCCTCACTTATCCTCATTCACTGTTCAGTCTGGGGAGACATGGAAGGCTTGCTTCCCGCCGCCTGCTCCACATGCCATCACTGCACGCCCACCGCACACAAGGACATAACCAGACCCAATTCAGGGAAGAACCAGTGTGGTTCCAGAGAGGGACCAGCTACACACCCACTCAAGTTACGGGTCACTTACGCAGGCCTTGGGAATGCTATCTGTACACATGCGCCACGGTTAATTGGTTAATAAGGCCTCTCAGATTAGAAATAGAAAATTCAGACAGTAACAAATGATTTCCTATCCCCGACTGAAGGTTGTTAGAAGAAATATACTGATTAGGCTTTACCTGGCAAAATACTTTTTTCTCATTTTCTTTGAGGTCTGAGCTGCAAAATCTAATTTCCACTGATTCTTGTGTTTCTTTTTCAAAGGATTATAACAACTAAAAAAAGCTCATAAATGAATTTCAGCAGTGTAAAGGTAAAGGTAATTTTATTTATATAGCACATTTTCGGCAACAAGGCAATGCAAAGTGTATTGAACCAACTGTAGAACAAAGATGGTGGGAATTATTGGCTTTAATGCATAAACAGGAAAAATAAATCTAATTTCTCAGTTATTGACCTGACACTGAATGATCAAAGTAGATCACAGCAAAAAATACAATAAAACAATCTAAGCATTTGTTGGTATATCTCTATTTGTGAGTAACTAATGCTGGAGAAACTAAAATTATCCTATTATAGGATAATAATAGGATAATTTTATCCTATTAAAGAGTGGCATATGTGTCCGTCTTTGTAAAGAAAAGGCCTTACTTTTTCATTTTTAGCAAATTCAGTCAGTAATGGGAAGACCAATTATTCAAACAGCCAACATTGCAGTAAATATGCTAACATCTGCTTTATCTCTAATGGTCAAGAAATCTGGAAAAATCATTCTTATCATAGCTTTGTTTTGTTGATAAATCTAGTCTTTGAATGTCGTTTTCAGAAAGCTCTAAATATTTTCGTGTTTAATCACACCTAATTTAAACTAATGGTTTGTAAGCGTTCTCTTGCAGAATTTGGGGACAGACTGAGGAGCTACTGATTTCAGGTGTGTTTGTGCAAGAAAAATTTAAAACCAATGTCCCCTGTGGACTTACTTTTTGTTTAAAGCTTATCAAACTCTGTCTATGTAGGCCAGATACAGGTTAATGTGTCACCCCTTTGTTATCTGTCCTAACTGTCCCTAATAGAGAAACTTTGGGAAATGAACAAAATCGCTAATTAAATTGTCCCAATTTCTGTGGAGTGCCACGGAGACCGTAACTAGAAATACAGAAAGTTTTTATAACAAAACTATTCCCACCAGAAACATACACTGCAGAAATTCTAATTCAAACCAACCAAATGTTTATGGTCTGCTTGGCAACACGAACTGCCTATTCAGTGTGATAATCAAAACATAACAATTTTAATCTATTGATAAGTGCCCATGTGAGATGTCCTATCTTTTATGCCTGTAATGCACATCTTGATATATTCAAGTTATCTGTTGCTCTCTCTCAGTCTGTTGCACCCTAAACAAGTTGCATACATGTCTCAAAATGTTATAGAAAATACAATTTCCCTTAATGACGGGACAATTATATAGTTTTATTTTAATTTAGAGGAACCTGGCATGTATGGATGAATTTCACACATTCACACACAAAAAAAGCTACATTTAAATGCAAAATAGAAGCACAATATGGTCTTGCAGAGAAATGGTTATGTGCATATTTTCAAAAATATATTTTCAATAGAATTTTGAAAATAATAATAGTGTATAATATCAAAATATAAATATCAAGTGTGCATTATTAGGATTTTAGTGCTATTTGCAATACAGAAACAAACTAGGACATAAATAGATGAGGAAAAAAGTGCACTGAAGTTACTTTGACAGAAACAAAAATCATCTTCTATTTAATATAGCAATCGAGGCAATGCACTAATGTAACAACACTTAAACATGTAGCCACTGCAGTGTGTGTAGAGCTTTATAAGTAAGGAATGTTGTAAAAAACAAAGAGCAACTCTCACTAACTGAGACTGGCATCCTATCATTCAGAGTAAAGAGCCACTCAAAAGAATCGGATCGTTCATGAACGTCACATCACTAATTCCCTTTCAAATTTCCTTTCATCTCTGTGTTTTACCTGAAGTTGCTGTTAAACAACTTACTGATACTGAAAACAGCTAATTCTGTGTCTTTTCTTCTTAATATCAATATCTACACCAAACAGCACTGTTGTCAGTGCTGGTGTGGCATGTTCAGTAATCGGGAAAAGACTAGACATTTCCTTTTCTGCTTTTCTCCAACGATGGTAAGTCAAACTGATTTTAGTCAACAGCCAATTTCGATATGCATATCTATTTGAGGAATATAGTACCTCTTCATTCTTCTTCTGCTTCTACTTTTCATACAGCAACTTGTTGTATAAATACCAACTGCTTAAATAGAGAACTTATAAGTTCTCTATTTAAGCATCAGTGTATCAGGCTGATGATAGAACCTGCTTGTGAAAATACTTAACCATAATTGTATTGTCACTTTCAGCATGTGTTCTGTCCATTTTTGTCCCAAACAAGCATAAATGTTGCCTCAACTCATTAGTTGGAATCTGTTCCCCTCCTAAAAATAATAATTCAGTTATATATCAAACTTTAAGAGTACCGCTTCGTCTTGACAACAAAAACAGAAGTGTCTTCCTGCATCTTAAATGTCCAGAGAGGACTAATCCATTTTTATGGTGCTCCATATTCAAACAATTTAACTGAACATGAACTTTGAAACACAGGAATGCCAAAATAAGGCTTTGCATTGCTACACAGATCATATAGACTTTAGATTTGAAAGGTAAACTGGCGCAAGGACGCCAATGCTGTTCCTTGATACGCCTTCCAAAGGCCACCTTTTATACACAAAGTCATTTAAACAAATTATCCATCTTGCTGTGACACACTTAGTGCCAGCTATTATGTGACTTTACACTATGCATGCAAAAATGTAATGATTAAAAAAGCACATTGATTCTAATCAGCTGCCCCCTAATATACTAAAACACTTAATCCATGGAGAGGCCAACTCTCTGGGGATGCTCAAAGAAAAATGACTTCTTTGTCTCCAGGCGCTGTTATTTCTGGTCATTTCTAATTGGTTTTAACTAAAAGCAACCACTCTGAGACTCCACAGGTTACTCTAAAGCATCGCCATGGAATTGTCTGCAAATAGAAGATATACATCCAAATTAGTTTTAGAGGACATCACAACTGTCTTTGAGAAGACGAAAGAAGAAAGGTCATGAAAGAATACAACTAAACATGCCTTGGTGAGGGAGACACAGGAAGGTGGAGGGTCCCGATGGAAGAGTGACATTATCAGGGTGACCTTGAAATCATAGGAGCCTCAACTGTCTTGAGGCTTTATGTCACAATCACCTCAGCCCCTTACAAATGACCCGTGGGTTCATGATCAACACCCTCCCAGACGCATATCTACGTTCCTGGAGTCTCCAGGTGGGTCTATGGCGCTGCATGGCGGGCTCGTGAATTATACAATGCAGCAGAGGAATGGACGTGGCTCAGGAGGGCCAAAAAACAGCAGGTATGGCTTGGAGGCAGAGTTAAGACTCTGACGGGATTTTAATTGTACCACAGGGAACACTGATAAATACTATTGTTATAGGTAAGAAACTGCTGCACAGGCTCACTTGGCTGAGAGCTGAGAACTGACGCTGTTGTATAATATCAAAGATTCCAAGAGTTCCTCAATACAACGTCTAATGCCTATTCTTAAATATGGCTTGTAATGTTTTTAAACAATTGACTTTAATGTCTGTGTGTACAAATACAAAACAAGAAAAGCTGAAACAGGTGTGGTTACTGTGATTCTACTGTGCGGGTTGGGACTAGTTGGGTTTCTGTAACTCTTCTCTGTAGTCACAGCAGGACTGATAGATTCATAAATGTGCTTAGTGCAGGTCAAAGACAATCTCCTAAAACTCCAGAGAAAAATTAACAACAGATTAAAAAAAACAATAAATGCATGTTTCCCTAAGAGCACTCCTAACCACAGCAGCAACTTTAATAATACAAATCTACTAACAATACCCATTCTTGGAGGCCTGTGGTACATAAACAGATTGAAACAAAATATTGCTAGGATTGTTAGTTACCTCCACCTCCATAGACTGCTGAAATTAAAAGTCCATGAGTTTAAAACAAAAAAAACATAAACTATAAATGCTAAGGCATTAGCCAATCTCAACCCCATGGATTTAATACGCATGGGAAATTGAGATATTCATAAAAAACAGTAGATTAAAATCAATCATTATAGGAACTACAGGTCTGTGGTTTGCCAGACTTTTAGCCTCTTTATATAACAGCAAGCGAGCAAAGTATACTTCAGGAAATCACAGTGGTCTGTGTTTTTGTCTCCCTTGTTCAAGTTTTATATTATTTCAAGAACTGAGGTGTACATTTAAGGGTCAGAAGAGCTTTAGTACTTTGTGACAATCTTCCTTACTGGTTTATAATCACTAAGGGGGGGAACTGGACAAGAGCTTTGATGACAAACTAATATCAGCTAATAATACTTTAAAGGCTGACTCAAAAATATGCAGGAAACCTGTCATTATCATCATTCATTCAGTCTCAATTCCCATGCAGGAGACTACAGCACAGAGCACTTGTCTAATGAACAAGGGTCTATAGGGAAGGATCACTGTATGAGAGTGTGTTGGAAGTCAAGGTCCCATAACAGTGGACTCATGGCTCAGCTGATAAGGACTTGGCTGTAATTGCTCAGAAGGGAGGGAACTGCAGCCCCATTAGGTCTGGTCTAAGCACTTGCCAATAAGGCAAACTGCCCCTCTGAAGCCTCGCATGTAATGAAAACTTCCTCGGAGATGAATTACATGTCTGTCAGTCCACTAATTAATATCACAGACTTGTCGGTTTTGCTTCTCTGCATTAACGAACTGAATCAGAGAGCCTGGGATGGAGGCACTTCAGGCACTGGAAGATATAAGTGAGGGAAAGGCAGAGGCAAAGCAGCAAGTGCATTACTACTGTTATTCAGAACAACCATGGTCGGCACTTAGCACAGCATCTATTTTTCATGTATTTCATAATTAAAACCTGCAAGATTGTAAGCCGCCCCATGCTCTATCTAGATCAAAGGTGCTTTTATTAGCAGGGAGTTTAACAGCGGAACCACTCCTCTATTTCCTGCGTCATGCTTAAAGCACAATTGCCCTGTAATTACACACGTGATAATGGGACAGCCACTGAACTGGACTATGATTAATAGAACACAGATCCACCCTCTTTTTTAAAGCTCAGACAACAGAGGACTTTACACGTGAGGAAGCCCAATGTGTGGCAGATAAATAGGTTGATGAAAGCCTGAACACATATTTCACATGATGCCCCTTGCGGTGCAGGTGGAGGGTGCTTCAGTTTGTTGCCTCTTTCCTCCCCGCTGCAACACGATGTGATTCTAATCAGAGGATAACGCGGGATGAAACTCTGCAGAGCAGCAACATGATGCCTCACTTCTGAGAGGATAGAGAGATACAAATCTAAAGTGCATGTTGCAATATGGGAGTTGAGCTGTGCCTTTTATTTGTCCAACTGACTTTGGGGTAACTTAACACCTGTCTAAGCTCCTGTATGGATATTCAGACTGAGATACAACTACATAAACTCTGTGTGCTGATGTTATAAGCCAAACTTAACTTTAAAAACAACTTGAGAACCCTTAAAACCAAAACCATTTCCCCCAGCAATTCAAATACTTGTTAAAAAACAAAATATGCTTCTGGTGCTTTATCATGTATGAGTGTAACCAAAGCTACATATTCTAAAAAGCCAAATTGTTTGCCCCACATGGAAAGATTAGATAAAAGCAAAGGAACATCTAGTTAAATAATGACTAAATGACCTAAAGGATCTGGTAATATTCTTCAAAAATAAGATGAGGAACAATTGGTTTTGGGCAAATCTAGATATTGACAAATCTGAACATTCCTAAGTCATCAACACAGTTTTCATGTATTTTCTAGCCTGTTCTGATTATAACACATGAAGGATTTCCAGGCCAAGAATGTAGATATTTTTTTTATGAAAGTCTCTGAAGTTTTTGAACGCTTTGAAAATCAAAGCTTCAAAAAAAAAAAGTTTTTAAATGGACACTGGATTAGCAATTTGCATGCGTTTCCAAAAAAATATCTTTATGCTTCACATCTTACTGTTGTCATTGGGATTAATATATTGTATGTCAATATAAAGGATGCAGCTGTACTGAAAAGAATCTATGATTAAACATACAAGTATTTGCACACTAAGACTTCCTGTTTATTTTCTACTAAAAGCATGCAGTATTTTTCAGTCAAAAGCCAAGTTAGCAGCAGGGGAGAAAACTGCTGAAGTGAGACTCACGGGGTCAGTTACAGTTCACAGCACAAATGCCACACAGAAATAAGTGGACAAGTAATAAAACATGCTGCCTGTTTGTTTAATGTAAGGAATACAAACTGTAAGCTTTGTTATTGCTAAAAACTAGAATAGTCACCTACTTAATCCATGCTTTTTAAATATGCTTTGGACACAGACAAAGGTGAACACCTAGAATACATAAAATGTGACCATTTCCATCATACAGTATGTACAGATGAGCTAATGACACAAGGAGAGGAGGGGGTGACTCTGAGCTGGAGTCCGAGGCCAGAGCTGGGCTGCAACCAAAGCCATACATTCTCCGCAATATAAAAGCTTGCTGCGTTGGCCGGCAGTAATAATTAATAGCATACTCTATAAGCATTCCATTAGGTGCAAGCAGCTGTCATAAACATCTTAATTAATTTACAAAGCAAGCAACCAGGGAATTATGGCAACGTAAAAATCTGCTTCCCTCTGCCGCTCCACAGCACTGGAACAGATCGGGCTTTTAAATTTTTAAACATGCCTTTCATGTTCTCTAGAGCACTAAAAACCCTTTGAACAGTCAGCTTGTTAGGAGATGCACCTAGCAGCCCAATACCTACGGGTCGTCTTGCTATTCTTTCACTACAGTGACAAGAGGTTTTGGGCTTTTCTCTGCTGCACCAGCTTGACTCAAGGAATCTCCCTCTCCCTCGTATTTTCTTTGTCACAGCAGTTTAACCACACAGCATTTGTCTGTCAGGCTCTTTGTTTGAACTCTTTCTACCAACTATCACAGTACACATATCCTCACTAGCCATTTTATTAGGTACATCTCTCTACTACAAGGTTAGGCCTCCTTTTTGTCTTTAATTTTTTGTGGCATAGATTAAACCAGGTGTCAGAAACATGTCTCAGAAACTATATTAACATAACAGGAGGCCCTTGGATTACAGTGAATTTATTGCCATATTCAAGAAACCAGCTTGAGATGGTTTCAGCTTTATGACATGGTACATTATCCTCCTGGAAGTAGCCATCAGAAGATGGGTAGAAGATGACAACACTCAGAGTGTGGTGCTTAAAAATGCTTGTGTAGTTTTAAGCAACCGTGGGCAACACACTTTCCAAATTGTTGTTGTCTAGAGTTTTGGTGAACTCTGGTAAACTGTTCTGACATGCTCAGCTTCCTATTCTTAGACAGGATGTAGCACATCTCCTTCAAAGTTTCGTGTGCTTTGTGTTCATAGATGATATTTCACATACCGTTCTGTTGCCTTTTCTAATTTCTAACCTCCAGATGATTAAAAGGACATATACGGACAAACAACTGCAACTAACGGGGTATTTTCTCTTTGTCTGACCACTCTCTGAAAACCGGGATATTAGGCTGGTAGTTGAAAATTCTGAAAGATAATCAGAGCAGACCATCTGGTATTAGTTACCATGTCACATTGGAAATAACTTATATTTAAAATGACAAGCAGAGGCTCAAATAAGAACCATATGCTTGTAGGAGCAAGTACACTGAGATTCCTAGACGGTGCACTTCTGTTACACTGTGCTGTAATCTGTAGGCTTCTGTGCAAAAAGCAAAGGGTCAGAGCACTGTGGTAAACACTCTCTTCCCTACCTGCTCTTACTCAGAGAGGGCCAGATTAGACTGGCCACTCCATTATATGAGAAAGGCTTAAGAGCATTTCC